>NC_141689.1:1114267119-1114907119 GCF_964263255.1 Lissotriton vulgaris | reverse complement strand
CTGGTGTCGCTCAACAAAATGAAAGGCCCTCGCCGGTCTTCCATGTTCCCGTGATCTCGTTCTTGATCACCAGAAGTATGGCGAGACGTTCCGCGACTCCCTATATTCTCGTGATTTCGCTCGCGGTCACCGGATGCATGGCGAGACCCTTTACGACTCTCCATGTTCCCGTGATTCCAATGTTGCACTGTTTCACCCGGGGTATGGTGAGTGCATCTGAAAGTATTTCGGTACTCCTGCGTCCTTCGTTCCCCCTCACTAAAGGTGACGCGAGGCACTTCGCCACACCCTGCACTCCTGTCGTCGCACATTTGCCTATTGCCGCTGACAGTAGGACAATTATTTCCTCTGCTTTCCTGACTCCCTCTCTCCCACTCCGGGCTGCTTTCGCCAGCTCCACAATGAGAGAGGATCCGGTTATCCTGGTCTCTCCACTCTGCTCCTGTTTCTAAACTTTTATTCCGAATCTCTTCGGCAGTATCCCATTCTTTCAGGTATTCCCTTAATTCCTTATGGGTTTTCGGTTTTGGTCCCCTTAAGTCCATTGGCCCTCTTTGACCCCCTTGTTCTACCCAGGGACCTGTTGCGGCATCTAATGGGGTACTCCGACTCATCGGTGCTAGTATCTGTCTCTGAGGATTCATCATGGTATCCCTATTCTCCATCTCTGCCCTTTCCCTGTCCCATCGTGCCTGTTCCTCCTGCTGGACCCCTTCCGGGTTGTAGATTGACACAATAGGGCCTATGGTAACCGGTACTTGTAGGGCATCTGGCATTTGATACGATCTTGCATATTGCATTTCTGGCACCTTCTGGACCACTAGTCTTCCCACTACTCTCTGTTCGGAACTAGATTGAGGTACTTCCTCCTCTTTCTTGGCATCCCACTCTGTTACTGGGATCGATTTATATTCCCCCCATCTAGCTCCGTCCTCTTGTGGTAATATGGGACTTGCGGCCCCTCTGCTGTACGGAGGTGGTCTATCTGTTAATAGCCTCTCTACCAGATCCTCTTCTGTCTCGCTTTCCTCATCTTCCTCTAGAGGTTTCTTTTCTCCCGTAACTTCTAGCATCGGGTACAATTTGTCTGCTTCTATCTTTTGTACTCTCCACTTTTTCGCTTCCTCGTCCCATTTAGCATCCTGCACTGCCTTTACTGATCGTCTCACTCTTTCTTGGCGCCTCTTTACGCTCTTTTCGTGTGCCGCTCTAAACCATGCACTAAGGGCTTCAAATTGTGTTGGCCTCGGTAGAGGTCTTGCTGCAAGCATTACCGCTTTCAGTTCATTCAACACGTCTAGCTTAAACGTTCCGAATCTCGGAAACGTCAATTCCTTATTCCCTTCAGTTAGCTTATTCCACTCGGAGATCCATAGTATCGAGTGTAAGCCTACATTTACTGCCATATGATAAGCTGGTGTGCCTTCTGGTGGAGCTTCTTCTCCGGCATATAAGTTTCTCCTATTCCTCCTAAAGAGTGCTCTTAAACTCTTAAAACACTTCATTTTCGATAATCTACGATTTTCCTCTATTCTCTTCCTTATTTACGTCCCGATGACAAACCAACCAATCCCTACGCGGTTCTCGCTAATCGGCCTATCTCAGCGCGACTCTTCGCTGACGTCTGACAAACTAACCAATCTCAGCGCGGTTCTATGCTGACGTCACTCGTTCCCTCTGCAGCAGTTCTCCTTCTTTCTCAACTCGTCTCACGATTTCGCATGCGTTTTCATTCATACACTGAAAAATGACTACTTCCGTCCAAGCGATCACTTTTCTCTGACTGTACGGCCACAGTCTAACTGTAATTGTCACCTCAACTGACGAAACGTCTTCCCTCTTACGGTCAGACGATCGCCTCACTGATAGGTTACTTACACACAGTAAACGTACGACCAGCGTCCGCTACTCATTCACTCACTCTTACGCTCCCCCTATCATCAGTCTGTCGGGCGATCAATGGTACCTCATGACCCCCTTTCAATGGTAGACAAATTACTCTGGGTGTTCGATACACCCGAACCACTTAAGTCCTTCTCTGGAGCTTAAGATTTCATCCGGTTGCGCGCGCTCACAACCTTCCCTCAATCAAACTACAGGCATTCAACTCCGCTTGACATTACAACACAGGAACAACATAAAACACCGCAATCTTACAACGCATGATCCTTATACTCACTCTCGACCGACTCTGCTGCTTTTCTCTCGACGCACCGTTAGCACCGTCTTCGGCTGCGATTCTTCTTCTGGTCGTCGATGACTAGGGACCTTGGGGTAAACTAAACCTGACCTAGGTTGTCTTCCTCAAGAAGAAAACCGTCCTCTGCTACCAACTGCGAGGAATGAGATTTTGATATCAATTTATGATCAATTTAATAACTTATCTCATTCGAAAACTTTGGATCGATTTTTTCCTGTCATTGAGTAAAAGACAAACCCCGCATAGGTTAGATCAACCCCATAAACTGACGCCACTCTGAAGAACCACTTACAACTGATAAAGTTTTGAAAGTTTTATATAGAAGTCAAATTTAAATGCGAATACAATCCTCTCAGGATAAATCTCAAAGTATACAAAAGAATATAAAATCAATTCCAGAATCAGCAATTTAAAGCATTGATGTGGAGTGGTTCCTTTGCGTCATCTACAGAAAGAGAAAAGTATCAAGTTAAATCTGTCCCTACTCTATACTAAGTGACATCCCTACTTCGCAAGTTCCTCAACCTAAAAAGGTGTCAGCAGTTTGACTCCCAAAGAAGTTCAAACTCTCTTAGCCTCTAAAGGTAACTTTAAGTTTAAGAAGCAGTACCCTCTCTGCCTACCCATCCGCTCTATAAGGGTCCTCGGCCTACTGCTCTCTTGCGCTCTGATCTCTCTCAGCGCATCTGCTCAAGCCATCTACTCTTCGCCCTTCTCTCTGAGCTGTTCGCTTCGCCTTCGCTATCTTCTCCCCGGGGTGCTGTCCCTAAAATACACAATCACAGTGTAGGTGGAACGCCCCTTCGACGCCCACCACGGACTTTCCCCATGAGGTAATCTTCCAGCCTTTTCCCTTGCTTCGTCTCTTTCGCCGTCCGTTAAGTTGACCTTTCTTCTTTAGATGTCATCTTCGTCTTCTTGTTGGTGACTTCATTCAATATTACAATTGACATTTCAGATCATAAGTCAACAATTTCAGCAGAACTTTAAGCTTTACGACTATAATTTTGACCCTTCTAGGTCCTGTGAATGGACTTCTCAAAACAACTCTCAAATTCCACGCGCTTCCTATCACGTTTAGGCCATAAACTTCGTCCAGTGTTGTCACCCTAAATCTAGCAAGCGCTAGACTCCTTGGCTCGCACGTTCACAGCAAGGCTATTCACGACTCCTGTGAGCCCACTAAATTATAAACAGCGGACTACACTTCTGTGAACCCTTGGTCAGTCAGGTTAAACCCACAAATGACCTAAACCCTTCTAACATTCTTACAAAAAGCTTTCTACACAGTATAACCTTTAACACACATTTATATACAATCGCATTTAGCAAACTCTTACATATAAGTGAATATATGGTACATAGAATATAGACTACATAAAGTATAACTTTATATTCTCATTTGTTACATCGCCGTGTATGCTCTCTGCACATTTCTCCATGTTACATTTCACGCCGTTTCTCCATTTAAAGTTACACACGTACATGAATTCTACTTTGCACGTTCTACATTTCCTAAGCATTTCTACGCATTTCTACATTAGCCCACTACGTATATGGCCTTCTAGATCTAATACATGTTCTAAAGTGAATACAGTTACCTTTCCTATATTACGTTAATTACATCTGTTAACTTTACGCTATAAGTGTCAACTTCACGTTACGATATACATTTCATTCCTACGTTATACAATGTGCTTGTAAATATGGCTCATACATATTTTTTATTCAAATTTGCGCTCTCTCACCGGTTCTCCCCCGAGAAGCCGACTTTCTGCCAATATCTGTTGATTCCTAGTGCGTAATGGACTATTGTTAATACTTTGTGTCAATTGCACAGAAACTTTGAAAATTTGTTGCGGGACCGAAGCAAAGAGGAAATACATTACCTCTCTCTCCAGTCAAAATCCACCTGGCTTACTATTCCACAGCTAAGGCGGCCATATTGGAATCATTGATTATGTATCTTCCTCAATACCTAAGGAATTGTGGTACTTGTAGTCTCTCGCTATCTTAAGTCCACCAATGTGTAGTTCACAACAACATGTCTTTGATGCTATATTTAGAGTTGTGCAAACCCTCAAGTATTTGTGTTTTATTATTGGTGCCGCCGGATTAGAGAGATGAACCACTGCTCAGTTGCCCAGCGCCACACCTATTATTACACCACAGCCGCGGCCATGTTAAAACAATTCAGTGTAATTCCTCATAACACCATAAGGGATTGTGGGATTCGTAGTCTCTCTATTACCCAATTTATTAACATATATCGGATATGTACTGAACTCTTAGCACAGAGCTCCAAATACCTTTCATTAACATGGATCGAGATATAATCTTTCACAGCCTTGAAATTTCAGAAAAGTTATTAAGGCCTGTTTGTGTACTGTTGAATTTTATAATTAAGTATGCATTCTTTTGCAGTAGCACTCGGTCAACATCAGCAGGACGTTTTGTTTGGTTCCTGCTGAATAAAATTGACCATTTAAAATCGTTTTCACCGTGTGCCTTTTTTACAAAGTGTTCTACCATTGGAGCTGTCATAACTTTCTTTTTTATCCTAGACCTATGTTGGGTAATTCTCATATTTACTTGCTAGTTGGTCTTTCCCGATGTAAGTCTTCTTACATGGGCATGTTATCACGTAAATAACATTTCTTGTGAGTTCACCCATGCAGGCATGAAATGGGAACATCCTGGTTTCTCTAATTGTAAAACAATTGTTCCTTAGAAAGGGTCACCGAACTTAGATTCACTATTAGTGACTCGTTTTGCTGGTTCCTGGTTTTGTTGATGTCATACTCCTTGTTTGTAAAACATCATGTGTGGACATTGTTTGGACATTCGGCTGTTGATCTTGCCATGATATGTTTCTTCTCCTTCCTCTTTGGTTCTGGCCCCTCAATAAAAAAAGATCCTGGTTCTGGTTATTGGTCCCCTGTGGTGGTATGCCCATGAAATTTTGCATTTGTTGGTGTCCTTAATTGTACGGGTTCATCCAGCCCGCATATGGTTGCATATAAGGTTGGAAGAATTGCATTGGCGGGCCCATGAAGTGTTGTCTTGGCCTGTCTCCGACCCTCCAGAAGAATCCCAACCATCGGAATCATTATCAGTTTTAGAATCGGTTGATTTATAATCAGTTTTAGTGCAGGGATGCATTTTTTCATGACTAAAGTTTTTGATGTCTTTACTTAATTTTTGTAGTTAGTTTTGCATCAGGAAATCCTCACTATCTGATATCTCTTTATTTAGGTCCTCTAATCTCTTTTTGTAGACTGCTGGTTGTATGCCTTTTTTCAGTTCAGCTTCACAGGCTTGTATCTCTGTTAGTAAGGCTTCTGATAGTCTCTTGGCAGTTTTTACTATTAGCACTAGATAGTCAAGGGTGCATTTCCAAGAGATTGCAGACCAGTCTCGTCTAAAAGCCAAGTCATGGAGAAAAATTCTTGGTGCGTTAGTGATCCAAAGTCCTCGTGGCGCTATCTTTGAACGTAGATATTCTGTCATAATGATTCCGTGAATGGCAACCCTTATTTGTTCTTGTTTTTTTGCTGTGAGGGAACCTTGTTGAAATTACTTTAAGGTAAGACCTCACATGAGGTGACCGGGCACTATATCTTCATAGCCTTTTGAGGGTAGTATCATACATTACCTCAGTTTTTCCCTCCAGGTTCACTCCAAGTACACCCAACTTAGAGGTATGTTTTACTACAGCTTGGGTATCATAACCTAGACTTTTGTGTATTGCACATTACTGATACGCTAGTCTCTCAATATATCGCCGCCTTTAACTCGCCTAAAATGTCCCTATTGTTGTTTGTTTTCCTCATAAATTGCAAACTATGTCTCTAAATAGAGCTTCAAAATTAATCTTTGATAAACACAATGAATGTTTTTTAATCAACCACTACTTAACATTAATTTGTTAAATGTCACTAGTTACCCCATTCTCTTTCTAAATCTCTTAGGTGACTTTCAAGAACCTTAAAGGGTAAGACTATTATGTTAAATTGACCCATCTACGTCACAAATAGTGAAAGTAGTTTTACACTGTGTTTTGTGTGTGTTTATATGTCCTGACGAATGCTCTTAGACCCACGGGCCAAGAGAGCAGAAACATGTTGACGTTTTTTGTCCTAATGACATATGCTAAGGATTCCTAATTTTCCCCAGAGCATACCTATATATTTTTTAATTAGTGGTCCAGCGATTCGAATAAAGAGTACTTAATCGCCTGGAAACTATTTTATCCACATTGTTCACTTTCAGTGGGGTGACTCAAACTTTCTCTGGAGACTGCCACGATAAAACCAGAGATTGCCTCGGGTGAGGCTGGCAAGATACTAATTGTAAAACCCAATGACTGTTGCCATAACGTCTGTGTGGGGCGGAGAATAAGATATACCGCTTCTCGAAATACACAACATTTATGAGGGTTTTTCAATATATCTCTTGGTATAAGTGGTTACAAGTGTCCTATCCACTCTTGATAAAACTCTACCTAGTTCCGGGGAACAGATAGGACAGTCATTCCTCTTCCCTCACATTGATTAATACTCGTTATGAGGAAGTACACTGAATTGTTTTAACTTGGCCGCGGCTGTGGTGTAATAATAGGTGTGGAGCTGTGCAACTGAGCAGAGAAGAAGTGGTTCATCTATCTAATCCGGTGGCAGCAATAATAAAACAAAAATACTCGAGGGTTCGCACGACTCTAAATATAGCATCAAAGACATGTTGTTGTGAACTACACATTGGTGGACTTAAGATAGCGAGAGACTACGAGTACCACAATTCCTTAGGTAGTGAGGAAGATACATAAGCAATGATTCCAATATGGCCGCCGTTGCTGTGGAATCGTAGGCAAGGCGGATTTTGACTGGAGAGAGAGGTAATGTGTTTTCTCTTTGCTTCGGTCCCGCAACAAATGTTCAAAGTTTCTGTGCAATTGACACAAAGTATTAATGATAGTCCGTTACACACTAGGAATCAACAGATATTGGCAGAAAGTCGGCTTCTCGGCGGAGAACCGGTCAAGTTCTACATTCAGGTAGGCAGGCATTAAAATGTGCGTCTCCAGTTGTGTGCTGGCGCGTATCGGTTGCGTGCTTCATTACAAATGAGCCCCCCTTTTTCTTTTGTCCGCCAGCTTGATATAAAAAGAAGCTGTGCATAGCTCAAAGGATGCTAGAAAAGAAATAAGGCGGCCCGGTGCAAAAGTATAAAGGTATGTGACATACTTATAGTTTAAGTGCCTTATGTAGGAAGCATATTTAAAATGGGAAGTGTAGTAACTCCATTGGTTGTGTATTTATTGGTAGATTACGAGTGGAAACAACGAATGGGTCCCGGTGTCCTCCTCAAGTTGAGATATTGATTCGACAAATAGAGGTATGACCATGTTGTCAGTCTCAGTAGGTTCATCAAAAGAGAACATAAAACATTCAGCTTGATTAGAGCGCAAATTCTTTCTTGTAGGAATCAACTATTCAGTCGAGTAGAAAGAAAAACCAGGACAGTCCAATCTGAATATCAAGAAGGCATAGTTGGCCTAATTCACGCAGGTACATATATAGATCTGCCTGGTGGCAGCAGTGTAATTGTGGTGAGAGAGGCACCATTGAATCAACAAATAAAACGTTATTGTTTTTTACACCTATTACAGATAAGTGACAGAGTCCTGATGCAAAACCAGGAACTAATTTCCCTGGATTTGAAATGCGTCGGCATATTTGAAGGAGCAAGTAATATCATTTATTGTATGAACTAGCGGCTGCTAGTTCTACAATTGGTCACCCTTTGGTGAAGTTGTCTCCTGGTTTGACTTTGTCCCAAGTCGTTTTTGAATATTGATTCATTCATCAGACTGTAAATGCACTAAGATATACTGTTTGCTTGTATTAAGTATTTTATTTAGGTTGTATGTTTTGTATTTACTTTCTTATTAGTTATGCTGTGTATTATTTTTATGTGTTCATAAAGTTTGCTGTATATAGGTGTAAATAGCGCTGAATGTATAATTGTTCCTTTTTCATACACAAATGTGATAAAAAGAATCTATAAAAAAGAATTGAAAAAGTCAAAGGGTATAAATAAAAGTACCCGAACAAACTAAAAGGATTTTTTGGTTTGAGTCTCAAGTTGATTGTTTGAAAATAAGTTTGGTGTGGGCACTTTTCGTATTTCTCTAACTGAATATTTATGGCACCTTGTTGTACATGTCTGAGTTTATGTAAATTGTTAAATTTTCCTGTTTTTTTCACTCAAGCCTTTGTGCTTTTTCAGAATGTTTTCATTAAAATTACTAAGCATATGATCCTATTCTAGGCCGCTGTGGAAAATATTTGTTTTCTATATGTATTGTTATAAACAACTCTCTGGAAGGGACCCTTTGTTACTTTATAAGTAACTTCACCCATGGTCCCTGTCACATCCTTGGGCTCCCTTGTTTTTGATAACATATGTAGCTGCCGGCAAACGATGGGTTTTATATTTTTCCAATAATGGAAAAAGGGCGCTGTGGCCCCTAGGTTGTGGTAGGCTTAATAAACTACCAATAGAATTTGACAATTTTAGCCTGCTGCGTGCACTCTGTTGGGCCGACAACCCAGTAGCAGCAAATGTTAATCGCAAATACGAGAAGGTACTATCATGTTTCAAAGTATTGGTGCCTACGGAGACAGAAGACAAACAATGTTTCTTGGGTTCACAGGCCATAATATAGGATTTGTTTAAAAACATTTTGCAAATCCAGGGGTGCCATAAAATCAACAATCCTTGCACTAGCCGTCATAGGGCTCTTGGCTTATGCAACAATAAAAAGGCGTCATCCGCATATAAATGTGTTAGTAAGGGAGAGCCGTTGATAATTAGGACATCTGGAGTCATATACTTAAAAAAAGGGTGGAGATTATTAATATATAAAATAAATAAAAGGGGCGCTAACACACATCATTGTCTCACTCCTCCAGAGACATCTATTGCAGACAAAACCGCGCCGTCTGCAGTGAATCTAGTTCTGGCCTTCATATCTGGGTGCAGATAAGCGAGAAAGTGGACCAGTGCATCATCCAACCTCTGAGACAAAAGGATCGACCAAAGCTTAGAATGGTTTACACAGTCAAATTTTTTATTTATTTAACTTGTTAAGCGCTACAGCTACCCAACAGGGTTTCCCGGCGCTGATAGAAAAAAGTAGTGCAGAGGGACATGATGACTAGAGTGAGACAGGCCGTGGCTTACTGGTCAAACAGCCAGGTTTTCAAGGATCTACGAAAGTTGACAAAATTGGCTTCAGTACGGATTGCCAAAGGGAGTGAATTACAGTACTTGGGACATAGATATGAGAACGATCTACCTCCCATTCTAGTAAGCCGAACTTTAGGCACATTAAAAAGGCCTTGGGAAGAGGATCTAAGGTTACGAGTAGGTAGATAGATATGCACCAGATTTTTAAGGTAATTCGGGGTAGATCGATCCGAATTTAATCCTATGCATGAAGCAGAGCGTTTTAAATTTTATTCTGCTCTCAACTTTCAACCAATGCAGCGCTTTCAAATGTCCTGTCATGCGTTCTCTTCTATGACATTTGCATAGAGGACGGGCGGCAGCATATTGTACCCGCTGAAGTTGGTTCAGAACAGCTTGGGTTGTCCCAAGGTACAGAACGTTGCCGTAGTCAAGCCTTGAGGTGATTAAGGCATTGGCTACAGACTTCTTGGTGTCTTCCGGGAGCATCCAAATAATCTTGCACAGCCATCTCAAGACAGTAAAACATGTGGCTGTAAGTTTACTGACTTGAGGCTGCATCGTGAGTCCTTTGTCAATGATGATGCCAAGATTGCGAGCTTGGACACATGGGGTGGGAAGAGGGCCCATGATGGAGGGCCAGTGGGAGCTATTCCAGAGATCAGGACTGGGACCAAGGATAAGCACCTCGGTTTTTTCCCCATTAAGTTTTAGCAAATGAGCCTGCATCCAGGTTGCAATCCTAGCAAGGCCTGATTTCAGAGGTGAAGGTGAAGCTTTATCCGCACTGGTCAATGAGAAGATGCTTCAGACAGATACACATTGGCTAAATATACAGGTGTCTGTCAGGCAAATGTGTATTTCCCGATAATTAAAGACAAGTTTAAGCATTGTTCAACAGTACCAACTCTACACATAAAACCATGTTGGCAGGGATATAAAACAGACTTCTACTCTGCCCACTCTCGAATATGGTTATATGAAATCCTTCCAAGAATCTTAACTGTAGTGTTAATTAGGGAGATTAGTCTATAACAGTTAGGATGGGTACGATCTCCCTTTTTAAAAATCAGCACAATAATGGAGGTTGACCATGTACTAGGTAGTAGGGAGTGAGTCAGGCCGTTGAACACGCTCCGTAACAGATGTCCCCAAAACTCAGCAGAGTACTTAAAAAGATCGATTGGGATGCCATCTGGTCTAGGTGTTTACCACCTGAAATTTGAGTCATTGTATCTCACCCTATTTGAGGGAAACAAAAAATACCTTGGGTCAGAATTTTATATTCGCCGTGCTAGGGTGATCAATAGCAGCATAGATTTTAGAAAAGAGTGCTTCCCATGTAGTATTAGCAAGCAATATGACATGTTATAGGGGTGGCAATTTGGCTCACTCTCCTTATTGCTGACACTCCCTTCAGAATAATTTTCTATTCTTCATGGCTGCGAATAAGGAGAGTGAATCCCACCAGTTTTGCAGCATTTGCTGCCTCCTGCTTGTGAGGGCCTCTTTATATTTCTTACGTCATGCAGCAACTCGCGCTGGTACCCTGGGTAAGGCTTTAAGTGCCCTTCATAGGTTGCAACTAGCCTTTGAGCAGTCATAATTATACCATCTAGGTTTAAAAGACTGAATCTGTGAGGGGTGCATCAACTTACTCCTTATGTTTAAGCACAATTGGGAGAAAGCCTAAATCACATAATGTTCTACATCAATATCGTCCAGACATGCTTTAACCAGAACTATACTCTCATTAACTGTTATGTGGAAGAGTTGTGCTGGGTCAATAGCTCTCCAATTCAATCTTAGGTTGTCAGTACTTATGTGCAATGTGGAGGCTCCACACTCCACTCTTACATTATCCTTCATCCAATGGATTGTGGTCCCCAGGAGTGGAAGCCAACACTTTCCCCAATATCAGCCATATTTGGTGTTAAGAAGAAGTAGTCTATTATGGAGTCACAGTGTCTGCCCCTGTATGTGGATATTGTTTGATCGCTTGCCTCCATTACATTGAGTAGGTTATGGGAATCCAAAAGATTATTTAATTCTGACCCTCTAGCTTCAGTGCCAGGTGTACTACTGCCATAACTTTTCCCTACCTCCAATATGCAGTTAGCTATAAGATTACTATCTGAGCCCAATCTAGCATTAAAATCTCCTGCCAGATAGACCCTGATCTGCATCATCTGTCTGCAGTTCCATCAGATACTCAAATACATGGACAAAAGTGATGTTAGGAATATTACTAAAATCACTACTATAAAAAATAATTAAAAACAAAGTCATAAGTCTCTTAAACTTCAGCACTTGAAAGTTATTACTATTAGTTAAAATAGCCTTGGTATGAACCCCCAATGCTAGTTCACCCAAATGGTCAAACCTTCCACCGTCCTCCCTGAATGAGAGGGTGTTGCTGGTACATGATAACATTCAAAACCATCAACTGGGACATCTTCAACCAACCGCGTTTGCTGTAATAAAAGTACATCACACTGCCTTACAAACATGTGCCAGTCAGGTTGCATTAATTTTGTTGAAAGACCAGCCATGTTCCAGCTTACAAATCACAGTTTAGGACCCCATCACACCCAATACTCCCATTAACACTAGGGAAAGGAATCGGGGGAGTAAAAAGAGTTACATTGTGTAGGACTTGGCTCTTTTTGGCTAAAGTTCCCTAAACTTTTTGCTCTCCCCCTAGACCTTTTTTCTGACATGGTGTTGCCAACGTAGATGCTTTGGACACTTTGCCGCTGCTAAACAGTGTCAAAGTGCAAGACTCCCTGTATAAAGTGTAATGGTAATTGGTTGTCCTTGATTGGTATGTTTGCCTTACTAGAAAAGTCCCTAGTAAAGTGCACTATGTGCGCCAGGACTGGTAATGCAAATGCTACTAGTGGGCCTGCAGCACTAATTGTGCCACCCACACAAGTAGCCTTAAAAAAGGGAGCTCAAGCCTGCCATTGCATTGCCTGCGCAGTTTGTTAAACTGCTATGTTGTTCTGACAAGTGCACTCACTTGCCAGACCTTACCCATCCCTTTCTATGCACATCAAACACCCCTATGGTAGGTCCAGGGATCCCCCTTGGACAGGGTGCAGTGCATGTGAAAGGTAGGACATGTACCAAGGTGTGTACCATGTCATGACAGTGAAATATTCTCTAAAGTGCCTAAAGGGCCTAAAAGTGCTATTTCCCTTAACAATAATTAGTCCCTTTTTTCCTGACTACACAGTTCCCTACGCCTCCTCTTCAAAAAGGTTCTCAATCTGATCAATGCTGATCCCAACATGATCACTCATGTCACGTCCATAATCAGGATGGGATTCTTCCACATTTGCCAGCTCTGAAATTGTCTTCTCCACTCAATGGGTGGTGACTCTGGGTCTGGTTAAGAATTAAGAGGTCCATTGGACCGCAAAACACATTAGTGGTGGTCCCTGGACCACCAGACTTGCTGTCCACCTGCCATATTCTGAATATGGCGATGGGAGCTTCACAGGACCGCAGCAACTACCGTTGATCATGGATCCCATGTTGGTTGCCAGAGGCCCAAATATTCTTGCGTGCTGTTGCGGTACCGTTGACCATATTAGGAATTTCCTCACTGCCACAGTTTTCATGGCAGTGAGAAACAAAGGGGCCCAACAGGGCCTCCTGTTGTCTCAGGGCCATGGGGTGCCTGCAGGGGGACCCATGTTGGGTCCCCTGTGTACAGTCACCCCTTTTCCTGCATGACATGGGCTTTATATTCAATGCTGTGCGTGAATAAGCTTTTTCGTTCCCATTGCAGTGCCTTTTGTTTTAACAGTCACCGCTGTGGTAATGCCAAAGGACAACCATCCAGATCATGAGATAACTCATAATCTGGCGAGTGGCCGGCGGTTGAGTTTGGCGGTCTTTAAGTGGTGGTCTGGCATGATGGCCAGCTCCAAGACTGCCAAACTCATAATCAGGTCCCAAGTTAACCAATATTTATTTTATTTTGGCTAAAAGTCATAAACGTTTGACATACAAAAAATAACATCTGACAAAAAGTTTTCATGACAATTGTTTTTAAAAGTTTTATAAAAACGGATATGTTCACTGAATGGTGATAAGTACTTTCTCAACTAAGCACTACTACCTGCACTACATGCACTACCATGTACTAATACACTACACCCAAAAGGTCCAGAATGTTACTACCTATATCTCATTTAGGGAATGAAAAGGACCACTGATACCTTTAGTTAATAGAAGCTCCCTTGCCTCCTGGTTAGAGCTTGCATCAGATTTAATATCCTCTCCCTGTTCTACAAACTCTGGCTGACATTGCCTCTTACAGCCAGTAATAATCAAGAGTTAGAAACCTCCCAGACTGCTGTGATTCAACAACCAAAACAACGTGTTTATCCCTGATCAGAGGCATGTGTTGAGATGACAAAGGATTTGCTTTCAAAGCAACTTTATTCTAGAACTTCAGTCTTTCTTCTTAATTTGTTGCTCTAGATCACTTAGCAACTTCAGTAAAAACGTAAAGTTTACTCAACATAGGATCAAAGATGCTGTTTAAAAATGCATCAATCTAAATAATGAAAAAGTGCCCTCAACCCCTCAACCAATTCCAATGGAACATTTTCTTAAAAACAGTTTCTGGAGAAGTCCCTGCTCTTACTGTTGTTCATTTTCTCTAAATTGATAATGTGTTTAAATTAATGCATTTGCCACATCTGCCATTTAGGTAACTCCATTTCTCATTATATTTGCCTCTCTTCACCTCCTTCTACCAGAACAATGACATAGTATTGATGCACAAAATACTGATTCACTGAAATAGCAGGAAATAAATGTTGTTCACAAAAATATCTCCTTTCTAAGCTTAACTGATAAAAACACAAATATCAAGAACGAAAAGATCGCTGATAAAAAAATTGATTTTCGCTAATATCGATGACAAAAATATCAGAAACAAAAATATTGTGGCCTTTAAATAAGCATATACCTAGTCAAAGATATGACCTAACCCAATAATAATGTCATTAATATCGCCAAAAGAAATTAATTATAATTGCTAAACATAAAAATGACATGTTCCATGAAAGAAAATATGAAAATAAACATTAAACAACATATATAAATATTTTAACAACATTATAATCACTTTACAAGACAATAATAATTATAAATCACACAAACAAATAAACCTCAAAACATCCAAAAATGTATTGAAAAAACTTCCAACACTAAAAAAATGTAGGGCCTTTGATGAGTTTGGTGCTCCGACTGCCATAGGACCACGTGCGCGCCCACCAGTAGCCCACGGCGCTGGCTGTGCACAGACTGCCGCATTACAATGTGACCATAGGGACGGCGGTGTGGAGGCAGGGATCTTGCAGCAGTGGTGAGTACTTTTCACAAATATAACCATTTCCGGGGTTCAGCCCATATGTAAGCAGTCCTGGCAATGTGGTATATGGTTAAAAAACGACTCACCTGAAGATTGCCGCAAACAGGGTCATAATCTTCGGGGTGGAAATCCTGCTGTGAAGGGGTCCTGGAGAAAGGGATCCACATGTGAATCTGCATGGAAGAAGAAGAAAGGGGTGGGCACGCACCCCAAATTCTTCATCACCTCCACCTTGAAGCAGGCGGTCAGACTGCTGCTGTCCGCTCGAGGACCAGGTAACTTATATACGAACGGCAGTGCAGCTCCCTTTTAATGACCTATGGCGGCTGCCTTTCCCCCAACGCAAACCCGGTGTGTTGCTGGCAGTCTCGACGGTCCAGCGGCATACTTCCCACAGCTGATCCGCCCAACTCATAATACGGCAGTCGGACCGCCGAGCTCACCACGCTCAAACTGCCACCGCTGATATGGTAGTCCACGGGACCAATAAACTTGTAATGAGACCCCTAATCATTATTTAAAATAATTATAAATATATTTATATATATAAAGAGGTCAAATGAAGAGCAACAACTTCCTGTGACTTATATACATATATATATATATATATATATATATATATATATATATATATATATATATATATATATATATATATATATATATATATATATATATATATATATATATATGCAATTCAAAGTCCTGCTCCGCTGCCTCACATCAGGACCAAGATCCTATCCGCCAAAACGGATGCCACAGGTACAAACCACTCCACAGCGCAAAGATGTAATTTTCCTCTCAAGTTTATTCACACGATTTCGCCAGCATATATATATATGAATTAAAATTAGAAATGTAAAATAATAAATAACTAACAAAACACTCTACCAATTCTCTCTCTTTATGTTTTGAATTTACCAAAACATCGGAAAAATGCTAATGTACCAAAAGATCAGGCCAGTTACATTCCTGGAAAAAGACACAAAAAAGCAAGTACATTTAATATATTAATAACCAGGCGATCACCCTCAAACACTTAAAAAATAAAACCTAACTACCTCGGCCAACACTAGCTACCCACAAACAAATGTTGCAAATCAAATGAATGCACTTTTTTCAACCCATCAGAAAAGAACCCACACCTGGCCTCGTTGCAACAGAAAACCTGCAAGTAAATTGTGCAACATCCAGCAGGAACATACATGTAAGTATAAAACAGAAAACAAGTAGCATAATTTTGTATGTCAACAGCTAATGCATGAAACATTTTTTAAATGTATTTCTTTATAATATTAGACTATTTTCAGACATGTTGACAGGAAGAGCAGGATGCATCACATCACAGAAAGGAAAGTAATTATTATCTCACATGGGCTACACTTAAAGCCACGAAAGTACAAAAACGGAAACTATCAATTGTAAATGTCCTAAATATTACTCTGGTGCTTTCGATGGGAGGGCCACTACAAAAGTTGACGCTGTAACAAATGTAAGTGAACACAACCACACTCCAAATGTGGCAAAAATAGAAGTAAGGCACGTATTGCAAGATATGATAGATGCAAGCACTAGCTCCCAAGAGCCCACATCTAAAATATTAAAAGCTATACTACATAAAGTTCCCAAACACATCACAGGTCAGCTATCACCTATACCCACCGTAAAACATTTAGGGCCTCATTACGATGTCGGCCTCCGACAGACATGTCGCTGTCTCTGGACTCTGGACCAACCAACCTCCGGTCGGCGGCTACATACTTTTATTTCTCTATGGGAGCTTGCGCTATGCCCATAAACCAGCCATAGTACAAGCTCCCATAGAGAAATGGGAGATTCTGTTAAACCCTGCACTGCATGTCAGCCACTATGACACGGTGCAGCAATTAACAGGGGAGACCAACGGAGGCTGCAATGAGAAGAGGGCTCTGCTAGGGGCCCTCAAAGTCGCTTTCTGGCAGAAAGCCCTGCATGGAAACCCTGTAGCAAACCAACATCGTATTCCCGATGGAAGAAACGCCATCCTATAGGGATTACGTGCCGGTTCCGACTGGCCGAAGGGCTCCTTTTGCCCATCGGAATCCAGCCGGAATGACCAGCCAGTTTCACTTTCGACTGCCTATATTATAATTAGGCGGTCGGAAGTGAAACCGTAGATGTCGGTCAGAAAGCGTCCCACGGCCCAACTCTTGGGGCTCCATTAGGATGTCGGGCAGATCGCGGTGACGATCCGCCCGACAGAAATGACCGCCGGCCACCCTTTTCCCCCACCACATTACAATGGCGGGGGGGACCGCAACGGAGAGAAGCAACGCCCGCCACTTTTCTGCCCCGGTCGCATTGCGGCCGGGGCAGAAAATGAGTAACATGGTGGCGGTGTCTATGAGACACCGCCAGCCATATTACAATGGCAAGTGTGCAATGCCTTTCCGCTGCGGCAATGCCGCCATGGAAAGGCAGGCGGTGTTCACTCTGGGGGCCCCCTGTGGGCCCCCGGAGTGAAGGCCAACGGGGGGTGACACACGGGGTACCTGTGGTACCCCCCTGCATTTGCATAATCAAAGCGGCAGGCACCGCGCGGTGCCTGCCACTTTGATTACGTAAATGCTGCTAAGCATTTTTAGTATTGTGGCGGGCGGAGCAGAGAGCTCCGCCCACCACAATACTATAAATACAGGATGTGCCCGCCACTGTGGTGGGCACATCCTAATGGTGCGTGCGGGACCCCCGCCCTTAGGGCAGGCGGTCCCGATTTCCGATAGGATGGCGGGCAGCCAAAGCCCGCCCGCCATCCTAATGTGGCCCTTAATGGGGCGATGGGGAAACTGTAACTGAGCCCTTAAAATCAATAGCAAGAAGAAGTAGTAACCTACAGATCACGAATAATTGAAGGCATATTCCAAAGGAGCATAACACAAATATTTTTTAAAATAAATAATAAACGTATTATTTTATACGGTATAGAGTCAAAATATCGAGTTTTTATTATCGATTTGCATTAATATTGATTAAAAATATAGAATGGACACAATATAGACTGGTCAGAATATAGACTACAAAAATATCGAATAGGATAGCATTAATATTGAATTAAAAACTATAGAATGGACCTAATATCGAATGGACAGAATATAGACTACAAAAATATAGAATGGACAGAATATAGAGTGCAAAAATATAGAATGGACAGAATATAGACTACAAAAATATCAAATTTGAGGTAAGTAAGTTAATATCAATTTTTAAAGTGTTTTTTATGTTAGTATATGCTTGAAAAGTGTATATTTATGTTATTATTTATATTCATTAATTATTTGTATGGTATTTAAGTTTTGCGTAATATAATTCTGTAGGGGAATAGGGTAATAGGGTGGGAAGTAATTAATTAAATATGTTAAATATGTTATTGGTATTTATTTTGAATTAATTGTTAATTAATTATTAATTGGTAATTCATTAACATATAATTGGTAATTATTTTTAATTAATTGAATAATTGATAATTATGGTAATTTTAGTAATTTATTTTCTGTAGCGGGTAGTGGGTTTATAGGGGAATAGGGTGGGAAGTAATTTAAATATAATTAATTAAATATGTTAATTTATTTATTGCCATTTATTTTGAATTAATTATTAATTAATTATTAATTGGTAATTAATTAAAACATAATTGGTAATGAATTAAAATCAATAGATTAATTGATAACTATGTTAATTTAAGTAATTTATTTTCAGAAGCGGGTTGTGTGTTTATAGGGGAATAGGGTGGGAAGTTATTTAATTATAAATAATTTAACATGTTAATTTATTTATTTTTATTTATTGTGAAATAATTGTTAATTAATTATTAATTGGTAATTAATTAAAATGTAATGGGTAATTAATTTTAATTTATTTATTAATTTATGATTATGTTAATTTTATTAATTTAGTTTCTGTAGTGGGTTGTGCGTTTATAGGGGAATAGGGTGGGGAGTAAATTAATTGTAAGTAATTCTAATTTTATTTTTTTTTATTTTATCAAATTTTTAATTATTTTTTAATTGTTAATTAATGTATTGTTAATTGGTTTTATTAATTCATTTTTATTTGCATTTTTAGTTGATTAATTAATATATTATATAAAAGTGTTAAGCATTTTAATTAATTTGTAATTGGTAATAATATTTATTTTATTTTTATTTATATATGAAGTATTTACTTTCCCTTCTGTGGTACTCACTGGAGTGGGAATAGTAATTTTATCCCTATGCTATCCAACGCTTTCCCTACTGTTGCACTCTCTGGAGTGGAAATAATAATTTTTACCCCTACGCTATCCAACCCTTTCCCTACTGTTGCACTCTCTGGAGTGGGAATAGTAATGTTTACCCCTACGCTATCCAACGCTTTCCCTACTGTTGCACTCTCTGGAGTGGGAATAGTAATTTTTACCTCTACGCTATCCAACGCTTTTCCTACTGTTGCACTCTCTGGAGTCGGAATAGTAATTTTTACCTCTACGCTATCCAGCGCTTTCCCCACTGTTGCACTCTCTGGAGATGGAATAGTAATTTTTACCCCTACGCTATCCAACACTTTCCCTACTGTTGCACTCTCTGGAGTTGGAATAATAATTTTTACCCCTACGCTATCCAACGCTTTCCCTACTGTTGCACTCTCTGGAGTGGGAATAGTAATTTTTATCTCTACGCTATCCAACGCTTTCCCGACTTTTGCACTCTCTGGAGTGGGAATAGTAATTTTTACCAACACGCTATCCAACGCTTTCCCTACTGTTGCACTCTCTGGAGTGGGAATAGTAATTTTTACCCCTACGCTATCCAGCGCTTTCCCTACTGTTGCACTCTCTGGAGTTGGAATAGTATTTTTTACCCCTACGCTATCCAACGCTTTCCCTACTGTTGCACTCACTGGAGTGGTAATAGTAAATAATACCCTAGAGGCTATCCTACGGTAAAAATATTGTAATTTTGTTATTAACATAACGTTTATATATATATATATATATATATATATATATATATATATATATATATATATATATGTATTAACAAATCAATTGGTATGGTTTTTTTACTTACATTAATTATTTATTAATTTTAGGGTTATTTAAGTATGTTTAAGTTCATTATATTTATTATTTCATAATTTTTTTATTAATTTAAAGCATTTAAAAAATTCGATATTTTGACTAACTATATTTTTTACATCAATATTTTTGATTCAATATTTTTGTACTTACCTGTTTGGAGATAGGAGGTCGATATTTTGGCATTCTATATTTTTACCTCGATATTTTAGTAGGTTGATATTTTGGCATTCTATATTATGTCAGTGATCCATTTTATACATCAGCCCAAAAATAAAAATAACATTTCTAATAAGACAGATAAATAAAAAAATATATATTAACTATATAAAAAGATGTTAATGTTACCTGCCACAAATCTGAAATCACAACTAAAATCGATTTGAAAAATGAATTACAACACATAAATATAATTTAGCAAATAGCAATCACATAAAGTTTGCATAATTAATAAAATATAATTCTACTCGAAAACAAAGATTTTAAATTTAATTTACTGTTCTGTAGTTGCAGGTCCTCTTTTATATCTATGTACTCAAAAAGCATAATCCACCAGAAATTTACAAATAAATTCCAAAAAGCCCCCTCTCCAAAATAAACAAGTCCAATAAAGAGCAATCCGAGGATTTTAAAAACCATAAAAAAAGAAAAAGTGTCTAAAAAATGGAACGCACCTGAAAGCTAAAAAAATAAAGGAAATCAAAGTCAAAATATTGGTTTACTGGAAACCAAAACTGTTTTCCTTTAACAAAAAAATGCTAAGTCCAAACATCCACAGGCCACCTTGGTTAATGAGCACCAGTAAAATAGAAGACAATTCCCACCCACAAAAACAATAACTTCAAACTTAGAATATACTTCACAATCATCCCTACCCTCAAAACCCTTAAAAAAAAACTTTAAAGTGGTTAAATGAAGACCAACAACTTCCTGTGACTTACTTCCAGGAAATGGCCTAAAAAGAGACAAACAGACTACAAAATGGAAGATAGAAGTAAAAAACAAGAAATGGGAATATAAGGTGCAAATGTTTTAAAAACATTGACCATTCATAAACATTATAAGCCTGTAAAAAGTGTTGTAAAAATATGTTTAAAAAAATAAAGTTTAAGTTAAATAATACTATAACAAATATAATTATTTAATGTACACTGAGAAGCCTATGTAAATAGTTTTTTTTAAAGTTCTTGAAACAGCTGTGTTAATGTTTAAAAATAAATGTAACAAAGAAAAAACATTACAGTAAAAATTTTAAGATTGTTTAAATATAAATTACATGTATATTAAAACATTTTTATTCAAATATTGTTTATATATCACTATGAAAATGTTTTTATATAAAAACAAATTATTAGGTTAAAAAAGTGAGAAAATGTGCATTAAATAAATATAAAGAATATAAATGAAAATTACAAACTGTTTTATGAACCTTTGTGAACCATTGTGCAGGGAATCTTGGATATTAGGGGCTTTATTACGAGATTGGCAGTCCTCCTGCGTTGCCGCTACTGGGCCGTCTGCAGGAGGACGACCAAAGGCATGGTGCTCCTGCACACCGAATTGCAAATTTAATCCAGGTCAGGTGGGCTGTGTTGAGGCGGTCTCACAGTGGTGGTCTATTAGGCTCCTAGAAGATTCTAACATGCAGACTGCCGCCGTGAGAGCGCCTGCAGCACGGTCCTGCATGGTATGGCATGTACCATGTGGTATATGCCACACCATGCAGAAACAGGGGTGCAACATGTGCTCCCCTGCATGCACCCGCAAGCCTAGGAGCAGCAAGGGGCCCTGTTAGGTCCCCCTTATTTGCCTCTCAACCACCCTTTTCATGGAGGTCTCACTGGTATGAAAAAGGCAGTGGACAGGCAACTCCTAATATGCTAGGCGGTGCCGCAGCTTCACCACCAGTATATTAGTGCCCTTGACCGCTGCACAACCGCTGCTGGATCCTCAATCGCTGCGGACACAGCTGGCCTGTGGCAGTTCAACCATCACGCTCGTAATACTGTGGGTGGGCCAGCACCGCGACTACAGCGGTCCTATAGGCGGCCGTACTCATAATAAGGCCATTATTCATTTACATCAACTACTCCTACTTCATTCAAAACCATTTTAACAAAGGTATTGGACCATACAAGGGTTAGATTTAATATTCCCACTCCATTCTAAACTTGTTTGAGGAAGGTGTTGAAAACTAAAAAGGTTACATTTACTATTCTCACTCCAGTCAAAACCATTTTTGGGGAAGATGTTGGACACTAAAGAGCTTACATTTACTATTGCCAGTCTAATCTAAACCATTTTGGGGAAGGTGTTGGACACTATAGGGGTTATGTTTACTATCTCCACTTCAATATAAACCACTTCATGGAAGGCTTTGATCTCTACAGGGTTTACATTTACTATTCCCTCTCCATTCAAAACCATTTTGGGGAAAGTGTTGGCACTAAAAGGGTTATATTTGCTATTTACAGTCCAATGTCCAGCATTTTGGGAAAGGTGTTGGGCACTTAGGGCCTTATTCCAAGTTTGGTCTGACCTTTGTAGAACTGCGCCCACCCCCGTCAGCAGGCCACAGAGTTGGTGGTCCAAAGACCGCCGTATTACGTGTTGACCACGGGGACACCTCAAACATGCCAAAGCCTAACAAGGAAAAACCATACAGTAATTCCTGTACATTGAGGGTGCGCTAAATACCATGATCCTCATGTTATTCACCAGACACTCACAATGAGTGCTCTTTATCGCACCCATAAATAATGAAAAACGTGGTATCGGTATTTAACAGGTGCGATAAAGAGCACCTATACTATACTTGTAATCAGGTCTTAAGACTCTAAAAGTCCCCATTCATGGCATACATGTGCAATTGATGGTAAATCTGGAAGGGGTGTGACCAAGAAGAACAAGAAGGCATTTGGAGCAAGGCAGTAAAATTAGAGAGTAACAGGGAAGGGAAGAGTAGATGGTCACTGATGATATATGGATAGATGTAACCTGATTACTGTGTTAAGTTAGCATGAGCTTTTTGTGAGTTTAAATGCCATTTTTCTTTCTGCTGCTTTTTGCACACGACACACATCTGCTGCTTTAGCTTTGAGCCTAGTTAAATGTTTTTGGTTCATACGAGAATAATATGTTGTTACACTGATATCATCAGTTTGTAATTCATACTCTCGGTCACCAGCGCGTGGGAGTCCACGCTGTTGGCAACTCGCTTGCTGATGAAGCAGCGAAATCAGCAGTATCAACATATTTGGTTGCGGCAGTCACACGGTCCAAGAGTAAGATTGATAATGATATCTTGGGGGCTGTTGCTGCCACTGAGAAGGGAGATGAATATCCTATGAGGTTCCCTTCGAAGTACACATACCACTTAAGTCCCGATAAGGTTCCTTATGTGAAAATTCCGGAAGTTGGGGAGAGGTTGATTCCCAACTCTGATCGCAGCGGCCCATGAAGGGGTTGCGTCTGCGCATGCGGGAGTTTCTGCTACTGTGTCTCAGTTACAACAACGTTTTTGGTGGCGGGGACTGTACAAACAGACGAGTGACTATGTCCTTCAATGTGACATTTGCCAGCAGATTAAGCCTTCAACTGCTACGCGTACACCCCAAACACAGTTGTTCATTTCTAATAAACCGTTTGGTTGTGTTTATTTAGATCACTGCGGTCCTTTTTCTTCTGATACTGCGTACCAGTACATCTTGGTAGCAGTTGATTCATGCACACGCTTTGTTTGGGTCTGGCCTCATCGCAGCGCTGATTCACGGACTGTCATCAGGGATTTGCGTCTCTTTGTAGAGATTTTTGCCTGTGGTACCTTCCATTCGGATCAGGGTCCTGCTTCGCCTCTAAAGCGTATAGGGATGCCATGGCTTCGATAGGGGTCCAAGTCAAGTTTTCATCTCCATACCGGCCTGAGGGTAATAGTGTTGTGGAACGAATGAACCGTGACTTAAAGCACTCATTGACAGCTCGAGTTATAGGCACTGGCAGAAACTAGTTGGCCCATCTTAATAGCGTGCAGCATGCCCTTAATAATCTCCCTAGAAGGTCTCTGGGTGGGCGGACCCCATACGAAATGCTCTTTGGTATCAAGATGTATGTCCCGGACCTTGACCGTCTAGACGCGGTCGGTTCGGCTGTCTCCTTTGACGTAGATGAACATTGCAATGTTTTACAGACTCTACAAGAGACCAGAGACAGTCTCGCAAAGGAACACTTGTCCTCCACCTCGGATGATGCCTTGCAGATCCCGGTAGTTGGCTGGCTACCCCAAGTTGGAGAACTGGTTCGGGAGAAGATCGATAACAAAAAGGAATTTGGTCCCTCATACCGTGCTCCGGTTCCCGTGCTTGGAGTGAAGGGCACAAGAACAGTCATTTTACCACCACTTCCAGGTCGTAAAGAGAACAGGTATATCTCCATTGACAATGTCAAAATACACAGAGTGGCCGATTCTTCTTAGCATGACACCGGCAGTCTCATGTCCTTCGATGGTGAGAAATTCTGTTTTGGCCACTGCTTCGGATTGTGCACCGGAGGTGGTCCTCGAGATGCCTGCAGTTTCCAGTCCTTTATTGAGTGCTTTGCCTGGTGCTCACCTTGATGATACAGATTACACCTACCCAACTGACGTCTCAATGCCTGATTTGCAAACTCGTTTAGCCACAGAATCCAGATTTTCATTTGACACTGTTTCACGTACATCAGAGAAGCCCACAAGGCTGAGAGCCTATGCGACTATTTTAAAAAACATTTTTTGATACCCCCTTGGACTTACATTTGGCTGGGCTTTTTGCTCTCTATATTTTTATGTCAATTGGTTTTGTGTTTTATTTTTTCCGATTTGTCAATGGACATTATGTCGAGGAGAGAACATGCATTAAACATCTGAATGGAACTTTAGCTCCCCACTCCTCATCACATTCAGCACACAGGTTGAAGAGAGACTTGGCCTTTGTTAACATCACCACATGGCCTGTCCTGGATGGAATAGTCTGGGATGCAGTTAAATTTCAAATCCATGGCCCGACTGAAGTTGTTAATGTTCCTATTGTACTTAGAGTTAATATGGGGGATGTGGTTCAACAAAATATACGTTCTGATGATTGGGAAGTTCGGGCCGTAGAGGCTTTGTTTGCTGATTTGAAATATTATACTGCCTTTGATGCTGAAGATTTATATTTAGAATCCGCTAATTATGGTGATTTGTTTTGTTACCAACATTTTGGCAATCACTATTTGCACAAAACTAATTCTAGGAGGGGTACTGTGAATGATACCCAGTGGGAACATTGCCCAGCTCCTTTAAGAGGCAGCTCAGACACATTTTTGAAAAAAGTATACATATTTTACTGATTTTAATCAGTCAATTGCAGCGTCATTTTATTTTAAAATGACAGACAAATATAATTCCAAAGTTAGGCTTACCGACACTAAGTTACTGTATTCGAAGTCCTTTCTAGACCAACTGGCTGTTGGTGGCTACGAGTTGTGGAAGGAAACTATTGACCTTAAATCAGTTTGGGGTTCTAAAAGTTGGCAGGTACAAGTAACTGAGGCTTTGCACCGTGCATGTCTCATCCCTAATCATATGTTGTTTTTGAATGATACTATCTCACAGACAACATGCTTTGGATTGGCTACTTCTAAAAAATTAAATTCTCCTTCCTTCCCAAATTTTGGAGGAATATTCAGGTTGGGAAAATTCGACTACATTTTCAATTAAAGAATTGCAAACCCATTTGTTGAATTCATTATTTAACATTTCCAGTTTGGATCCCAAGGGTTGGTTAGTGTGACACCGAAGTGCAGACTCGTGCCAGCATCGTTTTTTGGGCCTAGCTGAGGGTTTTACTCAAGTCAGAGTAGATCCCCATTTTGAGAGTGACCATTCTGTTACCACTTATTCTGTAGGCAAATTATGTCAGAATTGGCTCAAGCACTTTACATTGGAGTCAGTTAAATTGCATTTATCTAAACTGACCGGCGAGGTTGACTTGAATGATTTCATAAAGGGCCCGGCGAACGGTCGATCTAAAAGATGGATCTATGACATTTATAATGAAGTCTGGAAAACATCACAGATTGAAGCGGCTACCCGCCTTAGGGCTATTGACCAAGCTAATTTAGAAAAAGTGCTTGCAGTTGTGGACAACAGCATTAAAAACCCTTTCCTCCCGAATTTACACATTAGATAATATTGTTTCATCTGTTGTTGAAATTGTACATGATTAGGTGTCTGTTTTGTACCATGGTCAAAATCAATTGCATTCTGTTATGCAGTTTGCATGGACCTTACAGATGCTGAAAAATGGTAAAGTGCCTTGGGCCTGTGTTAATGTCACATCTCTGATTGCACCTTTTAATTTGACTGAAAAACAACGTTTGCTTGCTATGAGAGATGCTTCTTTTTCAATGTTACACATTGAAAGCTCAGAGTCTTTACCCTTTTCAGTGGCAGAGGCCACGGCTTCAACGTGGCTAATCAACGGATTGATTACTTTACCTTTCGCGCTTTTCCAGTTTTCAAATTGCATGAAGTATTTTGCCATAGGCAGATACGAGCAGCTCGTTACCTCCTACTTACATGAAGCCTGGTCACTCCCTTTTACTTATAGATGCCTTAGGGACGGAAAAGAGGTATATCTGAATGGAGATGAGTGTACAGAAACACCAGATCACTCGTTGATGTGTAGGCACATCCAATTGCATGGTTCATGTAACCAGACCCGCCCTAATTTAAAATGTGTTTTAAAAGGTACACCGGTGCCTGCTATAGTCCCGACTTTTACCTTATTAGTTAACAGGAGTTATTTACTTTTAAACAATGAAGATTGTTGTGGGTTATTGAAAGTCATAGCTTACGTTGTAACAGTGAGTGAGCGCCTCGTTTGCTGTAAGAATGTGCTTTATCCACCCCCGCATGGGAACCTGGATGTTTCCATCTGGCCGAGAGTTCCGGCCTTGAAGTCAGAGTTCAATAAGATGAGCAGAATAAGAGCCTTATTGTCACAAAAAGAAGTTGCCCTGACATCTGCTTGCGAAACATTTGTCCTTCACGTAGCTAACACCCGCACAGAAGTGCATGCCTTATTAAATACTGACCTTCCTTTACATTTTGGTGAGCTGATTCACACAATCTTTAACGCATCCTCCACTTCGGGGCTGGCTCATTTTTTTAAAGTAGTAAGCGGTGGCTTAGTGACTTCTTTCCAGAAAATATTTGGAGTCATTCCTGCTTTCCTTCAATCGATATTCTCCAGTCTATTTGGTGGACTTCCTGTTTTGCTGGCATTGGCTGCTGGTTTTTTGTTACTTTTTTGTTTATTGCAAAATGGATGTCCGTCCTGTCTTCACAAACGAGCGGGAGCAGTTAGCACTGTTTCGCAACAGGATGCTTGAATACTATGGTGTGCTGCCACTTGCCACTTTGAGTACATCATATGGATTATCGTTTCGATTTTCCTATTTCACCTGTGTCCAGCCTGTATTTTATTGCCTGAGCTGTGATTTCATGTGGGCCCTGGATTTGTGTCTCTGCAATTTGGTGTCTTCTGAAGTGGATTATGATCATCTCATGAGTCCCTTAGTTGCTCATGAATTGCTTTGTTCTGACGGAGGGATTATGGCCTTTGCAGCGATGCATGGAGTTCTGGGTCGTTGGAATATATTCGCAGCGGCACAAGATTTCTTGGCACACAGCTTCATTGAGAACCCACCGAGTTGTCCTCTGATGGTACTAGAGGCTCCGGTAATTGAAGAGAATGTATGTTCTTTCTCTCTATTAAATTGGATGGCTGAGTTGTTTTCGGATGATAACAGTGACTTCCTTTTGGAAGCGGTTGCTGCTTATTTCGCCTACTCAGTTTAAGGCTGACTCCTATTGAAGCCATTGAGGTCATGCTTTTTTTTTCTTCTCTCAAAATTTTTCGAAATTCATATTCACATTTTTTTAAAAGACAGACCTATTGGCTTTACTAACAGTGGACATTACAATGTCATGCTGGTGAGATTTTGGATTTTTATGCGGCCAAAATTTTTTTCCTCACCTACTCGATTTCGAACTGAGCGTTTTATTGAACTCTGCTTTCAACTATTGAGTCCCTTTTCTTATCTTATCTTATCTGATACGTGCTCGGATCAAGGGAGGGTGATATATGGATAGATGTAACCTGATTACTGTGTTAAGTTAGCATGAGCTTTTTGTGAGTTTAAACACCATTTTTCCTTTCTGCTGCTTTTTGCACACGACACACATCTGCTGCTTTAGCTTTCAGCCTAGTAAAATGTTTTCAGTTCATACGAGAATAATATGTTGATACACTGATATCAACCTTGCTTGGCAAGCTGTGTCTGTACAGTGAGTGCTGAAACCTTCAAGGATATCTCAACACAGTAGTTGTTATGAGCAATGATCTTCGCACGTCCCTAGACATAACAAACATGCAGCTGCAGCCAAGTTCTGGCTTTAGGCACATTTTATATTGCTTTGCACAAGAGCATAACACACACTTGATGGTGCTTCGCATGCAGAGAGCTGGTTGCTGATGATGTGATCCCTTACCACTAAGATCTTGAGGTATGGGGCCGCTCTGCTAAAACCTACAAGAGACCTTCTTAGATATAATATAATATACTAGCTAGGGAGGGTGAGAATTAGGTTTTGTTAAACCCTATTCATTTTAGCATAATACTATGCTTGCACTGTTTGTGTTCTATGGACTAGTGACTATGCTGATTACTTTGGTTCTTATAATATGTTTGCTTGTATTAGCTAAGATACTGCGCTTGAGAGCACTGCATTAGTGAATAAACATTTCAAATATGCACGTGTCCTCTTTTACTCCTCGTTCTGGATTGAAATGATTGTATAACGAAAGAGTATTCATGTGTTCCACATTACCTGAGGTGTACTAAGTTCATGTTCTGGTTTGTCTAAGAATTGGGAGTTTATGATTGCTAGTCTAATAGGAGATTTTTGGGTTCAATCAATCAGGAGTTTGTTAAAGCGCGACTACTCACCCGTAAGGGTCTCAAGGCGCTAGGGGTGGGGGGTTGCAGGTTCCATTCCATCAAGGAGGGGGTCTGTCGAAGAGCCAGGTTTTGAGGTTTCTTGCGAAGATGGGGAGCAATGTTGTCTGTCTGAGGTGGAGCGGAAGGGCATTCCATGCTTTGGCCGCGAGGGCTCTAAGGTGAGTTTTGGCACACCCTAATTCACTGAGGTTCCAAGCCTCTATGCACAGTTCTGTCTGAGCACGGAATGTCTGCGACACTGAGAAAGGAGGGAGTAGGAGTAAATATGAAAACGCTTGGAAGATGATGATCGATGACGGAATTTTCCATTATCCTCCCTTTAAAGGGGAGGGAGCAGAAAATAAAATTATGGATAGCTTAGGGAAGACAAGAAGAACCACTAGTTGATTCCACACATTCCACCTCAAATAAAATGCCAGTTGGTTATCCTAAATGAAATGATTTATGCAAAGGCTCACGAGGCCTTTGACTAGTAGGACACAGAATGGTTTTACAGTGTTGCACTTATCCGTGCCAAGGGAGAAAGAACCAAAATAGAAACAGACTTGTGGATACTTGCTTGAGTGCCAGAAAGAGATTTACTGTACAGTTTGTCAGGTTAATAGACAAAGTTATCAGCCACCATATCACAAATTAAAAGGCAAGGACTCGGCAGATGGGAAAGAACCAGCTCTTTCTAATTTTATGGAACACACACTATCCAACTTGATATTCTCCGTTAACGAGTACTTTGCATCTAGATTTTTTGGATGCCTGGATGCAGAGAAGCTGTGGTTATTAGGCTTTGACTGGGAGAGAGAATAGCCTCGAAAGAAAAACACACATCAGCTTGACTCAGCTGCACTCCTTTCGGAATTGGCTCAATATGCACCTCTCAGCATAGGAATAAATGCGTCAGCGGTACGGCAGTATGGCAGGGCCTCTTAGGGTAATCTGCGGTGTAGACCTCACTGCATAGGACCCCTGACCTTTACCCTACATTGGGGGGCTTTCCACCTAGTTTCGAACGTAATCGGTATGCACCAATACAACAAAAGTACTTCAATTCAGTCTACATTGTTTCCCTTATACATTTACTGTCTGACTTCATAACCTAGATGAAAGAGGACTTGTCTCTGACTTGTGTCACCTTAGATGCTTTTCAAGGTCATTGTCTGGATGATTTGACACATCACAAGCTCCTTGAAAGATAAGGACATGCAGTATATAGGCCAAAGGTGGAAAAGCTAAATTCACGTAGCTGAGTCAAATGTCTGTGTATTACATCATATTTGGTAATTTTGTTACTAAGTAAAATCCATGATCTCTAAAGGGAGACATAAAGCCTCATATTTAAAATGAACTCTTAAAATTAGCATGAATCAACATAAATATAAAATTAATGTATACGTAAAATATTATGAAATATGTAAATGAGCATGAAATTATACAGAAAAATTTACACAAATGCTTCTTTTAAGCCTTTCATGTTTGAGGCGAAAAGATAAAGCACTGTATCATATAAAAGACATCAATATAAAACATTTACCATTGTGCCTGGCACTCATTGTTAGAGGTGTTGCAAAGAGATTTATTTCATATAGATTTTATTTTTTTATAAGCCATTTTGATCACAATGGGACAATAGTCCTGCTTGTTTCTGACCTTTATTCTGCCTCTTTCTGCTGGTTTCTGACCTTTATACTGCCTCTTTCTGCTCATTTCTGACGTTCTTTTTGCCTCTTTCTGTAAATGATCCTCCTCTTTCTGCTGTGTCCCTCCTCCAGCCGTTTCCCTTCTACCGCCACCCTACGCCTCACCCTCTCCCAGGACCTACTTAATGGAAGCCGCAGTACAACCCCATTGAGCAGGTCCTTATGCCAGCTCCCCCTGCGACAGTCCTCCTGTCCAGCTTGCCCTCTGCTGTCTTAGGTTTTTCTGCCTCCTCTGCTCGTTTTCTGCTAATTGTTCTGCCTCTTCTCTGCTCACTCCTGCCCTCCATTGTGCCTCTTCTGCTCGTTCCGACCTTTATTTAGCCTCTTTCTCCTAGTTTCTGACTAGTATATTGCCTCTTTCTGCTAATTTTTGACCTTTATTTTGCCTCTTTCTGACATTTATTTATACATTTTTTTTGCTCCTTTCTGACCTTTATTTTGCCTCTCTCTGCTCCTTTCTGACCTTTATTCTGACGTTGCATTCACAGCGCCCAGACACCCCAAGGGGTGACAGTGCTTCGCTATGAAGCAAACACAAGGAGATGATGGATGGAGCACTGAAACTTTTGAGACACTCACCCCCAGTCACACATCTGGGTTGAATCCATCATTGTTCTTTACCTTATTTTGCCTCCCCAGTTCAGACATGGCCATATGCAAATCAGTCTGACCCTGTGCCTCATGGGAACAGTCCAGCCCGAACTGCCTAGCCAGATCTTCCCTGGATCAGAAACAAGCATCCTGGGACCGGGTTTGGGCTAACAGCCCTCATCAGCCAGGCTAGCTTAAATCCAGTGGCAAAGTGAGTAAATGGTAACTTATAATTTGTAGATAATCCCTGATGAACTGTCGGGAATGGCTCGAAATGCATTGGGTAAACATAGATTGACCTTTGAGGATAACTTACGCACACTCCATGCTTCAGAATAAGGCCTGGGTGGGCATTTCGCAAGCATTAAGGAAAAGGTGTATAAGTGTCTCTCATGTGATTGGAGTAACTACAAAGATGTGTTGAGAAGAAAAGGATTAAATGTGAATAAAACTGTGAAAAACTGGAAAAATGTATGGCACTTTTGTGACAAAAGTAAGCAAAGCTGTGCACCCGGAGTGAGGCGTCTGTTCGCCTCACTTTTTTGATGTTTCTACAAGCACGTGTTGGGGCAGATCACGGATAACCGGGCTTGCACGCACATGGATGAATTGTGAAGAAAATACAGAGGATGTAAAGTGGATTAACAGGTGTGCATTCTTACCCCACTTCTTTGACCCATTCACCATGAGTCACCCATCACCCAGTTATCTGCTTTAGTTTATTTAATGGTCATTAACCAAGGGTGAATCAGAGAATTTTCGTATGGCCCTGTACCAGTTGCCGATACCCAGCAATACAGGTTGAACTAGCAGCTGAAGAAGGGCCTTAGTTGATTTGCTCATCTCATGGCAATTACTTGTGAGGAAACCCAACATCTGTGAGAGCCCATGCCAAAAATGGTGGCATGCTGGCCCCAAGTTATTGTCTGATTTGTAATACAAAAATCGTCCAGCGTTAAATGCCCACAGGATTTCCAGAAACTAAGAGCAGGTTTGGAGATATATAAACCTAGGGCATTATAATCCCGTAGCCGGATGATTCTATGACAGGATAGCACTTGTCTTTCTTTAAAGAATCATTTTAGTGTAACTTCTGTATCAATTAGCACATTATACTTGTCCTTTTTGGTAAGCTAGCCATCTTCAGAAAAGCGGTTGAGTTGATTTCTGATTTTTGGCCATTCTAGGTAACAGAAAATTATCCAGCCCCCTGGAATCCTTCCTTCTACGAACTACAGCATCCAGCCAAGCGGCTTGGTAATTAATAGGAGAATAAATCCAGTAGGGCCAGTAAACCCTGCTCCTTATCTAACTGAAGGATGGAATATTTGACCAGCAAAGTCCTGCTATTCCACACAAATCTGATAATAAGGAAATATAACTCCTTAAAAAAAACGTTTTAATATTCATGGCGAGATTTAAAATGAGAAAGGAAATAATGGCAAAATAGGCATTTCAAATAAAGACACTCTCCCAATTAGTGTCAATGGGAGAAGCGTCCATCTAACCAACAGGGTTTTAACTTTATCCAACATGGCTTTGTAATTGAAAGATAACACATCTGAATTCTTGTTTGTTACATAAACCCCATGATAACGAACTGGACATTGCATATTATTCTGGTCCTGTAGATCTAGGGGCAGCACCTCTGACGAGGCTTTGAATTAAAGGGTCTCAGTTTTACAGGGGTTGCTCTTACAACCTCCGAACCTTGTATATTTCGGTAAAGGACCAAAATATAGAATCCAAAATATAGCATGGACAGAATATCGACTCCAAAATATAGATAGGGCAGAATATCGAATTACCAAAATATAGTTAGTTAGTCAGGATATCGAATTTGGGGTAGGAAATATCAATTTCCATAATATCGAATTTAAAATATCAATTTCCATAATATCGATTTTTTTTTAGTGTTATGTATGGTAGTATATGTTTTACAATTATTTATTAATTTTGTAATGTATGTTTAATTTTTTTAAAGTAATGAATGTTATGTAATTTAATTTTTGCGTAATTTAATTACGAAGCGGGTTGTGGGTTTATAGGGGAATAGGGTGGGAAGTCATTTAATTGAATATTAATTTTTATTTATATATATTGATAATTCATTGATTGATAATTAATTATGAATTGGTAATTAATTTGTATTAATTGGTAATTGATTGTTATTAATTGAATAATTGATAATTATGTTAATTGTATTATTTATTTAGAGTGGGTTGTGGGTTTATAGGGGAATAGGGTGGGAAGTAATTTAATTATAGTAAATTCAATATTAATTTGTATTTATATGTATTGATAATTAATTGATTGAATATTAATTATTATTGGTAATTAATTTTTATTAATTGGTAATTATGTTTTCAATTGGTGCTTAATTTTTATTCATTTGTAATTATTTTTAATTAATTTTGTATTGGTATTGATAAGTAATTTAATTTTGTTTTAATATTAAATCATTACTTTCCATACTGTTGCACTCTCTGGAGTGGGAATAGTAGTTTTTACCCCTACGCTATCCAACGTTTTCCCTACAGTTACACTCACTGGAGTGGGAATTGTAATTTTTACCCCTACGCTATCCAACGCTTTCCCTACTGTTGCACTCACTGGAGTGGGAAAGGTAATTTTTACCCTCTCGCTATCCAACAAATTCTCTACTTTTTTTTGCATTACATTTATTATTTTTACATTTTAAACTTTTTTATATTTACATATTAAGTATGTTTTAATAAATTGTTTTTAATATTTTATAATTTTATATTATTTTTAATACATTTAAAAAATGTGATATTTTAGTTAACTATATTTTAGCATTCTATACTTTGGATTCGATATTATAGTCTTACCTGTTTGTAGATAGGGATTCTATATTCTGTAATTCAATATTTTGGAGTAGATATTTTGGGCATTCTATATAATGTCCCTCGATATTAAGTCACTGAACCGTATATTCCAGAATAAAATTAATCACACATTCAATGTTGAATCAGTCTGCTTTGAAATAAAGAACCATATTATGAGCAAATAGCTTAACCTTGGGCTTCCCTTCTTTCAGGGGTATGGTATAATCAGAGCTAGGGATTCTTACTGCCAAGGGCTCGATGGATAAGGCAAAAAAAATAGGTGATGGGTGCCGCTATTGATCTGGATAGATCTGGCATCCTTTGTGGCGATTATAACTTGTGCTTCTGTGTCCTGGTACAAATTTCAGAGCACATTAACTAGAAGTCTGGGAACCCAAACCTATTCAAATTAGAAAATTAGGCATCTCAAATCACCTAGTCAAACACTTTTTCAACATCAAACATTATGATTGCTGCTGCCTCTTTGATGTTGGGATAAAACCAATAGACGGGATCAAAAAGAGAGTGTTTGCTGCCATCATTCTATGCGGCAAAAAAACAGACTGGCCTTATGGTCGAGAGTGTGCCCTAAATCGATAATACGTGATGCACACACTTTTGTGAATAGCTTATCAATTGCATTCAGCAGACTAATCGGGCAATAAGAATTCACGTTGAAAGGTGACTTATTCTTTTTTCAAGAAACTAACTAACACCAACTCTTTAAAAATGGAGGGTTTCACCATGCCTTCCCTGATGGAGTTAAAGGGGAGCAAGTCTTTCAAAAATATTTTGTATATCTCATTTGGTATACCATCACTACCACTGACTTTGGCATTAGGTACGTAATGGCATCTGTTAGCTTTGGGTCTGTTTCCAATTGTGGGAGCCTAATGGAACTAATCACTCTTCAAAAATTGTTATGAGACAGTGTGGGCTCCTTGATAGATGTTCTTATAGTGTTGAAGAAACTCTTCCATGATATCATTATCCTCAGACTGAACTAGGTTTAAAGCAGGATTTAAGTTTTTTAAGATTTGCTGGGAGTCTTTCTTGACCCTTGTGGACCAGGCAAGAAGCCTGACAAACAACTGGCTTTCCTCATGGTGTTTTTTTAAAAGACCTTGAGCTATTAATCTCTTCTAGATTAAAGAAGTCAATTATGTTCTGTTTAGCCAGTGTAAGTTGTGCTTTTATCCTCGTCCTTTCTTTCAATCTTGCTCTACCTAAGGCATTTTAAGCCATATCAATGGTCAACTGCAGCTCCCGTATTTGGACCTTGCACTCTTTCAGCTCATGGGTCTTGTATGTAATCACACAGCCCTGGAACATTGCCTTGAAGACCTCCCACACCAAAGAATGGAGCCAATTTTTGCTTCAAATAAAAAAACTCTCTATCAAAAATCTGAGTCTCAGACTGCCAGGCCTGGTCTGACAGAAGGGTCTAGTAGAATGTAACCTCCTCAAACTCAAGATATATACATAGTATAGAGTGATCAGAGAAAGTATTTGCCAATATACCGATATTCCACCAGCTAAGAGTTGCGGTCACAAAAAAATAAATAACTTATGATGCAGAATTGTATTGGCGAGAGAAACACATAAATTGCATCTCGTGTGGATGGTCCACTCGCCAGGGATCAACCAAATTATAATCCTGTTTAATTACAGCAAGGACCGAGGCAGTTTTGGACCTGACTCGCTTTTTCAGTCTTACTAGAGGTATCCAGTTTCAGGTCTTGAATGAAATTAAAATCGCCTCTGACAATCATAGGTCCGTCAGCCCCCATAGCCAAATATATAAGTCTCTCAAGGGAACAACTTCATCAGATTTTGGGCCATAATAGTTAACTAAATTGAAGGGAGCAGCTTGTACTTGCACCTTTAACCAAATCCATCTCCCCTTATACCTTATAACTTCTCTCACCTCCCAATCTACAGATCTGACCAGATACATTGCGACTCCACACATGGCACACCCAGTAGACACGAAGTATGCATACAAATATTTATTTGATATCGCAATCTTGGGAATGCTATCCTTAAGAAAATAATTTCTAGATTGATTAAAGACAACCCCGTATTTCTGCTTATTTAAAACCCCGTTGGCACTGCATGAGATTACTCTAATATTTTCGACCATTAAGCAGTTGCAGTGTTTTTATGGCCTGATCCGTCCGTCTCACTTATTGATCAAAAATCAAGGTTGCCTGCTCCGACTACATCAATTACATGAAATAATAATGTCTGACTGCCTACACTGTGTCCAGGACTGCCCAATACCTGATGCATCTGCTTGTTTTTACCCCCTTTTGCATCCCGTGTGACCCACCCCAACACACCCTCACCCAACTTGTAAATTACACAATCAGTGACCTGCCCGCCTTGAGAGGGGGAATTGCCCACCTTACCCTCTAACATTATTGCTCTTGATATTGGGTGCTGTGTTGCTGCACCAACCTACGCTCAAAGAAAGGGAACCCCACACACCCCTAATGGGGTCCTGGGGGGGGCGGCCGACCGAAGGGAGGCCTGCCCCGCCCGGGGGAATTTGGGGCCGGGGAAAGGGGGGGGGGGCAGAGATGGCGCCAAACGGGGACGGGTTGGGTTGTTTCAGTAGTTTGGGCTGGGGGCGGGGCTTGGGTGGAGTTTCCGTTGGGCTGGGCTGTGGTATCCGCCCGCCCACGCGGCTGAGGCACCATTTTAAGTGAGGTGTCTCGGCCGCCGGGCGGGGGGTGGCGGTGGTACAACAATTTTTTGACTTTCGGACAATGGTTGTGTAATCAGAGGAACAATATGTCGTTGGAAGGGACTTTCGGACTGTGGCAATTGTTTGGAAATCATCTGTGTCACCAGGATCCACTACAGGCTGGATGCGTCACGGACATCGCGGGAGACCGAAGGAGCTCGGGTGAGCAGCTTGCGGCTCCACACGATCGAGCGGATGGGCCTGTTCTGCTTGGTGCGGGCGGTCAGGCTCCCACGTGGGACTAGGTGAGTCCCGCTGCCCCTACCCGAAGGGTCCATACGGCCGCCGGGGTGTATTTTGGGGCAGGCACGGAACGCCTACATAACAGACCACGGGCGGCATTCAGGTTGGGTGGAGCGGCCGAGACTGTGCCTTGTGAGCCTTGCAGCAGTGTACTGAAAGTTCAGGGGGGGGTAGCGTTGATCTTGGGCCACTGTCTGTAAGCGGTGGGGTGGCGGCCTGAATCATGAGATACGTGGGGACATGTTTGATTATTACAGTTACGAGGTGATCTGATGGTGGGGGCGTATCTCTTGTTCGCTGGCGTTCATGTACTCCTGACACGTTCTTCGCGCTCTCATGTGTGGTCGGGACTTATGGTATGGTAATGTGCCCGGATAGCCTCACTTTCATGCGCGACGCTGTACGATCCGTTAATTAAATAAGCGTGACGTAAAATTCGCCTAGACTCTGAAGAGGGTGTCCAATTAGATTGATATTAGTTGGTGATAGGAGGCGCGTTCGTCACGCTCTCGTAATTATTGTGTAGTTGATGAGGACTAATGGTATCGTACGGTGCTCCGATAGCCTCAATGTCATGCGCGGCGTGTGTGGTTAATGACAGGACTAATTGTGTGGTAATGTGCTCGGATAGCCTCACTGTCATGCGCGACGCTGTACAATCCTTAATTACATAGGCGTGACGTAATCTTTGCGTAGACTCTGAAAAGGGAGTCCAATTAGGTTGCTATTAGTGGTGATAGGAGGCGCGTCGTCATGTTTATGGGATGGGCTGCTATTTGTGAACATTTCGCTGCTGCGTGAGGTGATCGACTCCTCGGTTTGAGGACAGCATAGTGCTACTAGGACTAAGTATAGGTGTGGCCATTGCTCCACGGAATAGTGGGACAGGGTCCTGCACAGAGTATAATTATATTCCGACATACAGGCACACTCTGATCGTAGCACTTTAACGTCGGTCGGGAGTTGAATCACGCGAATATTTTAACGGCTCATCAATATCTATGGCCAAATTGGCAGGCGTCAGTTTTAAGCTGCTTCTAGGGGGCAAGGTGATTTGGAGTCAGACTTCTGGTAGCGTTGGCTAGGACCTTACCTCATGTCTTGCATGAATATTCTTCTTATGGCGGTTGCTGACAGTGACAGCTTGTGGGGTAGGTGAGATGTTTTGACGCAGGTCCTGTGTTATGTATATGTGCTTTCCAAAACCTGTAAGCATGAGCAAAAAACACGACGATGTGGGAAGGCGTGAGGGAAGACATATGGGTAGAAGTGCGTGCTACACTGGAGGGCTCTTCTTTTTGAAAGGCTGTTTTGCAGAATAGGCAGCGCTTGTGGGTGGTCAGCATTGGGTTCCAGATGGCTGATCTGTCTGGTGTGTTGGTGTATGATGTTTTGTTTTGGAAGCAGATGGAGCACATTTACTGGGTGACACTCGAGATCGTGACGCAAGTGTACTACCCCATCCTTTTCCCGGGAAGCATCCGAGTAGCCTGAACACGGCATCTTTCAATGGAATACATGCATGCATAGTTGTGGGCCACCTGCATCTGATAAAAAACTAAGTTAGCAGCTACTTAAGTTTATAAGGTGCCTAACACAGTATATTTCATGAGGGTTGGGTTTTTCAACACTGCTAGATTAGACACCAAATAGGCAGCCATAGTGTGTTTAGGGTTCATATCAGCAAAGGCGATTAAGACTCATGAGTTTTCATATTGTGTTAGATGTGGTTTTGAACACATAGTGGACAGGAACAGAGCAGTCTTTGTAAGTTAATGCTTATGGAGGGGTGGTATTTATTCATACTTCTGATGGTCTTCCACGATACCACATTCGGATGGTGAAAATCAAGTCAAGACTAGCATTGGGGCAGTGGACGGTTGCGGCTCATGCAACAATTCTTTTATAAACGAAGGTCATAGATTATTCAGAACAGGGAGCACAAGGAGATGGGGGACAGGGCGCTGAGACTGTTCGGACGCTGGCCCAGTCACAGATCTGAGTTGAATCCATCGGTGGGACTTTGTATGCAGCCTGACATGTCAGTGCCATGTAGATTCCAGTTCGCACAAGAATACTTCAGACCATTAGATTGGAGTTTGGTTTGGGTGGGTGTACATAAGTTAGTACCCGTTGAAAATGGAGGAGGGCTCACTAGAATGTAGTCCCAGGTAGTAATTCAGCTGGGAAATATTTGGCGTGGAAGGGTTGCATGCGCGCAGCTGTAGGCAGATATTTGAACAAGTTGGGTAGTTGTCTGGGAGACAGATAGGGAGGGGGCACAATGGGTGGGACACAATCTGCGGATTCACACCACCTCATCGGTGAACCACTAGTAAGCGGGTGGGGAACGGATGAGCTCCACTTATATGAAAGTTAGGTATTAAGGAAATACTTTCCACATTTCAAGGGGATTTCAGGATGACTGGTTTCAGACACTCAGTACACTTGGTTCATCCTTAGCATCGCCTACATGAAGATTACAGAGCACTACCACTGTAAGGTATAATAACTGACCTGGTGGTCAGTTGGGTTTTAAGGGACTCGAATTAATGCAATATACACAAAACATGATTAATGTTTTTTCAATTGGGAGGACATCCTTTAAGGTCTGGATTTTGTTGACAGGAGGTGTATACTTTTTGGGGTGTCGGCCTAGGTGCAGGTTGGGGGGCTCGAGCGGACGGTACGGACGTTACCGGCGTGGACGAGGACAGCGGCGCGGTTAGGCCGCGGGCAGTTCAAGTCGTGGTAGGCGAGAGGTAAGTTCTTTGCAGTGGGGCTTCTTCCTGGCGGACAGGCTCTGGTAGGTGACGCACTGTGTGGAGGACTTCTTCCCGGGCGCCGGAGAGGAGGCACGGTCCCATGTCGGTGTGGTCATTCTCCGTATTGAGCTCGACTCCGTGGCCAGGGAGCACGCCCGCCGGAGGACAGGGGGGGTCGAAGCGCGCAGGGGGGGCTGACGCGGAACGGTGACGCTGCCGGGTCGGGGGCTGCGGGGTATGGTAGGTGACGGGGGGGAGTTGGGGGCCACTGCGGCAGGGGTTTCTTCCTGGCGGACGGGCTCCGGTGTGGGACACGCATCCGGAGGGCTTCTCTCTGGTGGGACGGCCGGTTTCAGCGGACTGCTGGCAGGCGCTGGGCGGCTTCTCAGGCCTTCTGTTTACGGGGGGCCCTGGGCGCCAGAGAGGGAGCACGGCCCCGGTTCAGTGCGGCATACCTCGTAGGGAGCTCGATTCCGCGGTCAGGAAGCACGCCCCGTTAGTAACGGAGGGCATGGCCCTGTGCAGGGGTGCCGAAGGCAGCATGATACCTTGGCGACGGAGGGCATGGCCCTATGCAGTGGTGACGGGGGGCATGGCCCCATAAGTTGGTGACGGAGGGCATGGCCCTATATGTGGGGACGGAGGGCATGGGCCTATACGTTGGTGGCAGGGGCATGGGCCTATACCTTGGTGACGGAGGGCATGGCCCTATACCTCGGTGACGGAGGGCATGGCCCTAGACATTGGTGATGGAGGGCATGGCCCTAGACATTGGTGACGGAGGGCATGGCCCTAGACATTGGTGACGGAGGGCATGGCCCTAGACATTGGTGACGGAGGGCATGGCCCTAGACATTGGTGATGGAGGGCATGGCCCTATACTTGGTGACGGAGGGCATGGCCCTAGACGTGGTGACGGAGGGCATGGCCCTATACGTTGGTGGCAGGGGCATGGCCCTATTCCTTGGTGGGGGAGGGCATGGCCCTATACCTTGGTGACGGAGGGCATGGCCCTATACATTGGTGACGGAGGGCATGGCCCTATACATTGGTGACGGAGGGCATGGCCCTATACCTTGGTGACGGAGGGCATGGCCCTATGCGTGGTGGGGGAGGGCATGGCCCTGTACGTGGTGATGGAGGGCATGGCCCTACACATTGGGACGGAGGGCATGGCCCTGCGGTTAGGGGGGAGGACATGCCGGCGGTTTGAGCGCGTGGACCGACATCGCGGGGTTGGAGGGGGGGTCCGTGGCTGCCATGTAGTTAGGGGGTGGTCCCGCCGAATGGGGGCAGGTGGCGCGTCCCGGTTTAAGGGAGGGGGAGTCCTAAGGGGGGGTCGAGGACCGTTAGCACGTCCCTCGAGTGGCGGTTTCTTCCTAATATATGGGGGAAGAGTAGGAGAACTGTTTTGGATTATCGGGGGGTAGGTCAAGCACAATAAAGTATTTAGCCAGGTGGGGAGGCAAATTGACGTTATGCTAATTGTTACTGTTTGTGGACTGTGGGAATCAGTTAGGGGAGGGGGTGGGGGTGAGGCCGGAAATTACATATTTATGATGTTTAGATTGTGCGGCGCAGGCCAAGGATGTTATTGTGTAGGATGCACCTGCTTCCAATAAAGCGGCCTTTGTCACACTTACATTGAGTCTCGGGTTGGTGCTTTCTTCCCCCCCCCCAATCAGTGACCTGCCCGCCTTGAGAGGGGGAATTGCCCACCTTACCCTCTAACATTATTGCTCTTGATATTGGGTGCTGTGTTGCTGCACCAACCTACGCTCAAAGAAAGGGAACCCCACACACCCCTAATGGGGTCCTGGGGGGGGCAGCCGACCGAAGGGAGGCCTGCCCCGCCCGGGGGAATTTGGGGCCGGGGAAAGGGGGGGGGGGGCAGAGATGGCGCCAAACGGGGACGGGTTGGGTTGTTTCAGTAGTTTGGGCTGGGGGGCGGGGCTTGGGTGGAGTTTCCGTTGGGCTGGGCTGTGGTATCCGCCCGCCCACGCGGCTGAGGCACCATTTTAAGTGAGGTGTCTCGGCCGCCGGGCGGGGGGTGGCGGTGGTACAACAATTTTTCCCTCCCACCCTCCCTGGGCCATGATTCGGGGGGGGGGGGTTCACGCGGGTAGGCATCGCCCCTTTCCGGGTGAGCCCCTGTTGCGGGGTTTTTGGGGCGTTGGGGGTTTTTGGGCTCAATTTTGTTGGAGGCTGGTGCACATAGGGGGTTTTGTAGGGGTTGATGAGTGTGTTGGACGTTACATCTGGGTGGCCTTAGGCTCAGCCTTTTTGGTATGAATAGAATCAGAAGAGTCCGAGCTTTGGGGAACATTGCTCTTTATTTGTATAGGTAAAAACGTGAACGGCCAACACGTGTTTCGCCCGGTGGCGAATTGCGCCAGGGTTTTTAAGGCTGTTTACAATGTTCTGTATTCGGTGCGCAAAGGGGGTTTTGGATGGGGTGGGGGGTTTTCTCATGTCGCTGGAGCAGGTGTGGGGTGCATTCTGTATTTAGAGGCGGTTTCTTCCTAATATATGGGGGAAGAGTAGGAGAACTGTTTTGGATTATCGGGGGGTAGGTCAAGCACAATAAAGTATTTAGCCAGGTGGGGAGGCAAATTGACGTTATGCTAATTGTTACTGTTTGTGGACTGTGGGAATCAGTTAGGGGAGGGGGTGGGGGTGAGGCCGGAAATTACATATTTATGAGGTTTAGATTGTGCGGCGCAGGCCAAGGATGTTATTGTGTAGGATGCACCTGCTTCCAATAAAGCGGCCTTTGTCACACTTACATTGAGTCTCGGGTTGGTGCTTTCTTCCCCCCCCCCCCCCTTTCGCCAATGGGCCCCAAAAAACAAACAAGAGACAAAAAAATATCCCTTCAACTTTGGGTGTTTTGCACTTTTTTCAATAGGCCTTGCGCCTCTTCAAGCATTGTGAATATGTGAAATTGGCTTTTGAACAAGACCGTAAGTTTTGACTGATTCACTGTCAAGGCCTACACCCAGGTAGCTTTGAATTGTCCCAAGAGTCCCACAAAGTCTCTCCGTATACATGCTTCTATGGCAGCCATGTTTGAAAAGACGTGAATCTGACTTGGGTTTGCCATTCTAAAATACTTTCTTTTGGATAGCCAATGAGAAGATACACTCTTTTAAGTGGTATTGTGCAAAATGAACAATAAAAGTGCAAGGATATTTAGCGTTTGACAGGTACTGAGCAAGAATCTGGTGGCTCTCATGATGGAAAGATCAACCGAGGCATCATCAAGAATGTGAAATTTAATAAGGGATTCCATAAATTGGATGGCGTTCTGCTGGCTCCTGTGTTCTCCTAGCCTTCAGGTATGTATCTCAACAAAGTGTGGGTTGGATCTCATAGTGTAATTTCCCATCTTGTCAATTTTGTTTTGTGTATCAGCCATCTTTCTATGTATGGAATTTATGTCTTTATCCCAAATAAGGGAGCGATCCTCCAGGTCAGAACTATGTTCCATTTCTTGTAGTCGTGCTGACATTTGTAGCACAGTCTCCTCGACTTTGCTCAGACGCTGGTGAAGCACCTTTGCTTCCTTAACCTGGGATGCCATGAACTTACGAATTTCTGACATAATAGTCTCTAGAAGAGATTGAGCCGGAAATGGTTGAGCTAGTAAGGTGGGATTTTTGGGACCAATAACTTGGGTAATATTGCCATTAAACTGCATCGAGTACTGGTCTTGCACTTCTTCAGAAACTTCAGGGAGCATGTTGTTCCTAGCTCTTTGCGCATTGATCAAGTGCACTGGCAGAGTCTGATTCAAGACCAGGTTAGAACTGTGTAAAGGGTGGGGTGAATCTGTGATGAATCTTGAGTGCCTCTACTTTCCTGCTTGGATCTTGTCACCACAGGTAGCAGCCCTGGAAGAGTCTTTCAGGTCTCAAGGATTTTGCCCCACCTTCCGAATGCCTTGAAAATAGCACCTTGTGATCTTTCAATATAGTATCCCCATCCAGGCTAGAATGAAATGGATTTCCATTGCCCTCTATTGGACAGCTGCTATCCTTGGTGACCTCCCCCGCTGAGCTAACATTAGATGCGGTGACCGATAGAGCTAATATCTCCCTGCGGAAGTAGCAAAGTCGCTTCATCACTAGAATCACGGTCTGGTGTAGTATTTAGTGACTTCACGCTAGACCCTTCTACCTGATTCAAGGATCACACAGACCTACTTAGGTGGGATAAATCGTGCTGGACTGCTGGACATTTTTTTGAACAGCAGAAGCCTTTTCCTTGCCAGATCCCTTAAGACTTGATGGACTGGCGCAATGCTTAGATTTGTGAGGCACAGGTGTTGCTCCGGTAGTTTTAATATTAGCCCCTCTGAGATGTAACTGCTGCTTATGCTGATTTACCAGGCTCAGACAGCACACTGATCCTGGTTTGCAGAATTTACCCCTAAGCAATACAAGGCTATGTGAGAAAATGAAATTAATTAGAGGAGTCAAGAGAAACCCACCCAGTGACCCTGGATTGGGTAAAAAAGCAGCCTATGCTCCGATTGCTGCGAGAAACCTGATAGGTCCTCCACTCAGCCTTAAACAGCGGGCAGTAGGGGGTAGAAGCGGGGTTCAGGCTTAAGTCGGTTCAAGTAGTCTCTGACAGCAACCAAAGGTCAGCATTTGTTCCACATTGGCTGCAATCCAGAATTGAGCGTTTGTGAGTAGCTGGCTCTCGATTCCCAGCAAAGTCGACTCACATTGTCATTGCTGAAATTGCCATCTGGTCACCTTGAACTGCGGTAGTTTGTCCTGCTGGGCCTGCGAGGGCCCCTGGCATCTGCAATGTCTGCGGAGTTCTTGGTCCACTCTGCCTGGTGAAATAATGCTGATGTGGAGGGGGGGAGGTCCCTCGAAGCGGGCTAGCAGCGGATCAGGTGAGCTCCGCCCGCAGCCCAACAACCTCCCAGCGAAAGGTTTGGAATAATCTTTATATAGAGATGCCGAGTCGCCAATGCTCAACGCTGGGGTTTAGGCACAATCGCTCTGATACCCAAGATAAATATGTGTCATAATCTACCTTATTTTCAGCTACTCGGCTGAAGTTTTTAAACCGATAAATCTTTCAGTTTATGGAAGGAGATGTTAATTAGCTGGTAATTTGTTGACTTTGGCTTGAGGAGATCTGGGTTCTAAACCAAGCTTCTGACCTCAGAAATATTTTGTGATAAATTATTTATATCACTATTATTTAGGTTCTATATCTGCCAATCAATATGAGGAACAAGCTAAATACATATCAGTGCACAAAACTGGATATAGCTGGTTACTAGCTCTGTAATGTATCTCAAATTGTGTTTACGAATTTTGGCTCATCTATATCCAGTAGTTTTCTTTGATGTCAGAGTCTTTTGCTACCCAAGAACCTTAATTTTGTCCTTGCTGTACTGACCTTGATAACTTACATTAGCAGCATAGGTGAATATGGGGGTGATTCATTTAGCCACTGCGAAAAATACAGGCACCCCTCAGTGGCACTGTGTAACAAGTCTATGCATAATCCATAACTTACTGGAGCCTGAGGGCTGAGTCAGATACTGGGCCAGTCATTTTCCCAAAGACCTGCATTAAAGCGGAGGAAGTTTCAAATTGAAGAAAGCATTGTTAATGCCAGTTTTGAATTAAAAAGTCAAGATTTTTCTGCCCTAATCAGGCGCGTTGGCATTCAGGAAAAAATAGATCTGAATAAAATTGAGGCAGTCCACACCAAGACAACTGATCCTTCCTGCTGCCTGTTGACACTTGGGGATCGGATGTGGAAGGCAGATTAACATCAAAATGTTATCTTGAGATACGTATCACTGATAATAATACATAATATTATTGTTGTATAACATATGGGAGTCTCAAATTCTGGCATGAAAGTCCGTCTGTAATTTTCTTATCACTTGTCTACTTGTGACCTGACCACCTGTAATAGCGAAATTATATAGCTGCTCAACTGTAATAATGTATTACAGATGAGATGCAATGTCATAATGTCTGCTGCCAGCAGTGACAAAGGCAGGACTACAAATGCTGATTAATCAATGAAAGTGCACACATTTAGATTACTTTTCGTTTCTTGAAAACTACGGAATGGATTTACACAAATAACTGAAAGCATGATCTGCGTAACCAAATCTACCTTTCTGCCAAATTTGATGAAATCCCGTCCAGCTTAACTAACTATACTGGGGAATTTCTATAGTTTTGTACAAGTGAAATGTACAACTAACCATAACATGTCTGAAACCTATGTTTTTTTCAGTGAATTTTAGAGGTTTTTTAAATGCTACTTTCTAACTAAAACGTGTCTGACACCTATGGTTTTTTCAGTGAATTTCAAAGGTTTTTAAATGCTAATTTATAACTATAACTTGTCTGAAAACTATGTTTTTGTCTGTGAATTTCAAAGGTTTTTTAAATGCTAATTTCTAACTATAATGTGTCTGAAACCTATGGTTTGTTCAGTGAATTTCAAAGTGTTTTAAATGTCATGACCTGCCACACATGCAGAGGCTCATGGAGGACATGCTGTGGATGGAGGCGTAAAGGATGGCACCCACTGCTAAACATGAAATGTAGCTGGGATCTACATGCCATTCAGATCCTCATCATGGCATTGCTGCCACAAGGCATGGCACAGATGAATGCTGCTGCTCCCACACCCTTCACATCTCTGTCCCCTGGTGTGTTAGCACCTCACAGTGCGGCAGGGGTATGCACTACGCCCCTGAAGTTTCAGTGGCACACAGTGCGGAAAACAATCCACCCGCCTTCTTGTAGTGCATGGCTGGTTCAACAGGGGATGGTCGGACCCGGCCTACCGCCTGGAGCTTCACGCCCTGGGTCTGCCCAGTATTCAGGGGAGGCTGTATGGTAACACCATCTCTGGAGCACTACCAGAGATCACGCGTGGGGCCCTCCTGGCCTGGCAGTCCTCTCTAAGCCACACTCACTGGACCGGGCATCTGACCCAATGCACTCCCCTCTGGCAGGGCACTCGGCTCCGAGAGGTAGCGGTGTTACCCGGCTTCAGGGCGCGGGACCTGGTTGGGATCTCGCAGTTGGGGGATGTCTGGAAGGGGAGACACATCTGCACTTTTCAAGACCTACAACATACGTTCTTTCTACACTCTTCGCAGTTCTATCGATATCTACAGATGCGTCATGCCGTCCAATCGCACGTCCCAGAGTGCACAGCCCTGCCTGATTACAGCACGCCTGAGGCCCAGGTTCTGACTGGGGACTTGGGGAGAGGGGGGATCACCAGAATGTATTGCTCTCTCACGAACCATACTCCCAACACACTCTCACAGCTCAGAGTCAGGTGGGAGGGCTGGTTTGAGTCCTTAGATGACTCTGACTGGCGCAACGCCCTAATGGCCCCTAAGTTAATTACGGTCTCAGCGCAGGTACAACTCTACTATTTACGCGCTGCCTATCTCACGCCGCTGCGCCTCCACCGAGTGGGCCTTTGCCCGGAAGCATCCTGTCTGCGATGTTCACACCCTCACACAGACTTCTTTCACATGGTATGGTCATGCTCACCCATCACACATTTTTGGGAATCTGTGCTGGGGGAACTCCATGATCTTGGGATGGGAGGTGCCTCTTAACCCCACCAATATACTCCTGGGCATTACCGCGGTACTGGACGGCTCTCGTGCAGATAAACTCTTCCTCAACACAGCGCTAGTAGAGGCAAAGAGAGACATTGCACAGTGCTAGCTGAATCCGATGGCCCCTTCTCTGTCACGTTGGCGCAGAGGGGTGGACTGGTGCGTCGCACAGGAACATTCGGTATATGAGGCTAGAGGTTGTCCCAAGAAGTACTGCAAGGTATGGGGTAAATGGGTGGGGGCGATCGATGATTAACCATCTGTTTGGACAATTGTGGGATGTGGTGGATATCTTGCCCAACCGTTTACTTAATACACGCTGTTGCACAGCCTACTGTGTTGTAATGTTCTCAGATGCATTGCATATTGCACTGACTGTGTATTTTTCATTTGTACTGTATGCTTTCTTCGGAAAATCAATACAATGGTTATCAAAGAAAAAAAAGTAGGGGAACGGAATCTATTGAATAAGAGAATCAGGGGCCCGCCGTGCCATGCAGATCCACGCCCACTTCAACCACTGGCACTTACACACCTATGTCTAGCATGCTTACCTCAAAACATTTCGTGAACTCTGCAAAAAGGTGTCACTTACAACTAGCCACATCAGTAACTTCGTGCTACATCTTTTTCTTGTTAATCAGTACTTGAATTGTTTAAGTCTTAAGGAATTCACACAACACTCATTTTATGAACCAGGATTAAGATTTTTTAAACATGCCACGAGGAAAGTTTTTTTACAATTGGTGATGAACTCCTCCCAGCATGCAAGACTTGCCTTTCATAAATTAGAATTTGCACTGGTTACTCGTGCCACAAGTGAAAGCTGGTATAGCCGCTCTGTCAGCATGCCTTTTCTGGTCTTTCGGCCTAGTGCCAGGACAATCAATGCATGCATTGCAGAAATCAGCAATGCATAGCCCTGCGCTTGTTGTAAATAATAGGAATATGTCACATCTAGACGCTAAAAAATAAACCGACTTGCCTTTTAAAAAAAATATTCGGTAAGAATTTATTTTGCATTATTGCCGGATGCCTAAACTAATCATTTTGTTTGTATGGTAGTCTCTCCAAATTAAAAAAATATTCGTGAACATGGGTATTGCGCAGAGAAAGAGCACATTTCCCTCCTCATGCCGTGTTCAAATTCCATGCTCTTTAGTCTTAACTTCAGCCTAAAGTAAATAACATATTTTTCTTGACAGACATCTTTGATTGGTGAACTTTGAGTGGCGTGGGCTGGCATTAAAATGGCGGGATTCAGCCTGAGGCAACGACATCCGTTTATTTAAAAATCAAAATACTGAGGAAGGCACAAACTATGTCCTTGAAATTATGCCTCCTGTTATAAAAAAGAAACCTGGAATAAAATAAACAATGACGTATGAGGTTATTGTTCCAAGCAGCACGGAATTGTAAATGGTTGAAAAAACATACGGATTGCTTGACAAGGCCGGCCCTGACAGATGACAAATTGCTGTCTTGTGGTTGATAGGAAGATGTCTGATGCTTGTCATGGGTTCTCTTGATGCTTGACATGGCGAGACCTGCTGCCTGCGCTGGGACGTCTGATAATGGGCAAGGGAATGTCTGACACTTGACGAGGAGATATCTGCGACAAAACATGGCGGTGTCGGCTGATTAACAAGATGACACCTGATACTGGGGTTATTTTGCTTCATGTACCCAACACCGACGAGACAATATCCACAACAAGATTTTCAGAAACCCGTGCCATCATTTACTTTATGTTTTTCATTTTTTCAGTTACCTTATCCTCTATAATTTAATTCGGACTCGACTGTGGAATTTTAAGGAGACAACAGCCTGTTAAAACATAGGTTATCACATGGGTCCGGACTTAGAATTAAATCCACTCCAGGCAGAAATGTTAACACATTACACACTCCTTTTTCTCTCCTGTGGCCTTGGGAGGGGAACCTTCTCCTTCACTTCCACCGAAAAATATATTGTTTTAAAAATAGGGGTCCAGATGGTGCTTAACAATCGTTCAGAAGGGGAATTAATGAAATATGTCAGTACTGTGTGGCCTTTCTCAATACCCAGGAATAATATGGACATCTATGGACAGAGATCGTGGGGCGTGTCATGTTCATGAATTTTGTGTCTCAGGAGTGCGCAGCAATTCACCTAGCTGTGCTACCGTACGTGACAGGCAAAGGGCAGAGATGTGTCGCAATTATCCAATACGGGGCATTTCTATCTTTTTCCTTTGCGCTGGTACCGTTTTGGCAGCCTAGCACCAACACAGGCACCCACCCTTGCACCCTGCCTGTGTTGTAGGCAGGATTGTTTTTGTGCCGGAAGGAGCACCTTCCTGTGCGAAAGCAATCCTGAGACGCATTTTCCTCTTTCTATGTGTGCTGCGCAATGTAATACACATAGAAAGAGGAAGTAAGAAGGAGAAATAAATATATTTTTCCCCTTTATGCTACACCTGGGAAGGTGTATCTTTTTGGGGCATTCCCAGGTTTGCAAGGTTTTGTAAATCTGGGAATGTGTAAAAAACCATGGGGCATAGTACCAACAACTAGCGATAATTATCGCTATGTTGGTTTAGCGGCGATATTTTTATCGCCGAGCTGCGGCGATTTTTATCGCTTAGGAGCCTTGCTATTATCAGGGTTTATCTCCTAAGCTATAACAATCGGCCGAAATGCATGAATATCTCTGAAAAGTCTGCGATATTCATGCATTACCGAGCTAATGCTCTTAGCCATGTTATCCACCTCCCATTGGATAACATGGCTAAGAACTGCTCAGGGCGCGAATATCTCCAAAAGTTGGTAATAGGAGATAGCGATGTTAGCGACTGTTTCCAGTCGCTAACATCTTGGAATGCCCACTTTGCATGTCATTAGTGATAAATATCACTGACATGCAAAGCGGGGCCCAAGATGGTCGCTATCTCCTACTAGCTGTCGCTAACTGGTGTTAGCGGCAGCTAGGTAATAGGGAGAAAATGTTATCTCCGCTTTATTGGCTTTTAAAGCCAAAAAAGCGGAGATAAACCCCCTTGATAATATGCCCCCATGTGAGTGGCACGGGAACACCCATGCACCGCCCATGGAACGCCTACCCAGAGCGGAGTAGGGAAACGTAACGATTTGCACTGCATTGCATTACTCTAGATTTTTGGAGCTACTTAAACTCACGCAAAGTGGCTTTGTGTGGCTTCAAAAATCTGACGTAAGATTTGCATCGCTCTTGCCCCACATTACGTGGTGAAAGAGTGATGCAAATCAGGTCATAAATACGGATTGGGGCCTCATTTATGAAAAGTGACGCATCGCTACGTGAAAACAGCGATGCGTCACTTTTCACTGCGCACTCCTTGCGACATTCCTGATGCGTCATATTTAATGTATGACGCATCATGTCGCAAGGAGTTACAGATACGTCAGTATTTCTGACGTATCTGTAAGCGCAAAAGTGACGCATTGCTGGAGTGTGTCACAAAAGTGACACAACTCCAGCAATGCGTCCTTTCACATGGGGAAAGCCCCATGTGAAAGGGCTTGCGTCAGTCTTACGCCTGCTGTGAGGCAGGTGCAAGATTTTGACGCAACAGCGTCCTAAAAGTGACTCCGTGAAATCTCATAGATTTCACTGCGTCACTATTACGAGGCTTTTTGCGGGGGAACGCTCCCTCTGCATACATTATACCTGACGCAGGTATAATGTGGCGCCGGGGTTTAAAAAGTGACGCATCTACCTAGATGCATCACTTTTTAAATATGGCGCAACAGGGCGCATTTTCAACACCGCAGGTGCATCACAAAAAGTGACGCACCGGCGGCGCAAAACTGACGCAAGGCCTTCATAAATAAGGCCCCTGATTTCTTACATAGTCTCTCTCTTCTGGTAGACATCCAATCGTACTTTGAAATTGCAATCCGCGTATCTGTTCAATCTACCCACATTCAAAAGAGCTAGAAAAGGAGGCGTGTCCATTACTCTCATTACTGCTAAAATATGGAACTCTTTACCTCTTGCACTGGGACCGCAAGGTGATCTAGCTATATTCAGACAACTACTGAAGACCTTTCTTTTTTGTGATTCTGGCTGACTGTGCCTTTTTAAGTCGAGCCTAGCACAGCGCGCATGCGCTGTCCAGGAGGGCTTCTTGGAATCACAACAGACTTCTCAGTAAACTCATGCATTTACATTTTCCTCACATTTTATTGGTCTTTGCGTGTGGCTTTCAAAAATGAAAGCACCCAATTGGCCAAAGGCGGGTGCATGTCCGGCCTTTCTTCTAAAGGTTCACTCCCATGGCCTTTGGGTCTCGGGAGCGAGCAGCGACCAGCACAGGCTGGCAGCTGGTCATGGATCAGGTTACTAATTATAACCGAGCGCGGTCGCTTTCACTTTTGCGCCCGTGCTCCATTTCACTTACATAAACAAATGCAGTCATTCACTCTGCCCCAACCCTGCTGGCACCAGTCTGTTTTTTTAGGCACTTGTGAACGGAAGTCACTCAGCTATGTTAAATGTATAATGTTGTTTCGGACCTCCAGCCCCAGAAACAAACAGCGCTTACTTTTAAATATTAGTCAACCAAGATAGTTTTGTTTGCTTTACACTTGATGCAAAAATCGCAAATGCGTTCCCACCCCCAGTGTGTGAGCTGACACAAAAATCACGAATGCGTTCCGATCGCCAGTGTGTGAGCTACTACTCCCATGTTGCCTTTACTGGTCACTTCTGCCTCTCACCCTTCCTGTTGCACTGCGCTCACCCCCCACCCCCTCAAACTTCTGAGGAGCGCCACTAGGAACCTAGCCATGGATGAATATCGAATGTACAGTGCCGGCAGTTCGTTGCTCGTGAGGTACCTCTGCTGATCCCCTGGTCTTGTCCAGTCCTCTATGCGTGAAGAAACCGGGAAGCCCCTCTGGAATGGACGTAAAGGAGGTGGGTAATGTGCATCAGAAGCCACTGCCGAACTGTCTGGTGTAGAGCAAACTACAACCCCCTACACACCCCCACACACACAACCCAGCTTGTCACTTGAACAACCTGGTGTAACACTTGACACGTTTGTGGACGCACATGAGAACAAACAAGATTTGTTTTCGGCTTGAATATGCACCCCTCAATTAAGCATTTTTTTCTCATTATTCAGTGAAAAAACATGGGCATGCAAATTCTCTGCTTCTGATTTCTTTCACTCCTACTTCCTCAAAAGAGACCCTTCCCCAGTCTCCAACTTGATGACCGTTGTGTCAAGGTTGATGCGTTTAGTGGGAATGGGGCAACAGCACCTTTATCTGGACATTAGTGGAAGTCATCTATAGCAGCAGTTGGTTTACGTGGTGCAGTTTGACATGTGATTTTCTTTTGAATCGGAGCTTCTAATGTTTCTAGGTCCATGTGGGCTCCGGACATGCTGCAATGCTGGTCTGATTATCGCCCCACCCCTTTCCCCATCCTTGCATGAATGTGGCAGACGTCTGCTTTTCTTAGTTTGTCAAGACATATACGGAGCAGAGGCCCGGACTGTTACTGGCAAGTTAACACAGTGCAGGAGCATTCAGTTCACATGGGCATGAAAAAACGTTTTATCTTGACATTTATGTTTTTGGACAAATGTTACCAAAATAAAATGAAACAGTGCCACTAGGCTAACCATAAAGCTGAAGTTGCTGTGCTATTGACACTGTTGCAGCCCGTACAGTATATCTAATACAGTAACGTGGCAACTCATAATTTTTGGACATAGTTGTAAAGGGAGATTACAGCTAGAGCAGCTGAATTTTAAACTGGGAACCCATGTTTAAATCTTGGCGGGAGGCTCCACATTTTGTTTGTGGGCAAATTACTTAATCTCCCTGTGCCTACAAATAAATGCCAATAGCTTTATCTAAACACTTATAAGGTCCCACAGGCGAGACCTATTGACTACACCAATGCTTGTTCCCTAAGCTGTTGAATAGGACTGTGTTTTCATCCCTTTTAGTGTCTGGACACCTCTTTCCTGAGGTAGCTGTTTTTGCACTTTACACTGTTATGTTTCATATAGATGCCCTAATATAGGCATGGTTTGAGATGCCCTAAAATAGGCATAATCTTTCACCTACATTAGTTTCCTATTCTCCACAATAATGGGCGCTGAGGGCTGAACCTTATCTAGACTGTGGTTTGGGTACAGAAGGAGGGGTTTTCCCAAACAATGGCCTCCTATACCATCTTCGATGTGCTCATCCAGTATGATTAAATATTCATGAGAGTTCTAGGAAACCAGGCAGGGGCTAGAATCCACCTGCATAAGCATCTACATAATGGCTCATCCCATACGTCCTCTTCATACCCAACCAAGGCTAACACAAGACACAAGAAACAAAGGGACTCTATACTTTTCTGTATAAATACAGCACCTCTGGCTATCTGTAGTTAGAGGTAACCAAGACTTCCAGGCTGACACACTGACCAAAGGCGCTGAGGCTCCTGCATGAACTTGCTCCAACTGACAGTGGTATAACTATCCCTTGCGGGGGGTACATCTCGAGACCCGGACGAGGTCCAACTCTCTCTCTTTACTAAGGTAATCAGGTTCGACTAAATCCTAGCGGGATTCTTGGCTCTTTTTGCACCTACTCACATGCTATGTACACTTAGGTACATCTAGACAGGCATCGTAGGAGTATGCGCTTTATGTTATAAATGCATTTTAAATGCATGTATATGTTCATGGCTATTGCAAAATGGTAGAACTGTACTATTCCTTTTTATTCACTGTACTTCTGATCATATATCTCTGCTACTGTTTAACAGTTGTCGCAGCACGTATTTTACACTGGAAGAACAACTGTCCAATAAATTCTTATTGGAAGCACACTCAACTGTTTCTTCTGTTTAACTATCTGAGATCAAATGAGCAAGCACGAGTGACTTAGCCAAAAGTAGTACATTGTTTCCACAAGTCTGAGGAATCAGGGTTGTCGTGTTCTGAGGTTGTCAAAAACTAATCTCTCTGATAAAAAGGAGATTCTAGTGGCACTGTAAGCTAGCAAATACAAACAGGCTAACATACAGAGTTGGGGTGCTTAGAATCAGTCTGCCACCAGGCCCACAGTGTATGTTATCCAAAAGCGCAGGTCCAGCAGGGGTACTATGGGAACTACACTACATGGCGCCACCAACGTTTGGTTTGGTACTTATTTAACAGTAGAATCTGAGTAGTTTAGTCGTGCTTATTCTCAGAGACCCCTACTCACAAAAACCAGAGACGTCTGGATTGGGAGGGCGCAAACAACTGTGCCACAGCTGAGTAGGCGAGATATCCTATTTATTGGCTGTTAGTTAATCCAACTTGAAGGACATTTTTCCCAAAATTGTGCGAAACACTTAATATTAAATTCCTTGGACAGTTATCCCGTGTTCAAAACGGATAATTAGACCCGCTGACTCCAGTACATCAGTCAGATGAGGAAAATGCCAATGCAATACATATTGCAGATGGTGTAAGACACACACTCACACTTAAACTCGTCAAACATGGGTTACTAGCCAGAGGAGGTACAGTAATATTTGTGATAGAGGCGCATGAAGATTTCCAAACAGAGGTGTTCTATTCATGGGTTACATTCCAAGCAGCAAATGCTATAATATAAACTTTTCATTATTATAAACATGAAGAAGTAGTAGGGTTCTACACTCCATTTGAGGGGATTGAAATTCCGTTTACCTACCAGGAACATATTTTCTGGTTTAATGGCGCCCTACCCCACTCAAGAAGAAGAGCAAGACTCGTTCCATTAGGAAGACCAGGAGCAACATGGCCGATATTAGCGACCTATGCACCACATCCTGACATTGACACAATGCCAAATAATGAATTGCTCTTTTAACACAAAGAGTTGATAAACCTTTACAGAAACATGACACAATTCGTCATGAGGACACTAACGGTCCCACCAACAGTAAGTACACCCAATGTCGCTCGTACACAGAGCACAGCTACTAAAATTACTCCACAAACATTAGACGCGGTAATGGGTAAATTCCCCAGAAAACATGAACAAATTCCTTTCTGGGTCGCTCAGAAAAGAACCCAGTTAGAAGCAGTATTCCCAAATACTTCACCATTTGAAAAACACAGAATGTTAACAGTCTGCTTGCCCATGGGTATTACACCACAGCAGGGGCGTAACAAACACCCCCGCAGACCACGCATTGCGGGGGGCCCCCAGGGTCCAGTACATGAAGGGGGGCCCCCCGGCCCCCTCAGCTCATCTACAGAGAGCTGTGAGAGAGACAGGCTCTAAAGCAGCAGCTGCTGTGCGCAGCCTGCTCCGACCTCCTAGCGCTGACCCAGGACTGAAGAGAAAACAATGTTTCTCTTCAGTCAGAGCGCGCCAGAACACCGGAAAAGGGATGGGGGTGGGGGCCCCACCCGGCCCCGCCCCAGAGAAAGCATTTTCCAGAGAGAGCATTTTCCATAGGGTAATGCCTATATGTGAAAGGACGAGGCAGCAAAATGGTCGGTGCCCTCAGGTAAGCACAATTGCTAGAAGGCACACTACTTTGCGCCTGCCTTCAGGCCTGTTTAATAATTGAGCTCAGTGTGCCAAGTTGTGTTTATGCTGCTCTGCTTGCAGATGAGAGGCGCTGCTCGGGGATTGGGATTTATGATTAAGAATTTAACGAATTCTGCAGAAATTACCATCTAACGCAAAGACTTTGGGGCGATTTAAAAAAAAAAAGTTGTCGAGGTGTCAGAAGGCTGTGCCCTGCTCTGCACAGATATTTAAAGTTATGCAGCAGGATTGTCCCCATAAAGACTCCTTAAATGTGTCCTTTCCCTGTGTTGGCGTTATCCCTGAAAGAGCATTGGAAGGATCCCAGGTGCCTTGAGGCTTCATTCCTGCTGCGGAGAGGTTTGGGGGGCGCCTGAACTTTACACGGTCCTGCACTCGGCCAGCGGCGGATGCTGAGCACGGCTAGTCCTGCGGTGACCTGGCGCAGAGCGGGGATTTACCCTGTGGTGTCCCTGGTAGAGGGAGTGGGTAAGTGGGTTTACCCTGTGGTGCCCTAGCACAGGGTGGGGGTTTACGCCTCTGGTGGCCTGGCGCAGAGGGTGAGTTTACCCCTCTGGGGGCCTGGCGCAGGGGGGAGGGGGTTACCTCTCTTCTGGAAGCGCTGGCCTGGTGCATGATTCCCTCCTGGGTCCCTTCACATGGCCAGCGTCAGATGATGAGCGCGGCTCGAGTCTCCTCCTTTCCTTGAGAGGCCGACAGTAGCTCACACGGAGTGCATTGAAAACTGTGAACTGTAAGCTTCTCGCAGTGCAGTGCGGTGACTTCGAAGAATAACTTTAGTTTACCTTCCCTGGACCGGGGTTGCGGAGGGGCCGCTCGGGCCTGCTGGGGCCTGGTCCTGCCTGGACGGCAGGCAGCGGAGCGCGTGAATTGCGAAGGTTGCGGACTGTTCTGGATGCCTGGGCTCTTCAATCCAGTTCATTATGGTTCTTATTTCATTTCGCCGTGGAATTATAGGCTGAGACACAGCCTTTCCGCGCCTCCAGGGCACAGATCGGGGAAAGGGTAAAAACGCCAGACATATAAAACTTGTGTCACTGAAGTGACAATTTTAAACTGAGCGCACGAACAAAAACGTCAACAAATAAATGTAAGCAACTCCGAGAGAATGTTCGATGGATGGATGGATTGTTCGATCTATATGTGCAGAATGTCCGTGTAACAGTCTTTCAATGAATTCTGCACCATGTACCGAATCCATAGGCATGCAATCCATAGGCATGCAATCTTGGTAAAACAGCATTGCAGAAACAAAATAAGGTGCATATGTACATCGGGGAGCGCGGGGGGAAGGAGCTATGTGGGGTAAATAGGCGTGAATGTATTCCCTGGTCTGTGTACTGTGTAAATCGGGGATGCTAAAACCAGTCGAGCGTGTTGCGATACTACAAGTAACCCTCATAGTAAGTGCTCTAGCTTAGTGTGTCCTTCAGTTCCCTATTGGAATTTGCACACTGTGACCTTGAAGTCTGCATGGCTGCTTCGCCTAACTGTGCCTCCTCATCAGCTGGAATTGACCCGTTTAGGAAGTGTGAACAAACACTTGTGTTTATTATTTGCTCGTGTAGCAGATATTGTGTGGAGTTAGTATTTGATGGAGGCCACAGTGGTCTGCACACGCATTACAATGTCCAGCATATGTAAAGCATTTCAAAATACCCTGATAGCTGCAGTTGAAAAACCCTGGTGTGGTAAAGTGTTTACAGTTGGTGTCCTGACCACCCGTAACCTTGAGCTATATAGCACATGCACATGACTTTCGACAGGGTAGAATAATTAATACAAGCTTAATTTGTGTGTGTTTCAGAGCCTGTGGCTTCCATGCTCTCTGCTCCTTATTGATTGAACCCTGATGGTGCCTTTTCACAACCCTAGTGAAAATCCCCGTTGGCCGTTTGCAAAGAGTTTCTGCTAGACGTAGTAGCTACCATATTGGTTTTTTGACACCTGATGTTTACCTGGGGAACACTGCAATCCTGCAACTGGTTATTGGGTTTGTATTTTCCAGTGTACTCCCTTTTAAATCTCAGGCTCTGTAACTGACCCGAGTAAAAACATTAGTAGGTAGCCAAATGGATTTCCCATCAGGGATTTTCCATCTGAGAATACATAGATATTTGTGAGGTATTGTATTATGCCTACGAATTTAAAATGTTTCCAGACGACAGTGTGCTTCCAAAAAGTTATTTATATAAGAACAATGCTGCCTTTTGAGTCACTGTTACTCAACATTGCTTTTGATAGTTATTTTTTTAAAGGGTTTTACAAAAAGTGAGTGTTCAAAAATGAATCACATGCCTGAATGATATATATATATATATATATATATATATATATATATATATATATATATATATATATATATATATATATATATATATATATATATATTGAAATGTCTATTATCTCATTTAGCAAGCAATGGTTTATGTCAAGGTGATTGACGTCCTAAAATTATCATATTTACGCAACAACTGTTGTTCCTCTAAACATTATAATTAACCAGAATGAGGGTGCAACATAATGGCCTGCGTACCTTGCCAGTAATTTGCCCATGCCCCCCCAGAGCGCGAGAGAGTGAGAGTGGAGAGAGAGAGGCAAGCGGAGAGACAGAAAGTGGAGAGAGAGAGAATGGAGAGAGAGAGTGGAGGGAGTGGAGAGAGAGAGTGGAGAGATTGGAGAGAGAGAGAGACAGTGGAGACAGTGGAGAGAGAGTGGAGAGAGAGTGGAGGGAGACAGTGGAAGGAGACAGTGGAGAGAGAGAGTGGCGAGAGAGTGGAGAGAGAGTGGGGAGGGAGAGTGGAGAGACAGTGAAGAGAGAGTGGAGAGAGACAGTGGAGAGAGGGAGAGAGAGCGAAGAGTGGAGAGAGAGTAGAGAGAGAGACAGAGAGTAGAGAGAGAGAGAGAGAGGAAGGAGACAGTGGAGAGAGAGAGTGGAGAGAGAGAGTGGAGGGAGAGAGTGGAGAGAGGGAGTGGAGAGAGAGAGAGAGTGGAGAGAGAGAGTGGGGAGACAGTGGAGAGAGAGAGTGGAGAGAGAGTGGAGAGAGAGTGGAGGGAGAGAGTGGAGGGAGAGAGTGGAGGGAGAGAGTGGAGAGAGAGTGGGGAGAGACAGTGGAGAGAGAGTGGAGAGAGTAGAGAGAGAGAGTGGAGGGAGTGTGTGGAGGGAGACAGTGGAGAGAGAGAGAGTGCAGAGACTGTGGAGAGACTGTGGAGAGACTGTGGAGAGACTGTGGAGAGTGAGTGAGTGGAGAGAGATCGGAGGGAGGAAGAAAGTAGAGAGTGGAGAGAGAGAGAGAGTGGAGAGATTGTGGAGAAAGTGGAGAGAGAGTAGAGAGAGAAAGAGTGGAGTGAGAGTGGAGAGACAGAAAGTGGAGAGAGACACTAAAGAGAGAGATAGTGGAGATACAGTGGAGAGAGAGAGAGTGGAGGGTGACAGTGGAGAGAGAGAGTGGAGAGACGGTGGAGAGAGTGGAGAGAGAGTAGAGAAAGAGTGGAGTCTGGAGCGAGATAGTGGAGAGAGAGAGACATATGGAGAGAGAGTAGATAGAAAGAGGAGAGAGAGAGACAGAGTGGAGAGACAGAGTGGAGAGACAGAGTGGAGAGAGAGAGTGGAGAGAGCGAGTGGAGAGATTGTAGAGGTTGGAGAGAGAGAGAGAGTGGAGAGACAGAAAGTGGAGAGAGACAGTGGAGAGAGAGGAGAGGTTGGAGAGAGAGAGACAATGGAGAGAAAGTGTAGAGACAGTATAGAGAGAGTCAAGAGACAGTAGAGAGACAGTAGAGAGAGACAGTGGAGAGAGAGTGAGACAGTGGAGATAGAGTGGACAGAGTAGAGAGAGAGAGAGAGAGAGAGAGAGAGAGAGTGGAGAGAGAGTAGGGAGACTGACTCAGAGACTGAATACTGACTGACTGAGAAACTGACTGGCTGAGAGAGAGAGACTGACTGACGGAGACTGCCTGCCTGCCTGACTGACTGAGGTAGAGAGATACTGACTGACAGAGAGAAACAGAGACTGACAGAGAGAGACTGATTGACTGCAAGGGAGACCGACTGAGAGAGAGACTGACAGAGAGAGAGATTGACTGACTGAGAGAGACTGACACAGAGAGAGAGACTGACAGGGAGAGAGAGAGACTGACTGACAGAGAGAGAGAGACTGAGAGCGAGAGAGAGATAGAGGCTTACTGACGGAGAGAGACTGACTGACAGAGAGAAAGAGAGACTGACTGAGGTAGAGAGAGAATGACTGACTGAGAGAGACTGACAGAGAGAGAGAGACTGACAGGGAGAGAGAGAGACTGACAGAGACTGACTGACAGAGAGTGAGAGGCTGACAGAGAGAGAGAGACTGACTGACAGAGAGAGAGACTGACAGAGAGAGTCACTGACGGAGAGAGGGAGAAACTGACTGAGAGAGACTGACAGAGGGAGAGAGAGAGACTGTCTGGAAGACTGACTGACTGAGAGAGACTGACTGACTGATTTAGAGAGAGAGGCTGACAGAGAGAGGGACTGACAGAGAGAGAGAGACTGACTGACAGAGAGAGAGAGACTGACTGACAGAGAGAGAGAGAGAATGAGAGAGAGACTGACCGAGAGAGATGGACTGACAGAGAGAGTGAGACTGACTGACTGACTGAGAGAGAGAGACTGACAGAGAGAGATAGAGACTGATTGAGAGAGAGACTGGCTGAGAGAGAGAGAGGCTAAAAGAGAGAGAGAGACTGACAGAAAGAGTGGAGAGAGAGGAGAGAGAGAGAGAGAGAGAGAGAGAGTGGATGGAGAGAGAGAGTGGAGAGAGACAGTGGAGAGACTGACAGAGGGAGAGAGAGAGACTGTCTGGAAGACTGACTGACTGAGAGAGACTGACTGACTAAGAGAGACAGCGAGAGAGACTGACAGAGAGAGCGAGACTGAGAGAGAGACTGACCGAGAGAGATGGACTGACAGAGAGAGTGAGACTGACTGACTGAGAGAGAGAGACTGACAGAGAGAGATAGAGACTGACTGAGAGAGAGACTGGCTGAGAGAGAGAGAGGCTAAAAGAGAGAGAGAGACTGACAGAAAGAGTGGAGAGAGAGTAGAGAGAGAGAGAGAGAGAGAGAGAGAGAGAGGATGGAGAGAGAGAGTGGAGAGAGACAGTGGAGAGACTGACAGAGGGAGAGAGAGAGACTGTCTGGAAGACTGACTGACTGAGAGAGACTGACTGACTGAGAGAGACAGAGAGAGGGACTGACAGAGAGAGGGACTGACAGTGAGAGAGACTGACAGAGAGAGAGAGACTGAGAGAGAGACTGACTGAGAGAGATGGACTGACAGAGAGAGTGAGACTGACTGACTGACTGAGAGAGAGAGACTGACAGAGAGAGATAGAGACTGACTGAGAGAGATAGAGACTGACTGAGAGAGAGACTGGCTGAGAGAGAGGCTAAAAGAGAGAGAGACTGACAGAGAGAGTGGAGAGAGAGCAGAGAGAGAGAGTGGATGGAGAGAGGGAGTGGAGAGAGACAGTGGAGAGAGAGTGAAGAGCGAGTGAGACAGTGGAGATAGAGTGGACAGAGTAGAGAGAGAGTGGAGAGGGAGTAGGGAGACTGACTGACTGACTCAGAGACTGAATACTGACTGACTGCGAGACTGACTGGCCAAGAGACTGACTGAGGTAGAGAGATACTGACTGACAGAGAGAGAGAGAATGACAGTGAGAGGCAGAAACTGACTGAGAGAGGCCGACTGAAAGAGAGAGACTGACAGAGAGAGAGAGAGACTGACGGAGAGAGAGACTGACAGAGAGAGACTGCCTGACGGAGAGAGGCTGACAGAGAGAGAACCTGACCACCAGCGAGAGAGACTGACTGACTGATAGAGACTGACTGAAGAGAGAGACTGACTGAGAGAGTGAGACTGACTCACTGAAAGAGAGAGAGAGAGAGAGACTGTGATGGAATTGGGGTCACAGTGTGTTTGAAGCTATACAATGCATCTTAAGATTGCTATTGTCTACTAATAAAAATGTATTAGCAAAATGTGCTCTTTTTAGTTACATCTGCTTTTGAAATACTGCAATGTCACATTGTCTAATGTTTTAAAACGGAAACGCGAAGGAGCAGTTGATGCACTTTTGTCAAAACTGAATGATTAGTGGGCTCGATGTTGTATATCATGACTGGAGTTTGCAGCAGGAAACCCACCTAAAAATGGGCAAACTTCCCCGGCCTACTGATGGCAGGGACCCTGTAATGAATGGACCACCACCTTTGATAGCCTTCAAGCAGACTAAGCCCAACCTTTAACTCCACCATCCAGTGTTAGTTATAACAACTGTATTGGTGACAGTGGCGCAACAACAACCCGCATCCCCTGCAGGATGGCGGGTCGCTGGCCTGAGAGCTCTAGACTGGCACGGATGATGGAAGGGGGGCCCCCTCCAGGTAGTTTGCAGGGGGGCCCCCTCAAGTTTCGTTACGCCACTGCACCACAGTTAGAGAATTGTACCTCTTGGGGTACAGTCTTTTCTGCCATATATACCAAAACTCATGGTATTCCTTCATTAGCAGTGATACCAGCTGTATAAAGACAAATACACAATTAGTACGGAGCAGAGCCTGCTCTGACCTAGGGATGAAGGTATTGAATAACTACGACCAGGTATCAGCCATAATACAAGCTAACATTAAAGGGGAAGCAGTATCAGTGGCAATCCGCCAACACCTAAGAGAGTTTGATCCTTTAGATCAACCACATGAACTACCCAAAATAATTGAAACTGCATATGCAGAAATAGGCAGAGATAGTTTGGGGGGGAATGCTTTAAAACCTCAACTAATGGGCAGTCACAAAAGGACACTTCTAAGCAGACACTAACTTCTTCTAAAAAGAAGTGAGATAATAAAAAAAGAACAAAAGTTTAAAGTCAACAGATCTCAGTGCCGAGGTAGGTCTCCAGCACATGAGCCCCCTGAAAAGAGGTTCAACCTTAGGAATAGGGATAATATTAGGAAACTATGACAGGTATCAGGATACTGATACATGTTCCTCTTGTTCCTTTCAGGGCTCGAAGAAAAACTCGGGAGAGAAGGATGGTGAGAACACAGAGAGGAGCGCACAGAGTCCAGAGATAAGCTGCGGTTCAAGACTTTTCTTCCAAAAAAAGAAGATAAGCCAAAATCAAAACCTCAATTAGAGAAAAAGAAAGTTGCTGATCTGAAAATCAGACATGCCCAGAATTCTGAGAACACAACTTCTGAATGGGGAATGGGCTCCGACGATGCTAGACAGTGCGGCAGAAGTAACAATAGCTCACCAGAACCTGAAGAAATTTCTGGTGACAGCGGACTTGAATGATTACATCACGGTGGAAACAGCAGATAAAAGGGTGAGCGTCCCACATAAGTTACATGAAATAACACTCCGTATGGAGAAGGACAAGCCCAGAAAAGTAAAAGGTCTGTTTTGGAAGAACTTATCATATGGTTATGACATCATGTTAACCGAACAAGATTGGCTGCCAGCATTCGTAATGGAGTGCCCCAGGGGAGAAAGTATAATTTTTCCTGCATTTTCCAACCATGTTCCCATTCACCTTAAACATACATATGCACGGGAGTGGGCAGTAGCTCAAGCTCCAGCATTGTACAAAAATCATGCTGGGTGGGATGAGGACTCAACCTACCACGTGATCCTGTTAAAAGTTTCACCTAATGCTCAGAGGCAATACCCAATAAAGCAATATGCTAAAAAACATGTCAGGGAGATCTTAGATTAACTTGAATACCGGGGGATGAATATGTGACGTTACAACACAATCAAAACGATTGCAGAATGTTACATCGCAGTTTTTACAGTGCAAGTTGTTACAACGACTTGCGCTGGAGGGCGCTGGTCTTAGGAACAGTATGATTTACTATTCCAACACCAGTCGACATACAGTAGGGAAGGTGTTGGAATAGTAGATCATACTATTCCTTAGGTTAGAGAACCATCCAGCGCAAGTCATTGTAAAGACTTGCCTTGTAATACCCGCGATGTAAAGGCATTGCGATGCATGGTGATGGATGTCTCCCCCAGGGGATCATTGAAAAATATACCTCTCCAATGAACAATCCTTTGTTTCCCGTCTCTAAACCCGACAATACATATCGTCTCGTTTTAGATTACAGACATTTAAACTCATGCACAAAGACATTTGCTATCCAAAATCCACATAGTGCTGCATTAATAAATAACATTGTGCGGAAAAACTACAAAACAACACTTGATATCGCAAATGGATTCTTCTGCCAAAATATATCGCTGAAAGCAGGTATCTAACCGCATTCTCAGCGTTAGGGTCACAGCAACAATTTTGTTAACCCCCCCAAGGGTTTAAGAATAGCCCTGGGGTATTTTCAGCAAAGGTTACTTCAAAATTTGATGAAGAAGCGTTGTCCTATCTGGATGATATTTATTTAACTGATGAAGACTTAGAGAGGCACTTGACCAGGGTAAGCACCATTATTATGGGATTTGCCACTGAGGGTTACAAATTTAACTTAAAAAAATAATAATAGCCCACCTCCATGTCCTACTTTTGGGATATGAGCTGTCAAGTAAAGGGAAAAGTCTAGATGCAAACTTTTTAGAAAAGTTTGCTCTCTCCAGCCTCCAAAATCATTAAAAAATTTACAATCAATATTGGGATTCAAATTTTGGCAGAACATACATTTTAGATAACGCACAAAGGGTAAAACCTTTCTACGCCTTAATAAAACATGACTTTCCAGCCAGAAATTAGACATATGAATATACTAATATTCTTTGTTCACTCCAGAAAGACATGATAGCTTCCAAATACTTGCAAACATGCGTAAACGTACCCCACTTGGTGATACGTATAATTGTGGGTTAATGAGGGTACACTTACTTAACCTTCAATGAAGGAGAAACAGTACCAATCTCATACAAAGCACACCTGTGCACAAATGCGGTTCACTTCAACAAAAAAAATCCTGACAGCTGTTCAGACTGCTGTAGCAAGAGAAAGAGCATTGTACCAGGGGAAACACATAATTGTCGTAACCCCGGTACCGGCTATAGAAGCTGTTACAAAGGCTAGCATTCCAATTGAGAAAACCTTACATCCAAAATGGATGCAATGGGCTAATTCTCTTACTGCAACGGACGGTGATAACAGATTTGATCCAAGTCTAAAAACACAGGCATTTCTGCAATATGAACAAGAATATCCTCTACCAAATGAAATCTTACCTCTTGATCAGTATGCCGCTGAACGTGCGACACGCAGGGGAGCATGGGCGGGCAGCGCCCTAGTCCCACACGATGGGCAAGCAGAGCCCTTTGCGCATCACCCCTCCCTGAGCCTACCTCCTACGCAAGCAGCCAATAGGGAGGGGTCACCTGGGAGATGGGGGCGTCCCCTATGTTATAAAGAGGTGCAGCAACTATGCTCGGCCTCTCTTTCCCGCCAGGATTCCTTAGGCTCTGCGCTGATCCCACCCTGAACCCTGACCCAGCTGCAGAGCGGCGGGGTAAAAGTTTGAAATTTTAATGGTCCTGTTTTGTGTTGCAGGCGGAGTCACAGGGGGATCTGGAAGCAGATGGACAGTAAGGGTACCTCTGCGGCAGAAGGATACAGTCTAGATACCTCTGCCTGGCACAGTAAGGGTGCCTGAGCCAAGCACCTGGAGCCGAAGGGGGTTCCAGGAAACAGCGTCGGCGCCCTGTTAGTCCTTCGGGTGGTCGGGGGGCCTGAACCGACCGGGGGTGTGCCTCATCGCTCCGCCCTGACAGGGGGGGCGGGAGTATAATGAAATGGTAATTTACTGCACCGTCAGAGCATCGTCTCGCCGTGCAAGATGGCTCCTTAGGCATGCGGGTCAGCGAGGGGCTGCCGCATTGGATCGCCTGTAAGATGACCCACCTTAACTGCTACCTGTGTTGTACGAAATAAACCTGCTGCATTGCTTTCTCACAAATATGTCTCATGAGTTTCCTTTGGTATGTAAGTGGATAATGTGCAATGCGGGGCGAGCACTGGCGGTGTGGGCACTATGAATATATTATTTATACTGTTGTATGGCGTTTTAGATTCCGAATGGATTTTCCTGATTCATGCCCTTATAAAGGTACAATTCACGTTGCCCTTATATAGGCATAGAAATCAAGGCCTTATTTAGGCATAGCCCATGCTATCCAAATACAGGCATGGCTACTTCCATCCATGCACCAAACGTCACAACGATTTCTTTGAAAAGCAGCTTAAGCCGTTAGGGACTTCCCCTTGCTTGAATATTGATTTTTCCAAGGACTCAGTTGCTTTACAATGAATACCTATTCCCCAGGGGTTAATTCATGTCATTCATATGCCCGACTTTACGTCAAACATGACATTACTAAACACCTTCAAGGTATAAATATACCTTAACTTGCTGTAGCAAAGCAGGGTGGTTCGGAGCAGTTCGACGACCTACTTGCCCTAACCAACTCGCTACAGCAACTGCCGAAGGAAGCCGACTCTCGAGTTGACGCACTGATCAGGAAGCTGCCCTCCTCTGCTGAGAATCCAGCTCCAATGTTTCTGACTCCCCTTGCAGGGTGTTGGGAAATCGAGTCCCGAGAAAGAGATACCAGACCTCCATCATTCTAATAAGGTATGGAGCTGATTAGAACCTAGAGAAACCTTTGTTAGATTCTTGGCAAAACTAAACCTATGCAAAAGACCATACTTAATACTTCCCTCGTACTAGACTACGGTTAGGTACATTGGGGTAGGCGTATTTTAGAAGCACCAGTTGAGTATTTCAGTCTATGTTATTTATGTATGTATTTTTATATGGCTTAGAAACCATACATTGCTCTTACAGTATTATTTTATAATAATATTCTCACTGTACGCATTACACTTTGCATTCTGTCTAACGATTGTAGCAGTTCACCTCTCTTGCATGAGAAAGAAGACTATTCAATAAACCTTTTATTAAAAATGCCCATCTCTCTGTTTCTCTGCAACTCTGTAGAAATGAAGCATGCATGACTGAGTGTACTCGTTATCTATTGTTTCCACGACTGTGAGAGATATATTCTTATTCTTGGGAAACAAAGTTGTCATGTTTATGCGGTTGTCAGAAATTAATCTCTTCTTGTGTATTCGCGAAAGTTTCTAGTGACTTCTGAGCTAGCTGGCACTCACTATTAAGTTTAGTATATTCTTTAGAGAGCTATTGATTTTAGTCCCACGCCAAATCTATAGGATATATTATTTCAATGCGCAGAGCCTATTGGGAATATAGGAACTACACTACATGGGGCCCAACGTTTGGTAAGGCACTAATTTAACGCTAGATACTAAAGTAACTCTGTCGTACTTTTCTCAGAGACACCTTTTTCCTGTAAAATCTACAATAGACGTTTGGAGTGGGTAAAAGGAAAATATCCGCCATAGCTGAGTAGGACGAAAATCCTATTCATTAGCTTTTTGGTTTGTTCAACGTTGAAGGATACAGTGTTCCAAAATATTGTGCACCATATCTTTGTTTCCTTGAAGCTTGCTCTGCAAACTTTCAGTCAACATAAATGTCCCTAAACGGGGATAATAATCCCGGGACAAATGGAGCTACAGGCGATGATGCTGTACAAGCTTTAAACACAACAGGTTTTACCGAAACCGACGAGGATGCTATATGCATTTCAGAAAATTTAAGGAAAGCCTTCACTATAAAACTCATTAGAAATGGCCTATCAGCAAGAGGTGGTAGGGTAGTATTTGTGATAGAGGCACATGAATGTCACCAGGCAGAGGTATTCTATTCATGGATAGTCTTCCCTGAAGCAAATCAGGTAACAAAAGTGTTTCACAGCTACAAAGAAGATGAACCACCAGAGGAATACATTCCTTTTGAGGATATTGTAATTCTATCAGCATACCAAGAGCATGCGCTCTGGTTTAAAGGCGCCCTAAAAAATATAAATAACGTTATCAGGCTCCGGCCACTAGGTAGACCAGGAGCAACATGGCCGGTATTAGCCAGCTACACTCCACATCCTGAAATTAATATAATGACAGATGCTGAACTACGAGCTCAACCAAAAGAGATAATCAAAATCTATAGACAATTGGTTCAATATGTCATGCGGACTCTTACAGTCCAACCAGCAATAATGATTCCACAACACTCCCCTCACCAGGGGAGCACAAATAAAATTACACCACAGACTCTACATTCGGTTGCCTGCAAAACGGGAACAAATTCCATTCTGGATAGCTTAAAAAATTACTCAAATCGAGGCAGTATTTCCTAATACTACCCCTCATGAGGAACACAGAATTTTAATAATCTGCTTACCAATGGGGATCGCACCAAATCTGGAGGACAGCGACACCTGTGGTACAGGCTCTGCTGCAATCTACACTAAAACACATGGTGTCCGTCTAGGGCGGTAATACCAGACATCCTGAAACAGATTCAAAATGAATACGGGGCAGAGCCTGCTGAAAATCTAGGTATGAAATTACTGAAAGATTTCAAACAGGTCTCAACAATAATATTAGCTAATATTAAAGGTGAAGCAGCACCAGTGGCGATCCGCCAAAAGTTAAGAAAATTTGATGTAACTGAGCAACCACAAGAACTGGCCGGAATAATTGAAAAATCCTATGAAGAATTAGGCAAAGAGAGTTTGGGTGGGAAACCAGTTAAACCCCAACTGTCTGAAGGTCCTGAAAAGGTCTTTAATAAAATATTCCTACTTCTATTAAAAAGAAGTGGGAGAATAGCAAACAAACTTCTAAAGAGAAGCATTCTCAATCCAGAGGTAGGTCTCCTCAAAAGGAGACCTCTGAAAGGAGGTATAACCTCAGGAACAGGGATAATTTGAGAAAACCTGATAGATATCAAGATACTGATACACGTTCCTCTTGTACCTTCAGACTTCGTCACAGAAATCTGAAAGAAGAGGACGGTCAGAACACAAGTAGGAACGCGTGAAGTCCAAAGACGATCAACACGTTCAGAAAAACAAGAAACCGCAATTCACCAATAGGAAGGTAGCAGGTCTAAAAATCAGACATGCAGAGGATCTTGAGGACACAACTCAAGAACGGTGAATGGGCTCAGACAATGTTGGACAGCGCAGCAGAAGTCACCATAGCTTTTAAAAACTTGAAGGATCATCTGGAGACAGTGGACTTGAATGAATTCCTTCAAGTTGAAACTGCAGATACCAGTGTTAGTTGTCCACATGAGTTATATTAAATAACACTCCGGATGGAGGGGGTCATATCAAGAAAGATAAGAGCACTCTTTTTAGAGCGACTCGCTAATGGTTATGACATTATTCTAGCTGAACAAGACTGGCCACCACAATTTGTCCGGGAGTGCCCACATGGAGAAGACATCATTATGCCAGCCTTCTCCAACCGCATTCTAATTACTTTAAAATATACCTATGCCAGGAAATGGGCAGTCTCCCAGGCTCTTGCATTATACAAAAATCATGTAGGGTGGGAGGAGGATCCTCCTCACCATAAAATCCAGTTAAAAATTCAACCAACTGCACAAAGGCAGTATCCAGTTAAGCAAGAAGCTAAAAAAACAAGTCAGGGAGATATTAGATCAACTTGAATACCAAGGGGTGATTGAAACATGCACCTCATCAATGAACAATCCTTTGTTTCATGTCAACAAACCAGACAATACATATCATCTAGTATTGGATTACAGACACTTTAACTCTTGTTGCAAAACCTTTGCAGTACAATATGCACATAGTGCAGCATTAATGGATAACATTGTGCATAAAAAATATAAAACCACATTAGACATTTCTAACGGTTTCTTCTATCAAAACATTGCACCAGAAAGTAGGTATTTGACCGCTTTCTCAATTATGGGGACAAAGCGTCAATTATGTTGTCTCCCACAGGGATTCAAGAATAGTCCTGGGTTATTCCCAGCGAGGGTAACAGAGTTACTATAAAACATATGATGATGAAGCTTTATCATATGTGGATGACATCTATCTGACAGATTATGACTTGGATAGGCACTTGAACAGGGTGAATACAAATATTTTGGGATTCGCCTCTGAAGGGTATAAATTCAATTTACAAAAATCTAGAATAGCTCATCGTAAAGTCTTATTTTTAGGATATGAATTATCGAGTGAAAGCAAAAGCCTGGCAGCAAACTTTCTAGAGAAATGTGCTCTGCTCCAACCTCCAAAAACGCTGAAAAACTTACAGTCGATTCTGGTTTTCCAGAATTTCAGAGGAACTTACATCAAACCTGATTTTAAAATAGTTAATTGGACACAAAAACACACAGACATTTTGCAAACATTTGCAAACGTGCGTAAACGTACGTAACTTAGTGATCCGAATCATTCCAGGACAATGCGGATTCACGTACTTAACTTTTAACGAAGGTGAAAAAGTACCAATAGCTTACAAATCACACTTGTACACACAAGCAGAAATGAAATTCACTTCTACATAAAAAATTCTGACAGCGGTTCGAACTGCAGTAGCAAAAGCTAGAACCCTCGCACAGGTAAACGCATTATGGTCGTTACACCTGTACCTACCTTAGAGGCAGTGACAAAAGTGAGCATTCCAAATGCTAAAGCTTTACATCTGAGATGGATACAGTGGGTTAATTCTCTTGCTGCAACAGACGTTGAATACGTTTTTGACCCATATTTAAAGACACAAGCATTTCTACAATACGAACAAGAATTGCCTCTGAATTGCCTACTGAAATTCTGCCTCCAGAGCAGAATGAATGTATAATTTATACTGACGGATCTGCTCAACTCGCTACGGAGGTAAACAAGCCTATAGTGCGGCGTGCGTGATCATTAAAGGTCGTTGGCATGATGGCAAATTCCGACCAATGGTCACTAAAACACAATCTCTAGGAGATTGTACAGCTCAGCGAGCTGAACTACAAGCATTCAAGATGGAGCTTGAGAATACGGACCGCAAATTCCTCACACTCATAGTGTGCGATTCGTATTATTGTGTTCAATCTTACAATGAATACTTGCAGAACTGAATTCAAAACGGTTACAAAGATGCAAAAGGTGGCAGAATCAAGCATAAATTGCTTCGGGAACAAGTAGTTCAGTTACGACAAGGACTACAAAACATTCACATTATACATACGCTGAGTCACCAATGTGATGACGTTTATGTTGCAGGGAATTCATTGGCTGATGAAGCCGCAAAGGCAGCTGTGCAAACGGCTTCCATAGCTGAAATCACTCGTTCAAAAACTAAAATAGACAGCTAAATAATGCAAGCTGGCAATGTTTCAAGCAAAGACATTGGTAAAACATTACCGAAAAGCTTTCCGCTCAAATACTCATATATAACTGATGCGAACAATGTTCCGTTTGCACGAATCCCTGGAGTGGGAGACAGAGTAATTCCAAACATGTAACATAAATTAGGTCTAATCTTAGCAGCACATGAAGGGCTTGCATCTGCACATGCAAGTGTTTCTGCCACAGTATTATTATTAAAACAGAGATACTGGTGGCCACGCATGAGGAAACTGAAACAAAACTATGTTTTGGAATGTGAAATCTGCTAAAAGATGAAAGTCTCTACTGTGAAACATCCTGCGCAGACGCCCCTTTTAGTTTCAGATAAACCATTAGCTTGCGTTTACCTGGAGCACTGTGGTAACTATAAATATATCATGGTCGCAGTGGATTCATGTTCAAGGTTTATTTGGAAGTGGCCTCAGCGCTCGGCTGATGCTCGACCTGGTATAAAAGATTTGCGAGTCGTTATCGGCATATACGCAGTTGGCATGCTACATTTTTACCAGGCGTTACAGATATGGTGGTCCTAAACATAAATTTTTACACACAATGTTTGATATTATTCAAAACCAACTTTCTCAATTTCTTATTCCATATGCGAAATCAATCCTATATTGAAGAATTCTGGAAAACAAAAAAGAGAACACAATAGCCCAAAAACAGGTGTCCAGTAAGCACACAAAAGAAACGTTCAATCGTTTAATAGTAGAGGAGAGAAGACTCTACTGTTTATTCTCAATAAAATTCCTCCTCAACAATACAGTACAAAAATATGTCGTTATTTCAAACCAAAAAATGGGGGGTTACCAGGAAAAAACGAAGTGCATAGAGTGAAAGGTTTTGTGCTCGTGTGAAAGAGAGGAAGGACCAAGAGGTCAGGAGATAGCGAGTTACACAATTGTCTTTGGGTCCAAGGCTGAGAGATAGTCCTTGGTTCTGTTCAACAGGAGCCTGCCCTCAATGGATTTTTGGAAAGAAAAAGTCAATCTTTCTGGTCTTTGCGGCGGAGTATTCGCTCGGAGCTTCGTATCTTCAGAGGGGGTGAGTGGGCAGGGGCATAGGAGATGCAGGCTCAATGTAGGGGAGATTGTCGACGTTTCGACCCAAGGATACGAAGGGCAGTTTATATCCTCATGGACGGGTCTTCATCAGGACGGGAGGTGAAGGGAAGGGCTAAGTTACATTATATTCATGTAACCCCAGTAGTGTGGGCTGACACCCTTTAATGGTGTGCCATTATGCGCAAGGATCAATTCGATTTGCGAAAGCCGTCCAAACGTGCTCTCGAGTACCTCGCTGTGTTGGGCGACGGATGGTGATGGATTAATCGGTCGAACAGTATACACGCTTTGTCTCCTCAGTAGAACTGCGTGGCCTATCAGTGGGGCTCTGTCTGTTGGCGACTGAGCCCCACTCATAATGGCACACCATTAAAGGGTGTCAGCCCACACTACTGGGGTTACATGAATATAATGTAACTTAGCCCTTCCCTTCACCTCCCGTCCTGATGAAGACCCGTCCATGAGGATATAAACTGCCCTTCGTATCCTTGGGTCGAAACGTCGACAATCTCCCCTTCATTGAGCCTGCATCTCCTATGCCCCTGCCCACTCACCCCCTCTGAAGATACGAAGCTCCGAGCGAATACTCCGCCGCAAAGACCAGAAAGATTGACTTTTTCTTTGCAAAAATCCATTGAGGGCAGGCTCCTGTTGAACAGAACCAAGGACTATCTCAGCCTTGGACCCAAAGACAATTGTGTAACTCGCTATCTCCTGACCTCTTGGTCCTTCCTCTCTTTCACACGAGCACAAAACCTTTCACTCCATGCACTTCGTTGTTTCCTGGTAAACCCCCATTTTTTGGTTTGAAATAACGACATATTTTTGTACTGTATTGTTGAGGAGGAATTTTATTGAGAATAAACAGTAGAGTCTTCTCTCCTCTACTTTTAAACGATTGAACGTTTCTTTTGTGTGCTTACTGGACACCTGTTTTTGGGCTATTGTGTTCTCTTTTTTGTTTTCCAGAATTCTTCAATATAGGATTGATTTCACATATGGAATAAGAAATTGAGAAAGTTGGTTTTGAATAATATCAAACATTGTGTGTAAAAATGTATGTCTAGGACCACCATATCTGTAACGTTCATTACCCAGGTCCTAGGACTTATTTTGGTTTACCCTGTATGCAATAACGACATTTTTACCAGGGTCCTGCAATTAGCTCTCGAGCTTACAAGAAGGTCATGGCCAGTTTGGGCGTTGCATTGCAGTACTCTAGCCCATTCCATCCTGAGGGAAATTTGGTAGTGGATTTAAAAAAACTGGACATAAAGCAATCTCAAGCAGCTAGGGTATTAGGCTCGGGTGACGGGTGGGTCAAACATCTAATAAGTGTCCAAAGTAGTCGTAACAATCTGCCAAGAAGTTCTCTAGGGGGTATCACTCCATATGAAGTCCTTTTTGGAGCCAGAATGATAGTGTCGGACCTTGTTTGTCAGGCTTCAGTGGGAGACCAAAAACCCTTTGATATCAAAGACCGTTTGGCTGTTTTACAGGACTTAAATGAAATAAGAACAAACAAAGTAATATGTTCCTGTAGCCAACCACCACTGAAGAGAAACTGACCGTCCCAGCAAGGACTGTCTGGATTCCTAAGATTGGGGATCTAGTCAGAGAAAAGATCGCGGACAAAAAGGAATTTGGGCCTTCTTACAGACAACCAGTACCTGTTCTAGCAATCCACGGATCAAGAACAGTATTACTGCTGCCATTGCTGGTAAAAAGGGGAACAGGTTTGTGTCCATCGACCTGGTCAAACCACAGCATGTGGCCGATCATAAACTGTAGGCCAAGTAGACTCCGTCAATGTAGCAGACGCCCTAATCTGGCTACTATCCAAGAGGTTCAAACTGAGAGACTCATCACCTTTGAAGAATCTGCAGTGCGGAATGAAGGTCTATGCAACAAAGCTATGGAACTTGTACCTCCAGACCCAAATAACACTTACTCAAGAAACACCTGTCTAGAACGAAGTACCATCAGACTACACAAATGTATCAAGTAGTTCCAGCGATTTCAACAAATCCGGATACAATCCCGACCATTGACAGACCTGCCTCTGGCTATTTCCTTAACTTTGATATGTTTTCTGCAGATCCCAGCGAACCTGAAACTACGCCAGTAAAAAGAACTTTGAAAGAAAAAGCAACAGACCTTTTTCAATACTTGGAAAAGACTTATCTGGTTTTACCATGGATTGAGATTTGGATTGTGTTGGGTACTTTGGTTGACTCTAGTAATAACTTTGGGAATGCTGATATATGGAAGATTTGTTAAAAAGGACACAACAAGTAAGAACATCAACTTACTCCTCAAGCCGCACAAATCATCTAATCGTGAACAAAGATATTTGTAATCAGTGAATATCACAGCCGTTCCTATACCAGATGGTATAGCTTGGGACAGAACTGATTATTACATTTTTGGCTCGTCGGAGCTGTTGAAGATTTCACACCAGTTTAAGATTTCCTTGAATGACTTTGTTTCATCTAGTACCTTTTCGATGATTGGGACTTCGAGACTGTTAATAATATGATGTCAGACTTAGAAATGTCTGCAAAGTTTACAAAGATCATGAATACTTAGAAGGTTCATCAGATTATGAACAAGTGTATTGTTATAATCACTATGGGCATCATTTCTTGCACAAATATGCAAACCCTAGAAATGTATTGATGTATAACCAATGGGAACATTGTCCTATGCCACCAAAGGGTAGCTCAAAAACATGTTTTGGAAAATGTCCACATTTTTCAGGTTTTAATGTTTCAAATTCAGAATCATTTTACTTTAGAAATGTTAATAAGACAGGAATGAAAAGTATGTTGACAAATACCAAGCAAATTTATTCTGCAGCCTTTTATGCTCTGCTGTCTTCACTGGTTTCGACTTTTGGAAAGACAACATTGAGACAAAAACTGTCTGGAGCACAAAAGACTGGCAAGTGCAGGGAGTAGAAGTCTTATTTATAGCGTGCATCATTCCAGAGCAAATTATGTTTTTGAATGACACTGTCCAACAGACATCTTGTCTTGGGTTAGCCAAGATGAAAGATCTAAACAATCCGTCCATACCTACACCTACACCTGATAGCAATAATACTTAAGAGGGGGAGGTCGACGTACATACTATTAGTTTGCATCACAACAGAACAGATCCAGATTGGAAAAAATGGTTAATCTGGCCCACAGACACAAACACCTGTCAAGATAAATTCCTGAATAAAACATAGGGGTTCAAATTCACTAGGCCATATCCAAGATATGTTTAGAGACAGCATCCAGGAATTGTAATTACATACTGTGTAAGGAAACTGTGCCTTAAATGGTTACATAGATCTACACTCAAGGATGTAAAATAACACTTATCTTTACTTAAAGATGGCGCTGATCTCAGGGACTTCTTGCAAGGACCTACTAAACCACATCATAAACGTTTTATATATGCAGGTATCTATGCGGCTTATAATGAAGCATGGAAGATTACGCAAGCAGAGACTGCAGAAATAATACGAGAAATTGATTGTATTAATGTAGAGAAATCTCTCTCTGTAGTTGACAATGGGTTAACAATTCCATATTCTTTGGACAGCATAGTATCCTCTGTCATAGACATAATGGAACAGGACTTGGTCATGCCGCAACATGGTCAGTCGCAATTATGTTCTATCATGCTATTAGGCTTGAAGTTACAAAACCTTCATTCAGGCTATGAGCCTTGGCGTTTAATCAATACTACGTCACTGTTTTCAGAATTCAATCTCACTGATAAACATATCACACTGGAACAGAGGGGAGCAGACTATATGGTGCTGAGCATTGAAAAACTGGAATGATTGCCGTTTACAGTCGCTGAAAAACCAGCCATTAAATGGATTATACACAGAACAATCACTCTACCTGTTACAATTTTCCATTTTCAATATTGCCTAAAGCACATACCAGCAGAAACATATGAAAGGTTGGGCAAAGAATACATCAAGACATCCTGGCAATTACCATACACACACAGATGTTGGAGTGGGGGAAAAGAAGTGTTTCTTAGTGGTAAAAATTGTGAAAACGCACTAAGCGGTTCTCTTCTTTGTCAGGGTATTAATTTACATGGGCCTGGAATGGTTCCTCTAGCAAATTATCCTGCCACCTGCAAGGTTCACCAGCTGCAGTGATTGATCCAATTTTTGGACAGCTTTCTAATGGAGGTTACCTCATGTTGAACAATCACAGCTGCTGTGGCATGTTGCCAGGTTTACCCTATCTAGTAACTGTGTCAGCCAGGGTCCCTTGCTGCATGCAAGCATTGTTTCCAAAAACCAAGACAGACCGGGAGTCGCTGTTATGGCTTTCATTGAACATCTCTTCTTTACAAATGGATACTTTAAGCAGAATGAAAGCCATTCTTTTACAGAAATCTGTGCCACTGACTATGATCTGGAAGTCGCAAGGACTTCTGCAGAGGTACATGCCCTCTTAACTACAAATTGCCCTATACAGTCCTCGGAAGTGTTAAGTTGCATCTTAAACACGTCTGATACGAGTGGTATTATACATGTATTTAAGGTACTATTAGCACCCTTTGAAGCAGTCCTAGGAATATTTCCAAACTTCGTGCACTCTGTGTTTGGCGGATTGCCTCTCATTTTGGAACTCGCTGCCGGGATACTATTTTTGCTCCTACTGCTTCGATATGGCAAGCCATTCCACGAGTGACACCCAGATCACTGTGGAGACCACTCTACTGGCGATTAAGTGTCGTGAGAGCATCATCCACATTTTGGGATTAACTTGTTTAAGAGAATTAAATACCACATGGTTTCTGTCATTCATATCAATTCGGGTGAGTAGCGCGCTTTACAAATTAACTGATTGATTGATTGATTGAAGACTGCACTACCAGTTTCCTGGCTGGTTGAGGTAATAGGGGGATAATTTTCTTAAGATTCCTCACCCGTCCATGGCAAGTAGCTGCCATTTTGTTGACATGAGCTTCTATGGAGAGCTTCTCATCAAACTGGACTTCTAGATTATGAACTAATTGAGCCGTTAATAGGTCTGTTTCATTTGAACAAGGCCAAAAGTTACTTGAAAGTTGATATGGGATTTTACAGAGGAAGCAGCATAGAAATTCTGTCTTGCTTCCATTGAATTTGAGTGTGTCCTGGCTGAGCCAATTTGCCCTCTCAGTTAGGCAAGAATGGGGCTTTTCTAGTTGTGTGGTATCATTATTGTTTCGAGAAGGTATTAGTTGGGTGTCAGATTTAGTCAAGGACAGCAGTGGCTGAAGGTAGATATTGAAGAAAACGGGGCTTAGGGCTGAACCTTGTAGAACCCCATGTACAATATCTTTGAATTCTGACCTAAATCGGGGAAAGATATTGTTTTGCTTCCCCCAGATAGATATGAGACAATCCAGTTTAGGAGCAACCCTCCTACCTCTATCTCCTTTAATCTATGAAGAAGGATTTTATGATTAACAGTGTCAAAAGCAGCCGATAGGTCTAACAGGATCAAATTTGCTGCCTGACCACCGTCAACCCTCATCCTTATGTCATCCATTGCCATGACCAATGCTGCTTCTGTACCATGTGATGTTCTAAAGGCCATTGTTCTGGCTCACGCAAATCATTTTGCTCCAGAAATCCCACCAGCATTTTACTAATGTACTTTTCAAAAATCTTGACTGGGTATGGGAGCAGAGAAATGGGGTGGTAATTGCTGAGGTCTTTGGCATTAGCGTAAGGTTTTTTCAACAAAGGTAAGACCAGCGCCTTCTTCCAAACTGCTAGTACTACTCCCATGACTAAAGATTGATTGCAAATTTGATGTAAAATTGGATAGAGCTCACCTGCCCTCTCTTTCCAAATTTTGGTAGGGATTGGACCCAGAAGAGATTGAAGAGGCAAGGATTTTAAACTCTTCATCTGTTATTAGACCAAGCCTGTCCAGAGTACCCAGAGTTTTTGCTTGATGAATGTTATCAATGAATATTCGAGTACAGGTCGTTGATAGATCTATATTTACAGAGTCATTCCACTGCTCCAGATAACTATCCTTTTTTATCTCATTTATAATCCCATCAATCTTATTCTGAAAAATGTGAGATAGATTGTCACAAGGATCAACTGTTTGTTTTAGGCAGTCTGGAGATGCCAACTTTTTTTTACTGTGTTGAATACCTTCTTAGATTTATTAGCTGCCTCTGTAATAGTTTTTGTGACGTAGCTCTCTTTAGATCTCCTGATATCCCTTTTGTATTCAGTAAGAGCTATCTTCAAATGGAGCTTGTCTTTAGCTAAGTATAGTTTACGCCACTGCCTTTCATTCTTCCTACATTGCAATTTCTTCCCCTTCAAAGTTTCTGTGAACTATGGAGCCTGCCCTTTAGATTTCGGCAACCTTAGTTTCAGGGGCACTAGTTTGTCAAGAGTATCAATGATTGAGCTAGATAGGCATGTGTAGTTTGCATCCACTGTTTCATCTTCATGAAAGCAGTGGGTGGTGTTAAATATCTTTTTTCCACCCTGCTGCTTTAGTTTAGCCCAAGCTCTTCCATATATCTTAGCCTTTAAAGTAGTTATCCTTGATGTCACAATAGGCCTAGTCCGTTGGAAGGTCACCAGAAGATGATCAGACCAGATCATGGCGATCAGCTCTCCCACCACCTCCATGCCCGGCAGTGCTAGTATTAAGTTGAGCATATGCCTTCATTGGTGTGTGGCACCCTTAATCTATTGTTGCAGTCCAATAGATTCTCTTGAGCATAAAAAATAATTACTCTGAGTCTGTAGGCTATCCCCCACCCAGATATTGAAATCCCCAATGTCAGAAAGTTTTGGTGGGTCATCGTATGATTTGAGATCAATTTCAGTAATGGTAGGGTAAGATTTTCAGGGTTCCTGGGGGCCTATAGCAAATCATTCCTGACAGGACTGTCCCACTCCTTTCTTTAAGAGAGATGCCCAGTACCTCCACTCCCTGGAGTTCCTCCACTCGAAGTATCTCTATAACCCATCTGCCCTTGAAAATGATTGCCACTCCTGCCAATCTTTTATCAGTTCTGGATTGCTGTTTAACTTTGTAACCTAATAGGTAGGTGAACCCAAGATCCACCTCGAACCCTGGGGAATCCAGGTCTCTGTTATAAATAATATATCCCTGTCTTTGGTTTCCAGTATACGGCTCAGTTCCAGTGCATGCTTCACCAGCCTTTGTGCATTGAATAGTCCACATTTGAGGGTATTGGTATCTGTCCAACCCTCCCAGTCTTCCTCGCTAGAAAAGGTCTGCACTCCCTTTCTGTTTGTATCAAAATCTAGCATCCTTACCCTGTCACTGATAGCGTTAGCTTTAGGTACCTAAGATCCTTAGCAAAGTAATTTATTATGAACCTTTTTTGCTGCAATTTTATTTTTTGTTCAGAACCAGCAGCATAGCTGGCTGCTTCCGGGATGCTGACGAGTGCAGACAGGCTTGCCTTTGGCGTTCCCTCGGTGCACTATTGGCGAGACCACGCAGCCCTCCCTGCTTCGAACTCAAAACAACTAAACCGCTGACTTTGCAGCCAAAAAGGCGGCCGTCAAGTGGTTCTGCTGAAGAACAAGTGGCAATAACGTTAAAAGCACAATCTCCTCCGAGTAGCAGCAGGGCTATACCAGGGTTATAAAAACAATTTCTAGCAGTTAAAACAATATCAATTCCCCTTAATTCTTAAAAACAATCCCCCCACCTTGTGGCAAGTCACTACACAAAGCCTGACGTTACACTGCCAGCGTTACTAATGAAACGTGCTTTAACTCCTCAGCAAGAGTAGTAAGCGCTATATAAATACAATTACAGTTACAATTACAATACCACAACCATCAAGTTCCTCAGAAGGCTCCTTCACACTAGGCCCTGCCATTAGACAATGCTGATGCCAAGCAGAGGCCCTCATCCTGTCCGCAGCTCATCTTTACTCTTGCGGGGAGGGGGCAGCTTCCCATTAGGTGTAGTTGTCTAACCAGCAGAGGCAGAAGTGCTCGCTCTCATCTGATGGAGGTTTTTCTCAGAGACTCAGCTTGCAGCTACTTTCAATATCAGATTACAGTGCATTTCCTTTCCATCAGACGAGGAGGTGATCTATAGTCCTACCAGAGGGTGAACCACTGCCCATTTGGAGAAAAAAATTAAGTTCCATCCATCCAACTAAATGCTATGAGGTCAAGATTTTCAATTCCCAGTAGGAGATCTGTCAGGACATGTCTACTGTATAAGTGTTTTGGGGGAAATGGATATGATCTGGGTTGCATCCAATGGAGCTCTCTTCATGCATGTCCACTCAAGCTTCAATCATGCCATGCCAACTGACATCATTTTTGATAAGTAAATATTCATATTTAGTTTAAGTTGCATTTTTCCTTCGAAGAAATGATAACTACCATGACAAAACACAAATATAATCAGACTTGTTGGTTCATTAGATGATCTAAAATGACTATAATTGTCATTTAAACACCCAGGCAAAGTGTGTAGGTAAACAAGATACGTGAAATAAGAGAAGATGAATTAAGCATTAGTGAGGACTAACTACGGTGCCATATATGGTGGATTTAGGATGGTAGTTGTTTCATTGATCACATTGCATCCTCAGGGTGACAAACTAAGGTCAGAGAGATCAACATGCAAGAGTATGAGAGAGACTATCAAAGGATCCACATATAAAAAGAGGCAAGGGATGAGGAGCGGAAGTCGGAGAGGTGAACAACTGGAGGTGACAGCATGTGAAAGCTGATGTAGAATATGCAAAGACTGAAGATGTGGGAAATCCCAGAGTTGTTTTCTGAAAAATAAAGTCTGTAGGTTTTTGTGAAAGATCACTCCTGACAGTAATTGAATTGGTTGATTCAGAATGGAAAAATTGAGGCCATAGGGAGTTGTGGCTTCTGAAGACACAGGTCTCAGTGGGATGAATTAAAGAGGGATATTTACCACACAGTGTGAATACTGATACCCCGGGTTGAAGTATTTGATGAGTGTGGTAAATGTCTCCTATTCTGATTTCCCACGCTTGGACTGTGGGCACCTCCCTCCAGACCCACAGTTTACCCCCGCCCACTGCCCCGTCTCCTTCCTGCCATATTCTCCTTCCATTTCCTTTGCTTTTTTTTGCTAACATGAGACACCCCTTGACCTCTAATTATTTTCCCCTTTCTCCCTACCTTACTTTCCGCCTCCTTCCCTGATCCATTTTTTGGGCACCTGATATCATTGTGTAGTGAGTTTACTCCCTCTTCTGTTAGGCCCCTAACCTAGTACTTCTACTTCACTTCTGCCCACCTTACCCAGTTATATTTCTTTGCTTTCTTCTGTGTCTTCACCTCTTTTCCCCGTTCATTCTTTCTACTTGGTAACAGTTTAAATGGAAAACAAACTAACAAAACCCGTTCCTCTTGCTTGCCACTCGACTTAGCCACTTCCTATTTTTTTTCTGCACACATTTCTAATTCCTCACTTCTCTTTAGGAATTGCTAGAAGATTCCAATATCACGTCCATTATTATATTTGACCGTTTTCGTGCAAATTAGTTGTTACTTTATTTGACCTGGCCAGATCTGAATTCTTCTGCCGCGATTCACTAGTCTGGATTTCACCAAGTAAGTTTTCATAACATTACTAGAGGTTTGTCGGAATTGGACGTGCATATTATTTTTTTCATTTTGCATCAACATAATGAACAAATTGTGTGCCACCTTTTTATGTGTGACTAGTCCTCCCCTTCACCAACAGCATCACATTGCATGGAGATTGCTAAGTTTTATTTTACCAGGCTCTGCACAAAAATATCGACTGCGGTTGACGAGCATGGCTGTCGTGGATAGATAAAAGAATTTTAGTGGCGGGACAGTGCCAAAGACTGAGTCATGCCATGTTGAGCACAACGCCTCTTGACACTATGCATAAAACATAACTGTTCCTGTCAAAACAAACTGCCTGGTATGGGGGAAGGGTGGGCGGGAAAGGAAATCTCGTCTTCGTTTCCTACACTCGCTGCAGCAAACATACAGATTGTGGCAATCTGGGTTAAAATGTCTGGAGTGAGTATATATATAAATATATACATATACTTATATATAAATAAATATATATATATATATATATATATATATATATATATATACACATATATATATATGTATATATATATATATGTATATATGTATATATATAGTATATATATATATATGTTCATGAGAGCTATAGCTGTTTAGACCATTCTGTAGACTAGACTGTAAAATTTTCCTAGAGACATGAAAATCCTGTATAATGTAAAGTACCTGTTTTGCAATAACTAGTGCACCTTTCCTGCAGCAGCCTGGAGAAATAGTGTTCTGCAGTTTCTCACTTCCTGCTGGTAAATGAGAAGGCAGCTAAATGGGCTTGTTGGCTACATCACTAGGTTGGTAATTACAAGAGGCAGGCATGCATAATTCATTCTAGAAACAAAAAGCTTTAAGTCTGTGGTAGGGCAGAGCTGGAAACCTTCCATTTTCATTATACGAAGAACTTGCTCGAACATTCACAAAGATCTTCCTTTCTGTTCAAATTCAATATGAATTGGACTAGTTCCACTCACTGCGACTCCTGGGTGACCTCTACTTTCCTTTCCATTCATGAAACAGGGCATTCATCAGACCAACCAAAGGCGAGGCCCAGAAAGAAAAACAGGAACATGGCAGAATGTATGATTTTGTTCAGGTGCGGCTGTTGGCACATTGTGCACAGAGGTCTTTTAACGGAGCTTTCTACAGCTAACACTGATGCTTCTATCTTTTGATGTAGCATTGCTTGCTTTTTGTGTCAACTGACCTTTCGTTTTTTTCAGTTCTGCTATTGTGATTGGGCGCAGAGCCGTAGTTTGCGAAGTTTTGCGCCTTTTTTTGCTCTGAATCTGTAATGAAGGCCTGTGCACCAGGGGGCCGATTTACAAGCCCCTTGCGCCACTTTTGCGTCACTTTCCCCATGTTAAAAATGACGCAAAAGTGGCGCAAGGGGCTTGTAAATAAGCCCTCAGGTGTCCAAAAGCAGTGAAGTTTGCAGAGCATATACTGAGACAGTGCTTAATTTGCAAAAAAACCCATAAGTGCCAGAGCTCTGACAGGAGGCCACTAGAGCTTGCACCGCGCATTGCTCCTTACTATTCTGCCAATGAGAGTACAAACACAACTAATAACCATCGCACTCACTACAAGTGTGACACTTCAGACTATTCCAGGTCACCAAAGCTTTATGAAGAGCTTTGGTGGCAGGTAGTAGTTATTTGTTTTTTAATGTATATTGAATTAATAATTGACTGTGATGTGGTCATCTCAGACAGCGCCACCTTGTGGCAGACTGTCAAGCACAGATGCTGACAATTAAGTGTCGGTGCTGAGAACCGGAAACCACCGGCACAAATTAAGCACTGTTGACTGAGAGGCATAATTTTTAATTTAATTTTTTTGCAGATTTATATAGTGTGAACTCGACCCGAAGGTATTGGAGCGCTTTACATGAGCACCAGTTAGGTTACACAAGGACACATTAATTTTTTTGGTCGCCACAGGGAGATTAAGTGATTTGCCCAGAATCATAGGATGTGGAGTTGACACTGAAGCTCAAACCTTGGTTTCCCATCTTCAAAGTCGGCAGATCTAGCCGCAGGAGATGCCTCTACTGCAGTGGAGGTTTCATTGCTTGGACAACCTAGTATTGTTACCTAGGGGGTACCTGTCGTTCTCAATGCCATTTCTTAGGTAACATCCTGGGGGAGTTGGACAATTAGTGCAATACATCCTGAGTAGTTGCTTAGTTACAGTGTCCTTAAGTGGGTAGTTGCCTCTGCACCTGGATTTGTGGTATGGCACAGGTTCATCACCAGATAGGATCCTACATTTACAAGAAGCCGCACTTTCATTCAAACAGGGAAATACCCACTTTACATTGTGCACGTGACAACTTTGTGCCCACGTAGTAAGTGTCACTCAAGTAGCCACACAATATGTCCTTCTGTAACACCAGGTGCAAATGCCTTTTATGCTCCCAGATCACTTCACTAAAATTGGCTCAACTATTGTCCAAGCTTTCTTTCTACACCTATTGTTGCTTCTAAATGGCCCTGTTGTGCGTGGGCACAAGCTGAAGTATTGTCGATGTACCACAATGGCTTGGTTCTCTACCATGGAAACTACAAAGCCTTACTATCCGGTGAATTTTCTTGTTCTTTTAATTTGGACAATCTTTACAATTAGGAATCCTACACACAATTCCTGTTATTAACAACAGTTTTGATGTACATACATGTGTGATACGGTGCTCATAATTTTGCTACAGATTACATTGGCTCTATTGTACTGATCGTTTGTGTTATTTCATGAACAATTGTTTCAATATATATGTTTTCAGGCCTTGCATTCAGAAAACTGTCTACTGAGGAAGGACCCATTTTTCACAAAACCAATACTTACCGATACCAATACTTTCAGCAGGAACCAGCAAGTGATGAGAACTGGCGAACAAGTCCACTGTGTCTTTGACATAGATCTGTTGGTTCGAGGATGTAGTTTTAAGCATCAGATCGGGCCGTTATCTAGCTCCACCTCTATAGAGACAGAATGTCTTGCCACCTTAAACACCCACTGATTTCCTCATAGTATGGTGGAATACGATGCTTATAATGGTGATCATTATCATAGGGTAAAGAGTATGGGGGCATATCATCCAAGCACGGTACAAAAGGGGGTGGTAATGGACGGATCATCTGAACCAATCAAACACTCACACCCAGTCAAAAGATCTGGGTTTAATCCATAACCGTTCTTTAGCCCACTGTGCCACCCCAGTTCAGACATGGCTATATGCAAATCAGTCTGACCCTGTGCCTCATAGGAACAGTCCAGCCCGAACTGCCAAGCCATGCCTTCCCTGGACCGGAAACTAGCTTCCGAGGACCGGTTTCTGGCATTCCAGCCGTCTTCAGCCCGGCTTGCTTGAATCCAGTGGCAAAGTGAGCAAGGGACTCACGTCTGAGCATACCCTGCCACACTTATGGCGGCCAAAAGCGGTACAAAAGGGGGTGGTAATGGACGGAGCATCTGAACCAATCAAACACTCACACCCAGTCAAAAGATCTGGGTTTAATCCATAACTGTTCTTTAGCCCACTCTGCCACCCCAGTTCAGACATGGCTATATGCAAATCAGTCTGACCCTGTGCCTCATGGGAACAGACCAGCCCGAACTGCCAAGCCATGCCTTCCCTGGACCGGAAACAAGCTTCCAAGGACCGGTTTCTGGCATTCCAGCCGTCTTCATCCAAGCACAGCATTAAATATCGCTGAGCGGGCTTAGCACGGAATTGCTTAACGCCGGTTATCGCCGGATTTGATCGCTGAGATATTGCGTTATTTACAACGCATATCTCCACAGTGATATTAAATCCGGCGATAGTGGAGAAATCCGCAAACATCGCTTGAAAATCCAGCGCAACAATGGAAGCGATAAGGTATTCCTTGCAAATAGGGAGATGTGGATTCAGCCATAGAATCCCCCTCCCGTCATATATATAGCTATGTCTGCTTTTTTGCCGACATTCGCTTTCAGTGATATCCGCGGTTAGCGTGGATTTTAACGTCGGTATTGGTGTCCTGGGCCAGCTTTTTGATGGGGCGAAGTGCTGATAGCCATGATTCCCGTGTTGTGTTTTAAGGAAACGCCCACATTGCATCTCATTAGAGATACAAAGCGAGTCGTCTGTAAAAAGGCAGCTAACATGCGCTAATGCATGTTAGCACTGCCTTGTAAGTAGGGCGAAAACTTTATCTCCATTTTTTTGGCCTTTAAAGCCAAAAAGCGGAGATAAGGCCCTTGATAATATGGCCCATGGTTCTTCTATTCCAGGAAAGAAAACACCAGGTGAGGTGCGCAATAACACTGCTGATGCAGGCCACAAACCTAGTGATACAAAGCAGGGAGGGATGAAGTATAAAATACAATTTGAAATAGATCATGCTAATTTATTTATATATTTATATTTAATTTTATAGAGCGCACAGCTACCCGGAGGTTTCCCGGTGCTAAACCAGTAAGGAAAGTGTACAGTAGCAAAACTAAAGATCAAAAAGCCACGTTTTGACATCTCTTCGGAATTTTAGATAATAGGATTCAATCCGAATAGATAAAGGGAGAGAGTTCCACAAGGATGGGGCCAAAAAAGCAAAAGATCATCCCATTCTGGCTCTCTTCGTCCTGGGGATCAGAAGTTTATGTTGACTGGATGAGCGAAGGGTGCGGGAAGGAAGGTACGGGTGAATAAGAGATTTCAAATACTGGGGGGCCTTGGCAGTGTTAATTTTATGTACAAGACCAAGAGCCTTGAATTTACAGTGATTATTAATGCTTAGCCAGTGAAGACTACGACGGTGCAGGGAAGTGGAGGATTTAAAAGGTAGTTTACACAGGAGACGGACTGCCATGTTCTGAACCGTTTGTAATTTCCGAATAACCTCTTTGCCCGCTCCTAGAAAGAGAGCATTACCATAGTCCAGGCGAGATGTTATTAATGCCTGGACTACAGTTTTCTGGGTTTCCAGAGGAAGCATCCAGGTGATTTTCCTCAACCATTTGAGGATGGTTATACAAATGGAGGAGACTCTCACGGCATGTTGTCTCATGGACAGCTGGTCATCGAATATTATTCCCAAGTTACGGGCAGTTTTTGATGGATTGGAAGGGGTACCCATTTGAACAGGCCAGTGAGAGGGTCTCCATAAGGCAGGATTGTTGCCAAATAGGAGGAGTTCAGTTTTCCCTCCGTTCAGTTTTAACTTATTGTTATACATCCAAGAGGCAATATTGTTGAGACCATGACAGAGGGATGATGTAGTGGAAAGATGACTGGTGGAGAGAGAAAAGATGATCTGTGTGTCATCTGCATATGAAAATATGGAGAGCCCTGCCTGCTCCTCAATAGCCGCCAAGGGTCTGACATATAAATTAAAAAGGAGGGGGATCAGAATGGAGCCCTGCGGGACACCATATGCAGATGTATGAATTTCAGACGCCGAGGTGGCCGAAAAGACTTGAAACGTCCAATCGGACAGGAAACTGATGAGCCATTCAAGGGCAGAGTGAGTGATGCCAGATGTTTTTAGAGTGTTAATCAGAATGGGGTGGGAGACCGTATCAATGCTAAACAAGCTGTTTAAGTTTAGGTGGCAGATCTACAGTAATGCACTTGCCATGGACACACTTAATTTACAACATTCCTTTGATCTCAAACTTTAAATGCAACACCTTAACCTATGGTGGTACTTCTAACAACATTACTAAATCTGTGCAATTTAGGGGGGCGTGGCTAAGGAAGCCATCATGGCGGACGCAGCTTAGCAGAGCTCCATCCCACCACTGAGATATCCGCCTAATTATCCTTCCTCCCCCGCACCCGACGAAATCCCGGTGTGGTGAGGTGTAGCAGAAGGTGCCCGGCAGCTGTGGCGCAAGTTTGAGCCGTGTTGCAACATCGGAAGACGCTCCACGACACTCGAGACCAGCGCGGTCTGCTGCGGCGAGCGGCGCCGGGGACCTCGAGTTTGGCGACGCCTAGCAGTGAAGACGGCCGGCGGCGGCTGAGAGGGCGCTGACCCGGCTGTGCCGACGGATACTTTGGCGCCGTAGCAATACATACGGACAAGTGCAGGGCTACTACTGGCACAAGGCGCTAGCGGATCATTACCTGGTGTTGGAAACAGACAGCCGGAGAGGCCTTCGGAGCCCCGGTGCCCGCGGTCTGCCGGCACCGGACCCAGGAGACACAGCGACGATCGAGTGCGAGGCCCGGAGCGAATGGGCTGCCACTGCTTTCCTGGCGGTCACGACGGCTCACGGACAGTAAACACCACACCAGCACATCCGTGTCATCTGGAGGCGGAGGCGGCAGTGAGCGCCCTGGGTTCGTCCCTTGGGGCGGCCATCTTGAGGCTGCGTAGGCCACGGGGAACATCCACTCTGGGACACAATCAGTCTGCCTTCTCTCACAGCTACGAGTCAACATATCCTGCTTGCCTGAGACCATCGGGCCCCTCGGCGGATCAACATGTACAGCGAACTGTGGTGCGTTTGAGGGGAAGACGCCGGAGACGGACACTGTAAGTCATGACTGGCGGCCGAGACCTGGTCTGCCGGCTACCTATTGTTTGGGCCCGTGGCGGCGGAGGTGCGGGGGCCACCGGGTCTTGGAGGAAGCCTCCTAGGAGAAGTGCAAGTAAGGGGGGGCCCTCAGTGGCAGGGAGCAAGGCACGCGAACGACGCAAGGAAGGGCTAGACGGCTGTCCTAACCAACACTGACCATGACCAGAGGCGGGAACAGTGGCGGAACTTCGAAACAGGGGCCCATAGATAAATTTACTGGCCCCAGTGGACTCTCTGTGTCGTAATTTGACAATGATCGGGTTAGCGTTAAGCTTTGCTACACGTATTTTCCCTTATCTTGTCTATAGTTGTCGGACGCCATTTTGTATGTATCGGCGGCCATTTTAGTAAATGCGTTGCCTCGTGGTCAGCATGCCCTTTTGTCCTTCCTCGGTACTACTGACCACTCGAGTTTGCCCAGCAACAGGCTATTTTTAGTATTGGTCAAGCTCACACATGCGCAGTTCAGATTGACCAGTCATAACCTAGGAATGTTTCGCCAAACTGACCAGTGGTGTTATAGCCCCTCCCATGAGTTGGCTGTGTTCCAAAAATGACCATATATGTACCTAAAACTCTGTAACTGTGTACCGCCTATGTTTTTATTGCTGTAAAACTGTATAAAAGAAGGATTTGCACCGATGTTCGGTGTGATACTTCTTGCATTACCGAAGGGTGCTGTAGGAATGTACCACCACCCCATGGGGTCTTAATAAACTTGTCTTTTGCATTTTCTAGTTTCCGTGCCAACATCTTTTATGGTGTAGAGGGTATTCTGCGGAGTATGTAGGCCTGGAGAACCCAATACCACAAATTGGAGACCACGAAGGGACTCATCGGCGACTCGGATGCCCGAAGGAGAGGTCGTGACGAAGGATTGGAAACTCGCCATGGACGCGTACGCTGCCACTGAGTGACCTGAGTCTTGGCACCCACGGTATTTCTTCCTTTCCTTCTGATCTGACCTTCCAGGTGGCGCCGGTCCTCGACTGAGATCCTGCTCGTTCGAGTTGTCGTACAGTGACGATTTGGCTGATTTGATCAAAGACCTTGGCAGTTGGAACCTGGATATCTGAGATTTTGGTAAGCTTGTGATTAGTAAGGTATTCTGCGGACGCTTACTGTGATTCTATGAATATGTTTTGAGTTAGCTAACATTTGATCCTATGATATGAACTATATGTGCAGTGCACTTCACATAGGCAGGCATGTAGAGATATTTCTCTGAATTTGTTTGTGTTTGAACGGCACATTTGTGTGAAGTATATTAAGTGCCATTTTTGTGGTATCGCGTTTCCGTGATACTTTTTGAACATGCCTGTTTTAAGCACACTCCGAGGAATGTGCTGTCTTGGAAATGGTACCACTTATCGATTAAATGAATCTCAGCCGGCTCCCCCAGAGGGGACTCCCAATCCGGAGATGTATATAAAACTTGGCCTTCCCCCTATATTATACAGTAAATTATGGAATAAGTGCACAGGATCTGATCCCGAGTTGCAATGGCCACTACATGGGTCGTTTGATTTACGAAAGGTTCAGTTTGTGGAGCAATGTTTGTTTCAGCGCAGGTCTAGACAAGATATGTTTGATTTTGTACGAATGTGGGAGAAAGCAGTGCGTGAACGAATGAAGCGTGAAATAGCCTTGGCGGAGAAAGAGCAGCGTAAGGCTGCTCGAGATAAGGCTTTACAGCTGGAGGAGAAGGAGTTGCAGGAAAAGAAAGAGAGGGAGGCACGGGAACGTAATTTGCAAACGAATGGTCAATTTCCTATTCGGCGTCCGCTTTATCCTGTCCTTACTAATGAAGTTGATGATTTTTCATTACTAGATCGGTGCCCACCTCCGTACGTTTCGCCTACGGCCCTGGACGCGGACTCGGACAATGGGGAGTACGGGAGTAAGAGTACGAGGTTAAGTGCTAGTGTAGCTGCGGAGTTGCGCAGTTTCGCTCGCAAACTTAATTTGAATAAATTAACTATGTCAGAGATTAAAAGTGAAATGACTAAGTGGTCAGAGCGAGAACAGTTGTATTTTTTAAGCGCTCTTGGAGATGAAGTTGTAGAACGATTTAAGAAATATTCAACTGATTTAGAGCCTAAGGATATATCAGTTCATCGTGAGAATATGAGTAAAGGTTTATTTGTTATTGCAGATGCGGATTAATTTTTCCAACGATTGGTCCACCTACGGGATGAGGCGTCCAGATTACGGGAAGCACAAAAAGCAGCAGACGTGCCTGCGCCGGGGTCGACGGAGTCATCCAAACAGTGTTCTATGTTTGGAACAGATAAGCGTTCTACAGTTCATGTTATGCCTATGCGTGAAGCCGCACCTTTGTATGTTCCCCCCAAAGGGCAAGGTACAAGTGATGATAAATCGTCCGGGGATGCAAAGAGGTATTTTATATATAATTGGGTATATACGCCTTGGAATAGAGCAGATGTTATGGCATTGAAAAATGCTTTACCCGATCCCCGTAAGAATCCGGCAGCTTTCTATGAAGGAGTGGAGGGGGCTATTTCTTCATGTGTTATGGCGTTAGTTGATATCGATCTTTTCTTTGGGTTAATACTGCCCCCTGATATGTGGAGGGTGATTCGTAAGTTTGATGACCAAGTGATTTTGGGAGCGGATTGGAAAGTTATAGCCCAAGCTGATTTAGATAGGGAGCCTGCATGTAAGCCTTGCCAATTAATTTTAGATCTCCCGGCAGCTATTTTGAATAAATTAAAAACGCTTGTTCCCCCTAAAAAGATTGATTGGACTATGTTAGCTTCCTGCAAACAGAAACAGGACGAGTCGGTGTCTGACTTCTTTTCACGTTTCGAAGAAGCGTTTCATGATTACAGTGGGCAATTATTAACGGACGATACGGGTAGGCATTTGTTCGTCGATAAGTATGTGGCTAATCTCCTGCCGGAGATTGCAAAACGTTTGAAGACTAATGAAAGTTCCTGGCCCCACGGCGACCCCTGCGTCCTTGTTAACTATGGCTCAATATTATGAGCGACAGGAATTAGAGGCTAAAGAAAGTACTGACAAGAAAGAGAAGGAGTTAAAAACGAAGGTGATGTTGGCTCAGGTTCGTGCTACGCAGCCGAGAGGGAACGATAGAGGCAGGCGAGGAGGGTATGGTACGTCTTATGGTCGTACCGACATTGCTGAGGATCAATGTGCATACTGTAAAGAGTTTGGGCATTGGGCTTCAGATTGTCCGGTGATTCGTGAACAACGTAATCAGCGTGGTCGAGGAGGTGGAAGGACACGGAATAGTTATTCAGGAACGAGAGGTGGAGCAAGTGATCGTGGTAGGTTTGAGGTGAGGGGTCGTGGTCAGGATGATCATAATACTTTTGATCGACAGAATCAGTACCAGATATCGGAGGGTGAGAATGTGGAGTCTCCGGACTATGTGCATGCATAGGATTGCGTAGGATGGGGTGTGGAATCGGTTGAAGTGCCAGTAGATCAAAGAGGTCCATATGTATCAGCGGGCGTTTTGGGTTCTACTGATCAGTTTTTGGTTGACACAGGAGCTACTCGCAGTGCTCTGTCTAAAAACTTGGTTCCAAGGGCTCCCCTGTCTGGCGAAATGATTACATCCATAGGGTTCGATGGAACACCCTCTCTTAGCCCATTGTCACAACCTCTTACGTTTTACATTGACAGATTCTTTGGCCCGTGCCCATTCTTATTGTCGCCGAATACCCCAGACAATATTATGGGCATAGATTTGCTTAAATATTTTCGAGCAACAATACGCTGCGCTCTTGAAGGAGTGCGGGTTATTTTAAATAACAATTACCCGGATGTAGGAAGACTATGTACTATGCAAGAAATTGAAGCATTAGCCTCTCTCCCACACACGTTATGGGCTACATTGGACACGGATGTGGGACAGATGCTCATTCCGCCTATTCGAATAACTGTTAAGGAGGGAGTGTCTTTGCCATGTGTACCCCAGTATAAAATATCTAGGGAAGGTGAAATTGCCCTGATGCACATTGTTCAGGATTTGATTATTGCAGGAGTAGTGGAGGAAGTTCCCTACAATGTCTGCAACAGCCCGATTCTTCCAATCCTAAAGAAAGACACTGATGACAAAGTCTATCGATTTATTATTGATTTGAGGGAAATTAACAAAATTGTAGTGCCCCAGTACCCGGTGGTGTCTGATATCACCACCTTACTTACTTTGGTCCCACCCACTGCTACTACGTTTTCTGTAATTGATCTTAAAAATGCTTTCTTTTCCATTCCCATCCATCCCGACAGCAGATATCTATTTGGTTTCACGTTAAATAATAAATCGTATAGATTTTGTCGAGTTCCTCAAGGTTATACAGAAAGTCCTAGCATCTATAGCCAGGCGTTAAAAAGACAGCTTGATTCTTTTGATTTACAGTCTGGAGTAGCTCTCATCCAGTATGTTGACGATATTTTACTACCTGCAGACACATATGCACAGTGTGAGGAGAATACTCTTGCTTTGCTCTCTTTTCTTGCTCAGAATAATCACAAAGTGTCTAGGAAGAAGTTACAATATTGTAGACCAAAGGTGACCTACCTCGGTCATCTTTTGTCTAAGGAGGGACGTGCATTAACATCTGATCGAATTCAAGCAATTTTAGATACCCCAGTCCCCCGTACTCAGAGAGATGTGCGTGCCTTCATAGGTTTAACGTCCTTTTGTAGACAGTGGATAATGGGGTTTTCGCACATTATAAAACCTTTGTTAGCATTGCTGTCCAAAACTACACCAATGCCCCTTGAATGGACAGATGAATGTCAGACTGCTTTTGAACAATTGAGACAAGCCCTTTGTTCTGCACCAGTGTTAGGTACACCAGATTACACGAAGATTTTCACGTTGTATGTACATGAGAAAGATGGGTGTGCAATGTCAGTGTTAGTGCAGACACACGGGGATAAGCAGAGGCCTTGTGCCTACTTTTCGGCAATACTTGACTCTGTAGCACGAGGATTACCTGGGTACTTTCGAGCAGTCGCAGCAACAGCAGTGGCTATACGGCAGAGTGAGGGAATAGTTTTGTCACACAAATTGTTAGTGTTAGTTCCCCATGCGGTAGATGCCCTGTTAAACCAAACAAAGACCCAGTATCTCACGAGTGCACGTTTAACAGGATATGAGCTTACACTGTTGGCGCCACACATCACACTAAAGAGATGTGCTACCCTGAACCCTGCCACTTTATTGCTGTATCCAGTTGCTGAGAGCCAAGAGGAAGAACACCATGATTGTGTTTTCCTGACCGAAGAACAAACAAAGGGTCGTGTCGACTTACAGGATATGCCCCTTCCAGATGTGGATGGGGAACTGTGGGTTGATGGATCGTGTTTAAGGCTGCCAGATGGCACAACTTCTGCAGCATACGCGATAACGACACTTAAGACAGTGGTAGAAGCAGCACGAATACCACAGAAATCGGCCCAAGCAGCGGAGTTAATAGCTCTGACAAGAGCCTGCGAATTGAGTGCTGGCTTATGTGTGAACATCTACACAGACAGCCGGTACGCCTTCGGAGTAGCGCATGACTTTGGCCTTCTCTGGAGAGAGCGTGGGTTTTTGACTTCGCATGGAGTACACATCATGCACGGAGAACTAGTGCGTGATCTTTTGAATGCGTTACTTTGACCAAAGAAAGTGGCGATAATTAAATGCAGTGCACATAAAAAGGTCACTGACAAAGTGGGAAAAGGTAACGCTTTTGCTGATAGCATAGCAAGAGAAACGGCTATGTTACGAACTGCCTCGCCAATGTATGTAGTGAAATCACAGGCTGAGCGATGACACGATGCTAGAGAGGAGATACTAGATATCCAGAAATCAGCGTCTGAAGCAGAACTCGCAACCTGGGCAGCAGAGGGAGTGCTGGATGATGAGGGTTGTTGGCGAAGCAAAGATATGGAAAGATGGAAATTGCCTGCAGCTTACTTGCAAGCGATGGTTCAAATGACACATGGATTGGCACATGTTGGAGCTCTTGCAATTACTCGATTGTTAACGCGAGTTTGGGAGCATCCTGGGATTGCCAATACGGCCAAAAGAGTAGTGCAGACCTGCCTGATATGTTTACAGCACAATCCTGCAAAAGGGACGCATACTCCGAAAGGAGGGTTTGTTCCTCCTACTGCACCGTTTGAAGTACTGCAAATGGATTACATCCAGCTTGAGCGTTGCAATAACCTTAAGTATGTTTTAGTGGTGGTGTGTGCTTTCAGTAAATGGATTGAGGCCTTCCCCACGAAGGATAATACAGCGCTGACAACAGCTAAGGTTTTGCTCAAAGAGTACTTCCCTCGATACGGCGTTTGTAAATTTTTGTGGAGCGATAATGGTCCTCATTTTGTTGGGAAAATTGTGGAATACGTGATGAAGGGATTGGGAATTCAGCAGAAGTTTCATGCTGTGTTCCATCCTCAGTCAGCAGGTCTTGTTGAACGGTATAACGCTACTCTGAAATTAAAGTTAGCAAAGATCGTGGCATCCACGTCTTTGAAATGGCCGGATGCCCTGCCATTGGCATTACTATCTATCAGATCAGTGCCCCATTCCCGAACTGGCCTCACACCTTATGAAGTGGTGTTTGGAAGGCCTATGAATATATGGGGAGTTCCTAAGCCTCGATTGTTACATGATGTGCCTTGTATAATGATGAACGATTATTTGGCACGATTAACAAATGATTTACTTTCCATTCATCAACAGGTTCGAGAAGCGCTCCCCGACAATTCCATTGGAGAGGCTCACAATCTTCGTCCTGGTGACCACGTGATGGTCAGGTCCTTCGAGAGAACAAGCAGCTTGGAGCTGAGGTGGCGTGGCCCCGAGCAGGTGTTGCTCGCAACTCGAACGGCTGTGCGAGTCACCAACAGGAAGCGGTGGGTGCACTCCACTCACTGCCGCCGTGTCTCTCCGGATCTGGTGAGCCCAACTGTGCTGTCTGACTATCGAGACATCTTGGACGAGAAGAGCCCAGCTGTAACGTCTGTTGAATCGGAGGGAGCCTTCCGGGACCACACTGTTTCTGGAAAAGAGAGATACAACCTACGACCACGATAAGCCATTTTTTTTTGCGAGACTGGTTGAGTTACCGCTCTGGGGTTTGTGAAACGGAAGCCGGGAATATCAGGGGGGGGGGGATCTGTTCTGCCAAGTGTAGCGACACCCGTCTTGAATCTCGGAGAAGAAACCAACGGCTACCTCGGAGCTCAGCACTCATATTTTTATTTTTTAGTTGTTTTTGAGACATTTTGAACTTTGAACTATGGCATCCTCTGCAGTGCGAGACAAGAGAATTCTTGGTGAAGTATTATTTGTTCTGACAATTGTTGTGATAGCTGTGATAGCTTGGGTAGTAGAACTTGTGGTGCCAGTACGAGAACATTTATTGCCAACTACCCCGATTCCATCTGAACATTTTCATTTTACTCTGCCCTATCATGAAGAACGGCACCTACAAACTTATTTGAACAACAGTTTTATTCAGATTTTGCATCACAACCTCAATATGACTAACACTTCAAACTGCTGGGTATGTGGGATGTTGCCTGGACATCAAAAGAAAGGGGGCACACCACTTATCCCACTCCCGTTTTCCCATAATGGCTCTTGCAATGCCTGGTACACACTCCTATTCACTTTGCGATGGCCAACGAAAGGTGGGCTGCTTTTTCGACTAAACAAAATATGCTTCAATGATCGAGATGGTTATCCGCAAGCTGAAGGAACTAAGTTTGAATGGGAGGAGTACCGCCCCGACAACGTGTCAGCACCACAAATTTATAGTAATCAACGAAATGTAAATATGTCCAGCTCACATATGATTACTGTTATCGATACCAAAGCTGATCTCTGTGTTCGTAATAAAGGTACAATCCCAGTAGGCAGAAGTGAATGTAATACCACTCTTACCTTTGACACTCCAAATGGCATTTCATTTGTGGCATCCCGAAATACGTATTTTATATGTGGAAATAAAGGCTATCATCGTCTCCCTATAGGATGGTTAGGAACATGTTATATATCCTTTGTATTACCCCCAGTGTTTATTGCCCCACCTATGTATCATAATAATTATATTCTTTACCATGATTTCATATTGAATAGGGTGAAGAGAGCATTAGTCCTTGAAGACATTGACCAGACTGATACTGCATTGCAGCAATATGTTGATTTTAATTTAGGCCTATTTTCATTTGTTGAAGCTGCTTTAAACAGTCGGAAAATAAGACGGTTAATTCGTGTTGTAGAAGCTGTTGCTAATGAGACATCTTTTGCTTTAGGAAACTTAACAGAGGAACTCCAGATTACCAGAATTGTAACGCTCCAAAACAGAATGGTATTAGACGTAGTATTAGCTGATCGTGGAGGAGCATGCCGCATTATCGGAAGTAGTTGTTGTGTATACGTGCCAGATAATTCACCTTCTGTGTATGATGCAATATCCAAATTACATAAAATTGCTGCTGAGATACATCCTGATAATGGTACATGGACATTTTCGGGGTGGTTTTGGTCAATACTCAGTACCTGGGGTTGGAAGTTGCTGACGATTCTATGTGTAATAATTGGGATATTATTCTTTTTATGCCTTTGTATCCAGTGTGGCCCTGTATTATGTTCTATGTGCCTTTCTGCTTGTATTCCATCCAAACAAGCATTTGCTAAACATGAACAAATGATTCATAAAGAAGTAGCACAAATCATGTCTATCGATATCGAAGATGAGTACCCTGATTATGTTCACTATGAGGTAGCTTCAGCTAAACGCTAAAAGGGTCGTCTGTCGTAATTTGACAATGATCGGGTTAGCGTTAAGCTTTGCTACACGTATTTTCCCTTATCTTGTCTATAGTTGTCAGACGCCATTTTGTATGTATCGGCGGCCATTTTAGTAAATGCGTTGCCTCGTGGTCAGCATGCCCTTTTGTCCTTCCTCTGTACCACTGACCACTCGAGTTTGCCCAGCAACAGGCTATTTTTAGTATTGGTCAAGCTCACACATGCGCAGTTCAGATTGACCAGTCATCACCTAGGAATGTTTCGCCAAACTGACCAGTGGTGTTATAGCCCCTCCCATGAGTTGGCTGTGTTCCAAAAACGACCATATATGTACCTAAAACTCTGTAACTGTGTACCGCCTATGTTTTTATTGCTGTAAAACTGTATAAAAGAAGGATTTGCACCGATGTTCGGTGTGATACTTCTTGCATTACCGAAGGGTCCTGTAGGAATGTACCTCCACCCCATGGGGTCTTAATAAACTTGTCTTTTGCATTTTCTAGTTTCCGTGCCAACATCCCAATACCACATCTGGAGCCTCCGGGGGCACCCAGGCTCAAGGGCCAGATAATGCAGCGCTTTTGGCGGCGATCACCCAATCTAGGGACACATTGGACGCCAAGATAGGGGCCGTTGGGGTGGATGTTACCCTGCTACGCCAAGACTTGCGAAATGCGGTGGCCCGCATTACTGAAGCAGAGGCCCGGATCACCGGGGTGGAAGACGATGTGGTGATCCTAAAGAGGAAGGTGGCTCACATGGAAGGCGTACAGAAAGGCCTGGCGCTCCGGGCAGAGGACGCTGAAGGACGGGCTCGGCGCAATAATTTCCGCTTTGTCGGCTTTCCAGAAGACTGCGAAAAAGGCAACATGGAGGCCTTCCTCACCGAATGGCTTGAGAGCTGGCTCCCGCCGGAGTCTCTCTCCCGCTGCTTCGTTATTGAACGGGCCCACAGAGCGCTAACTCAAAAACCGCCGGCTGGCGAGCGCCCGCGGCCAGTCATTGCCAAGCTGCTCAATTATCATGAACGGGACACCATCCTGAAACAAGCTCGATTGAAAGAACCTCTCCAGTGGAATAATCAGAGGATCTTGATATTCCCGGACTATACAAGGCTGGTGCAGCAACAGCAACAGTCCTTTACGGCAGCTAAAGCTCGTCTGCGGGGCCTCAAAATTCAATATGCCCTGCTTTATCCAGCACGTCTACGGGTGGTGTATCAGACCCGCACGCTGTTTTTCAACTCTCCTGAGGAGGTGTTTACCTGGACAGATGAGAAAGTACGAATTAGACCACATACTCTGCCGGCTCGAGACTCAGACTCATCCTCTTTAGCACTGCCGCCCTGAACGCCCCGACGTTCACGAAGCAGAAGTAACTGGAGATCTCACTCATCAAAACGCTCCCCTCCTAAAGGAGGGAACACAGAAGAAACTAATCCTCCAGACTCGCCGAAAATAGATCCATGAGGAACGTGACACACAGGTTATTCGTCGTATGAAGGCGGCATGTTCTAGATGGAGTAGTGGTTGCTGAAGGACGACCTGGAGAAGACATAAGCGTACAACAACACAAATGCTAGCAGACAAGTATAAACTTATTGACACGGGATGTGGGTTGGGTGGGGATGGACGGACTTAAAAGGCGGACACGTGCCTCAATTTGGGGAAGTTAGCGCCTCTAACGAGGCAGTTGTAACGTTTTGGGGCTGTTGATGGGGATCCATTGGCATAGACAGTCTCGAGTTTCCCGTTGGGGACTGGAGATGTCTTATACCGCGACAGATACTTCAACGTTGCTGAGGTATGGGGAGGGTGGAGTTGGGGAAAGTTTGCGGTGATGCCAGTTGAACGGGGACATGGAGGGAGGGAGGGGAAGGAACCGGGGAGGGATTCGGGGAGGTGGGATGCGGGCAGGGAGTTGTTTTGCACACAATTGTCTAAAGAGATACTGTTGGGATGTTTTGGCCAGATGTACCCGTTGCAACAGACACAATTGCACCTACGCTTAGATGGGGGCTGATAAAGTTGAGCCGAATCGTGCCAGAGCTCAAATGAAAGTGCTGAGTTGGAATGTACAGGGCATGCTTGACAAGATTAAGAGGGGTGCGGTGTTGAGGCTGGGGAAGAGAGAAAAAGTGGATGTCCTACTATCGCAAGAAACACACTTAATGGGTAACAAAATGTTGAGCCTACAGAGATACAGATACGATCAAGTTTACCATGCCGGCTTTGTAAGGGGATCTCGGAGAGTGGCGGTCCTGGTGCATCGCAGACTAGCCTACACTCACACGAAACAGTGGATAGATCCTCAGGGCCGTTATGTCTTTATACAAGGGATGTTGGGTACCGAACCAATAATAATAGGGAGTGTGTACGCCCCGCCCCCGCTACAGTGGGCACTGATCGAAAAATTATTCACCGTGTGGGCTGAAATTCCAGAGAGTCTGGCGGTGGTCGGGGAAGATTGGAACGATGTCATGCAGTGTTGGCTCGACCGTCTTCAACCCGGAGGTGGCCCTATGGCAGAAACCCCCACTAAACTACATGAAATGGTGCGAGGCATGGACTGGGTGGACACTTGGCATTATCTCCACGCACATGAACGTGAATACACTTACATCTCGGCGGTTCACCACTCGTTCTCGAGGTTAGACTACATATTTGTCCCATCCGCAATAGTGACCAGGGTTGTCTCGGCTTCCATTCTTCCGCGCGGATTGTCAGATCACTCCCCAGTAGAGATAGTACTCACCCTCGACAAGGGGAGACAACCATTTCGATGGCGCCTCTCCGCCTGGAACCTGCAGCAAGAAGCCTACCAACAGCATATGGAGGTTGCGATAGCCCGATACTGGGAAGAGAACTTGAGTACAGTGTCGGATGCACGGACGGCCTGGGAGGCCCTGAAGCCCACACTTCACGGAATAGATATAGCTTGGTGTACGGCGGCGCGCCGTAAACGGAAGGAGGAATTAGTGCAAGAGGCGGCGACAGTTGAACGGCTGGAGAATCAATGTGAAGTCGCGGGCCAATATGAGGAAGTAGGGCAGCTGCTCTTAGCACAACAAACATACGCGTCCCTGCTGCTGGACGAAGCTCGGCAAGTCTGGCTGGCGACGAGAAGCAGAATATATCAATGGGGTGACAAATCTAGCACCATGCGCCATAGACTCTGTCAGAGGATATTTCAGGCACAGGAGCTACCGGGTCTCAAAGACGATACTGGCACCTCTATTTCAGCCCCCAAAGAGCTAGCGAATAGCTTTGCTGATTACCTAGCGGGCCAATACGCTCCACAAGATGTCCTTCCGATGCTAGACGTCGATAAATTTATAGCGGACCTTCCACCCCGTGCGCTCCCAGACGATGTGCGAGAACGCCTCGAGGCCCCGCTTTCGGCTGAGGAATTGGGTACGGCTCTGGGGGAACTTAATACCGGCAAGGCTCCAGGGCCCAATGGCTTTCCAAGTGAGTTTTTCAAACGCTACCATCTTCAATTGGAGCCTCATTACAAAGCTGCCCTCGAGGCAGCGAGAAAAGAGGGCCTTCTGCCAGCTGACTGGCGACATGCAGAAATAGTAGTGTTCTGCAAACCGGGTCGCCCTCCGGACCAACATGAGTCCTATCGACCGATTTCCCTCCTAAATATTGAAGCCAAAATACTAGCCAAGGCGCTTATGAACCGACTACTTCCACATATCACAGACCTCATCCACCCAGACCAGGCTGGGTTTATGCCCCACAGGGCGACCAGACACAACATCAGACGCGCGCATGTTGCAATTGAGGCGATGAGTAAGACCGGAGACCAGGCAGCACTGCTACTAGCAGATATTGACTGGGCCTTTGACTCCCTGAGCTGGACATATCTATTCGCACTCCTTCCACGTCTCAACATAGGGCTGCACTTCATGTCCTATATAACGGCCTCAGTGAGGGTAGCCGGGGAGTCTTCGGCGATCTTCCCAATAGGGCGAGGTACCAGGCAGGGGTGCCCCCTCTCGCCATACCTATTTGCCCTAGCAATGGAACCGTTAGCGGCTTGGGTCCAGATGGACGCGCAGTTGCGAGGTTTTGAATGGGAGGCAGGACCCTCGGACAGAATCGCACTATACGCGGATGATGTCCTTTTCTTTCTCACAAACGTGAATCGGTCCGGCCCACGGGTACTATAGATAATGAAAATCCTTGGGGGAAGTTACAGGATTGTACCTTAACCCACGGAAATCCACACTTTGGACACTGGGAGACCACTTTGAGATTGGGCCATGGGCTGCGATGCTGCAGAGGGCGGCAGGGGGCCTTAAGTACCTGGGGGTGTTTTTGACGACCTCGCCGGCTATTGCCTGGGAGCGTAACATAGTTCCGATGTGGGATAGGGTGCAACAAGAGATGAAATGCTGGTCCTGTATGCCCCTTAATATACGGTACATCCGCAATATTTAAGATGGTTCCTCTTCCCCGCATGCTGTATCAACTGCAAAACCACATGTACCCAATCCCAATGCAGTGGTTTCGGCAAATTAACTCTGTTCTGAGTCAGTTTCTATGGGCCGGAGGTGCGTCACGTGTAGCCCTACGCACCTGCTTTCTGTCCACATATTGTGGGGGACTAGCGACAACCGATATGCTATCATATTATCAAGCCTCACATCTGGTGGTCCTCAACGACTGGTGGTATGGTGATAGAGGGGACCCGGCGTACGCCCTCGAAAGGTACTTCATGGACCCGGATACACTTCACACTGTCCTTTACTCAGCACGACTGCGAAAAAGGTTACCCAACGCAACACAAGTTGTCTTTCTGATTTGGCGACAATCGCTACGTCGCATGGGATGGTGGGAGAAACTAACAAGGGAGACCCCACATTGGCAGCTGCCGTCACTAATGTCATTGCGAGGCTTTGAGGGCTGGGACTTGATAGGCATTTCAGCATTAGGCCACGTTCTGAAGGGTATGACCCTTAAATCCTTTCAAGACCTTAGTACCGAATTTGCCATGCCCCGCACACAATTCTTCCGATACCTGCAGTTGCGGCACGCTCTTACACCCACAATCACAGGCTTGGACACCCTACCTGAATTCAGCCCAATAGAGGCAAAGGTATTCATGGGGGACCTAGAAGAAAAGAAAATATCCTGCATATACCAGAAACTAGTTACACATTGCTCTTCAGACCTGCAGCCAATCAGAGACCGTTGGGTGAGAGACGTAGGAGAGCTTGGGGAGGAGGATTGGCGGGAGGCTCTCGAATCCCCTAGGGGGGCGGTTATAGCTGTACGCCTACGCCTCATACAATTCAAATACTTACACCGTGCTTATTATACAAGGGAGAGGCTATGGAAGGCGGGTATAATTGAGTCCCCGGAGTGCCTGCGATGTGGTCATGAAATAAGTGGCGTCCTGCACACTGTATGGGACTGTGGTGGTCTGGTGAGATTCTGGACGGGTGTGTGGGATTGTCTATCAGAAGTGCTGGGATGGGACCTCCCTCGTACCTCCAAATTAGGATTATTGCATGTATTGGAAGGGGTGGGGGGCAACATCTACAAAAGGCACCTGCTCCTACTAGGCCTTACACTAGCAAAAGGAGATATTGCACAGGCCTGGAAAGATCCCAGGGCTCCCAAAGTGATTGTATGGAAAAAAGGCCTCGACTTTTGTATGGGACTGGAGAGACCAGTGTTCTTGGCCAGGGCCTGTTCCAAAAAACATTATAAAATATGGAAACGGTGGGCGGATTACAGGGGCCTCTGGCTGGAGCCTCCGACACCAACAGGAGATATAGAAGAACAAGTGTGATGGGTATGTTAGTGGCATAATGTACACTCGGATGTATTCACGCTTAACCTGTACAGTATTGATGAGACGTTGTGCAAAGGGAGGGAGGGGGAGGGAAGGGTTAGGGAAGTTGGGGAGAGGGGCGGGGGGTTGCAGGGGGGAATTTCCTAAATAAATGAATGAATCGCTATTTATACTGTAATGCAATGGTTACAGCTCCTCCGGAGTGCGGAGCGCTGTGTTTTCTATGCGATTTCTTAATAAACAAAGTTTTGAAAAAAAAAATCTGTGCAATTTGTATTTGGTGTAAATTTGTTTAGTAGTTTTTGAGATATGCAGGAAGTAAAATACTTGATTATCTAGACAGTTAGGTCTAAGGAACTTTCGCAAGAGTCCCTTGTGAAAGGCAGCGAGTCTTTTAAGACCCTCAATGCTGCCCAGTGCAGGGTTTCAACTCTAATTCACTTTGGGTTCGCTATCAAAATAATGAGGTAAGCGCTGGAAACTGGAAGACAAGAAAAAGGTTTATTTCTCATGAGGAGATCATGTCAACTGCAGACACCGGGATATCTGAGGGAGGTGTTCTGCTGAGAACCCCTTTGGCTCTTCCTTTTATACAGGTTTTACACAATGCATTTGTTTCATCAACATGGTTACACAAACTTGGAGTCCCCGCCCCGGGCAGGTTGCCACACAAGCCCAACAGTAATTCTCTTCCCACCCAGGTCAAACAGACAATCTTATCTTGCAGCTGGACCTTGCTTTAGGGTCTAAAACATGTGAGACCGGCCAGATCTAAGAGTCCGTTCTGTTGATAAAAACAGGTCCCATTGTTGGTAAAAACAAGTCTTGCTGTTTGCAGTGCAATAAATCATGGTTGCAGGGGTCTTTTTGCTATTTGGAACCTGTTTGTGTAACTGGGTGCAGTGAGAGGTAGAGTGTCCAAGGGTTTGCCTGTAAACAGAGATGAGAGGAAAAACGAGTTTGTGGCAGCAAGTGGCGCTGAGGTTTGTCATGGCAATAGAGTTTATAGCCCCCAGCACACATACCAGGTAGGTCGGAGGGTCAGAGGGATGCTAGTATGGGCAGGGTGAAACAAAGGTGACCAACAGAGTACAAAATGGCTGTGATAGATTAAAGTGACTGCAACTTATGTGTTCATAGAAATTTCCACCAGAAAAGATGGCGAAGGCAATGTTCGCGATTGTCATTTTGCTTTTAACAGTGGCCCCTTTGAACATAACTAGCCAGCTTGTTAGTCTATTTCGATCTCCATAATGTCCTGTATCTCTTGCTCATACAGTACTCTCATTTTTGTTAGCGGAGTGTCCATAGTCCTTGGGGGCAAGGTAGTTATGCAAAGAGAACACAAAGGGGGTATACAGTGTATACCCAAACAACAACCACATATTGTCAATACTGGACCAAGAGAATCATTGATATTTTCCAACCCCACTCCTTCAAAATGCCCTAAAGCCAACTTCCAATTGCCCAAGTCTCTGATCCTTGCTGAATTTCTGAAGACAGTCTATGTAGGTGATCGATTGCTTCATAGACAGAAGGTGAATTATCAGGAATGTATACACAGCAGCTGGCACCGATGATGCAGCATGCTCCTCCACGGTCCGCTAGTACCACGTCCAGGACCATGCGATTTTGCAGGGTAACCGTACGGACCACTTGGAGCTCAGCAGTGTTGTTGGTGAGGATGCCAGCAGTGACGTTCAGGGTGGTCTCCACCGCTTGGGACAGATGTCTGATGGCTCGGCTGTTTGCCATCGGACCCCATAGCAGGACGAGCCCTTTTGCTGCATCGAGGAACTGTGATGAGGCAGAGTCTGCTTGATCAATGTCTTTAGAAAGCTATTCTCGATGATGCTCTGCAGAGGCTGTGTAGGTTGGTGGCAAAATAAAGGCGATGTAGCACGTGCCGCCCCAGTTTCTTTGGAGCCAGGTGTAGGCTTTGGTTCCACAAACAAAGTACATATTGGGTGATGCAACAAGTGCTGGGGGGTTGGCAGTGTTCAAAGTCCTTACAATGCTACAGGTGCTGTGACCCACATTCTTAGTCCCACAGCCTTCAATGCATACATGGCCAGAAACGTTCACCACAGATAGGGCCACAGTCAGTGTTGCAGCAGTTCTTTTCTTCAGGTAGGAAAATGTGGCTCTGTTAGAATTATTGAACACTTGCATTTCCACTAGTTCTTTGGAGGGGACATTTATTGGGAATGTCGCATTGAAGGTGTGAGGGCAGAAGGGGGCGGCTGTTCTTCCTGCTTTGTTTTGCCAGAACTCGTTGTAGAACTGGGCGATTGTTCCGTCGGAAGTGGCATTGTCTTTGTAACTTTCTTGTAGGAGCATCATCCAGGCAAGGCAAGATCCGTGAATAGAAAAGGGCGAAGGGATGAAAGGGATGGAATATTCAGTGGCATGTGGTAACAGCCCACAGACCCAACAATTGGTAGCATTGGTGGCAAGATTGTGCTGGTGCAACATCTGCATGAAATAATTATTCCAGAATTCTTTGCGTCGTTGTCAGAGATGTGGCGGTAGTGATACCAGGTAGTGTTTTTTCTTGGTGGTTGGTGGCATGGTGGGTGACAATGTTCTGTATGCAGGTGCATTCTCTTCGATGATCCAGAATGTGACCATTAGCAGGAGACAGGTGAGAAATGCGGCTAAAAGTGCAATTGTCTTTGTGCTGTGCAGATTGGCAGTCTTGGTGTCTTTGCGGTGGTTTTGCAGGTGCTCAGTTTCTTCCATCATCTTCGAGGGGATCAACAACTGTTAGGACCACAGACTTTTGTCTGACGCTTTCCTGATAGCGTTGGTTGACTGTGCTACAGATCTGAGACCTTGACTCAGTTAGTGGCCCGGTCGTTGGAGCACCATCCTTTCATCGATCGCAGGTTGTATCCTTTTTTGGGTGGCACCATGGGGTCGGGAAATTCTGATAGTTCGAGGGTGTCTTCTTGTGGGTAGCAACTCAGAGCTGGTCAGTCCATCGGGAATACTTCCTCTTGCACCTCCACCTCTTCACAGGTTGCCAGTGTTGGAGGGACTCGCTTGCAATGATGAGCGTGCAGCCAGTTTCGTTTTCCTTCCACTCGGAGGGCAGTTCGGGTGGTGATCAGGACTTGCCAGGGGACCGTCCACCGAGGCTCCAGATTCTTCATTTTTTGGAAGTTGCGAATCAATATATGGTCGCCTGGCTTTATTTCATGTCCCGGGCCCCTGGATGCGTCAGGCAAGGCTTGTTGCACCTGTTGGTGGATAATTGTTAGCTCGTTTGTCAATTTATGCAAATAATCCGACATTAATATGTTAGGGACATCGTTAATGGAGGTGGGTCTTGGCGCCCCCCAAATGCTCATATGCCTGCCGAAGACCACCTCATATGTGGTCAGTCTGTGTTTGGTTGGGGTGGAGCACATGGATAGCAATGCCAATGGGAGGGCATCGGGCCATTACAACCCAGTTGTGGCAACTATTTTGGCTAGTTTTAGTTTCAATGTTGCATTGTATCCCTCTACCAGGCCCGCTGATTGGGGGTGGAAGACGGCATGGAACTTTTGTTTTACCCCCAACCCTCTCAGTATGTTCTGTATCACCTCGGCTGCAAAGTGGGGGCTGTTGTCGCTCCATAAAATTCTGCAAAGGCTGTTTCGGAGGAAGAATTCTTTCAGCAATACTTTTGCAGTGGCTAAGGCGGTATTGTTGCTAGTGGGATATGCCTCCACCCATTTGCTAAAAGCGCACACAACCACCAATACATATTTTAGACTACTGTCCCCTTCCCTGGGTTGTGTTGTAGGCATTCTATACATTGTTGTACTAGGCGTTTTGCAGATTCTGCTATCTTGACATTATGCCATACTCTGGTGATTAGTTCAATCATGGGGGTGGAGCCTATGTGTGCTGGTAAATGTGCCATGGTCAATATGGGGATGAGGTAGGCATTGGGTAACAGCCATTTATTTCTGTCTTTAGTTCTCCAGCAATCTTCCTCGTCTTTTAGTCCCGCCTTTTCCCACTCGGTCAATTCGTCTTGTGTGCCTATAGTCTGTATGTCCCTTACAGTGGTTCTAGCGTCAGTCCATTGTTCAGCTTGTGACCTGGTCACATACATTCGTTTTGTAGTTCTGTCTCCTGCCGTGGCTCGGGCAGTAACGTCTGCTAGTGCATTTCCCTGTCCAATGAGATCAGTCACTTTCCTATGTGCTTGGCATTTTATCACTGTTAACTTCTTGGGGAGGAGGACTGCTTGCGTCAAGGCGGAGACTAAATCTCCATGCAGGATGGGTGTACCGTGTGAAGTCAGGAACCCTCTTTCTTTCCGTAAGATCCCAAAATGGTGAACCACCCCAAAGGCATATTGGCTGTGGGTATATATGTTAACTGTCGTGCCAGTTGCTAAGATGCATGCTCGTTTGAGGGCAATGAGTTCTGCAGCCTGGGCTGAACGTAAGGGAATACGGACTGTTTCCAGAATGGTTCAGGCTGTGGTGACAGCGTATGCAGCTGAGGTGGTGCCGTCGGGGAGTTTGATGCACGAACCATCCACCCATAGTTCTCCATCTGGTTCTGGAACGGCGGTGTCTCTCAGATCTATTCTACTCTTTGTTTGTTCATCGGTTAGTGTCACACAGTCATGTAGTGGAGTCACGTTAGGATAATTTTTGGGTAGGGGTAACAGTGTGGCTGGATTGAGGGTGGCACATCGCTTTAGGGTAATGTGCAGTGTTAGCAGGGCCAACTCATATCCTGTCAGTCGGGTGCTAGGCAAGCGTTGGGTTTTGGTCTCGTTTAGTAGTGCGTTGACTGCATGGGGTACTAAAACAGTGACTGGATAGGAGAGCACTATTCCTTTGCTGTGGTGTATCGATACTGCTGCAGCTGCCACAGCACGCAGGCATGCTGGCAGTGCTCTGGCTACTGGATGGAGGGTGGCAGAGAAATATTCACACGGGCGTTGTTTGTGACCAATTGATTGTGTTAGGACAGACAATGCACATCCTTCCCTCTGGTGCATGGCAAGGAAGAATGGTTTGGAGTAATCTGGTGTTTCTAGGACAGGCGCTGAACAAAGGGCATTGTGTAGTTCTTTAAAGGTTGACTGGCATTCGAGGGTCCAGGGGAGAGGTGAGGAGATGTCTTTAGCTAGGAGTGAGAGGAGGGGTTTGACAATGAGGCTAAAGTTCGGTAACCACTGTCGGCAAAATGAGGTGAGACCTATCAAAGAGCAGACTTGTTTCTGATCTCTGGGGACAGGGGTGTCTAGAATTGTCTGGATCCTGTCAGGCATGAGTTTCCTCCCTTCTTCTGATAAAAGGTGACCCAAATAGGTCACTTGTGATTTACAGAACTGCAATTTCTTTCGGGAGACCTTGTGACCATTCTCAGCAGGAAAATGGAGTAGTTTGATGGTGGCTGTGATAGCTATTGGTATGGTGTCTGCTTCTAGAAGTATGTTGTCTACATATTGTATTAGTGCCACTCCATCTGGCAATTGCATGGCGTCCAACTGTCTTTTAAGAGCCTGGCTATAGATGCTTGGGCTCTCAGTGTACCCCTCAGGTGCTCTGCAAAATCTGTACGAACAAGAGTTTAGGGTGAATCTAAATAGATAACGGTTGTCTTTCTGCATAGGTATGGAAAATAGCGCGTTTTTGAGGTCAATCACAGTGAAGTTGATGGCGGTGTAGGGGATTAAAGTCAAAATTGTTGTGATGTCGGAAACTACGGGGTATTGTGGCACTACGATTTTGTTTATCTCCCGCTGGTCAATGATGAAGCGGTAGGCTTTTCCGTCTCCCTCTCCCTGTCTCTTTACAATCGGTAGTATGGGACTGTTACAAACATTGCTCACTACTTCCTCTACCACACCTGCCTCTACCAAAGAGTGTATGATCTCTGTCAGTTTAAAACAAACAGGTCCCTAAGATCTGGCCAGCAATTATGGCTTCAATAATCAACAAAAAGTGCTTGCATCCGTTTGAAGCTCAAAAGAGGGAGAACATCACTGGTGTTTCTAGGACAGGCGCTGAACAAAGGGCATTGTGTAGTTCTTTAAAGGTTGACTGGCATTCGAAGGTCCAGGGGAGAGGTGAGGAGATGTCTTTAGCTAGGAGTGAGAGGAGGGGTTTGACAATGAGGCTAAAGTTCGGTAACCACTGTCGGCAAAATGAGGTGAGACCTATCAAAGAGCAGACTTGTTTCTGATCTCTGGGGACAGGGGTGTCTAGAATTGTCTGGATCCTGTCAGGCATGAGTTTCCTCCCTTCTTCTGATAAAAGGTGACCCAAATAGGTCACTTGTGATTTACAGAACTGCAATTTCTTTCGGGAGACCTTGTGACCATTCTCAGCAGGAAAATGGAGTAGTTTGATGGTGGCTGTGATAGCTATTGGTATGGTGTCTGCTTCTAGAAGTATGTTGTCTACATATTGTATTAGTGCCACTCCATCTGGCAATTGCATGGCGTCCAACTGTCTTTTAAGAGCCTGGCTATAGATGCTTGGGCTCTCAGTGTACCCCTCAGGTGCTCTGCAAAATCTGTACGAACAAGAGTTTAGGGTGAATCTAAATAGATAACGGTTGTCTTTCTGCATAGGTATGGAAAATAGCGCGTTTTTGAGGTCAATCACAGTGAAGTTGATGGCGGTGTAGGGGATTAAAGTCAAAATTGTTGTGATGTCGGAAACTACGGGGTATTGTGGCACTACGATTTTGTTTATCTCCCGCTGGTCAATGATGAAGCGGTAGGCTTTTCCGTCTCCCTCTCCCTGTCTCTTTACAATCGGTAGTATGGGACTGTTACAAACATTGCTCACTACTTCCTCTACCACACCTGCCTCTACCAAAGAGTGTATGATCTCTGTCAGTTTAAAACAAACAGGTCCCTAAGATCTGGCCAGCAATTATGGCTTCAATAATCAACAAAAAGCGCTTGCATCCGTTTGAAGCTCAAAAGAGGGAGAACATCACTGGTGCCACAATTGTCAGTACAGAATCACACAAATATTATCAAAAGAGCAAATTATAATTTATAAAAAAACATGATTTATTCAATGCAGTACATTATTTTGTATAGCAGTACTTTAAAAACAGATTAAAAACATATCATTTTCATAACCACATAAAAAAGGAAAAACAGGTTGTCGATGCAGCGTTTAGGTTTTTAGATTTCACACCTTCTTCAGGACAGTTTCTCTATATATTAAAAACATTCAATTAGTTAACCTCATTTTTTGCTCAGTGTACAATGTTCAGTTTACACAATAAAAAATTTCTGTAAGGAACATATCTAAAACAGAACTCCATTTAAAAAAGACATTTCTCACGGCACTATTATTTATCAGGGTTCAAAAAGAGCTATGGAGCAGCATAGCTATCTTCAAAGATCCCATAGACTCACATTTTTGAATTAGCCCGTCTATGTGGTATACATTAATACTACATTAAAAATAGAAAAGATGGTCATCTAAATTTCATGTTTATCCAATATTGATATGTTTGCATACCTCCAGTATTTTATTTATTACACAAGTCACCGCAGTACATTGGAGCTCACACTTCCAGTTCTGGGGTCATGGAGTCTAGTTCATCAGTTATAGAAGATCAGTTTTCTTCAAGTTAAAAGTACCTTAAAAACAGAAGGGAGAAACCAAACTAAACTTTATGTGCTCGTTTCAACATTTATGGTATATCATGCTTCCTTATATAAATTATTTACCTTATGGTTTTCGATTTTGAACAGTGTATGTATGTACACTGGAGCCACCGTTATCTGTGTTTAATAAACGGTACTGCAAAAACAAATGTGAAGTAATCACAATAAGTTCAAATATGTCTCATTTTCTAAAATGTATTATACCCAAAAGTTCACTTCGAAGGACTCAGCAAAATAAATGGTGAAGGCTGGAGTTACATGCGTGATTGGATATAAGCATGTCTCTTCGCGGCACAAAAATCAGGGGTTGTCCTCCTGTACTGTGAATTCAATTTACCATCTGCAAGTGAGATAAGCACCTCTTACTAACTGTATTATTTAGCATACTTAGGTGTTATATTATAAAAAGTGCTCAGTTGCTGTATCTATACGGCAGTACACCTTGTTCTTGTTGCCAACATCTATGCACTTAATCTAATGGTTTCCACTGAATCATTAATTTGTTGTGATAACCGCTTATTATTATTCAGTCTCACTTAAAAACTATAGCTGAATTTACGGGCAGTTTGGACGACTCCTCGTTTTCATCCTAGACTTACTGAAGCTGCAAGAAGGCATATTTCAACAATTGCATTAGAGTTTCCATACATATTAGGCTAACATTGTTAGGTTTAACCTCTATTTATCTTGAGTGATAGAAACCACCCTTAATGAATGGATCATGTGGGGATAAGACAGTAATTATTGTTATTTAATGTGGCGTTAGTCGTCAGTTACATTACAGCATAGGACTGCATGGTTGCGAGCCGATACTTTAAATGCAGCTTCGCCGTAATCAGGTCTTAGTCAAATGAAAAGATACCGTACGTACATTAACTGATTTTGCATATGGGGTATATTAGCCTCCCATGAGGTCACCATACTCTGCTTAAATTAGGCGCGTGGCACGGGGTATAGAGTCAAAGTCCTAGTGTAGTATTGCCTTACCTAATAACAAGAGTGCGGCCTCCTTGCTCCAAGTGTACAGGCTCTGGCGATAATGGTTGAGGCATATTTGCAGCACTATTTACGTCCTTCTGCTATGTTCCAAATCTCGTGAAAGTATACCCACGTGATTGCATGGATTCAAATCGCGGTCACATGATATCCTATGTATGTGACAATGTTTGTTGTGAAAGCTTTTTTTGAAGTCTGTTCACAATCCGCAGCCTTTATTGTGCCCGACTTCAAATACATAACAAAGGTAGCGCTTACTATGCCAAGTGTTCATTACAAAACACCCTTCCAGTTAGGGTATAGTGGGCATTGTTTATACGTTTTTTACTTGTCGGAACATGTTACTATTACATGCCAGCTGGGAATCAATAGTCAATTCCTATCTATTGACAACTAATACTTTACCATTTATGTCGCTAAGGATGAAATCAATATTTCCTAACAAATAAAATTGAACATCCATCCTCAACTGACATTATTGTCATTACCTAAACATGATCAACTGACTTGTGCTGCACATTGTAAATTCCGGCTATTTAATAGATTTATTAAGGCACATGTTTATAAGCACAACTTTTTATACATCATAGCCCAACTGCAGAGGAGTTGCTCGGTATTACATATCATGAAGTTTGATGCTGTAACACAAGGATATGTCAGATTGAAGATAAACAGACACATGTCTGTAGTTTTTAAATACAAAGATTTAAAGGTTGCGCATTGTACCTCCGATTAGGCAAGAAACAGAATACAATTAAAAAACACGTTTCCAATCTTTCTTGTTATTAAGCCCATTCCTTACAGAATTAAAGCAGGACATGTAGTATTGTTTGTGTTTCTTCCTTTTTGTATTGATATCACCGCTTCTATTGTACATCTGCACAACCTCCAAGCCACACCATTTCAGAATCTTAATTTTATGGTGCATTTCAGCCCTATGGTCTGTTTAGGGTGCTCCTTTCTTATTTGTTCTAATGGCTGATTTATGTTCATTAATCCTGAGGCGCATTTCTCTCGACGTTTCACCAATGTACGCTAAATTGCAGGGGCATTTAATAAAATATACCAAATTTCTGGTCCGACAATTAATGAAAGTCTTGACCTTCTGTGAGACGCCATTATGCTCAATGCATGGCCCTTTGAGGATGTTCCCACAACCACCACAAGTAAAAGTCCCGGTGGGTAGCGGAGCACTATCACTGCTTAAATGGGTTTTGTCCCTGGTATCTCTATAGGTATGAACCAAATTATTTCTCATAGTATGGTTTCGTCTGAACGAAAACATGGCTTTTGGAATTTTCTCCTTGTTTTTATTAGTAATCAGGTGCCAGTTTCTGTTAATGATATTCTTAATTGTATTGCTGACTGTACTGTAATTGGTGACAAACATCAAGGGTTGTACGGAGGCAGTCTCATTATTCTGTTTTTTGGAAAGTAAATTTTCCCTATTATAGTATTTGGCTCTTTGATATGCATGTTTAACCATGCGTTTTGATTATCCTCTATTTGAATTTGTTTTAGTTAAAGTGTTAGCATGTTTCTCAAAGTCCCTGATATTCGTACAATTTCTTTTCACTCTTAAAAACTGGCCAAACGGGATGTTATCCTTCTGGCACAGGGGATGATAACTCGTGTAATGTAGCATTGTATTTCTGTCTGTTAATTTTGTAAAAAGTTCTACATGGAGTGCTCCATTGACGTGTTTTGTTATCACATCAAGAAATTTGCTCTTTTCCCTGTCGTCGTGAGATGTAAATTTAAGATTGGCATCTCCTAAATTTAGACATTGTATGAATTCATTTAGGGTTTCCAAGGTTCCGGTCCAGATGAAGAACACAACATCAATGTACCTTGACCACTCGGAAATGTTTTCATAAAATGGAGCCATCAAATCAAAAATGTGGGTGTCTTCAAATTGTGCCACATATAGACAGGCCAGGCTCTGAGCACAGGTGGCTCCCATGCTGGTGCCCTGAACTGTCTATAAAAATCTTTATTAAAGAGAAAGATATTATTCTTAAGTACTTTAGTAACACAATCCACAATAAAAGTTTCATGTGGGCTAAGATCATTATCATCATGGCTAAACAGAGATTCTATCATCCTAATTGTGTTGTCCTGAGGGATGTTGGTGTAAAGTGCCTCGATATCAAGAGTCACCAAGAATTGAGTCTCAGGGTTAAAATCTAGGCACTCTACTTTCTGGATAATGGCTGTGGTGTCTTTAATATATGCCTTTAGTGGTTGTAAAAATACGTCAGCGTATTTACTAAGGGGCTCAGTTAGAGAGCTGATACTGGATACGATAGGCCTCATAGGTGGGTCCTGTAAGTTTTTTTGCACTTTAGGGAGGCCATACAGTGTTGGACTAGTAGGATTCACATTGTAGAGAATTTCTTCATTGCAAATCACCTCATCTTCTTTTGCTAGATCTAACATTCTTTTAATCGTGCTCATCAGCTCTATCCATTAATTTCGACTTGATTTATGGTAATGATCTTTGTTTTGAGCTAGTGTACGATGTATCAAAGAATCTGACATTCTTTTTGGGGACGTTTTTGGCAGGTTGTTGTTGCCACTCTCTTCGATTCTGGAAGGTTTCCCTAGGTCTTTCATAGTAATCTTTCTGTAAGGATGGATATACATGTTCAGGATTATATTTTGTAATATTTTTCTCAGTTTATTTGTTTTTTTATTGACTAGATAGTCTTTATAGCCTGTAATGTCTGTTTGGATCTCATCTAATTTTCTTTTTGCGTCTTCTAGGGCTGTGTTTTCACTGAGCCTTTGTTCTAATTCCTCTATCTCTTTTCGCTCTATGATCAGAAACTCAGATGCTGTTTCTATGATTAAGAGCATCCAATCACGGCTGCAACGGTTAGCCACAAATGTCCAATTCTCAATAAATTTTTGGTTGTTTATAAAAATACCGGGTTCATTATTAACCTGTAGACCCTTAGGTATAATTCCTTTTCTACAGTAATCTATTAAGAAGTCTGAATGTAGCTCCGTTCTGATTACTTTCCTTTTAAGATTCCATAGATTGCGCCATTGTTCTTCGTCAGTATTATCTATTCGCACTGTCGAAATATTTTTGGCGGTACCGTTTATGATTTTATTAAATTGATCTTCAGTAAAGCTGTAGGTTTTTAGGCCTTCCATGATTGCCTTAGATAAATCTCAATAGAGGTAAACACAACACCTCCCCAGCTGAAAATCTGTATATGAGGTTCAAAAAAGAAAAGGAGGTCTCCTTAGAAATCCAATAAGGGACAAGAAGGAAAATGCTAAAAACCAACAGGTCCCTAAGATCTGGCCAACAATTATGGCTTCAATAATCAACAAAAAGTGCTTGCATCTGTTTAAAGCTCGGAAGAGGAAGAAAACCACTGGTGCCACAATTGTCAGTACTGAATCACACAAATATTATCAAAAGAGCAAATTATAATTTGTAAAAAACATGATTTATTCAATACAATACATTATTTTGTACAGCAGTACTTTAAAAACAGATTAAAAACATATCATTTTCATAATCACATAAAAAAGGAAAAACAGGTTGTCGGCGCAGCGTTTCGGTTTTTAGATTTTACACCTTCTTCAGGACAGTTTCTCTATATAATAAAAACATACAATTAGTGTTATGCTAACGTCCTCAGGATCGGTTTGTGGAATAGTATGCCCACCTCTAGATCGAGTCAACGCCTGAATAGCCGTAATGACACAGAGCATTGAGAGGATCAAGCGAGGGGAAAAAGATGCAAAAATCAGGGAGGAAAGGAAGGGGACAGCAGGGAGGGAGATCTGTAAGACACAAGTAAATAACACGCATAAGACTATCATTACAAAAATCAGAACTGACAGAACTGACAGTGGTATGCAAATACCTTATATTGGTATACCTGTAAAGGAAATGATAACTCTTCTAGATGTGTAGAGGTATCTGGTAGCGTAGGAATTGTTGCGGTGTAACTATAATATTACAAAAGCAAGCAACAGTACTATAACAAGGATTTCATACCTTTTCAGCGTTTCTCTATACAGATAACATCTATAGAAGGACCTACCTAAGTATACCTCTAACAGTGCATCACAGGGGAAGAGTGTAACCATACACCTCTAGAATACCCCTGTTAAGTGGAAGAGGTAAATACAGTAGTTAGCACCTATACACAATGAAACACACGCTGCCACTTGTAGTAAAACCCATTTCAATGCAAAAGAAACATGCGAAGACCCTTCGTAATTGAGTTCAATTACTTAGGCCAAATAATGCCTCTTAATTGGGTTCAAGGGTATAATCCAAAGTAAGGGAGGGGAAGTGATCACCACAGTTTATGTGCACCCTGCACACCAAATAACCCAGCTAGGATAAACTCCGTTGGCCGACAATACCAACCGGGCCAATTCCAAAGTTAAAGACTGACACAAAACCTACTCGCGGTAACCGCCGTTACCGAGTAGGCTGAAACGAACACTCATCAAAGAACTCAGCGATCCCGCTGTAATGCGTTGTGGTGCCAGGCACCCTTACCACACCAACACTCCAAAAGTCTCCAAACGCCGTGACCAGTACTCCGTAAGAATTCCCGACACCGCCATCAGCCGCCGACTGTCTTTCATACGTTCTCGCGCTATCGCGTAGTACCGCGAAGGATCATGGGAACGGTAGTTTCCGGCCCAGGGCATGCCGGGAATGGTAGTTCCGTCGGATCGCGATCGTGACAGTACATCCCCCCTTTCAACAGAGGAGATCACGGACCAGGTTTAGAGGGGCATCTCCTATGGAAGGCAGAGACCAAAATCGGGGCATGTATCCCCAGAGCAGGTTCCCACGAGTTTTCTTCGGGCCCATACCCCTTCCACGACACCAGATACCACAATTTACTCCTCCGAAGCTTGGAGTCCAATATTCGTCTCACCTCGTACTCCAGTTCTCCCTGTACCAACAGAGGAGGTGGACGATGCTGGCCCTTCGAGCATGAAGGTTTCAACAATGAGACGTGAAACACTGGATGAATGCGTAAATGGGAAGGGAGCTTCAGCTCCACCGCAACCGGGTTCACGCGTTTCAACACAGTATAAGGCCCAATGTACCGAGGGTTGAAAACAGTGTGTTTCCTGAAGCGTAGATTCCTTGTGGATAACCACACCTCATCACCCTTGCAGTACAACGGACATTGTCTCCGATGCTTATCAGCAGCAGCCTTGTACCTGTGTTTCACCGCCTGCAACTGATCCTGCGCTTTGGACAACGTTTCCTTGATGTGTTCCACTCTTTGAGTCACCTCCAGAAGGAGAGACTCAGCTTTCGGGTGAGCAAAGGGAAGAAACCGAGGGTGTCTGCCGTACAAACAGTAGAAAGGTGTATTCTTGGTAGAGCTGTGAGTGGCATTGTTGTAAGCCACTTCAGCCAACCACAAGTAGTCCACCCAGTTCTCCTTACTGTTATCCACATAGCACCTCAAATACTGCTTAAGAGTTTGATTCAACCGCTCCGTTTGGCCGCCTGTTTGCGGGTGAAAACTTGTGGAAAGAGCAGTGTCAATATGTAATGAAGAACACCATTTCTTCCAAAACTGTGCTGTGAACTAAGAGCCACGGTCTGAAACTATTACACTTGTCAATCCATGTAAGCGAACCACATTGACCATGAGTAGAGTAGCCAATTGACCCGCCGAAGGCATCTGCTTGCAGGCCACGAAATGCCCCATCTTAGACAGGTAGTCGACCACCACCATTATTGCCGTACATCCCCGGTCAGTAGGAAGTCGCACAATGAAGTCCACCGAAATCCGATCCCAAGGAATCGAAGGAGTAGGGAGAGGCTGTAGCAAGCCCTGCGGCCGTGAATGGTCGGATTTCATGCTTGCACACTGCGCACAGGCGGACACCTATCTCCCAACATCAGGTCTCACAGAAGGCCACCAGAACTGTCGCAGCACACATTCCAGGGTCTTGGCATACCCCAAGTGACCCGCACACGGTGACTCATGGCACCAAACGTAGACTTGTTTCCTCAAAGCCAATGTAGGCACCAACAACCTGTGATTGAACATTGGCAGGCCCTCATGCAACTTCCATTCCGGGTGTCTACCAAGCCATGTCCTCCAAACGAAGTAGTCAACACCCTTCTTGACATCCCTCAGGAATGTATCAGGCTGCATAGCACATACCACTCTGTCCGGCTCCACAATACTAGCCTTGTCCCTCTCCCCACACTGGGCGACCATTGACTGGCGTGTTAGGGCGTCCGCCTTCCGATTGTCCGCACCTGGGCGAAACGTGATGACAAAATTGAAGCCAGAGAAAAACATCATCCACCTGAGCTGTCTAGGCGTGAGATGACGAGCGGCAGACATAAACTGTAAATTCCGATGGTCAGAGTAGACCGTCACCACATGACGGGCTCCCATGAGAAAATGCCGCCATTCCTGAAATGAGTCCCGAATAGCCAGAAGCTCTTTCTCAGCAATGTGATAGTTTCTCTCGGCAGGATTCAGTTTCCGCGACATATATGCCACCGGATGTAGCTGCCCCGTTTCTGCATGGCGTTGAGACAGGATTTCCCCAATCGCCACATCCGAAGCATCCGCCTCCACAACATAAGGTCTATCAGGATCCGGATGGGCCAATACCGGGGCTGACACAAAAGCATCCTTAAGAGCATTGAAAGCAGCTTGCGCTTCATCAGACCACACAAACACGCTCGCTTTCCTCACCAGCTGAGAGATAGGCGCCACCAACAAGAGAATTGATTGATGAAACGCCTATAAAAATTGGCAAAACCGATGAAACACTGTACATCACGGACATTACATGGAACAGGCCAATTCCGAACAGCCGCAACCTTCCTTTCCGCCAACTCTTGGCCCTCTGGACTCAGCATTACCCCCAGGAATTCTACAGTACGGACATGAAAGTCACATTTACTGAGTTTGCAGTAAAGATGGTTTGCCTGCAAAATGGTGATCACGTTTGCCACATGCTGATGATGCAGATCCTCCGAGTCCGAGTAGACCAGGATATCGTCTATCTAGACGATTACATACCGGTCCAATATTTCACGAAAAACGTCATTAAGGAAGAATTGAAAGGCCGCTGGGGCGTTACAGAGTCCGAAGGGCATCACCCTGTACTCACATAGCCCATAGCGAGTCTTGAATGCGGTCTTCCATTCATCCCCGCTACGCATGCGAACCAAATGATATGCCCCTTTTAGATCAAGTTTTGTGAACACTGTAGCTTTTTTTACTTGCTCCTACAAAACACTGATCAAGGGTAGAGGATATCTATTTTTCACTGTGATGGCATTTAATGCCCTAAAGTCCACACATGAGCGTAGCTCGCCATTAGCTTTCGGGATGAAGAAAAGTGGCGAGGCTGCAGGAGATTTCGATGGACGTATGAAACCCAGCCCCAATAGTTTGTCCAAGTACTCACGAAGGTGTAAGTTCTCAGGCTCCGTGAGAGCATAAATCCGCCCACAAGGCACTGTAGCTCCCGGGACCAGATCGATCTGGCAGTCATACTGCCTATGGGGGGGGAGCTCCTCAGCCTGTGCCTCATTAAACACTTTGCCAAAGGACTGATACACCGCAGGAAGTTGAACACATTTTTCAGCTGCCGTGGCAATGCAAGACCCACCAGACAAGGCTTGAGCGGGTTTCATAGCTCCCTTATGACAATGATTCAAGCAATACTCTGAACCCATATGAACGGTTCTGGTGTTCCAATTTATACTTGGGTTGTGTTTTTCCAGCCAAGGTAAGCCAAAGATAATACCATATTGAGGAGCCCTGATAACACTAAATGCAAGAAACTCCGAATGTGATTCCCCCAGTAACACCTCAATTTCTTCTGTGTCATAGCTAATGGGACCCATACTAAGCTTCCTCCCATCCACCGCATACACGTCTTCCGGCCTCTCTTTCTTCACTAGAATCAATCCCATGCATTGGGCTTCCTGTATATCAATGAACATACCAGTTGCCCCTGAGTCCACCATAGCTGAAGTGACTCCAGATTCACCGGCCAGCAGTAACACAATGGACACAAACAGATGATTCGTTACCCTATTCATTCCACCACTTAAAGAAGGGACATGCATAGGACTCCAAGAAACCCCTTCCTGTTTCCCAGAGTCAATCAGTTTTCCGTCACCTTTTCGGTATCAGCAGAAGCCACTCGGTTACCTCGAAAACGATTTGTTTTTGGCTTTGATGGGCACTCTCTCACAAAATGGCCCTTTTTGCCACAATATAAACAAAGGCCCTGTTTTCTCCTAGATTCTCTCTCAGCCGGTGTCAAAGCAGTCCTCACTGCTCCTATCTCCATAGGTTCAGAAGAGGAGACCTGATTCCCTTCCTTGGAGACATGTGTCTTAACCACTGGTTTCTTACGGGTTTCGCCTTTCCTCTCGCCCAGTCGATGATCTAACCTTAAGGCTAAGTTAATCAAACCATCACAAGTAGTGGGTTGAGGATCTATTTGCGCTATGACATCCTTAAGTTCGTCATGCAACCCTTGATGGAACAATGACGCCTGTTTGTTCTCTGGCTAGGTGGTTTCTGCCACTAAACGCCTAAAGGCGTTCAAGTATACAACGAGGTCCCCTTTACCCTGTCGTAACCCCAACAATTCCCTGTCTGCTGTGTAGGAATCAGCCCTTCTATCAAATACTCTAAGAAATTCAGTTTGGAAGGCTTCCCAATCATGCAATAAAGGATTATTGTGATCCTGTAAAGGAAAATATAACTCTTCTATATGTGTAGAGGTATCTGGTAGCGTACGAATTGTTGCAGTGTAACTATAATAATACAAAAGCAAGCAACGGTACTATAACAAGGATTTCATACCTTTTCAGCGTTTCTCTATACAGATAACATCTATAGAAGAACCTACCTAAGTATACCTCTAACAGTGCATCACAGGGGAAGAGTGTAAACATACACCTCTAGAATACCCCTGTTAAGTGGAAGAGGTAAATACAGTAGTTAGCACCTATACACAATGAAACACACGCTGCCACTTGTAGTAAAATCCAGTTCAATGCAAAAGAAACATGCAAAGACCCTTCATAATTCAGTTCAATTACTTAGCCCAAATAATGCCTCTTAATTGGGTTCAAGGGTATAATCCAAAGTAAGGGAGGGGAAGTGATCACCACAGTTTATGTGCACCCTGCACACCAAATAACCCAGCTAGGGTAAACTCCGTTGGCCGACAATACCAACCGGGCCAATTCCAAAGTTAAAGACTGACACAAAACCTACTCGCGGTAACCGCCGTTACCGAGTAGGCTGAAACGAACACTCATCAAAGAACTCAGCGATCCCGCTGTAATGCGCTGTGGTACCAGGCACCCTTACCGCACCAACACTCCAAAAGTCTCCAAACGCCGTGACCAGTACTCCGTAAGAATTCCCGACACCGCCATCAGCCGCCGACTGTCTTTCATACGTTCTCACGCTATCGCATAGTACCGCGAAGGATCATGGGAACGGTAGTTCCGTCGGATCGCGATCGTGATAATTAGTTAATCTCATTTTTTGCTCTTTGTACAGTGTTCAGTTTACACAATAAAAACTTTCTCAAAGGAGCATATCTAAACCAGAACTTAATTTAAAAAAGACATTTCTCACGGCACTATTATTTATCAGGGTTCAAAAAGAGCTACGAAGCAGCATATCTATCATAAAATTTCCTATAGACTCACATTTTTGAATCAGCACGTCTTTGCGGTATACATTAATACTACATTAAAAATAGAAAAGATGGTCACCTAAATTTCATGTTTATCCAATATTGATCTGTTTGCATACCTCCAGTAATTTATTTATTACACAAGACAACGCAGTACATTGGAGCTCACACTTCCAGTTCTGGGGTCATGGAGTCTAGTTCATCAGTTATAGAACATCAGTTTCCTTCAAGTTAAAAGTACCTTAAAAACAGAAGGGAGAAACCAAATTAAACTTTATGTGCTGGTTTCAACATTTATGGTATATCATGCTTCCTTATATAAATGATTTACCTTATAGTTTTCGATTTTGAACAGTGTATATATGTACACTGGAGCCACCGTTATCTGTTTTAAATAAACGGTACTGCAAAAACAAATGTGAAGTAATCACAATAAGTTCAAATAGGCCTCATTTTCTAAAATGTATTATACCCAAAAGGTCACTTTGAAGGACTCACCGAAATAAATGGTGAAGGCTGGAGTTACACGCGTGATTGGATATAAGCATGTCTCTTCGCGTTACAAAAATCAGGTGTTGTCCTCCTTTACTGGTGATTCAATTTACCATCTGCAAGTAAGATAAGCACCTCTTACTAACTGTATTATTTAGCATACTTAGGTGTTATATTATAAAAAGTGCTCAGTTGCTGTATCTATACAGCAGTACACCTTGCTCTTGTTGCCAACATCTATGCACTTAATCTAATGGTTTCCACTGAATAATTAATTTGTTGTGCTAACCGCTTATTATTATTCGGTCTCACTTAAACACTATAGCTGAATTTACGGGCAGTTTGGAGGACTCCTCCTTATCATCCTAGACTTACTGAAGCTCCAAGAAGGCATATTTAAATGATTGCATTAGAGTTTCCACACATATTAGGCTAACTTTGTTAGGTTTAACCTCTATTTATCTAGAGTGATAGAAACCACCCTTAATGAATGGATCGTGTGGGGATAAGACAGTAATTAGCTTTATTTAATGTGGCGTTAGTCGTCAGTTACATTACAGCATAAGATCGCATGGTTGCGAGCCGATACTTTAAATGCACCTTCGCCGTAATCAGGTCTTACTCAAATGATAAGATACCGTATGGACGTTAACTGTTTCTTCATATGGGGTATATTAGCCTCCCATGAGGTCACCATACTCTGCTTAAATTAGGTGCGCGGCATGGGGTATAGAGCCAAAGTCCTAGTGTAGTATTGCCTAACCTAATAACAAGAGTGCGGCCTCCTTGCTCCAAGTGTACAGGGTCCGGAGATAATGGTAGAGGCATATTTGCAGCACTATTTACGTACTTCCGCTATGTTCCAAATCTCGCGAAAGTATACCCACATGATCGCATGGATTCAAATCGCGGTCACATGATATCCTATGTATGTGACAATGTTTGTTGTTAAACCTTTTTTTTAAGTCTGTTCACAATCCACAGCCTTTATTGTGCCCGACTTCAAATACATAACAAAGGCAGCGCTTACTATGCCAAATGTTCATTACAAACACCCTTCCCGTTAGGGTATAGTGGGCATTGTTTATACATTATTTACTTGTCGGAACATGTTACTATTACATGCCCTCTGGGAATCAATAGTCAATTCCTATCTATTGCTAACTAATTCTCTGTCACTGCCTTCTCACCCTCCGGTGATATTTTGTACTGCAGCACTTTCGGTAGGGTTGCGTCCTGTTGTGTTGTTACGTGTACTGGGTCAATCATCATTCGTCCTACGTCTGAATCAGCCCTAGCCCATAAGTGTGATGGCAAAGTGTCTAGTAGGGATGCATCCGTCTCAGAGATGGGAAACATGTGCTGAGAAGGGTTCTCTCTATGGCGCTGGGGGTTGTCATACAGGATGACACTCACTCCGTCCGGTGAGCCTCTGATAGTCGCATGGAAGTTTTTCAAAAAGTCGAGAAGCATAATGGCGTCGGGGGTTTTAGAAGAGAGGAGGAATGTTTTTTCAAAGATATTGTTTTCAAGGTTAAAAGTGATCGGTCGGGTCAAAGGGTTGGTGGAGGGCGTACCGTCAAATCCTATTGAGGTCACATATGAGCCTGACAAGGGTGCCCTTGGAATCAGTCGTTTGGATAGTGCACTACGTGTTGCTCCTGTGTCTACCAAAAATGGCGACTTTGTGCCCAGGACCTCAGCGGTAACATAAGGGCCTTGCTGATCAACATAGAGCTCGCCTGGATCCCTCCCTTGCGCCTGGCTGTCCAATTCAAAGGCATACATATTGTCATAGTCTGTCTGTTGGTACTGATTCTGTTTGGGATGGTCAAATGCGTTCACTCTTCCTGGCCTTTCCTCGCTTGCTGCACTCGTGTATCCTCTCCCACGTCCTCTTCCTCTCTGTCCACTTGTTATTTCCCTCGCCCCTCTGCCCCTGCCAGCCCCTAACAAAGCCGGGCATTGGGATTTCCAGTGTCCATTTTCTTTGCAAAATGCACATTGATCGTGTCCTAGGTCTTGGCATCCTAAATATGATGTTGATGAATTGTTTCTAGGTGGCTGTACAATAGGGGTATTCTGCTGGTATCCTCCCTTATATTGCTCCCTTCCTGTATTCGCTCCCTGGAGTTGTACTATCATTCATTACCCTTTCCTTCAAGTCCATCTTTTTCCTTTCTGTAGCCCTGTCACTTTCGTTTCTCTGATGCTCATAGTACTGGGCCATTTGGAGAATGACCGCCAGTTTAGATGCTGCCCAACTACTTTCGCTAACTTGTAATTTCTGAGATACATCTGGTAGTAGTCATTTGACATATTTCTGCACAAATAAGTGGTGTCTGGTTGCGGTGGACATGTCTTGTCCACTGTAATCGGAGAACACCGTTTCAAATCTGGAGAAATACTCTGAGACATCCTCTTGTGGTTTCTGGCGGCACGGGGTTACTATGGACCAGTCTAACTTTTTCTCTGGGATCAGCGTTTTCACTTTCTGCACTACTTTGTCAGGGAGGTCCGATATTGCTTTAACCGATTTTTGACCAGGGTTCCGCTGTTTATCTAGTGTGTTGAGTTGGTCCCAGGTATGACCAAGCAGTTTGGTATGGTGTACTTTCCTAATCTGTTTCCACACATCTGCTTGGAAACATAACCTGAAGAACAAGTTTATGTCGGCAAGTGTCATTATTGTTGATCCCAGAGCGGTACCTAGCTCGGTGTAAAAGGCGGTGGGGTTCTTTCGTAAATCCGGTAAAGACTTACGGAACGTCAAAATGTCATGTCTGTCCCATGGCTGATACACCCAATTGTAGACCACCCTACCTCTAGCGTCTTGATGGTTCATATCGTTATGAGTCCCTTGTCCTCTAGGAGGTGCCCAATAAGGGGCAGCTTCATTTATTGGCATCATGTTATCTGTTTTTTCCACCGGGGGTCCTGCTATCTTAGATGTCCTGTCCTTATCTATCCGGTCTTGTTCCATGAGGTGACTGAATACTTCCAGTGTGGATGAAAAGAGTTCTGTAACATCGTTGTCACCTTCATCTCCGGTGTCTACCTTCCTATAGAGAGACACTAGTGCCTCGGGCCCTACATCTTGGTACTTCTCGTCATATGCAGTAAAAGTGTGGTAACAGGGACGACAATAAAGTATCGTTTGCGGCTTAAAACATAGGAGTTGCATTTGTCAGTTACATACTCTTCTGTCTCCTTCCTATCTCTGTGGAATTTAACTATTTTATCAATGCCTGCTTGCTCATTTTTACTTAATCGCGGGACCCTGGGTGCTCCTTCTTCTTTTGATCCTACCTCTACTACTGTATCCTTTGATGAGGCATTTGGTGTGGGTGACTCGGTGGGAGCAGAGGCGGGGGAGACTGAGGCGATCATGCCATCTCCGGCTATACTTTGGTGGTCCTGGCGTTGTGCTAAGGGATGAGTAGGGGCGTAAGGGGGTGGCTTGTATATGATTGGGGGACCTAACAATAAATCATCATCTACCCTTTGTTTTGCTAGTAACTCGGGGTAAAGAGTCGAGGGCGTTCTAACAGGGCATTGACCTGATATTTGTGATTCCTGTTCCTTTTTGTCGATTTCCTTTTCTTTTAGTTTTCCTTCTAATCTTTTACAGGTTTGGCAAGCTGATTTTCGCATTTCTTTATCTTGTCTAGCTTCGTCTCTTTTCTTTCTTTGGGCTGCCTCTTTTCACCATAAACCAAAACTGTCAAACATGGCTGGTCTAGTTTTTTTTTGCGGAGAGCTACTTTTAACTATTCTATTTTAGCGGGATCGAAAGATTCCGTCAGTGGCCACTGATTTACCCGGTTCTTCCTTGTGTATTTATGCCATAGTTTGCAATAAGCTACGGTGGCTAATCCATACTTTACGTACATGTCCTTGTTAGGGGTGCCTTCCGGCGGCGCCGGCTGACTGACCTCTAACAAACGGTCTGGTCTAAAACAATTACAATCAAACAATCTAGAGAAAACAGGCTTGACGTATTTATCGGTCAAAATGAATATCTCAATCAATCAATGTAGAAAAAAAGTCTGCACTACCTGTCCTTCGCTGTCCGCAAAGAGAAAATATTCCTATTCTTCGTTCTTTGCAAGCAGGGATGTCTCAAATAACTCAATATCAAAAAGGAATACTAGTATTTCGATCAAACTATTCAATCAATCAATCAATCAATTTAAGTCATTTTTTCATGACCTTACCCAGACCGTATGGACAGTTCTTCGTCTTCCCCTTCCAGCGCCTGGTTATCCTCTCTCTCCAGCAATCAATGCAGCGTTCCTCTAAGGTTCCAGTAAGGACCGCAGGTCACTCGAGAGAGGTCCGTTCGGAAACGGGGAAGTTCAGTCGATCGGCAGCTAGACAAGGGTCTTCTCAGGCAGGTATACCCCAATCGTTTAGTCGTTCACTCCATCATTAGGACCTCTCTACTGAACCCACATGTCGCTGATGGGCCCTCACGTTTGGGCTCCAATTTGTGAAAGGCAGCGAGTCTTTTAAGACCCTCAATGCTGCCCCTTGCTGGATTTCACCTCTAATTCACTTTGGGTTCGCTATCAAAATAATGAGGCAAGAGATGGAAACTGGAATACAAGAAAAAGGTTTATTTCTCGTGAGGAGATGACGTCAACTGCAGACACTGGGAAATCTGAGGGAGGGGTTCTGCTGATAACTCCTTTGGCTCTTCCTTTTAAATGCAGGTTTTACAAAATGCATTTGTTTCATCAACATGGTTACACAAGCTTGGAGTCTCCGCCCCGGGCAGGTTACCACACAAGCCCAACAGTAATTCTCTTCCCACCCAGGCCAAACAGGCAATCTTATCTTGCAGCTGCACCTTGCTTCAGGGTCTAAAACATGTGAGACCGGCCAGATCTTAATAAAAATAGGTCCCATTGTTGGTAAAAACAAGTCTTGCTGTTTGCAGTGCAATAAATCATGTTTACAATGGTCTTTTTGGTATTTGGAACCTGTTTGTGTAACTAGGTGCAGTGAGAGGTAGAGTGTTCAAGGGTTTGCCTGTAAACAGAGATGAGAGGAAAAACGAGCTTGTGGCAGCAAGTGAAGCTGAGGTTTGTCGAGGCAATAGAGTTTATAGCTCCCAGCACACATACCAGGTCGGTCAGAGGGTCAGAGGGATGCTAGTAAGGGCAGGGTGAAACAAAGGTGACCAACTGTGATATGCAGGAAGTAAAATACCTGATTATCTAAACAGTTAGGTATAAGGAACTCTCGCGAGAGTCCCTCAAACCCAATTTTAAAACATTGAGCATTTTGATTGTCCCAGGGGGCTTTTTCCCTTGGGTCTATCCATTCCGATGGGAGCCATTCTCCTGCAGGAGCGAGCACTCTGATTGGCTGCATGCAACATGATGAAAAATGTTGAAGGCAGCCATTAAAGAACTGTCCTACAATTTAAACAAAAAAATAAAGGGGTAGAGTATGATTCCCTGCCTCCATAGCCCATGTGGGTCAGTCCCTGAGGGATACTCCCTTGACCCCAATTTTTTTGTTAAATGGGAGCTTTTGCCACGATCTAACAGGACTCCTGCAGGATCACGAGGATAAAAAAAATGGTCCCCCTGCTATTTAAAATAATTCTTTTGGTGAGGTGGGCGTGAGTGAGCCCCACCTCCCTGAGCCGATTTTAGACCCCCAGGTCCCCACCCCACAGGGCCTTATTACCTTAATTAAGTGAAGGAGGCATATGCCCTCCGTTCTTGAGCCAATTGTGTCCCCGGGAACTGCATCATCCCGGGGACAGCTACATCAAAGGGAGGGGGGGTGCCTCTAAGAGGCCCCGGGAACCCCAACCTCCATGGCTGAACTGCATAAAAAAGGGAGAGGGGCCACACCACCTCACTGAGCCTGAAAAGGCGCTTGGGACTCCATCCTCCAATGCCATCTTTATTACATTGTCCCTGGGAGCCCATTCCTGGGACACAGTTGTTTCCCTGCCCACAAGAGCGTGAACAGGGAAACATATATTTGTTACCACCTGGCAGGAGCATTTTAAAATCTCCCACCGGGTGGGAGCAGACATGCCTTCCCTGTCTGCAGGAACACTGTCAGGGAAGTTATGTCAGCTCCTACCTGCCGGGAAATTTTAAAATGCTCCCGCTGGGTGGGAGCAGACTTTTGTATCTGCCCAGCCGGAGCAAGCACAATATAGCTGCTCCTGACAGGCTGGAGCATTGCCGGCTGCCCCAGGACTTGTTGTTTGGAGGGTGTCCTGGGCTGGTACCGGGGCACCCACCTAAAAGAAAGCTAGGACCTGGGGTATGTGGTCCCAAGGGCCACAATAGACTGGGTTTGGGGGTCCTCCACTTTTGAAAGAAATTCAGCCTGGGGGATGGGGTACCCATGACCTATAAAGGTTCGAGGATGGGGCCGCATACCGCCCTCCCCTTTAATTTAACTGCAGTCCCAGGGAATTGGGTCCTTGGGCCTATTAAGGATTGGCCAGGGGGGCTGCATGACTCCCCTCTCCTTTTCAAAGAAATTCCGACTCAAGGGATTAGGGCCCGTACCCTATTAAGGCTCAGGAAGGGAGACCGCATGCACCACTACATTTTAAGTTAACTGCACGCCTGGGGGACTGGGTCACTATGGCATATTAAAGCTTGGGTAGGCACCCACCCTTTTTCAAAGGAATTCAGCCTGAAGGATATGGTCCCTGGGCCTATTATGGCTTGGGGAGGGTGATGCATGACCCCTCCCCTTTAATTTGATTGCAGCATAGCTAATGGGGTCCCCAGGACCTATTAAGGCATGATGGTGGGGTTGACTGACCGTGTTGGGGGGGAGGTTGTCTGCAAACCTATAAAGCAAAAATCTACAACCAAAATGAAGTGATGAGAACGTCCAGAATGGATTTTAAAATTTAAAACATACAATGTAAAAATGTTTATTTAAATAGAATGCTGTATATTGGTTTTTTTAAACTGATAAATATTTTCTGTGCCAATCAAAAACCCACAGATAAAACGCTGGACATTGCAAAATACATCAAATCCTAAATAAATTAAAATATATCGCATATATACACTGGAAATGCACCAAATATTATTCAAATGCATGCTATTGGAAGGATTACACTAAAAATATTACTGAAATAGAAATCAAAAATATTTTACAGAACCTGAAAGAGGCCAATACAAGCTCACAGGAGCCAACAGGAACAAGACCTGAAAATATTACATCAAACATTGCTGAACAAGCAACAGGTCAACTCCCAGGCATGCAAATACTAAAAAGGAATAATTCTCATAAGATTCATGACTGCCAGGGAATTAGCAGTTTCACATAAAAATATGTGAAGATATGGGCATATCCCAATACTTACTAATCACACATAGAAAACATCTTCTTTATATATGATAAACTCAATAATGATTAAAAAGTCTCATTTATGCTACCAATAACAATTTACTAACCTTAATGCAATGCAACCCTTTGTGTGCCTCCACCATTCAGTCAAATGTACACACAAGGTCAGAATCAAAATACAAATATCCCATTAATACATGCACTGTTACCTAACAAACCACATAGAAAACAACAAATTAACAAGTATGCTCACAAACAATCATCATAGATTTTGAATAAGCAAAGATTTCAACCATATCTAAAATCTACCCACATACTGCAATTCATGGCTACTGCTTTCACTTTAACCAAAGAAGATGGAAGTACATATAAAATCCACCCTGAATATTGAATATGGAATACCATAGAATTTCCACACAATATAAAAAGCAACTACTATCTTTAGCATATGTCCTGTAGCAGAAGCCATCATACATTGTGATCCTCTAATTTAATTCACCCTTACCAACAGCATTAAACCAAACTAGCTTCACAAATGGATTCTTTTGATGATATTTACATTGGTTGCCTGCATCAATCAGGCTCCAATGCCATCCTAAGTATCACATTTCATTGTGGAATGTCCATGAGAGCACCATGCCCCAAGGAGCAAAAACAAATCCCAGGGGAAGAGTGCCACAAACAACCATCAACAAAACAAACCCATGAACTCGTGCCATTCAGAGTAAGAATTTTTACTATCAACCCAGGATTACCATATCTAAATGGAATAGCAAGAACCCTACTTTAAACAAGTATTGACATAGCCAATAGGTCCCACCTAAGCGAGAGCTATTGTCTTTAGCAAAGGGTTATAGCCATGTTGAACACCATTGTGGCGGCTGTTCAGTATGGCTAAATGTTAGTGATGTGGCGTGGCGTGGTGTAGAGTGGGGTAGTTTGGGTTGAGTGAAGTGGGGTACATTGTAGTGGGGGATTGGGCTAGAGTGTGCTAGACTGGACTGGAGTGGGGTAGATTTGAGTGGCATGTGGTAAATTAGAGTGCAGTGGAGTGGGATGGATTAGGTAGCGTGAAATGGAGTGTGTACTCGTCCCACTCCTGTTCAACCTCTTTATTTCTGACCTAAGCAAAATGTTGGATGAAGCACTGAAAGACCCCTCCAAAGTTGAGGCAACAATTGCTGATGTCACTACAATATGCTGACGACATAGTTCTTCTGAACTTAATCTCAGTTGGCTTACAAATTTGCTGAACTCACTGGCCCTATACTGTACAAACAACCGGTTGATAATAATGAACCTTGAAAAAAACAAAATAGTAATGTTTGGAGGCAGTCATGGTAAGAATTGGAAATGGAAATTGGGAGGCAATTTTGTGGGAAAATCTCCAGCTACAAATACTTAGGGCTCTGACTCAAAGATTGCCATTCCCCAGAATACACCTTAACAGGCTAAAACCGGCGTCTGGCTTCACTCATCACCGCTTTAAAAAAAAATACATACAAAAATACCCATGCCAACATAGAAGGCAATTTTGACTGTAATCATGGCAAAACTTGCCCCAATGTTAGCTTATGGGCCAGTAGTCTTCCTGGAGAAGCTAAACTTATTTTTGAACAACTCCTAGTGCAAGGTTTTCCACCTCATATTCCACCTTCTGCAACATACTTCACCAGCAGAGATTTGCTTAGAGTTCAGACTACAACAACAAGGGCTAGTACAGCAAGGCATCCTTCTTAAGTACATGCAATCACTAATAGATGGTGAGCCAGATACACTAAAATAATTTTTCTGGAAATAGATTCAAGATGTTAGCAAAGCGGATCCCTGGGCCAAGGTCAAAAGTGAGCCTCTCCAGCTGCTAAATGAATATTATCTCTGGGAAGCAAACATGCCTCACAATGCTTTTAAACTTGCAATCAATAAACAAATTAAATTACTGTCATTGGCGAAAGACATGGAATGCTTCAAAAAAGTGTAGCACTGGTGGTCATGTATAAACTAATACAATTTGTCAACTCCACAGAGCTACTTGTTTGAAACAATTAAAGGATTCCATAAATCCAGATTCTTAGCACTGAGGCTCAGTCTATTCCCAAACAAGTGATGCACTTCTAGTGTGGGCCCCAACACCTCACTGTGTGCTATGCAGTCTATGCCTGGGGCCAGAAGAAACTGTCTTGCACATATTGTGCTTAGTTCAAGTTCAAGTTCAGGGATTTATAGAGCGCACTACTCACCCAGAGGGTCTCAAGGCGCTTGGGGAAGGGTGTTCAATTTTTGTCGAATAGCCAGGTTTTAAGTTCTTTTCTGAAGGAGATGTGGTTTTGAGTAAGGCGGAGGTGAGTGGGGAGTGAGTTCCAGGTCTTGGCCGCCAGGAAGGAGAAGGATCTGCCACCCATGGTGGATTTTCGGATGCGCAGGACTGCGGTGAGGGCTTGATTGGACGATCTAAGTTGGCGGGTGGGTGTGTAGAAGGACAGTCGAGTGTTGAGGCATTCGGGTCCTAGTTTGTAGAGGGCCTTGTGTGCATGGGTGAGAAGACGGAATGTAATTCTCTTGTTGACGGGAAGCCAGTGGAGGTCTTTTAGGTGTCCGGTGATGTGATCTTGGGGCGGGATGTCCAATATGAGTCTCGCTGATGCGTTTTGGATGCGTTGGAGTTTTTTCTGTAGTTTTGCTGTGATTCCGGCGTATAGTGTGTTACCATAATCCAGTCGACTCGTGACCAGTGCGTGGGTGACAGTCTTTCTTGTTTCGAGGGGTATCCAGCGGAAGATCTTTTTGAGAATACGAAGTACGTTGAAGCAGGAGGATGAGACTGCGTTGACGTGTCTGGACATCGAGAGAGAGGAGTCTAGGATGAAGCCCAGGTTGCGTGCGTGGTTAGTGGGTGTGGGTGCTGTGCCCAGAGCGGAAGGCCACCAAGAGTCGTCCCAGGCAGAGGGGGAGGATCCTAGGATGAGCACCTCCGTTTTGGCCGAGTTGAGTTTTAGGCGGCTGTGTTTCATCCATTCGGCTACTTCTTTCATGCCTTCATGAAGATTGGTTTTGGCGGTGTTGGGATCTTTGGTGAGGGAAAGGATTAACTAGGTGTCGTCGGCATAGGAGATGATGTTAAGGTTGTGTTGACGCGCGATGGAGGCGAGTGGACACATGTAAACGTTGAAGAGGGTGGGACTGAGTGATGATCCTTGTGGTACTCCACAGAGTTGAATGGGGGAAGTCGGACTCTTTGAGTTCTCCCAGCGAGGAATGAGATGATCCAGTCCAAGGCTTTTCCTTTTATTCCGATGTTGCTGAGGCGTTGTATAAGGGTGCTGTGGCAGACTGCGTCGAAGGCGGCGGAGAGGTTGAGAAGGATGAGGGCCACTGTTTCTCCGTTGTCCAGTAGCGTTCGGATGTCGTCTGTAGCAGCGATGATGGGGGCGGTTTCGGTGCTGTGTTTGGCTCGGAAGCCGGACTGTGAGGGGTCGAGGGAGTTGTTGGATTCAAGGAAGGCGGCGAGTTGGCTGTTGACGGCTTTCTCGATGACTTTGGCGGGGAAGGGGAGGAGGGATATGGGTCGGTAGTTTTTAAGTTCAGAAGGGTCTGCTGTGTTTTTCTTCAAGAGGGCGCTGAGTTCGGCGTGTTTCCAGCTTTCTGGGAAGGTGGCAGAGTTGAACGAGCAGTTGATGACATCACGGAGATGGGGTGCGATGATGGAGTCAGCTTTGTTGAAGATGTGATGGGGGCAGGGGTCGGTTGGCGAGCCAGAGTGGATTGAGTTCATTAGGCGGATGGTGTCTTCGGTGGTGATTGGGTTCCAGGTGCTGAGGTTGTTAGTTGGCGGTGTAGGATCTGAGGGGGGTGGGGAGGGTTGTTCGCCGGGAGTATTCTCGAAGCTGTTGTGAATGTCGGCAATTTTTTTGTAGAAGAAGGAGGATGACGCTTTGCAGAGGTCTTGGGAGGGAGTGATGTCGTTAGATGCTGCGGCAGGGTTGGTGAATTCTTTGACGATGTTGAAAAGTTCCTTATTGTTGTGGGCGTGGTTGTCGAGACGATCCTTGAAAGCTGATTTCTTTGTGGATCGAATCAGTTGGTGGTGTTTTCGGGTGGCCGCCTTTAGGGTGGCCATGTTGTCGGTGGTTGGGTTTTTTCTCTAGGGTGCGGCATAGCTTCTTGGATTTTTTAAGGTCATCATTGAACCAGGGGGCCTTTTTGCTGCCTGAATTGATCTGGTGCTTTTTCAGTGGTGCTATTTCGTCAGCGCTGTGGGTGATCCATTGCTTGAGGTTGGTGGCCGCTTGGTTTGGGTCCAATGAGAGGGTGGGAGGGTTTTGGTTGAGTGATGTGAGGAGTTGGTCGGAGGTGATTTTGTTCCAGTTTCTTCAAGGAATAGGTTGTGGGCGGTTGTGGGTCAAGGTGGTTTTGTAGCTGAAGTGAACACAGCTGTGTTCCGTCCAATGGAGGGCTGTGGTGCGGTCGAAGGAAATGTGCTTGCTGGAGGTGAAGATAGGGTTGAGCGTGTGTCCGGCTACATGGGTGGGGGTGTCCACAAGTTGTTTGAGTCCTAGATTGGCCAGGTTGTCCAGAAGGGAGTTGGTGTTGCTGTTGTGTTTGTTTTCAAGGTGGAAGTTGAGGTCTCCTAATAGAATGTAGCTCTCGGAGGCGAGGGCATGTGGGCTGATGAAGTCAGTGATGTCATCGCTGAATTGAGTACGGGTTCCTGGAGGCCTGTAGATGAGGGTACCTCTAAGTGTGGTCCTAGGGTCGGTGTGGATCTGGAAGTGGAGATGTTCGGCGGTGGCAAGATTATCGTCGATGCTGGTTGTGATTTTGATGGTGTTCCTATGGACGATGGCGATGCCTCCTCCTGTTTGGTTGGTGCGGTCTTTTCGGGTGATCTTGTAAGCGTCCGGGATGGCTATAGCGATGTCGGGTGCTGATGATGTGTTCATCCAAGTTTCTGTAAGGAAGGCGATATCCGGTGACGCAGTGTCGAGTAGGTCCCAGAGTTCAGTGGCGTGTCTATGGATCGAGCGGGTGTTTAGCAGGATGCACTTCAGGTGGTTAGAGTCGGAGCTATGTTTGGAGGAAGTGGATTTGGAGAGGGTCCTGAAGCAGGTGTACTTGCAGGTGTGACAGGCGAATGGACCGTGGGTACGTCCTGGGGTGGCTTCGCAGCATTGTGGTTGAGGGTTGAGGGCGAGGAGAGTTGCGGCATCATATGGGAATCTAGTGGGCTGGGTACGGCGGGGGCCAGGGGGTCTGGCGCTGGGCGAGGTCCAGGCGCGGATGGGCGTAGACGGGCTTACCTTTGGCGCGCCTTCGGCGCGCATGGGGCGCGACCGCTGCGCGTAGACGCTGCACTTAGATGCATCTGTCATAAATGGAGGGAGGGGGGCGGAGCGTGGGAGGGGCAGCAGGGAGGCGGTAGCGTGGGGGGAGGGACGGGCTGGAGGCACAACAAAATGGCAGCAACAAGAAAAACAACAAACACGACGATATTGGGGGTAAATAATGTCAAATACTGCCGTGGGCACAGTCAGGCAGCCTCAGGGGGCAATGCAGACAATGCGAGCGGTGGAGCGCCAGGAGCACACACAGGCACAGACAATTAATACAGTAATGCGAGGCGCAGGTAAGCACAAATTAAATCCAGGCACAGATTAAAGGCACAGGCAGCGCTACGATACCACGAGATGCGAGGACAGGCACAGGCACAGATTCGTTATGGCAGCAGTGAGGGGAGAGCAGCGCTACGATGCCAGAGGAAGCCAGGAGCCAGGGGGGAGCGACCGCTTCTGCCGAGGACAGGCTGGTCACAGTGATGCGCCGGATGGGACGTTCCTGAAAGCCAGTGGGTGGGAGGGGCAGCAGGGAGGCAGTAGCGTGGGGGGAGGGACGGGCTGGAGGCACAACAAAATGGCAGCAACAAAAACAACAACAAACACGACGATATTGGGGGTAAATAATGTCAAATACTGCCGTGGGCACAGTCAGGCAGCCTCAGGGGGCAATGCAGGCAATGCGAGTGGTGGAGCGCCAGGAGCACACACAGGCACAGACAATTAATACAGTAATGCGAGGCGCAGGTAAGCACAAATTAAATCCAGGCACAGATTAAAGGCACAGGCAGCGCTACGATACCACGAGATGCGAGGACAGGCACAGGCACAGATTCGTTATGGCAGCAGTGAGGGGAGAGCAGTGCTACGATGCCAGAGGAAGCCAGGAGCCAGGGGGGAGAGACCGCTTCTGCCGAGGACAGCCCTGCCTTGCAATCTGAATGCAGAAAGCTTATATGTGACATCTTTAACACGTATGGAATAAGGACATGTTGTTACACCATTTTTTTTTGTCTGCAAGGGTTGAGTTCCCAGGTAATAATTTGCCTGGAAAAGTGTATCACTACTGCTGAGAAACTGCTTCAAGCAGGGTGCATAATGACTGCATGGAGGGATAAAACTAAGATGAGCCCCAAAAGCTCTAGGGAACATTACAGTTGACTGAAAATTGAGAAAGTTGGACTAAAATAAAGTTATTAGTGTGTTTTCCCCATAGTCTGGGCTTGACAAAGTGTTGCAAAGGGCTGGCACGCTGCAGGCAAACAGAAAAACAGTGATGTCACTTGATCACACTCACTTTGGTCTAAGAGTTTTAGCAGTGTTAATTATGGACGCTTTGCTGCCTACTTTGAGCACTGCCACTTTAACCGTGAGTGTCATTTTAAGGTCTTACAGTGGGAGAACAGAAGGTTGGTGGCAGCAACTTTGCTCTCTGGGGAACCGATTGTTAGTACAAGGGCGACAAGTGGAGGGCGAGGCAAGGCGCCATCTTGGGTGGGGCTGGACCGGAGCTAGCGGTCTAGTTCTTCCGGGAGGCAGGGCTTATAACGATCTAATGCCCAGGGCCCCTCGAGAACAGAAGGTTGGTGGCAGCAACTTTGCTCTCTGGGGAACCGATTGTTAGTACAACTCCACGCACAGTTAACTGTTGTGATTGCAGACAGTACTGGCATGATCGAGATGTCAGCGCTGTTTATTTTTTATGCCTGAATTTTAATTTAAAAATGTAATAGCACTCACTAATTTTGCGCACTGTGTTGTGGTCCATTCTATCTGTACCCCGCCCCGTTCCACCGCGGCTGGTGCCGTTTGTGTGAAGGGCGAGGCGAGGCGCCATGTTGGGTGGGGCTGGACCGGAGCTAGCGGTCTAGTTCTTCCGGGAGGCAGGGCTTATAACTAAATGTGTATCCGGGAGCGCAGCGGACGGGCGCAGCGGGAGCGACAAAGGCGCGCCGAAGCCGCGCATAAGTCAAGCCCGTCTGCGCCCGTCCGCGGCCGACTAGGGCCGGGGGCCATAACCCCTGGTCAAATTTACACATACTCCTCTCATGATTTGTTGCTGTTAAGACCTTTAGAAAACTTATGCCCACCATTATCACCTCATGTACTTAAACGCACTGCCACTTATGGTATTTTAAAGTCTAATTACACAGCCGGAAATGTTACTCATCCCAGCCCCCGTTCTTGTTCTCAATCCTTATTAGATTTACAGACCAAGCTTAAATGCTTTTATTTGAACACGAGGTCAATGACCAAAGACCATATGGACATATTTTTAATGCTGCGATCTGAGCAACCCGACATCCTGCTCCTTACGTAGACTTGGCTCAACGCAGACTCATTACCACACATTTTGGCGGCTGTTCTCTCTGATTATTACATTTATTTTAAATGCTGAAAGATCCGCCGATAAAAGAGGTGGAGGAGTTGCAGCCATTATTCGTAACATCCACAAGTTCTCCCTATTACTACCTCTTGACCTTACAGGCTCAGAGAATATCGTTTTTAAAATGGACACTGACAGTGGGACCCTGTTAATGGTCCTCATTTATCGCCCCCCTCAACTTATGCCTATGTTCGCTGCCTCATTGGCAGAACAACTAGCCTCTCTTGTAATTAACTACACAAAAATTGTCTTGTTGGGTGATCTGAACCTCTGGTTTGACGCTACTGCCTTGGACGCTCAGGCAGCAGAACTTAAGGATCTACTTCTAGACCTGAACCTAACTCAACAGATCCATCTGCCAACTCATGAAAAAGGGCACAGCCTTGATCAAATATGGTCCCAGGATATTCCCCTTTCTATTCTCTATAACTCCTTGTATTTGGTCAGACCATTTTCTTATACACTTTATACTCACCATTGAGAAGGGCAAAAAGCAGGTTTTCCAAACAGGCGGGAAAATCAGAAAATGGAAGAACATTGATACTTCAGCTTTTTTTAATACCTTGGCTTTGTCTCTTCCCCCCATGGCCAAGGACATCAATGCTATTGAAGAAGCCTTCTCTAACTGGCTACGTCAGGCAGCTGACGCCCACGCGCCTTGTACAAACATTCCTCGTTCCCGCCCTAATGACGCACATAAGTGGTTTACTCCACACTTGAAGTCTTTAAAACTGGAAGTACGTCAAAAAGAGAGGAAGTGGAGAATTGGCTACTCCACACAAGATAAAGCCAACTATTGCAAGGCCCGTAAAGACTATCAAAAACTTGTCCTAAAACAAAAAACTGATTACTTTTCTGAAAAAATATTGAACTCTCGTAATAAGTCGAAAGATCTGTTCAATATTGTGAATGAGCTTAGTAGTAGTGATAGAACCTCTCCATCAGTCACTCCTACCCAGGATCTTTGCAACTCATTGAACTCTTTTTTCTTTAATAAAATCTGCACCATAAAACAGAGTATCTCTAATGCCTTACTCCCCCCTCCTTTGGATGACTCCTACTATAATCCTCATACGCTAGAAGCCTTTCCCCCTATTGATGGTAAGATTTTGTCCAATCTTTTTGCAAGGGTTAAATCGGGTTCACCTGATGATACCTGCCCCCCGCACATCCTTAGAGAGGTGGGGACAGCTATTCCTGAGGGCGTGATTCCTTTGCTAAATGGATCACTTCTACAGGGTAAAGTTCCCAACAGCCTTAAGAAGGCCCTGCTTATCCCCCTGATCAAGAAAGCTGGAGCAGATCCGCTTGATCCGTTAAATTATAGGCCTATATCACTGTTGCCTTATATTTCTAAGTTACTGGAAGCCCACGTCTGTGCAAACGTGTCTAATTTCATAGAACAAACAGAATATCTTGAACCCAATCAGGCTGACTTCCGTTCGTGTCACTCAACGGAAGCGGTCATATTGGCGGTACAAAATACTTTGAGGCGGAATGCGGACAAAGGAATCCACCAGGCCCTGGTACTACTCGATCTTTCGGCAGCATTCGACACGGTTGACTATACCATCCTGGTCAACCGTGTCGAACAAGCTGGCCTTAGGGGGCCTGCGTTGAGTTGGATCCGCTCCTTTATCACAGGCCGCACTCAATCAGTAAGATTGGGCCCTTTTACAGCCCCCACCATTTCCACCACATGCGGAGTACCCCAGGGCTCATCTTTGTCACCTTTGCTTTTTAATTTGTACCTGCGCCCACTACTGTACTCCCTAAGAAACGCCAAAGTTACCATCTTTAACTACGCGGACGATCTGCAACTCATCTTCCCTCTGAACACCAAGGACTCTGTGGAAGAATTTTATAACACCATGATGAGTCGTAACCATCTGAAACTTAACCCAGGCAAGACTGAACTGGTCTTGCCTGGGCAAAGTGAACTAAGCTGGAGCCCATGCTTTTGGCCTTCTAGCATGGGGGCTCCACCTACGAGATCGTCCTCAGTCAAAAGCTTGGGAGTAATAATTAGTGAGGACCTTTCTTTGAAGAGACAAGTAGGCACTGTAGTATCGTCCAGTTTCTTTCAACTTAAAAAAATAAGGAAATAGCTTGCTTTCTTACGCAGGCTGCTCTCATCCAGGTCATAATTGCCCTTGTCTTTTCCCGACTGGATTTTTCTAACAGTCTCTATTTGGGGTTCCAAGCGGGAGAGTTAAAACGTCTTCAGTTGGCCCAGAAGCAAGCCGCCAGGCTTATTCTGGGACTCACAAAATGGCAATCTATCAGACCTGGTTTGAAACAACTACACTGGCTACCTGTTGCGCAGCGAATTGCATTTAAAACCGGGTGTATTATTTTTAAAACCTTACAAAACTCAGGCCCGAAGTTTATAAAAGAGCTGGTCTCTAGATATAATCCATCTTTAAATCTCCGCTCTGCTCAAAAATCTTTACTGATTGTTCCATCTTACAAAAGGAAGCGCCTTGGTGGCAGCTGTTTCGACCATCTTGCAGCCAACTTTTGGAACTCGCTTCCCTTACAATTGAAACTGAGTGGAGACCTTCTTAGCTTCAGACATTCTCTTAAAACCTGGCTGTTCTTGCAGGCCTACTGATGAGCTGTATTTCACTTTTAACTGCTGTGTTGTGTTCCCTTCTTTTAGCGCCATGAAGCCCCCGGGCGTACGAGCGCTTAATAAATACATATTAACATAACATAACATAACATAACATAACATAACGTAAATGATTAACGCCCGCATGTAATCTGAGTTCACTTATGACTGGACTGAGAACTATAACAGTGGCCATTTTGCATGGATTTATTGTGCTCTTTAAGCACTTCCCCTTTAACCATGTGCACTATTGTACCACCAGAAACATTGCTGAACTAGGCCAATGGTGCTGGTGCCCACTACTTGTTCAAATAACATCATCATTATTCAGCAACTACATAATAGTGGTCACTTTACCTACGCACGTTATTGCATTATTAACAATGTTGAAATTGACCAATCAACACCCAGCTTATAAAGCAGTTCAAATCAAATCAAAATCAACTTTATTTGGTTTCATGTACAAAAAACCATAAAAGTTTCACACCATCCAAATTTCATTTAAAACATGATACAATAAAATTACATACAAAATACAATTCATATCAATAAAAAACAAAAAAGGGCCCTGTTGGACTACCTCATGTACTAAACAATAAAACAGAGTGTACCCTCTAACAAGAAGGGTTGCTAATTGTCCAGACAGGCCCAGGTTCTCACCGTAGAATTCAAATAACCCACTATAAAAAAGATACAGCAGTTACAAGAACAGAAGATCTGGGAGGACCTGGTTAAATTTCAACTTCTTTAATAAGGGAAATAAAAAATATCTCCGGGGTACCTCATAATATTTACAAAAAACACATGAAGTGTAGCAAATCCTGTGAAGACACTCCATCGCAGCCACAGGGTGCTAACACTTGACCTCTCCTGCACCCTTTTGGAACAGCGAGTAACAGATGAAAAATATCCAGATGGAACCTAGACAACAAAAACTGCTCATATGTAGACAGCGACCCCAGGAGATAAGGCTCAATGGATGGGTTTGTTTTTAGCATCAGAAATTTGTGGACACTTGATTTTCGCACTTCTTGCATGTCTCTTCCTAGTTTCCTTCAGCTACTAAAGGCTTTCGTTACAAACTCCACATCATTTTGTATATATATAGAATCAGGCTTTGAGAAAAGTTCAGGGTGCACCAACTCATCAAAACAACGTTTAATATATTTTAGCCATGGTATACGTGACATATTGTCAAGGCTCATGCATTCATATATAATCTGCTGACTGAGGGCTAAATCCTTATCCAGCCAACACTTGAGCCAGAACACTAGGGGGTGCAAAGCCAGGGTATCACATAGATAAGGCACCCCTAATTCCTCTTGAGCCACCAAATTTGACAAACAGCTTGCCACGCCCAACAAGCGCTTCAAAAAAGTGTTCTCAACCCCCTGCAAGGCATCTGTGGCACTATGCCCCCAGAGTTAGGCATGAGCGGATTTTGCGGATTGGCAATCCGCGAATTTGCGGATTTGCGAACTCGCAATCCGCAAAATCCGCGAATTCCCGCGAATTTGCGGATTTTTTTTTTTTTGTGTTCGCCCGTGTTTCTGCCAGTTCGCGAGGGTTTTTACAATTTCGCAATTTGCGAACTTACCTGTCGGGTCGCAAGTTTTGCGAACTTGTTGTTTCTACGTGTCCAACCTGTTTGGGACACTCTTCTTCATCACTGCCACTCTCTGTCACCACTGCCACTCTCTGACTACTCATGCCACCCTCTGGCCCACCCATGCCACCCTCTGTTTCATCACCACACCCTCTGGTTGTCCAGTGTACATTATTTTCGGCAAAGCAAAGCACACCTTCCCTGCCTCAAGTGACCTGAATTAATTTGGGGCTGATTAATGTGTCACAGAATATTTTTTTAGCTGGCACCTGCTTCCTTAGTGCGCCCTGATTAGTGATCTTTTGCACTTGCTAAGTGCTTTCATTGTTGCAAAATTAGTTACAACACCTGCCCTGCCCCAACTGACAATAATGAATTAGGGGCTGATTAATGGATTTTAACTTCCAGCCTGGCTCCTGCTTGTCTCCCTTAGCTGTAATTCATGACCTTTGTGGCATATGTGTAACTATTCTGAGGTTCAGAGCAGGGTCACATAATAGTTTCAACTGGCAACTGAACTCTGGAGGGGCCCCTCAGGAAGCACTACAGGAAATGGCTACTAATGATGTGCCTGAACTTTTGAACCTGGTAAGTAGTTACTTTCAGTTTTGCTTAGATCGTATTTCTGCAATTTCGCACTTATTCGCGGGGCGCGAACTCACGCGAACAGTGCGAGCAGTGCGAGCAAAATCCGCTGCTCGCGGATTTGCGGATTTTGCAGGAAATTCGCAAATCTCGCGGATTGCGGATTTCCCGAAAATCCGCAAAATCCGCGAGCGGAACGGATTTTCCGCCCATGCCTACCCAGAGTTCACTACCATAACAAGCTGTAGCTATGCTTTTAGCCTGATAGACTTTCAGCATGGCTGAAATTGGGCGCTTGCCTATCTTTGCAGCAACGTTGAATATAGCAGCATTTACCCTTGCCAGCTCCCTCTTTTTCTTCTGAATAAGAGGGCCCCAGTTCAAACTGTCGTCCAATAAAACCCCCAAGTATGAAAAGACTGTCGTCAGATGAACCTTCTCAGGACCTACTGTAAAGAGAAACTTTTTCTTGGTCCGCATCCCTACCTGCAATATATAGGATTTAGCGTTATTAATTGCTAAAACTCGGGGCCCCATGAATTTTAAGAAGGCGTCAAGCAGGGATTCAAGACACCTATGAGTTCTGCCTATAAGGACAGCATTGTCCGCATATAGTAGGACGGGAAGCCTTGTCGCCCTACATACAGAAAATCTGCCCCTATGTCTGCTAAAACTCTATTCAGATCGCTTATAGAGAGGTTGAACAAAAATGGGGCCAAAAAACAGCCTTGCCCTACACCCCTCCCAATGTCAAAATCCCTAGAGACACAAAGATCCTGTGAAAATCTAACGTTGGCCTTAGTGGCCTTGTGCAGATCCTCTAGGAAATTTACGATATTGCTCTCCACCCCCATGGCCCTCATGAACTGCCACAGTTTGACCCGGTTGACACAATCAAATGTGGATGAAAGGTACATGAAGGCAAATAGATCGTACCTGGGCAAGCAATCATGTACTTACCAAGGATCATGTCAAGATTGAGGCATTGGGCCACAGTTGACCGCCCTGGCCGAAATCCATATTGAATATCAGAAATTATCTTGTGCTCCTCTGTCCAGGAAGATAATCTTTTTAATAACACCCCACCCACAACCTTTACCACTGAGTCAAGAAGGAGGAATAGCAAAAGGTGCTGTTACGGTCCCCCTTTTTAAACACTGGGACAATAGTTGAAGTGGCCCAGGACTCAGGACAACCATCCCTGCCTGCTGCATTAGGCACAGCCACGGTAACCATTGCCCAAACAAGGGGATCTGATTTAAAAAGGTCCGGTCGGATGCCGTCTGGGCCTGGTGCTTTATTACATGTCAACCCGGCAATCCCTGCCTCAACCTCTTTCTGCTCAAAAACCACGGCGGGGTATTGATGACCCTGTCTATCTGATGAGATTGCTCCATAAGGCCTTTAGACATTAATTTAAAATGGGACACCCAATCTTCCTCAGTGATATGGGAACCCTAATCACCCCCTGCATCATGCTCAAAAAGCGGTCTATTGACAATGCTCCAGAACCCTAAACTGTTCCCAAGGGTGCTCGTCTCTAACAACTCCCTCCATGCCTCCTCCTTCAAGGCACCCTTGCGTGTGGCCAGTGACTGTTTGTATTCATTATGGCAGGTGCGTATCAGTAGTTGATTTCTCTGAGTAGCATTCAAAGCCTCCCTCAGCACTGCACCGCCATAGATCAGGATGAATCACACCACCTAGAACTCTTAAGTGCCGGAGCACTTAAGAGTTTACCTACCTTAATGGTGATAACGTTAAAGTCACTAATGACATCCTTTCATACATAAGCTCAGATGCACCACATATAGGATTTGTGAACAATATTTATCACAAACTTATTACAAAGACGATGCAAGTAATATCCAATTTTTTAGAAAAAATCCACTTTATTGTTCCATTTATGTTCAAGAACAGCCAACGCGTTTCGTCCCAAGCGGGACTTCTTCAGGGCTGTATTATAATAAAACAAAACATACAAAAGATGCAATTAAAATCATGACATATTGATCTGCTCAGCCGAGCAGTAATAGTCACAAATTAAAAAAGAACCATATTTACTGACATTACTAAGGTTCCATTTTATCAAACCATACATTTGGCACTTTTAATACCACACCCTTAAGGTACACGTTCCCCAAGTGTAGAACCATTTTCTTTTTTTAAAAAGACACACAACAAGAATTTACACATATAGTAGAATTGATCTCAGTTCATTCCTAATAGGACCATGCAAAGTGAAGGAAAAAAATGACAGATGACTATGGGTGAAGTAGCTGGTCATGTAAGACAAATGGCAGTAGAAGTTGTTGGTGGAAATGATAACGTCCGTACCAATAATGACATCCCTCGAAGAAGTACCTGGTGAGATACAGGGTGCTGATTCTGCAGCACTAGAATCTCTTCACCATAAAAGGCGCCGGGGGAGACCTGAGACCATTTGGGCCGGGGCCTACCGTCCATTGGCCTTAGCGTGCAGTTACTATCAAGTGACTTTTGCTTCTCTTTTACCAATCAGTTCAACTTTTCTGTGAAACCGAAAGAGGATTAACCTGAGGCCCGTCTGGCATCTGGATGACACTAACAATATAATACTTTTAAATATGTTTTTGAAAGAGTTTTTAAATTGTGTACACTTTTTTTATTTGTCTCTCTCGCTATTTGCACTTTTTTTTAATCATGCAAAGGTTTTACCGGCTTGAAGGCTGGAGCAGTCGGGCATCGCGGGCCTTGCGCTGAAATGGCTCCACTCCTTCTTACCTGACAGACAACAGGCAGCAGTAGTGGTCAGTGGTGGGAGTGTTGCCGGGTGGCGATGTGGGGCAAGGGAAGGGCAGGGTGGGGGGTAGTAAACTACGGAATACGGCCAAATAGAGGTAAGTAAACTTATAAATAAATAAAACGAACTTTGTTGCATGCACTGCATCACCAAAAGAATAAATACTATACATTTAGGAAAAAAAAGAAAGTAGACCTAAAAATAATATAAATTACAACCATATAACACAGATTGACATTTTAATGATATTAAAAAATATTGAAAAAAGATATCCTTACATGCAATATTCTGACAAAAGTACAGCATAACATGATATTTAAGATGACTGTATGATGGTATTTCGATGCATTTAGCACGCATGCCTTCTGAATGCCGTCATTAGAACAAACGCGTCTTTAGCACACATTTGTTCAGTACACAAATCATTTTAATGACTTGCTTTACGGGGGGGGGTGCTAGATTCTGGAATTGTTTCATTTATAATTCCAACTCCAGTCTGCGCAACAGTAGGGAAGGTTTTGGACTTTAGATCAAACACCATTCCATCAATGCGCCCCCCTAAAGCAAGCTGTTGTAACAACGTGGATGCTGAACGAGTGCGTGCTAAAGACACGTTCATTCTATTGCCGGCACTGTGAGGGCACAGCATGATTCCGGCTTCGTCCTAAAGGACGTTTCCCATTTAAGACACGTTATTTTGTGTCTCATGATAGTACTTCCATGATAGTTTGATAGAACAGCCACTACAGTTAAAGTATTCCATAGGTAAGATGAACACTGCGGGACAGATTTTCCAAATTTCTCAAGCAATGCAGCTCTGAAACCAAAGTTTATGTGTAGCATTGTGTGAAAGGGAGAGAACAGAACAAGGGCATATCTTCTAATATATGGTGCTCTTTTTATCTCTCCCCTCGCTGGCAAATGGTAGGCTTCCATGTGCCAAAGCACTCCCCGTTACAGAAGAAATCAAGGGTGTGTATGTGAAATCAAGCACCGGTTTTGCACTGGAAGGATACTGCTCCAGAAGAAAAGACTATGCCTGCATATACTCTAATAGTTTTGAACTTTGTATGTGTGCTATACAGTGTAGCACACAAGCAAAATTGGAAACGTTTTGAGGAAAGAAAACTTTTCCCCAACATTATTACTGCCTCTTGAATGTGTTATTTTTGGTGCCAAGTCTTGGCTATCTTTTTTAGAAGGTAAAGCTTTGTGTTAAAATCCATGCGTGGTTTCACAGGAATGCCCATGCACCACTCATGGAAACCCCACTGAGTGCAAACTAGCACAAAGCGTTACTTTGTGTTACGCTGGGGCTTTTTTCCAAAGCATATCCGGATTTGGAGCAAAAGTTTGTGTTACTTTTGCAGTACAAACGCAGGGCAAAGGCTCAGTAAATCTGCGCCAGGGTAAGAGTGTGTACACTTTTGTTGCACTAAGAAGGAATACGCATAAGGCATTTGTACTCCAACATAGCAGCAATCCAGAAGGCCAGGAGTAAGGCCATGAACCAAAGTTCTCTGAGACCTACTTATTCACAATCACCATGCGACTTTTACAGAAAAAAATATCGCTCACACTGTAATTTCCTTTTCAGATGCGCTTTTAGTCATCAAATTCACACAAAGAACATTATGATGGAGGTGGCCCCACATATTTTTAGTTATAGATTTGTAAATGTGGAGCACCATCGCATTGCTATTTTTAAAACTGTTCATTTTAAATTGCTCTCTGGACCTCTGCGGACTTACCCGCTCTCTCCTCCTCACTATTCATCGTTCCCTCGTGCAGCCGATTAGACGCTACTACGGGGACTGGGAGGGCAGCCGCCATCTTGGGGGTGGCCCAGGGTTGCTGCTACAGTCTTTCCGACATAACACTGTCAGATAGTATATAATGTGTTTCTCATCCCGGCCACGCAGCGGGCGCGCCGGTGGCACGCAGAAGGCGCGCCAGAGGCAAGCCCGTCTGCGCCCGTCCGCGCCAGGCTGGGCCCAGGGGCCAGTCCCCCTGTCCCTGTTTTGACATACTCTATGGACAGTCTCTTGAACCTCTGCAATTCGGAAAGTCCTCTGGGCCCTGCCTCCATCAGACACCTGAGTCAGTTAGGCATTTTATCTCCCCTCGCCAGCACACTATCATCTGTGCCCCAGCCACTCCAGCGTCATTTGCAATCTAAGCTCGTCCCTGCTAAAACTCAGCACTTAAATATTCTTTATCTCAACACTAGGGGCCAGATGCAGGTGGCCATTTACCGGCCGGTAACGGCCGATTTCGGCCGTTGCCGACCGGAAATGGATTTTTGGGATGTAGGGGGCCAATTTTACCGATTCGGTAAATTTACCGAATCGGTAAAATACTGAATTGGTATTTTTACCAATTCGGTAACTCCTAGATGTAGGTGGGACTCTTCTGAGTCCCAAAGGCCTTTCAGATTTGGTATTTTACCACCCAATCCAATTGGGTGGTAAAATACCGAATCCAGGTGTGCATGCACATGTGTGCATGCACACCTATGCCATGTGACAGACAGACATGCCCTTAGGGCATGTCTGTGTGCCACATGGCACCCATGCCTGTATTTGGGGTGCCGAAGGGTGTCAAAGTGACACACCCTGCACCCTTGCTGGAATCGGTATATACCGAATCTGTAAATACCGATTCGGTAATGCCCATTGATTCCTATGGGCTTCAATGCCCATAGGAATCAATGGGCATTACCGAATCGGTATTTACAGAATCGGTAAATACCGAATCTTAACAATTCGGTATTTACCGATTCTGTAATACCTACACCCCCCCCTCTATTTTACCACTTCTTAAATACCGAATCGGTAAAATTCGGTATTTAAGAAGTGGTAAAATATAATTACCTACATCCAGCCCTAGGTCTTTAGTCAAACATCAACTTGACATCTTTCTCCACCTTACTTGCCATAAACCGGACATTCTTTTCCTTACAAAAACTTGGCTCAACATCAATTCCTCTCCGGACATTCTGGCCGCTCTACCATACAACTATTTTTTTTTTGTTTTTTTTTTTTTTTTTAGTCCTCATTACGCAACTATTTAAAAGTCAGGAGTTTTCAGGGATCCTTCTCGCTATTCGTGGCACCCTTGAGAGAGGAAACCCCTTGCGTCCATACTTATAGGGAGATGGCTTGGTTATTCATAGTGGGTTGAGCTAGCCATCTTTGCTACTCTTACAAGCCTTTCTCATCATTGTTGCGATAGCGTAATCATTGGACCGTGAACAGAGGAGGTGTTTTGGAGAACCAGGAATGTTGCCTTCAAGTTTCAAATACACATTATATATACCACATTCTTTAGTTCACCGCTTATGGTATTCTTCCCACAGGTCCCAGAATCTATATCTTTTAGAGGTATGCCTCTTATTTTTATCTAAATTAAACACTTTCAAGATTGAGGCCAACCATTCATTATGAGTAGGGGAAACCGGAGTTATCCATTTTACACAGATCTCCCTCCTTGCCAAAAGAATCAGAATGAAAAGTAAATTCTCTTGGACTTTAGTAAGAGGCCTTCCCACAATTGTTCTTGAGATCCCGAAAATAACTAGATCCATGCTTACAGTAAGTTGTCTTCGAAATACCCCTTCTAAGGTAGTACCCACTTCGTTCCAAAAGACATCCAAGCTGGGACAACGCCAAAACATATGTAAATCATCAGCCTTCTGCAAACCACACTTTGGGCAGTTCTTCACTGTGGCCCCGTTAAATTTGGATAATCTTTTCGGGGTCCAGTAGGCTCTGTGTACAGTGAGCAAATGATTTCTTTTAAGTGCGGCAGAAGTTACAATTGACCAGCAAATGTTCATAGATACTTGCCATATGTTACTTGTATCCAGCGTCGGCAGATCTTTTCCCCAGATATCTTCTGGAATTCGGAAATCTTCCTCCCCGGCCGAGATTAGGGCCCAGTACCAGTAGGAGGTTTCTTTCAAAAATGAATTAGGCGTCCACATCTTTGTCTCCAGGGTAGTATTACCTTTTCTAGTTTCTTTGATAGACTTACTCCAACTCTGCAGTTGGTAGTATTTGAATTTGGAAAGAGTAAAGTTCGTACAATAAGATAGTGTATCCCAGTCAAGCAGGTTATTCTGAAACAGGAGTTGACCCCATTCCTTTATTCCTGCTGATCTTAGCGATGTTGCTAACCTATCCTTAAGGCAGTCTGGTGTGGTATTAGAATTCCAGATTGGGGCCTTTTCACTATAAAATGGGATATCCAACGTAGATCTGATACAGTACCATACTCTTGCGGCAGATTTCAGGACCTTTAGTTTAATTTTTTTAAAGAACTTAGGATGACCAAATTTGTATAGGAAGTGGCTGGTATTGTTTGTTAATACACATAAGAATAGCGGGTAATTTTCATATGGACCCAGTAATACCCTACTACTTTTAAATTGGAAGGCTCTACAGTATTCTAGTAGATCTGGGCTTGCTATTCCTCCTTGCTCTTTTGATCTTCTTAATTTACGCCATGCAATTCTTGGTTTTTTAGATGACCATATGAAACTGGATAAGTCTCCCTGGATCTTTTTCATCTTTTCTCTATTGAACTCAAGCGGGATGGCATTAAAAATAAAGGTGAATTTTGGTAGAATTGCCATTTTTATGATGTTCGATTTCCCCAGGAATGTTAAGGGCAGAGCTCTCCAGACATTCAATAATTTTTTTACTTCAACCTCTACCCTATGTAGATTTATTTGGGTGATTTTATCAATCTCCTTTACCAGATCAATACCCAGGTATCTTATTTTATCTTTACTAAAGGGAGATACGAAGTTTTCATTCCAACTTATGGTTTCGGTTTTTGTTTGATTTATCTGATAGCCGGATAGCCTCCCAAAGTTTAACAAGGTCTCTTCTGTTGTTTTAAGAGCCTCTTCTACAACAGAGGTGAAGATCATAAGATCGTCCGCATATAATGCGACTTTCTTGTGCCACCCTTGGTAAGAAAATGGGGAGATTGAATGGAGATTCCTAAGATGTTCTGCGATCGGCTCAATATAAAAATTAAAGAGTAGGGGGGAGAGGGGACAACCCTGGCGTGTACCCCTACCTATCGGGATGTTGTTAGTTAGGTGACCATTAATTAGTATTTTGGCTCTGGGTGAGTTATAAATATTGTCTACTGCCTTTACGATGTTTTCCCCTAGATTGAATTTCTTTAATACTTCCCTAAGATAGGACCAATTTACTCTATTGAATGCTTTAGCAGCGTCTATCGTAATTATTGATAGAGGGATTTTTTCTGCTATGGAGATATCAATTGCGGCGATCAGCTCATGAGTGAGGTCCTGTAAGTGCCTTCCTGCCATGAAGCCTTTCTGATTAGGATTTATTAAAGTTCCCGCTATTTTCCCTAACCTTTTTGCCAGGATTTGAGTAAAAATCTTATAGTCGCAGTTTAAGATGGATATTGGGCGGTAAGATTCGCATTGCTTTGGATTTTTACCTGGTTTCAATATAATAGAAATGGTGGCATCATTCCAAGATTCCGGAATTTTAGCATTGTTTATAAAAATCTGGTTGACTAGTGTTGTTAAATGGGGAACCAGCGTATCGTTTAACTTTAAATAGAATTCGTTAGGGAGGGCATCCGGCCCTGCTGCTTTTCCTCTCTTTAGCTCTTTAATCGCTTGGGCAACTTCCTCTGATTTTATTTCGCTATTTAAAGTTATTTTTTCCTCTGGGGTTAAGACTGTAAGATTTTGTGCTAGTAGGAAGTTAGTTATTTCTTCAATTTTTGGGTTACAATCCTCAGCGTAGAGTTTAGAGAAGAAGGCCGAGAATTCTTCTTTTATTATTTTCTCTTCAAACCCATTTTGAGAATTGTCTGTTGGATGAATGTAGTTTATTTTATTTCTAACTTGGTCTGATTTGAGCTTCCATGCGAGCATCTTCCCACATCCCTCTCCATACTCATAATTGGCAAGTTTACTACATTCCCATCTTTCCCTAATTTTTTCTTCTAGTAGAGATGATAATTTTTCCTTCAAGTTGAGTCTTTCCCTCATTAATTCTTGACATCTCGGGGAGGAAGTATCTAACAAGATCTGTCTGTCCAAAATTTTTATATTTTCTTTCATTGTCTGGATTTCTTTTTTTACCTCTCTTGATTTATGTATAGCTAGGCTACAAATCTTACCCCTAATTACTGCCTTATATGCGTCCCAGATCATTTGGGGTGATGCACTCCCATTATTGTCATGAAAATACTGATCTGTCTCTTGTATTAGTAAATCAATTACTGTAGTATCCAGGAGGATCGAACGGTCTAAAGTCCATCTTGATATATTTTTAACATCATTTATTTTTAATGTTAATTGGACGGCCGAGTGATCTGAGAGATGAGCGGGAAGGCAGGTCAATTTATGAGTACTCTCTACAAGTCCCTGATCTATTAAGAAATAATCGATTCTTGATTGTATTCTCAATTTTTTATTGTTAAAAGTAAATCTGTCCTGTTTGGAACCTTTTTCATCCCATACGTCCATGAGATTTAGATCTCTTTTATATATTACCAGCCATTCTCTCATTTTAGGCAAGGTGTTCTGTTTCCCTTTTGGAATCCGATCTGTGTTTGGATTTAATATTATATTAAAGTCACCGCCTAGGATCACAGGATAGTTTACCGAGATTAAGTGGGAGTATAAAGATTGTAATGGGGTGGGGTCGTCTATGTTAGGGCCATAATACCCGGCTAAAATAAAGGTATTGTTGAAGAAAGTAATTTTGGCCAGGGCCCATCTCCCCTTAGGGTCTATCTCGGAGGATAGTATTTTTGCCTTCAGGGATTTTTTTATAAGAATAACAACCCCTTTTGTGGCGCATTGTTGATCAGTACAGACATAGTCTTCAACCCAATAAAGAGTTTTAATGATATCTTCCCATTCTTTTTTCATTAAGTGGGTTTCTTGTAAGATTAATATTTCGCTATCGGCAATTTTTAGGTATTCAAAGATTTTCCTTCTTCTGCTCTTGACTCTTAAACCGTTAACATTCCAGGTAATTATTTTTATATTCTTCAGATTTTTTCCATCTCCCTCTATAAGGTATATAGCGCACTGTATTGTATTGATCATCAGGTTCCCGATTTTCTCCTTTATTTAGCGCTGAGGACATTTTTTTTATTTATTTTCCCTAGTTTGCTCCCAAACCCCATGTGCTCCCCCCCTCTCCTTCCTCCCCTCTTAAAATGGCTGAAAGCCACTTGTGTTCGTGAATATTTACAAAAAATGTAGAAAAGAAAAGAAAAAAAGGAGGGACGGGGAGACACAAGCCCTCCCTGGGAAAGCCTCCCTTTCCTTTGGGCCTTAATTATGGCCCTCTTTGAGCTCCGTGCCTAAAAAGAAAAAAGGCTAAATAAGGATGCAAGTGTGAAAAGTGTGTGAAAAGTATGTCTTGGTTCTAAAATCTAGAATTCATAGGATCATTGTAAATCATTGTAAATGTGGTCTCCCACAGCAAGTGTATTTAGCATTATGTCTAGGAGTGGGCTTGAGATTGAATTTGAATCTGGTCCCGCATTTGTGCTAACAAGTTATCAACCTCTAGGGGATCTTTGATATTATACATCTTGTTTCTCCACATAATTCTGAGAGATGCCGGGAACTTCATTTGGACTGTAGCCCCAAGTGATTTTAATTCGGACATTTTTTGACCCAACTCCCATTGCCTGTCTTGTGTCGCCTTCGCAATGTCAGATCGGATTCTAAAAGACCAGTCATCTCTGTTAAATGTCCCTATTTTTAAAGCCTCACTCAGAATCCTCTCTTTAATATTATATGATTTAAAATTCACCAGAATTTTCCTAGGGTTCTTTCTTTCTTTAGGTTTCCCAAAAGGGTCACGGTGAACCCGCTGGATATCATTTTCTAGGTCTGAGGATTTACACCACGGAAAATATTCCTCTAGTAGCGAGATGATAAATTTCTTTACATCTGACCCATCTTTCCCTTCTGGCACATTAAGAAATCTCAGGTTTGATCTCCTAGACTGGTTCTCCAAGGCTTCCAATTTTTCTTCCATACTTTTGTCCTTTGCTCTTAGTTCTCTTATATTCTTTTCTGATGCTTCCACCCTCTTTGTCAAACCCACAGCTACAGCTTCTACAGAAGAGACTCTCTCATTTAGTGCCAATAACTTCGAGTCCAAAGATTCAAACCTTTCATGAAGTTTGGTTTGATTTTCTTCTGATATCCTAAATCTGGATGTCATCTCTGCGAAAAAAAATTCCATAAGGATCTCCATACTACTACTAGACTCACAGAGATTTTTAGTGGGGTTATCAGATTTGTCAAAGTTAGAGTTAGTGTTAAATATGTCCAAAGTACTGGCGTCAGGGGGTACAGAAATTGCATCATTCTCTGGCTCTGGAGCAAACGTCATAGTGGAACAACCAGGGACAGGTTTATTTCCAAGGGAGCCTTGAGGAGTAGTCGTAGTGTGAGATTGCTTCTGACTAGAAGTTTGACCCTGAGGTTGAGTTATCATCCGTGATTCTGCGAGGTCCTGACTTTCTAGTTCCTTCATTGAGAATTCAGACAAGAAGTTTACCGAATTGTTTATATCCCCCATTAGTGGCTGAGATAACGTTGGTAACTCTGGTGAGGCGGACTTTTCCATTGTTGATATGGAATGTATTCTATCTTGGGGTTTATCCTGCACTTTGAAATAAGTCCTCAATGAGGGTGTAATTTTTATTACAGATTTTTTCCTTTTTTCCGCCGGTTCCTGCCTTACTTCCAATACTCCTTTCTTGTTTATTGGAACCCCTTTATCTGATTTAGGGGCTTTACGCAAAACTCTCTTTGTAACTCGCGGAATTACCGGATGTTTAAGTACAGGGGGAGCTAATTTTTTAAGAAAAAGCCTATTCCTTAGACAGTAGGAGGATTTCTCCTGACGAAACAAATCAAGTTGAGGCTCAGCTTTAGCATCCAAATCAAAAGAGTCGGCAACAACGGTTTTAATATTGGCTGTACCTGGGGGACTGTTATTGGAGGAAACTCTTGTCTGTATTGCTATCTCTGGGATTACTGGGGGTGTGGTGGTGCATACTATGCATTCCTTTTTTCCCTCCACTTTTATTCCAGGCAGTCTCCCTAAAGCGATATGTTGGAGTTGTAACTGAAAAGGTTTTAACTGTGTATTACTCTCACAGGCTCCTGGTTGAAAAATCTGCTGGGGTAGATCTCCTGTGCTGATTAATCTGTATCTTTTATTTAATCCCCCCCGAACTGAGTTATCAATAGAAAAACAGGAGCAAGTCTCAAAGTTAAAGCACTTCGCTGTACAAACTGTCCAGTTTCTGAATATTTCAACAACTCCCGTCCTACCTCCAGCGCAGAAGGAAACTCGACTCACTGCTTTCCTGCAAATCTGACGAGCACGCAGGGCTACCTTCCACTTTCCAAAGTCTGAGGACTCTGAATCGAGCCCGAGCCGCTGATGGGAAGGCGTCTCTCACCGATGCTCTCTGTCCCGAAGGCGAGGGCTGGAAGGAAATCCTGAGCGCAAACGCTGAGCGGGGTCAACATCTGACAGCGCTGCACACACGGCACACACGGCAGGTAAGAGACGGGGATACTTTTTTCTTTAACACGCCGTCTATCGAAGCAACCACCGCCACAGAAAAAAACCAATTGGAAAAAGAAACAAACTCCTCCGCGTCCCCCGCATCCATTAAAGATTACTGATGCCCTCAGTGGCTGCGAACAATCTTTCTTCAAGGAACAAACAAGCTCCTACCTTTCAGTCCTTCATGTTCACGCTAGTCACAAATATATCGCATTTCGCATTACACAAAATTCGCTATACTCCCGAGCATCCTTCAAAACACAGAACCGCAACGGAGCTCAGGCACGGAGCTCCCGACCGGTCTCAGCAGCCGGCCGCCATCTTTCCCCCTGTATTGTGTTGTAGAATTACTGGTATTTACAACTGACCTTAGCGTCCATCTGTCATCTTTTCCACCAAGTCTTTGACTTTTGTGCTGACTAAACGGTCCACCATACAACTATTACATCCTTCAGGTAGATTGAGACACAGGGAAAGTAGGGGGCGGAGTTGCCGCTATCATCAATAAAAACTATGTATTTTCCAAAATGACATCTCTTGATCTGGTTGAAGTCGACAATCTGGTCATTAAGCTCGACTCCAGTTCTGGACCACTCCTGTGCATACTGATATATAGATCTCCACAAAGCATGCCTTCTTTTCCTTTTTCTTTGTGTGATCAGCTATCCTCCATGGTTACAGACTACACTAATACCCTGCTAATTGGAGATTTTAATTATTGGCTTAACAGCGAGTCCGGCGGCCCTTCGGCAGGGGAACTCATGGAGCTCCTTACTGGACTTAATTTCAGATCTCATATTAATACTGCCACCCATGTCAAAGGGCACATTTTAGACCAGATCTGGAGTACGAATTGTGGTATATCTCCACCGGTCATTTCTCTGTGTATCTGGTCTGACCACTTTTTAATTCAGTTCAGCATCCTTATTTCCGAGCCCAAAACTAACGAAGTTACTAAGCATGGATTTATCAGAAAATGGGTATCTCTGGATACCCCACCCTTCCTGGAAAGTTTAGAAAAGTCTTTACCGGTCTTAAACCCTGACCTCAATTTAGCCGCGTCCGATATCTTTCACTGGCTTAACACTGCCAGTGCCTCATTGAAAAAATGGAAAACCATTCGTCAAGCAGACGCCCATAAAAGGTTCTCACCTGATCTTAGGGCAAAAAAACGTATTTTTCGGCAAAAGGAGCGTACGTGGAGAAGAACTTACGACACCCTTGACAGGATCTGCTACTTGACCGCTCGTGCTGACTACATGAAGTCCATTGTCTTAGCTAAAACTAATTTCTTCTCCAATTTAATTGAACAGTCAAATAACAACTCTAAGGAGATTTTCTCCATTGTCAACAAGCTTTCGAATCCTAGTAGAACTCAGTTTACGCCGGCTGCTAATCAAGATTTTTGTAACACCTTAAATCAATATTGCCTGGACAAAATTGCCACAATTAAATCTAGTATCCCCGCTACTACAACTGTTTCGTCTGCCCCTATTGATATCACTAATACCCTATCTCTGGACCACTTCCCCCCTCTGGAGGTCCCAGCTTTAACCACCATATTGAATAGGGTAAAATCAGGCTTTCCCCGCGACTGCTGTCCTCCTCATATTCTAAAGACTGTATTTGCTACTTTCCCTGGCCCGGCTTTAACACTTCTCAATACTTCCTTACTTCAAGGGATAGTACCTAAGTCTTTCAAGGAAGCTGTCGTGTTGCCCCTCCTGAAAAAACCTGGAGCAGAGCCCACCACCCTCTCTAATTACAGACCTATTTCTTTACTTCCGTACCTGGCCAAGTTACTGGAAGCACATGTAACATCACATCTTTCAAATTTCATTGAACAATCCCAATTTTTAGATTCTCATCAAACCGGATTCCGTCCTGCCCACTCGACTGAGTCAGTCAACACAGCGGTCCTAGATTCTCTGCGTCTCAAGGCAGACTCGGGAATCCCACAGGCTCTGCTCTTACTCGATTTGTCAGCTGCGTTTGACACGGTCGACCATAACATTCTTCTCGACCGTGTCAGACTAGCTGGCATCTGTGGCCCGGCCCTCGACTGAATCAGATCCTTCCTCAGTGATCGCACTCAGGCAGTCGCCTTACCTCCTTTTTCATCTCCCAAACTCCATACCACCTGCGGAGTCCCCCAGGGCTCCTCACTGTCACCTATCTTGTTCAATATTTACATGCTTCCTCTGCTTCAGTCTCTAAATTATTTTAGAGTCACCACCTTCAACTATGCAGATGATCTGCAACTCACCTTTACAATTGACAATTCCCCAGACTCGATCCATCAATTTCAAAACACCATGCTTCACATTTGTCAGTGGATGGACAAGAACCAATTAAAGTTAAATCCGGATAAGACGGAACTGGTTCTCTTTGTCAAAAGTCAACTGTTTTGGGGCCCCCATTATTGGCCATTCAAATTGGGTTCCCCTCCTGTTCCGTCCAAATCAGTTAAAAATTTGGGGGTGCTCATTGACAGTGAGCTCTCATTAAAACCACAGGTCAATTCAGTTGTATCCACTTGTTTTTTCCAATTGTGGAAAATAAAAAAGATCAGTCAGATGCTTACTCGTTCTGCTCTGACCCAGGTGGTAATGGCACTGGTGTTGTCACATCTCGACTATGCCAATGCCATCTATTTAGGCCTTCATGTCACACTCAGCAAACGCCTGCAGATGGCACAAAACCAGATGGCTCGACTTATATACCACCTCCCGCGATGGCAGTCAGTTAGACCTCTCTTGAGGCAACTCCACTGGCTTCCGATTACATCCTGTGTCATCTTCAAATCGGCCTGTATAACTTTCAAGTCCCTACACGTACGCAGTCTCAATCAGATATACCCCATCCCGCAGCCTTCGGTCTGCTTCTCAAACTCTTTTGACTGTCCCCCGATACAATTTCTCACGCAAAGGAGGCCGTAGGTTCGCCATTCTCGCCCCCAAGCTGAGGAACTCCCTCCCCCTGGATATTCGTTCTTGCAATGCTCTTCTTCCATTCAGGAAACTTTTAAAAACCTGGCTGTTTATCCAGGCATCGGCCTAATGCTTTGATGGTCTCCACTGCTGATGCAGCGTAGTTGGTAAGTGCCATGAAACCCTTGGGTGTGCGATCGCTTTATAAAACCTTGCTAAGATAAGATAAGATAAGATAAGATGTCCTAAGACTGAAAGATGAACATTTCGCTACAGAATTTTGCAGATTTGCACCCAAACCATTTTTTATAGAAAGGTGCTGAGGGTCCTTAGATCTCTACCTAGAGAGTTATGGGCCGCATTTTGTTATGGGAGTATTGAGAGTGCTAATTTAAGACAGGTCTGTGCCACAGTGTTAAGGTGGCTGGTGTCTTAAATGGTTGAAGAGCTCGAGGGGGACTTGTGTCTTAAAGGTTTGAGGAATATTTCCACATTTTTTGATGTCACTGGATCGTTTATGATTGTGCTGCTTTGGGCTGAACATTATAGCAGCATTTGTTGACACATCTAAAGTAATTAAAGAACACAACTAAACATCACACACTAATGAAGCAAAATAACGGCACAACAGAAACAACTGTACAACGCAACTAAATAGTCAAAAGATAGCACAACACAGCGACCACAGAAAAACAAACAATAGTAGCAAGAAAACACAGCAGGACATAAAATCCACACAACCTATCACCGCCACAAAATAAACAATCCCGCCATACATTACCATCTCCCCAAATCAGCTTTGAAAATACAGTGGTAAAAGGTTTTTGCACCAAGTACTCCCTTACTTTGTTTTATTCCCCGAGGGCTGACTGCCCATGATAGCACATTGTGAAGCACCAAGGCTATCTGAAACATTTTATTATAATACAGGCTAATATATAGTAATTATTAAATTAGTTGTTTTGACAATAGAGTGAAAAATTAAAACGGAAAAAAACAAGAATGATGAGAAGTTATGGAAATGTATTCTTACGGCCCCAGGCGGTCTTTCATCTTTGACAGGCAGGTCATAATTAGGGCTCATAATTGGGTACATTTATGTCAGATCATTGCTTGGCAATTCTCATCCAAGCCAACAAATCGGAAATAAAAATCTATTATCATGATCAGTTAAATAGATGACATGCAAATGTAATTATGTGCACTTTGACGCCGAGTTGTATAAAGCAAATATGATAAGCAGAGCAGGAGCATTTATGATAAAGGACGAGGTTGTCTCTAGTGATGTATGGGGAGTATACAATTTCACTATGTTATTCAGTAGGTATGTAGCTGAGTGGTGCTGCCTCCTGACATTCGCATGAGGCAACGTTTCTATGTTCCAGACACTTGGATTGCAAACGAGCCTAACACAAAGAGTAGGGACCCATGATCTCCCACTCTCTCTTCTACAGTCCAACACTTAGGCCATTCCAACTACATCTGGAAACTTTCTTTCTTTGTCTGGTGCTCAAGCACACAGTGTAGCTGACAGTGTCAACAAGCTGATTGGTCATTTTACAGGCTTTAGCTCTTTTAGTCAAAGCGTGTTTGTGTGTGTGTGTGTGCATGTCAGTGTGTTTGTGTGCCTGGTATGGGCATCCACCTTGACACACAGTGTCTCTCCTTGCTTATAATCATCACCTATATCTGGTTGGTAGAACGCGGGTTCACCTGCCCAGAAATTTACCATACTCACCTGGGCCCATAAATACATACACACTTTGAACAGGTAAACCTACGCTAAACCAGTGATTTAAATAACCTTTTTTTTAGGACCTATACCTTGACTTACCAAACCTTGTCACCGGTACCTAGAGTCCTAAGGGATCCATGGACTGCAAGAAAATAGGTAGTAAATAAACATATGCACTCATAAAATAACCACAGACTCGGGAAAGATTTAAATGCTTTATCTAAATAATTTATTTACATGTAATGAAAAAAAGCACAGGTGCACCATAAATTATAAGTGTGCAAGAACAACACAATTATCGTAAAAGCACAAATAGTGATGTCCAAAGGTCTTGTTTGTTTGATTCATTTATTTGTCAACAGAAGAAAACGAACAGCCGACGCGTTTCGTCCCGGATGGGACTTCTTCAGGGCAAGAATAGGATGTCAAATCCTTGGCGGTGTGTGTGGTCGTGTGGTGAAGACCAGATAGTTGGGGTCTGTTTCGCAGTCTCAAATCAAAAAGTTTAAATGCAAAAGCTACTGGAGGTCTTTAGGTTATTTCAATCCTCCAGGGTGAATATCCAGCTGGGCTAGGAATTAGACTAAATTGGGATATCAGTAATGAAGCAAAGTCAATATTGGTCTGGATACAGGTAAGTATCAATGAGATGCACCATTCATGGGTTGTGCACCTTAATCTGAAATTATCCAATGGAACCTTCAAATAGTGAATCGAAGTGTATCTCAAGGTATCCCCTAACTTCTCCACCAAATTTCGCAACAGAAGTTATCACTGGAATTCGAAGCCCAGACGTCGAGTCCCCTCAGTCCGTATAGCGCCTGATGGACCATCAGGTGCTATACGGACTGAGGGGAAACAGACCCCAACTATCTGGTCTTCACCACACGACCACACACATCGCCAAGAATTTGACATCCTATTCTTGCCCTGAAGAAGTCCCATCCGGGACGAAACGCGTCGGCTGTTCGTTTTCTTCTATTGACAAATAAATGAATCAAACAAACAAGACCTTTGGACATCACTATTTGTGCTTTTACGATAATTGTATTGTTCTTGCACACTTATAATTTATGGTGCACCTGTGCTTTTTTCATTACATGTTAAAGTTCTGGTTAGGACTGTCATTGTGATGGCGGGTGTCTTATCGGTGTGCACATAATCCCCGTTTAACTGTCTGAAAAAGAGGGGACAAATTATAATAGAGGTAATTTTGGATCAGGTGCATTTCTATGAAGGTTCCGCCATCTGCCATGTATTAGTAATTTATTTACATGTCAGTGTCCATACTAAATTAATCAGAGCTTGATCAAATAAGAAAAAAAAAATCAAAGCAAGATGATGTGAAATTATCATGAAACGTTCTTTAAGCATTGAAACATAGCAAGGGTAAGAAGAAGGAAACAGCACAATAACATACCCCGCTCAGCATTATATTTACCTACAATGGTGTGAAGACCAATCCTGGCCACGGGATGGGATAAAGGACAGGACCCCCGATAGTGCAGGTGCCAACAGGATAGAACAGGTGCAGACCAGAATCAGGATAAGTATGGACCAAATCGGATCAGGAACAGACCACCACAGGTCAGGATCGGCACCCACAGCTAAAGTGCAACGCCAGCGTCACGCCCTTCTCTGCAGCTAACAGTTGGACCTTGATTGGGTTAGCGAATCTTCTCCCTCTAGAACCCCGATTGCATTATCGATCTCCTTCCCAGAACCCCAATTGGGTTATTGAATCTTCTGACAGAGTGCTCCGCCAGCACCTCTGATCCTGAATCTTCTGACAGAGTGCTCCGCCAGCACCTCTGCTCTTGATCGCCTATTGAGTGCGTTGGGTCAGTGACAGGTCAGCTATTCGGACAAGTCGGACAAACTAACTAGCTAATCCTACCTTAGTTATACCATTTTCCAGGGCAGTGTACCACCCCCCAATGTTGCAAATGTGTGAATTCCCTCAATTTGATTGGTCAAAAGACGAGGAGAGGTCATCACACCATGTCAGTTATGAGGTCATGCTCTTCAATATTCAGATTTATGTTCCCGCCCGATATTTTATTTTTCCATGCACTTTTATTCCACCCGGCAATTAATGTATCAATAAGAACTACAATGTAATATAACAATTCGGTTCAGCTTCCTCTCCAAGGGTCAAGACGAAAGGTTCCCAAGAACATCTTCTAGCAAGTCAGGAGTTGTCCGGGTTTCAATGCCATGGCTTGTGGACTCTTGAGCTCTTCTGCGCAGTCGCAGGATTGCAAGATGGAGTGCAGCAAGATTGCATAAGGCTCAAATACAAGCTAATAGCAAAGTCAAAGAGAAACAGTTTTAGAACAAAGAATCAATGAATGCACTATACACCACTTATCTCTACTCTATTCCCATTACTTTATTTTAACTAAAGCATTAGAGATTATGCAGAACGAACAACTTAATAAAAGCAATAGTGCAAGCGTTAGCACGTTAACACATAGAGTAGCCATCTTAGTTATAGTGCGCAGAAGCAAGAATTTCCCACCAAGCAGAGATAATACGTCATGTCACGTGAGTGTGACAGACTCACGCGCAGTAAAGTTCCCATGTTGCGGCGGCCATTTTAATGTTTTTGAGTTACCGTTGGTAAAAGCACACATGCAAGCTTCCCCAGCTTACTAGAAATGTCGTGTTTTGCATTGTTAATAAGACGAAACATCTTGGTCAATACATTACTCATTATTTTGAGAGGGTTGAGTCCAAGCAAGGAGCTTTATGTGCGAAACCTTGCTCCATCAAACCCCTTGTTGATGATATTTTATATCATCACAAATTACAGAAACAGATGCCAACTTTTCAACATTTACTCATTTCTATTTCTTCAAACACTCTTTTAGGCTTTTCCCCATTATTCATGTCGAAGTTTTTCATTTTCTTGTACAGATCCCCATTTAATTCTTCAGTCTCAATTTCACTGAAGTTTCTTTTCTTTCCTCTCTGATTTACCTTATATGTCTTATTATGTTTACGACATTTGCAACAAATTATTATCCCTAAAATCAGTAGTGCTACTCCCACCATTGGCATCAGTATTTTACCTACAAAACTCTTTCCTACATTAGTGAACCAACTACCTATTGAGGAGAGACCACTAATTAGTCTCTTCCATGCACTGTCAACCTCCAGTGGTTTCAATTCTTCTCTCAAATTGGTAATATTTCTTGTGTACCTTTTAATTTCTACGCTTTCATCTTGAATGTAAGTGCAACCATGTTGCGTCTTCAGCATTCTACAGACTCCGCCCTCTTTTGCCAATAATATGTCAAGAGCAAGTCGATTTCGTAAAACCATTGATCTTACCGCAACCAATTCGGTATTGATCATCAAAAATCCACTAGATGTGTCAGTCGATAAGCGATCCACCAATGTTGATAATTTGCAGATTCTTTGAGTGTTCAGAACTACACCCACTGAAGGTATTATTGCACTAAATATGTCACCTACAATTTCAGCAAATGATGCTCTTTTATTACAAGTTAGTCCATTAGTTTCTTCATTGCTTCCAGTGATTTTCTCTACGTGGTACACTTTTGGGAATACTATTCCAAAATAGCAACTGCCGTACCAATGATCAGGTGATTTAAAATAAGCTTTGTTCCCACAAATGTAATAAATTCCAGGATAAACTGGTTCAGTTCCATCTTTGAAACCCCAACCCCCAATAACTTTGAAATTGTGTTTGCATTAACTGGAACCAATGAATATATTGTTATAATAATCTGTTTTTTCTCTATGGAGATAGAGTTTCCCTTTCTTTTCGAAATCCAGCAACATAGCAGCTTGAGTCTTGCTATTAGAGGTAAACTCTTTATTTTCAGCCCATTTAGGAATCTTTCGTTTATGATCAGCGGTTTCTCTATGGAAATCCTGTCTCCCTTTCTCGACTAAATCTAAAAACCTCTTTTCTTTTTCTTGTAATATACATGTTAGATTGTCTTTGTGAGCCTTGGCTACATCTATTGATCCTAATGTTAGAAAATAATCCCCCATAAAGTGTGTAGAGTCCCTAGTACTAGAAAGACGATTTAAATTTCTAGGCAAAGGAACTTCAGAAAAGACTACATCAAAATTAGAATAATAATACTGTAATTTTCCAGTTCTATAAAATAAAGTAGCTAAAATGCCACATGAAATACCATAGGTAAGGGGTAAATCATGGTAAGTGACCCCTTCAGCTACTCAGACACCCTCACAGCTTGGCTTGTCCCCTCCGGTTGACCTGCCTCTTCAGCTGGATTTTCATTAGGGAGAGGAGCTTTTTCTTCCAAGGGTGCTGAAACTCGACAGGTGTGAAAAGCATGCACCCAATTTGTCAATCCTCCACACTTTACTGCAGTGTTCGTCACCAAGATAACCTGATATGAGCCTCTCCAGCGAACATGCTAGCAGCTCTTTCACACGTGCTTTCAACCAGCACCCAGTCCCCTGGACTTAGGTCATGACAGAGATCACTTGAAGCCGGAACCACAGCAGACAGCACCTGGTGGAACACAGAACAGATGACATCAGCTAGTCCCTTGCAATAATCAAGGATCAGATCATCAGTGATGTTTATCAAGGCTGTTGATGGAACCACTGGTTACCTCATAGCCCTCCCTATCAGTACTTCATGAGGTGAAAGACCTGTTCTCCTGTCTGGGGTACTGCGCATACTTATCAACACCAAAGGCAAAGCATCAGGCCATTTCAGAGACGTGGATGAACACACTTTCGCCATTCGAGCTTTCAAAGTTCCATTGATCTGTTCCACTATCCCAGAAGCCTCTGGACGAGAAGTACAATGGAGTCTCTGATCAACCTGCAATGCTGTGCAAAGTATCTTCATGATTTCGCTGTGGAAGTGTGTTCCTCTGTCTGATTCCAAAGAGGTCGGAATCCCACACCTAGAAATTAGTTCCCTCAACAACAGCTTTGCTACGGGGAGTGTGTCATACCTACGTGTAGGGTAAGCCTCCACCCACCTTGAGAACACACACAACACAACCAAGACGTACCATAGCCCACTACATCTAGGCATCTCAATGAAATCCAACTGCATCCTGTTGAAAGGTCCCCCGGACCTCCCAATGTGACTCATCGTAACCATGGTGTTCTTTCCAGCATTCATCTGTTGACATGTAACGCACCTCTGACACACAGCTTCTGCCACTGCACAAAATCGTGTATTGTACCACGTTTGTCTGAACACTCGCACCATGGCATCTCTTCCCAGATGTACCGCACCATTAATTTGTCCTGCCATCGGGCTCAACAACTCATCTGGCAACACTGCTCTTCCATCACTTGAGACCCAAATATCCACATCCCCTTTCACACAGCTTTAATTGATCCACACATTCTTCTCTTGGTCTGAAACCTGTTCCTGCAGGTACTGGAGTTTGTCCCAAGTATCTGCCATGGCCAACATCATGTTGAACTTGGTTCTTTCTTGGCTCCCCTCTACATGACTTTCAGTGAATGAACAACCTGGCAGTTCGGGCTGGACTGTACCCATAGGGCACATGGTCAAGGCTGATTTGCATATGGCTGGGTTCAAACTGAAATGGCATGGTGAGCAAAAAAACAATGGATTTAGGGGCACATGCATCAACCTATTTAGGAAGTGCAAACGGTGCGAATCGGTAAATTCGGCCGTTTGCACTTCCTAAATAAGTTTTTGGGATGCATCAAACTATTTTTCAGAATTCGCATTTTTTTTGCATTTCTAAAAAATGCGAATGCATTTAAGGAATCGCATTTGTGCGATTCCTTAAATGCAATGCATCAATTTAAAAAAAAATGCGAATTCTGAAATTGGAAGTGCAAATTAACACGAGGTTGACCCTCGTGGTAATTTGCGAAAATGTTTCAAAATGCAAACAAATTCATTTTTTACACTGTCATGTTACAGACACACATCTCCTTAGGACATGTGTGTGTGAAACATGCACTTTCAAATGCATTTCAGGGGTGCAGGGGGGGTCCTTTGGACCCCCCCTGCACCCTTGGAATGCATCAACAAATTGCGAATTTGGAAATGACATCCCATTGACTCCTATGGGCCTTTTGGCCCATAGGAATCAATGGGAATTGTGAAAATGCACTTAGGAATTCGCTACTTATTTGGAATTCGGTAAAAATTGCGATTTTTACCGAATCCCAAATGAAAAGCCCAAAAAATGATGCATACCATTTTGCAATTCCTAATGTGCGATTCGGTATTTTTCGCAAATTAAGAAATGCAAAATGTATGAATGATGCATGTGCCCCTTAGGCCCATATCTCTGTACTGGGGTGAATGTGTGACATTGTTCTGCATTCTGTCCGTTACCTGGTGTTTTCCATGAACAACCTTGCTCAGTACAGAAACGTGCAACTTCGTCCGTATAGCGATTCCCAAGTGACACGAAATCTGTCCCCTTTCCATGAGCTGTGCACTTAACAACTGCAATTGCTTTGGGGCGCTGTAAGACCTCTAGGAGCAACCACACAAACTCCGCATTTTGGGTGGGTGATCCAGATGATGTCATGTAACCTCTCTGGGACCATAACTGTCCGAATTCATGAACCACACCAAGCCCATACTGGCTGTCGGTGTAAATGGTAATTCGAATTTGGTCTGCTGCCAAGCAAGCACGAGTCAAAGCAATGATCTCAGCCACCTGAGCTGAGTATACTCCTTCCAAGCATACAGCTTCAACTACTCCTGTAAAGGTAAATACAGCAAATGCTGATCTCAACTGACAAACACTGTCTCTTAAGCATGAACCATCAACAAAGAAAATTTCATCAGGGTCAGGCAATGTTTCATCAACAATGTCAGGTCTCGGTTTGGTGCAAAGCTCAGTCACATCAAGACAATCATGGTCCGCACAATTTTCATCAAGTATGTTTGGCAATGGCATCAATGTGGCAGGTTTCAAAACAGACACCTCCTAAGGGTCACATTCTCCACAGTAAGTATTACCTGCTCGTAGCCTGTGTTGATCAGGTGCTGTGTCTTGGTCCTGGTCATCAACAATTCAACAGAGTGTGGAACATAAACAGTTAATTGGTGACCCATGACAATACTTTCACACCTTTCAATGCTGACACCCGTTGTAGCAAAGGATTTGAGATATCCGGGCAACGCTGAAGCTACTGGATCTAAAGTAGCTGAGAAGTAGGCAACTGGTCTATGGACACCTCTGTGTTCCAGGACTAAAACTGACAATACACACCCTTCTCGCTCACAACAGAATAGTGAAAAACGGTTGTTGTAATCAGGCATCCCCAGTGTCGGACCACGACAAAGGTTCTCTTGCAACTCTAAGAATGCCTTCATACAGTCATTGTCCCATGGTACCAGATCACTTACATCCTTGTGCAAAGGCTTTTTAATGAGAAGTTGGCAATCCACTGACGACAGTAGCCAACCATTCCCAAGAACATTCTGACTTCTCTCTGTGTAGAAGGCACCATCATGCTCATTATTGCCTCAATCCTGTCTGGTGACGCATTCCTCTTGCCTTTTTCTATCCGATGCTCCAAATACTGAGCCTCATTCAAGCAGTACTGCAGCTTATTTGGCAACACCTTGTGTCCGTTCTCTGCCAAATGGTTCAGTAAGGTGATGGTATCAATCCTGCATGCATCTTCAGTTTCTGACGCAACAAGATCATCTACGTACTGGACGAGAACAGAGTTCTGCGGCAATACAAGACTCTCAAGATTCTTCTTAAAGATCTGACTAAAGATGAATGGACTTTCTGTATACCCCGGAGGGATACGACACCATGTTAAAACATGATTTTCCAGTTTAAAGACAAAAATAAATTGGCTCTCCTCATGCAATGAAATCAAGACGAAAGCCTGACAAAGATCATTCACAGTGAACCACTCCGCTTGACATGGAATCAGAAACAGTATTACAGATGGATTCGGTACCACTTGACAATAGGGAACCACTATGTGTTAACCCGGCGCAAATCCTGCACAATTCTGAATTTCCCGCTCGGTTTCTGCAATCCCATAATAGGCGAGTTACATGGACTGCCCATTACTTCCTTCAGAATTCCCTGCTTAATCATGGACTCGATCACAGGTTTTATCCCTGCAACCGTCTCTGGTGTCAAATTGTACTGGGGCGTTCTGGGGAACTCAACATTCTGTTTGACCTGAATCTTAACGAGCTCCACTCCTTTGATCAAGCCTATGTCCTTACCAGTGAAGTCCCACACTTCCCGCGAGCCTGAATCTCTCAATTCAAGTGGAAGCTCTTCCACTGTCACCACAGGGTACATTTCAATGCACACATGTTGATTTATGACCTTAAAAGCAGCATCATCGTCATTGGTTTGCAGTTCCACTCCTTTAGGGGTGCAGTAGATGGTGCAATTGAGTTTACACATTAGATCCCTCTCGAGTAAACAAACAGAGCTCGAATCGCACACCACGAACTGATGTCTATCTCAAAATGTTCCTATCTTCACAGGAATCGCTTCAGTCAAAGGGCTTGTCATTTTCCTATTTGCAACACCTACAACTTGGATAGATTTTCTTGAGAGGGGTAGTTTGGGGACTACTGCAGACTTAACAGTAGAACAGGTAGCACCAGTATCAACCAGAAAGCTGGTAGGGTGGGCCATCGACATCATCTTCCACAAATTGTCCCCTCTGGTCTACCTCCAAGACTGCCCCAAGAGTGCAGTCTTCCTCCCCCCCTCAGGCACCGTCATGCCAACCGGTCTAGGTAACAATCATCGCTGTCATCAAAACAAGGCATCTGCTGGTAGATCCGAGTCCCTGTCGGGATCCTCGGAGGCAGGGGGACCTGTACTCGCGGAGCCGAAGTCCCCCTTTCATTGACCTTGGCTTAATTACTGTCTTTGTCACCTCAGGCGCTTGTAGCTGCACTACCTCTCCCCCCTGCTGCATCTAATTTGTAGGATTCAAGGGACACTCGTGTCTCCAGTGTCCAATCTGATGACATGAATGACACTCAATGGTCTTTTTCAAGGTCGCCAGATCTACTCTTGGCTGGAAATCTTCTGGGTTTCCCTTTCCCTTATTCTGACCATTCTGTTTCCTTCCCAGCGTTCCTCCACCTGACTGTATTTGGCCTCCCTTATCAGCACCTTGCATCTAAACCAGCATCAGCTGGTCAGCATCAGTTTGTCCTTGAGTTTCTTATGCTTTGAATCTACCTCGATTTACAAAAGGGGGTGGTGATGAACAGAGTGTCTGAATTGAGCAGACCACTCTTACCCAGTCCAAAGATCAGGGCTTGATCCATCACCGTTATTTATCTCACTGCCCCATCCCAGCTCAGAACCTGGCTATATGCAAATCAGTCTGTCCCTGGCCCAGTGCATCATGGGAACAGGGCAGACTAAACTACCAAGCCAATTCTTTACCAGAAAGGAGACAAGCTACCGGGGACCGGTTTCTGGCATTTCAGCCTCTTCGGCCCGGCTTGCTTGAATCCTGATGGAGCAGTGAGAAAGGGACTCATGTCTGAGTATACCCTGCCACACCTATAGTGGCCAAAATCGATTTACAAAAGGGGGTGGTGATGAACAGAGTGTCTGAATTGAGCAGACCACTCTTACCCAGTCCAAAGATCAGGGCTTGATCCATCACCGTTATTTATCTCACTGCCCCATCCCAGCTCAGAACCTGGCTATATGCAAATCAGTCTGTCCCTGGCCCAGTGCATCATGGGAACAGGGCAGACTAAACTACCAAGCCAATTCTTTACCAGAAAGGAGACAAGCTACCGGGGACCGGTTTCTGGCATTTCAGCCTCTTCGGCCCGGCTTGCTTGAATCCTGATGGAGCAGTGAGAAAGGGACTCATGTCTGAGTATACCCTGCCACACCTATAGTGGCCAAAATCGATTTACAAAAGGGGGTGGTGATGAACAGAGTGTCTGAATTGAGCAGACCACTCTTACCCAGTCCAAAGATCAGGGCTTGATCCATCACCGTTATTTATCTCACTGCCCCATCCCAGCTCAGAACCTGGCTATATGCAAATCAGTCTGTCCCTGGCCCAGTGCATCATGGGAACAGGGCAGACTAAACTACCAAGCCAATTCTTTACCAGAAAGGAGACAAGCTACCGGGGACCGGTTTCTGGCATTTCAGCCTCTTCGGCCCGGCTTGCTTGAATCCTGATGGAGCAGTGAGAAAGGGACTCATGTCTGAGTATACCCTGCCACACCTATAGTGGCCAAAATCGATTTACAAAAGGGGGTGGTGATGAACAGAGTGTCTGAATTGAGCAGACCACTCTTACCCAGTCCAAAGATCAGGGCTTGATCCATCACCGTTATTTATCTCACTGCCCCATCCCAGCTCAGAACCTGGCTATATGCAAATCAGTCTGTCCCTGGCCCAGTGCATCATGGGAACAGGGCAGACTAAACTACCAAGCCAATTCTTTACCAGAAAGGAGACAAGCTACCGGGGACCGGTTTCTGGCATTTCAGCCTCTTCGGCCCGGCTTGCTTGAATCCTGATGGAGCAGTGAGAAAGGGACTCATGTCTGAGTATACCCTGCCACACCTATAGTGGCCAAAATCGATTTACAAAAGGGGGTGGTGATGAACAGAGTGTCTGAATTGAGCAGACCACTCTTACCCAGTCCAAAGATCAGGGCTTGATCCATCACCGTTATTTATCTCACTGCCCCATCCCAGCTCAGAACCTGGCTATATGCAAATCAGTCTGTCCCTGGCCCAGTGCATCATGGGAACAGGGCAGACTAAACTACCAAGCCAATTCTTTACCAGAAAGGAGACAAGCTACCGGGGACCGGTTTCTGGCATTTCAGCCTCTTCGGCCCGGCTTGCTTGAATCCTGATGGAGCAGTGAGAAAGGGACTCATGTCTGAGTATACCCTGCCACACCTATAGTGGCCAAAATCGATTTACAAAAGGGGGTGGTGATGAACAGAGTGTCTGAATTGAGCAGACCACTCTTACCCAGTCCAAAGATCAGGGCTTGATCCATCACCGTTATTTATCTCACTGCCCCATCCCAGCTCAGAACCTGGCTATATGCAAATCAGTCTGTCCCTGGCCCAGTGCATCATGGGAACAGGGCAGACTAAACTACCAAGCCAATTCTTTACCAGAAAGGAGACAAGCTACCGGGGACCGGTTTCTGGCATTTCAGCCTCTTCGGCCCGGCTTGCTTGAATCCTGATGGAGCAGTGAGAAAGGGACTCATGTCTGAGTATACCCTGCCACACCTATAGTGGCCAAAATCGATTTACAAAAGGGGGTGGTGATGAACAGAGTGTCTGAATTGAGCAGACCACTCTTACCCAGTCCAAAGATCAGGGCTTGATCCATCACCGTTATTTATCTCACTGCCCCATCCCAGCTCAGAACCTGGCTATATGCAAATCAGTCTGTCCCTGGCCCAGTGCATCATGGGAACAGGGCAGACTAAACTACCAAGCCAATTCTTTACCAGAAAGGAGACAAGCTACCGGGGACCGGTTTCTGGCATTTCAGCCTCTTCGGCCCGGCTTGCTTGAATCCTGATGGAGCAGTGAGAAAGGGACTCATGTCTGAGTATACCCTGCCACACCTATAGTGGCCAAAATCGATTTACAAAAGGGGGTGGTGATGAACAGAGTGTCTGAATTGAGCAGACCACTCTTACCCAGTCCAAAGATCAGGGCTTGATCCATCACCGTTATTTATCTCACTGCCCCATCCCAGCTCAGAACCTGGCTATATGCAAATCAGTCTGTCCCTGGCCCAGTGCATCATGGGAACAGGGCAGACTAAACTACCAAGCCAATTCTTTACCAGAAAGGAGACAAGCTACCGGGGACCGGTTTCTGGCATTTCAGCCTCTTCGGCCCGGCTTGCTTGAATCCTGATGGAGCAGTGAGAAAGGGACTCATGTCTGAGTATACCCTGCCACACCTATAGTGGCCAAAATCGATTTACAAAAGGGGGTGGTGATGAACAGAGTGTCTGAATTGAGCAGACCACTCTTACCCAGTCCAAAGATCAGGGCTTGATCCATCACCGTTATTTATCTCACTGCCCCATCCCAGCTCAGAACCTGGCTATATGCAAATCAGTCTGTCCCTGGCCCAGTGCATCATGGGAACAGGGCAGACTAAACTACCAAGCCAATTCTTTACCAGAAAGGAGACAAGCTACCGGGGACCGGTTTCTGGCATTTCAGCCTCTTCGGCCCGGCTTGCTTGAATCCTGATGGAGCAGTGAGAAAGGGACTCATGTCTGAGTATACCCTGCCACACCTATAGTGGCCAAAATCGATTTACAAAAGGGGGTGGTGATGAACAGAGTGTCTGAATTGAGCAGACCACTCTTACCCAGTCCAAAGATCAGGGCTTGATCCATCACCGTTATTTATCTCACTGCCCCATCCCAGCTCAGAACCTGGCTATATGCAAATCAGTCTGTCCCTGGCCCAGTGCATCATGGGAACAGGGCAGACTAAACTACCAAGCCAATTCTTTACCAGAAAGGAGACAAGCTACCGGGGACCGGTTTCTGGCATTTCAGCCTCTTCGGCCCGGCTTGCTTGAATCCTGATGGAGCAGTGAGAAAGGGACTCATGTCTGAGTATACCCTGCCACACCTATAGTGGCCAAAATCGATTTACAAAAGGGGGTGGTGATGAACAGAGTGTCTGAATTGAGCAGACCACTCTTACCCAGTCCAAAGATCAGGGCTTGATCCATCACCGTTATTTATCTCACTGCCCCATCCCAGCTCAGAACCTGGCTATATGCAAATCAGTCTGTCCCTGGCCCAGTGCATCATGGGAACAGGGCAGACTAAACTACCAAGCCAATTCTTTACCAGAAAGGAGACAAGCTACCGGGGACCGGTTTCTGGCATTTCAGCCTCTTCGGCCCGGCTTGCTTGAATCCTGATGGAGCAGTGAGAAAGGGACTCATGTCTGAGTATACCCTGCCACACCTATAGTGGCCAAAATCGATTTACAAAAGGGGGTGGTGATGAACAGAGTGTCTGAATTGAGCAGACCACTCTTACCCAGTCCAAAGATCAGGGCTTGATCCATCACCGTTATTTATCTCACTGCCCCATCCCAGCTCAGAACCTGGCTATATGCAAATCAGTCTGTCCCTGGCCCAGTGCATCATGGGAACAGGGCAGACTAAACTACCAAGCCAATTCTTTACCAGAAAGGAGACAAGCTACCGGGGACCGGTTTCTGGCATTTCAGCCTCTTCGGCCCGGCTTGCTTGAATCCTGATGGAGCAGTGAGAAAGGGACTCATGTCTGAGTATACCCTGCCACACCTATAGTGGCCAAAATCGATTTACAAAAGGGGGTGGTGATGAACAGAGTGTCTGAATTGAGCAGACCACTCTTACCCAGTCCAAAGATCAGGGCTTGATCCATCACCGTTATTTATCTCACTGCCCCATCCCAGCTCAGAACCTGGCTATATGCAAATCAGTCTGTCCCTGGCCCAGTGCATCATGGGAACAGGGCAGACTAAACTACCAAGCCAATTCTTTACCAGAAAGGAGACAAGCTACCGGGGACCGGTTTCTGGCATTTCAGCCTCTTCGGCCCGGCTTGCTTGAATCCTGATGGAGCAGTGAGAAAGGGACTCATGTCTGAGTATACCCTGCCACACCTATAGTGGCCAAAATCGATTTACAAAAGGGGGTGGTGATGAACAGAGTGTCTGAATTGAGCAGACCACTCTTACCCAGTCCAAAGATCAGGGCTTGATCCATCACCGTTATTTATCTCACTGCCCCATCCCAGCTCAGAACCTGGCTATATGCAAATCAGTCTGTCCCTGGCCCAGTGCATCATGGGAACAGGGCAGACTAAACTACCAAGCCAATTCTTTACCAGAAAGGAGACAAGCTACCGGGGACCGGTTTCTGGCATTTCAGCCTCTTCGGCCCGGCTTGCTTGAATCCTGATGGAGCAGTGAGAAAGGGACTCATGTCTGAGTATACCCTGCCACACCTATAGTGGCCAAAATCGATTTACAAAAGGGGGTGGTGATGAACAGAGTGTCTGAATTGAGCAGACCACTCTTACCCAGTCCAAAGATCAGGGCTTGATCCATCACCGTTATTTATCTCACTGCCCCATCCCAGCTCAGAACCTGGCTATATGCAAATCAGTCTGTCCCTGGCCCAGTGCATCATGGGAACAGGGCAGACTAAACTACCAAGCCAATTCTTTACCAGAAAGGAGACAAGCTACCGGGGACCGGTTTCTGGCATTTCAGCCTCTTCGGCCCGGCTTGCTTGAATCCTGATGGAGCAGTGAGAAAGGGACTCATGTCTGAGTATACCCTGCCACACCTATAGTGGCCAAAATCGATTTACAAAAGGGGGTGGTGATGAACAGAGTGTCTGAATTGAGCAGACCACTCTTACCCAGTCCAAAGATCAGGGCTTGATCCATCACCGTTATTTATCTCACTGCCCCATCCCAGCTCAGAACCTGGCTATATGCAAATCAGTCTGTCCCTGGCCCAGTGCATCATGGGAACAGGGCAGACTAAACTACCAAGCCAATTCTTTACCAGAAAGGAGACAAGCTACCGGGGACCGGTTTCTGGCATTTCAGCCTCTTCGGCCCGGCTTGCTTGAATCCTGATGGAGCAGTGAGAAAGGGACTCATGTCTGAGTATACCCTGCCACACCTATAGTGGCCAAAATCGATTTACAAAAGGGGGTGGTGATGAACAGAGTGTCTGAATTGAGCAGACCACTCTTACCCAGTCCAAAGATCAGGGCTTGATCCATCACCGTTATTTATCTCACTGCCCCATCCCAGCTCAGAACCTGGCTATATGCAAATCAGTCTGTCCCTGGCCCAGTGCATCATGGGAACAGGGCAGACTAAACTACCAAGCCAATTCTTTACCAGAAAGGAGACAAGCTACCGGGGACCGGTTTCTGGCATTTCAGCCTCTTCGGCCCGGCTTGCTTGAATCCTGATGGAGCAGTGAGAAAGGGACTCATGTCTGAGTATACCCTGCCACACCTATAGTGGCCAAAATCGATTTACAAAAGGGGGTGGTGATGAACAGAGTGTCTGAATTGAGCAGACCACTCTTACCCAGTCCAAAGATCAGGGCTTGATCCATCACCGTTATTTATCTCACTGCCCCATCCCAGCTCAGAACCTGGCTATATGCAAATCAGTCTGTCCCTGGCCCAGTGCATCATGGGAACAGGGCAGACTAAACTACCAAGCCAATTCTTTACCAGAAAGGAGACAAGCTACCGGGGACCGGTTTCTGGCATTTCAGCCTCTTCGGCCCGGCTTGCTTGAATCCTGATGGAGCAGTGAGAAAGGGACTCATGTCTGAGTATACCCTGCCACACCTATAGTGGCCAAAATCGATTTACAAAAGGGGGTGGTGATGAACAGAGTGTCTGAATTGAGCAGACCACTCTTACCCAGTCCAAAGATCAGGGCTTGATCCATCACCGTTATTTATCTCACTGCCCCATCCCAGCTCAGAACCTGGCTATATGCAAATCAGTCTGTCCCTGGCCCAGTGCATCATGGGAACAGGGCAGACTAAACTACCAAGCCAATTCTTTACCAGAAAGGAGACAAGCTACCGGGGACCGGTTTCTGGCATTTCAGCCTCTTCGGCCCGGCTTGCTTGAATCCTGATGGAGCAGTGAGAAAGGGACTCATGTCTGAGTATACCCTGCCACACCTATAGTGGCCAAAATCGATTTACAAAAGGGGGTGGTGATGAACAGAGTGTCTGAATTGAGCAGACCACTCTTACCCAGTCCAAAGATCAGGGCTTGATCCATCACCGTTATTTATCTCACTGCCCCATCCCAGCTCAGAACCTGGCTATATGCAAATCAGTCTGTCCCTGGCCCAGTGCATCATGGGAACAGGGCAGACTAAACTACCAAGCCAATTCTTTACCAGAAAGGAGACAAGCTACCGGGGACCGGTTTCTGGCATTTCAGCCTCTTCGGCCCGGCTTGCTTGAATCCTGATGGAGCAGTGAGAAAGGGACTCATGTCTGAGTATACCCTGCCACACCTATAGTGGCCAAAATCGATTTACAAAAGGGGGTGGTGATGAACAGAGTGTCTGAATTGAGCAGACCACTCTTACCCAGTCCAAAGATCAGGGCTTGATCCATCACCGTTATTTATCTCACTGCCCCATCCCAGCTCAGAACCTGGCTATATGCAAATCAGTCTGTCCCTGGCCCAGTGCATCATGGGAACAGGGCAGACTAAACTACCAAGCCAATTCTTTACCAGAAAGGAGACAAGCTACCGGGGACCGGTTTCTGGCATTTCAGCCTCTTCGGCCCGGCTTGCTTGAATCCTGATGGAGCAGTGAGAAAGGGACTCATGTCTGAGTATACCCTGCCACACCTATAGTGGCCAAAATCGATTTACAAAAGGGGGTGGTGATGAACAGAGTGTCTGAATTGAGCAGACCACTCTTACCCAGTCCAAAGATCAGGGCTTGATCCATCACCGTTATTTATCTCACTGCCCCATCCCAGCTCAGAACCTGGCTATATGCAAATCAGTCTGTCCCTGGCCCAGTGCATCATGGGAACAGGGCAGACTAAACTACCAAGCCAATTCTTTACCAGAAAGGAGACAAGCTACCGGGGACCGGTTTCTGGCATTTCAGCCTCTTCGGCCCGGCTTGCTTGAATCCTGATGGAGCAGTGAGAAAGGGACTCATGTCTGAGTATACCCTGCCACACCTATAGTGGCCAAAATCGATTTACAAAAGGGGGTGGTGATGAACAGAGTGTCTGAATTGAGCAGACCACTCTTACCCAGTCCAAAGATCAGGGCTTGATCCATCACCGTTATTTATCTCACTGCCCCATCCCAGCTCAGAACCTGGCTATATGCAAATCAGTCTGTCCCTGGCCCAGTGCATCATGGGAACAGGGCAGACTAAACTACCAAGCCAATTCTTTACCAGAAAGGAGACAAGCTACCGGGGACCGGTTTCTGGCATTTCAGCCTCTTCGGCCCGGCTTGCTTGAATCCTGATGGAGCAGTGAGAAAGGGACTCATGTCTGAGTATACCCTGCCACACCTATAGTGGCCAAAATCGATTTACAAAAGGGGGTGGTGATGAACAGAGTGTCTGAATTGAGCAGACCACTCTTACCCAGTCCAAAGATCAGGGCTTGATCCATCACCGTTATTTATCTCACTGCCCCATCCCAGCTCAGAACCTGGCTATATGCAAATCAGTCTGTCCCTGGCCCAGTGCATCATGGGAACAGGGCAGACTAAACTACCAAGCCAATTCTTTACCAGAAAGGAGACAAGCTACCGGGGACCGGTTTCTGGCATTTCAGCCTCTTCGGCCCGGCTTGCTTGAATCCTGATGGAGCAGTGAGAAAGGGACTCATGTCTGAGTATACCCTGCCACACCTATAGTGGCCAAAATCGATTTACAAAAGGGGGTGGTGATGAACAGAGTGTCTGAATTGAGCAGACCACTCTTACCCAGTCCAAAGATCAGGGCTTGATCCATCACCGTTATTTATCTCACTGCCCCATCCCAGCTCAGAACCTGGCTATATGCAAATCAGTCTGTCCCTGGCCCAGTGCATCATGGGAACAGGGCAGACTAAACTACCAAGCCAATTCTTTACCAGAAAGGAGACAAGCTACCGGGGACCGGTTTCTGGCATTTCAGCCTCTTCGGCCCGGCTTGCTTGAATCCTGATGGAGCAGTGAGAAAGGGACTCATGTCTGAGTATACCCTGCCACACCTATAGTGGCCAAAATCGATTTACAAAAGGGGGTGGTGATGAACAGAGTGTCTGAATTGAGCAGACCACTCTTACCCAGTCCAAAGATCAGGGCTTGATCCATCACCGTTATTTATCTCACTGCCCCATCCCAGCTCAGAACCTGGCTATATGCAAATCAGTCTGTCCCTGGCCCAGTGCATCATGGGAACAGGGCAGACTAAACTACCAAGCCAATTCTTTACCAGAAAGGAGACAAGCTACCGGGGACCGGTTTCTGGCATTTCAGCCTCTTCGGCCCGGCTTGCTTGAATCCTGATGGACTACCTCATCACTACAATATCTGGCATACCTCGATATCTCGTCCAGCGGCTTGTTCTGCCAACAAATCAAATGCTGCTGGATCATGAGACAAATCTCAGGTCTCAATCCTAGAACAAACTTAAACACAAACTGTCCCATATCCTTAGGATCCATTACATCCAACCAACTGTACTGCTTAAAGACTTGCAAAAATCTTTTGTAATACTCATGCACCGTCTCTTTTGGTCCTGAACTGTCCGATCTATTTTCACACAGTCAATATCCTGGTGTGGTACCTTAGATTTCAACCACGTGATCACTTGCTCATACTTCTTCATGATAATTGGCAACGGTCCATTGGTGACAACATACCTGTCCGGTTCAGAAGTGGGCCATTCAACAGCAACCTTACAGGCTACCCACAAGTCACCCGGAACCACAATGTCAAACAATGTATTCAAGTTAATCCACAACACCTTCGAGATCTTGACAAACCTCTCAACCTGCTTGTACCACTCAACTGGACTTTCTCTGATTTGTGAATGCCGCCAAGTCTCCTCTACTCCAAGGCACATGTACATACCGTCCGGTAGCTACTTCTCGTAAAGAGTAGTTCCCAATTCCTTGTACTCCCCCTTCCGGAGAAGGTGGCTCTGCCGCATTTCTCTTACCACTCTTTTTCTTGGACCATCTTTCTTCCCACTTTTCAAGCCTATTCCATGCTTGTATCCCTATAATCAGCTCTCTGATATTGGGTCTTCAGTCCAATTACCCTCTTTTCGGCCAAATCTTGAAAAGTGTACTGTAACCGGTGACCACCCTGTAACATTTTTGTTTTAGACAAATCCACTTCATACCTGTTTGCCAATTCAGTTAGTTTCTCATGTGCCGACCTTGCTTTGCGGATCACATCTTTTGCCACAAACAACAACTCGTCTGGCTCATAGAGTTCCACACTCTCTAAAGGCAAGTTCCCTTCAACAATTTCATCCACTTCTGCTTTCAGTCACATCACATCTAACCTCTTTGCCCTTATTGCTGTCCTAAGGGTACCTCGAGTAGATGCACCACTCGACTCTCTGCAGTCACTGTCCTGTTGTCTGCACCTACTCCCTTCAAATGTGTCCCTTACAGCCACTCTATCCTCGGCACTCCCATGATCCCAGTCCTCCCTTTGCCTGCCACTCTGAATCCCTTCAACCGACTCCCATGTTCTCAAGTCTGACCTCAGTTCTCCCAAAGATTTCGGTCTTGGTCCTCTCAGATCCATTGGTCCTCTTGACGAATTTGCTGTAGCCGGCAACGGTGTGCGCGACTCTACAGGCCTCGATAATGGAACCAACCCATTCACTACACTGTTGCCTCCAAAGCCAGCACTCCCTTCCATTCCTGTCTGTGATGGGCTTCCATTCCTCACCTGCTCCGGATTGTACACTGACACTATGGGACCAATGGTAACCGGCACCTTAAGAGCATCCGGTTACCTCTGACAATTTACACTTTCTGCATTTCCCCCATTGAGAGTTTTCCCACTACTTCAGAACTCGGTGGAGCTTGTGGTTCCCTAGCTCCCTCTGACTCCGGATTGTACAGAGGTGGTCTCTCAGATAACAGCCTCTCTATCAAGCTATCGTCAGTATCACTGTCTTCATCGTCGGCCTTCTTTTTCTGCGTGTCCCCTGACTTGACCAACAATGCATACAATTTATCCTCCTCGATCATCTGTTCTCACCATCTTTTTTCCAATGCATCCCATCTCGCATCTTGAAATGCCCTAACTGACCTCTTCACTCGTTCCTGTCTCTTGTCCTTGTTTCTTTCGTGTGCTGCCCTAATCCACGCATGTAATGCCTCAAACTGTGTTGGTCTAGGCAAAGGTTGCAAAGAAGCCATAATCGATTTCAACTGGTATAACACTGATTCCCCTAAATCAAACGGGGTTCAGGAAAGGGATCGGAACAACAGCAAGTATCCTATCCATAGCTATGATTGCGGAGAAGTGCATGAGTAGAAAACAGGACCTGAACATATGTTTTATAGATCTTCAGGCGGCCTTCGACAGTGTGGATCGTAATCTGCTGTGGGCGAAATTGAGATCATGGGCAATTCCTGAGTGTATCCTAAAGGGTTTGCTGCTATTTTATTCTGATACTTGGTCGCAAGTAAAAATTGGTGATGGATCACGACTGTCGAGAAAAGTTCCCATAACCATCGGCCTCAAACAGGGGTGTGTTCTTGCGCCACACTTATTTAACCTCTTTATCTCAGATCTCTCTGCAAAATTGAACCACTGCAATGCCCACCCACCAAAACTTGGCGATTTACAGCTCACGCACTTGGCTTATGCAGATGACATTGTCCTTCTGAGCCTAACAAAGGTGGGGCTAACCAGATTAGTAACGGAACTGTCGGACTTCTTGATGGCAAACAAGCTGTCATTAAACATTTCAAAAACTAAAACCATGTTGATCACTAACCGCCGTGGATTGCATCATGATATATGGTTAAAAGGAAAACCTCTAGAGAAAGTCTTGGTTTACAAATATTTGGGATTTTATATAGATGACAAACTTAACCTAAAAGAACAGAAGAACTATCTGACACAAAGAGCGGGTGCTCTGATATTTGGACTAAGTACCTTGGCAAAAAAATTGGAAGGGCCATCACTTAAACCCCTTCTAACCGTAATGGCAAATAAAATCCTCCCAACCCTGACCTATGCAAGTGTGGCAATGCACGGAAAGGATGCCGACCTACTAAACATCCTGACAACCAAAATATACAAAAAAGTATTACGTCTCCCACGCACGACATCACCAGCGCAATTGCAACTTGAATTTGGACTAAAAAACGAAATACCGGGGAGACAATACTCTTATATTAAGGTCTGGTATCAGATTAAGCAAAAAGCAAGTAATAACAATCTGAATACCTACCTATGGCAAGAGTTTAAATCCCAAAAGAATTCCAAAGCAAATCAATTTCTTATGCAAGCTTTGGAGACAACCTGCTCAAAAACCCTATGGGATAATAATCTGTCATTTGTTGTCCTAAAACAGACCCTAAATAAAGTGGCCAAACTTCATTCGTTAATCTTGGACAAAGAAATGTTCTCCCATCGTTTGCACTCATGGGCTGTGATAAATGGCCATAAGACATTGACAGCTGCAAAATACCTGGAAACAACTTACTCTATTTTTATTAAGAAAAAGCTGATGGCGTTGAGACTTGGTGACTTTCCCACAAGAGCAAATGAACCTGCCTGGAAATTGCTTGACGACGTTTCTTGTCGACTGTGTGGTAGCCCTAAAGAGGACCTAATACACAGAATTTGTCACTGCAAGATGCTATCCAAGGAACGGTCACACCTAAAGGAAAGTTATCGGTCCATGAAACTACGAACATGTAGATCAGCCATTATTGGAAGCCTGGATACTACTGCTCCAAGAATACACTGCAAGCTGGTGAAGTTCTTGCAGGCATTTGAGAAACGTATAAAAACAATATGAACAATTAATGCTTTGAATTTTTTAACATTGTAATATTTTTTAGCGATAAACTTGTAAATGTTATATTTGTGTGTGACATTCATCAAATTGTGATGGTTTTAATTAACTAAACAATAAAGTTTAAATTTCAAATTTCAAAACTGGTATAACACTTCCAAACTAAAAGTTCCATATCTGGGAAAGGTCAACTCCTCATTCCCTTCAGTCATTTTGCACAATTCTCAAGCCACAGTATAGTATGCAAACCCACATTCGTAGCCATGTAATGAGTTGGAGTGTCCTCGGACCGAGCCTCTTCCCCCACCGGGGCTCTAATTTCTTTTCTCTTTTGAACAAATCTCGCAAAACTTCGAAACATTTCATGATGAAACCAGCGTTTCTCTTTTCGCAGCGCTTGTTTACTTCCTGATGACAATCCACCAATCCCAGTGCGGCTTTACACCAACCACCCTATCACAGCGTGGCACCTTCTGACGTCACCCCCGCTCGCAGCAGTTCCCCTTCTTTACAGTTCGCTTCTCACTCACGCATTTGTCCCATACATACACTGGAATAATCGCCTGTACGTCCAAGCAATTACTCCGCCGACTGTACGTCCACAGTCTGACTGTACGTCCACAGTCGTGTAATTGTCTACTGAAAACTGGCAACTCTCTGTCCACGAAACGACCGTACAATCACCTCAACTTACAAACACTCAGCAACCCAAGACCATTGGCAGTTACTCACGCACTCACACATTCGTTCCCCCTATATCTCGGTCCAGCAGGCAATTGATGGTACCTCACGATTCCCTAAACAGTGGTTGACAATTATTGTGGGTGTCTACTACACCCTAACTGCTTAAGCTACTCCCTGAGTCTAAGACTTTCCCGGGCTGCGTGCGTTCACAGCCTGATCTCCTTTCACACAACAGGCATTCCAACTCCGCAAGACATCATAACACAAACACCGCAATCTAACAACATATAACCCTGTTCATACTCACTCTCCCATGAACTGCTGCTTTCGGCGCACCATCACTCTTACGACGGTAATCCACTGGACAGTCATTGCCTGAATTCTATTGGCCTTGGGGAAACTCTTATCCTAATCTAGAACTCCCTTACTTCCAGAGACAAACCATCCTCTGGTACTACCAACTGATGACGCTAGGATTCTCAAATAGATTTTTCCTTACCAATCCTTGGAACCCCTGGCCGACTGAACCTTTTTGTCTGCTGAGTGTAAAGGGAAGTTTTCTATTTTCATACTTATGACAATTTTCGAAAGACCAAAAACATCGCAATCCAAAGGACCACTGACTACGAAGTAAAGTTTAAAGGTTTATTACAAAGCCAAAAATAAACACCTCAGCAAGAGGTTGAAGAAATAAACTGGCACTAATACAAACATAATCCTAGGCAAGAGTCTCAGCAGACTCAAAATGAAAAGTAGAGTAAGTTCAAGAAACATTAGGCAAACAATAATTGTTCCCACTGTCCTGAAGTCTTGACTGCATCTACTCCAACGGGAAAGAACAGATTAGTCTGTCCCTACACTAACTCTAAGGTGTCATTCCAACATAACATACCTCCTTGGCAAGAGAAAAAGGTGTCAGCTGTGAATGCTCCCTAAGAAGCACATTCACTTTTCCCGGTAAGTAGCCAAAGCTACCGAGCTCGTTCCAAGACGTTCCTTCATTTTCCTGCCTAGTTCCCACTAAAACCCCTGATCTAACTACATCTCCAGCTGGACTGACTTAGACTGACTCTCCTCCCCCGGGGCACTTTCTCTTATACAAAATCCCAAAACAGTAGACACGCCTTAGTCACACCCCTCTGGGCTGATGTCTGCTTCTGGAGTTTTCCACAAAGACTCCATCCTTGTCCAAAAACCAATGCTGTGTCCTTGGGTCCCAGGCACCTTCTCCGCCAAATGTTGCAGTTGTGCATTCCATTAGACTTTTCATTCTCACTCCTACCAACCTAACTCCTAAAACAATGCATTATTGTACCTAACAAGCTACGTGGCCTTGCACCTGCAAAAGAAATGTATGAGAAACGATCTTACACATGCTCTAAGTTACATTTCGAAATTCAGCTGCGGATAGGAGCCCTTTCCCAAGGAAACCATTTCAGGTCTGCATCTCTAGTTATGCCAAGAAAACTACAGTCAGGCCCCTGCTCACAATTTCATGCCTCAGGCCTTTACATTTTTAAATGCATTTCTAATACTACATTGAAACAATTTTGAAAAGCATTATTTCATTACATTTCTAAACATTGTTCCTTCTCATGTTGGAGCATCACACGGTTCTTTAAATGTAAATAAAAATTGTAAATTGATACTTGTATAGCGCACTACTCACCCGCAAGGGTCTCAAGGCGCTTGTACGAATACCGCTGTTGAACCCATCCTGGCTTTCCCTGTGAGGCGTCCACTCCTGGGCACCCCCAAGGTGGAGGCCAGGCATCCTTAGCGTTGTGAGGGCCGTTGTGGAGATTAAGCAAGCTATTGCCCAGAGTTGCAGAGTGGGACTCCATGATTGGAATAGGCACAGAGGCGAGAATGATCAGGTCCGTGGAATTTTTTAGCCCAAGACCCGCCGAGGCGGGGAATTGAACCCTGGTCCCGGGCTAGCCCTCTGCATCAGGGTCTGCCGCTCTAATCATTGAGGCACACTTCTCAATTAATTTAATTTAATTTAATAGGCAACCTACACGTGCAACTTTAATATGCCACATTCAAATCTAATGCAACATTTTAAACACAAAGCAATAATGTCTGTATTACTCAAAGCATAATCTCGGTTAAGGCACTACATAAGTTCTTCAAATGATATGAGCACTCTTCTGTACTTTGCAATACACTCTTTTAGTTCTACATTTCTAAGAATCACGCGTTAATACAGTCCTCTAAATATGCGGGTGCTGACTACGGGTGGTTATAGTGCACCCCTACAATTTTCAAAATAACAGGGCGCTCTATCACTACATTGGTTGCTCATTTTTGCATGTGTTAGCATGCCACTGAACGTCTCTGTGTACGCTGATTTTTAGAGAAAGGTATACACTTCTGGTAAGAAAATGCATACAGTTACCACTTTTTCGTTCATTCATTCATTAAGTATACAAGAGACTTCCAATTGTGAAAAGTATTTAAAACAGCTCACTTTACATTGTATATTTCAACCATGAATATTATTCCTTAGGCTCTCCTAGAATGTGGGCCACAAACAAGCTGAACAAAGATCTGTAAATCTGCCAGAACATTTGGAATATCTAAAGCAGAATTTATAGGAAATGCAGCAATTGGTTTTCATTTTTTATCCCCTCTCTGCAAATTGTACAAGGATTTCGCTGAGTCGAAGTAATATTACAGTGACATAGAATACAGAAACTTGATCAATGGAAACAAAAAGCAGACTGGCATATATGGATCGCTGGAAGGTAAGCTGCAAACATGAAATGATTTGCTGCCTCAGTATTATTGTGTGTTCAGTTTATCTACAATAAGTGAAAGGCAGGGATCTTGGGATTACCACTATTTCATAACATTTCTTCTGATTAGTTTAATGATTTAATGTCACAAAATGTCATATAATGAAAGAAAATCAAAGCTGCACTGCTATAGTACAAATTAATATGTTGTCTAGTTCTGAGCTGTAAAATGTGGAAATCTGAATTGGTGGAGTGGAAAGTGCAGTCTAACTGCATTAGTTATAATCCTAATTTGGGTGCAAACTTCTGTTTGTGCCCCCATCAGCGGAAGGAGGTCCATTGAGAATTTATTGTGGGAGTAAGGCTACAATATCCAGTAGGACTCAAGGAATTTCCAACATTTCCATTGTTGAGTGGAAGGAAAAGGGGATCGATCCACCCCCACAAAGGGCAAACCTAGATAACTTGATAAGAACTAAAACAACAATGACCACTGAGAGGAATGGCACACGTTCCTCCTTCAGTTTCATGCTAAACAACTTCAGGTTAGCAGTGAAACAGTTAAAGAAAAACAGAGACGACCTCTACTGACAGAAAAGTGCATGACTGACCCTCGGAGCTAATGTAAGAGCTTCTCCACTCACCTGAATATTCTATTATTCATCAGGATCTGAAACTGGGGATAGCGTAGCAATTACCAATAAAGATTCCATACATTACAGGAATCTAAAATGAGCTCTTGAGAAAAATAAAAATAGTTGTTGACTCAATAAATACCGAGATTTACATAAATTATCATCCAACAGGTAACAACTCAACATTTATTGAACAATTTAAATAACTTCTCACTGAAATCTGGCCTCCACAAAAATTAAGACGTCCAATTTCATTGGTGATAACCCTAAAGAATCAGTAGTAACACAGCTCTCCTCACTTCTACATTAATTCTTAACTTTGCACTACATACTGACCTCATCATAGCAAGCCAGAGGACTCTTAAAGCAGAGTCTCTGATCAATGTTTACTTTCTGATCCCTTCCTTATCCATTCTTCTCTGCTCTTCATCAAAGCGGTTACCATAGGTCAATTCAGAAGGTCCAATTAATGCTTAAGAGACTCAAAAGGGATCACTGACATAATATAGAATGACAAAATATAGACTTACCAAAATATAGTCACCAAAATATAGAATGCCAAAATATCGAATTCCTATCTACAAACGGGTAAGTACAAAAATATCGAATCCAAAATATAGTCTGTAAAAAATATAGTCAGTCAAAATATCGAATTTTTTTAAATGCCTTAAAAGTAATTTAAAATTAATGAAATAATAAATATAATTAACTAAAACATACTTAAAAATACTCAAATAACCTTAAAATTAAGATATAATTAATTTAAGTTATTAATAAAAAATGTACAATATTTTACCGTAGGATAGCAGGAGGGTAACATTTAATATTACCACTCCAGTGAGTGCAACAGTAGGGAAAGCGTTGGATAGCGTAGGGGTAAAAAATACTATTCCCACTCCAGTGAGTGCAACAGTAGGGAAAGCGTTGGATAGCGTAGGGGTAAAAAATACTATTCCCACTCCAGAGTGCAACAGTAGGGAAAGCGTTGGATAGCGTAGGGGTAAAAAGTACTATTCCCACTCCAGAGAGTGCAACAGTAGGGAAAGCGTTGGATAGCGTAGGGGTAATAAATACTATTCCCACTCCAGTGAGTGCAACAGTAGGGAAAGCGTTGGATAGCTTAAGGGTAAAAATTACTATTCCCACTCCAGAGAGTGCAACAGTAGGGAAAGCGTTGGATAGCGTAGGGGTAAAAAATACTATTCCCACTCCAGTGAGTGCAACAGTAGGGAAAGCGTTGGATAGCTTAAGGGTAAAAATTACTATTCCCACTCCAGAGAGTGCAACAGTAGGGTAAGCGTTGGATAGCGGGAGGGCAAAAAATACTATTCCCACTCCAGTGAGTGCAACAGTAGGGAAAGCGTTGGATAGCGTAGGGGTAAAAAATACTATTCCCACTCCAGAGAGTGCAACAGTAGGGAAAGCGCTGGATAGCGTAGGGGTAAAAATTACTATTCCCACTCCAGAGAGTGCAACAGTAGGGAAAGCGTTGGATAGCATAAGGGTAAAAATTACTATTCCCACTCCAGAGAGTGCAACAGTAGGGAAAGCGTTGGATAGCGGGAGGGTAAAAATTACTATTCCAACTCCAGAGCGTGCAACAGTAGGGAAAGCGTTGGATAGCGTAGGGGTACGAATTACTATTCCCACTCCAGATAGTGCAACAGTAGGGAAAGCGTTGGATATTGGAAGGGTAAAAATTACTATTTCCACTCCAGAGAGTACAACAGTAGGGAAAGCATTGGATAGCGTAGGGGTAAAAATTACTATTCCCACTCCAGAGAGTGCAACAGTAGGGAAAGCGTTGGATAGCGTAGGGGTAAAAAATACTATTCCCACTCCAGAGAGTGGAACAGTAGGGAAAGCGTTGGATAGCGGGAGTGTGAAAATTACTATTCCCACTCCAGATAGTGCAACAATAGGGAAAGCTTTGGATAGCGTAGGGGTAAAAATTACTATTCCCACTCCAGAGAATGCAACAGTAGGGAAAGCGTTGGATAGCGTAGGGGTAAAAAATACTATTCCCACTCCAGAGAGTGCAACAGTAGGGAAAGCGTTGGATAGCGGGAGGGTGAAAATTACTATTCCCACTCCAGTGAGTTTAACAGTAGGGAAAGTAATGATTTAATATATTATTAAAAATAAATTAAATATCAATACCAATAAAACATTAATTGAAATTAATAACCAATTTAATATTATGTAATAATTAATTATAAATACAACTACATATTAGTTATTAAAAATTAATAACCTATTCATACTTTTTTAACAACTAATTATTTTCAATAACAAAAACTAATTAATAATACAAATTTATACCAATTAAAAATTAACAGTAAATTAATTATCAATACACAAAAAGTATTTTTAATATGTAATTAATTACAATTACATTACTTCCCACCCTATTCCCCTATAAACCCACATCCCACTACAGAAAATACATTAATGCAATTATCATAATTATCAAATATTTAATTAATACAAAATCTTTACCAATTAATAAAAATGAATTGCCAATTAATAGAAATTAATTACCAATAAAAAATTAATTAACAATAACTTTAAAATCAATACCAATAAATGAAAAAAATTATTTACTTATTTAAATTAAATTACTTCCCACCCTATTTCCCTATAAACCCACAACCCGCTACAGAAAATAAATTTAGAAAATTAACATAATTAACAATTACTCAATTAATACCAATTAATTGGCAATTAATAAAAATTAATTACCAATTAAAAAATAACAATAAATTCAAAATGAATACCAATAAATAAATAAAAATATTTAATTAATTACAATTAAATTACTTCCCACCCTATTCCCCTATAAACCCACATCCCGCTACAGAATTAAATTAGGCAAAAATTAAATAACATAAAATTCGTTACTTAAAATACATTAAACATACATTACAAAAATTAATATACACTTTTCACACATATACTAACATACAAAACACTTTAAAAAATTGATATTATTAAAAAATCGATATATTTAATGCCTATATTGTATACTTCGATATTTTGACTTCTATATTTTGAAAATCGATATTACTTACCTTAAATTCGATATTTTTAACCACTATATTGTGTCCATTCGATATTTTGTCCATTCTATATTTTTACTTTGATATTATGTCCATTCTATATTTTGGAATCGATATTATGACTGTTTACCACTCAAAAGATAGATCAAAACTCTTTTGTTGCCAACATTGTTGTATCACTTCAAACTATTCCATTAAATCAAAAGTACAAAAGCTTGTGACACAAAAAGCTCACAGGTATCTCCTGAAGTGGGAAGTGATTCAGTTATGGACCTTGGCGGCAGGAATCAGTGTGTACAAGGTCAGAATAGGAGTGGTGCCACCCAGACCATCAATCAAATTCCACTTAAATAGAAGAAACAAAAGAATTGTTCTGTCTATTGTCTTTGATTTGACCTGTTATTATTTCAATCTTTCACCCAGGTTATACACTCCTATGTATCACACCTTTGTGTGAGACTTTTATGTCATTTGTTTAAAATGAATCACTGAAGCTGTTCATGAATCATGAAATTTCTTTCTCTGATTGTTTTTTTAAAAAAAAATGTTTTTTTTAAGAGAACATGTTATACAATCAAATTTATTTATTTCGGTTTAACAAACCATAAAAGAAGCGACCATACAGATCATAGATTTCATTTACAATTAAAAGAGCCTCTCAGTAAACAATGTGCAAATAAGTTTGACATTAAAAGGATGCAGTATCATATACATAAAACAATATCAAGAAAGATCATGACTTGGGTCACACTAACATAATCATGTGGCGAAAGTACAGGTACTTCAATAATATTTATACAACTGAATTTCCAGATTGATACCCTGCGTATTAGACCCTTAATCAAAAAGGCAAAGTGCCAAGGCTAGTCGCAGAAACCTGAATAAAATGCATAAAATAGAGTCATAAAACAATTTAAAGAATTTAAGAAGCAGCATTATTTGATCAGGACAATCTTGATTAGTCAGCACAACCTCTTTTATCTATTCATGCCAGTTAGCCTATTGTGTTGTGCCTTCTGATATCCGTAGGGCGTCTTTAGAGCTTTGGGTCCCTAATTGTCTACACACAGGAGCTAGCCATTTACTTCTTGGCTTTGCGTATGCTTTGCAGGCAAAAAGTACATGGCCAATCGATTCAAGTGGACATGAACAAGAAGGGCACCCCTTAGGATAAAATCTGCTGTTCTGCCAGGAACTAATAAAGGCAATAATTGGTAAGCTGCCATGTCTAAACTGTGTGTACAACTTCCTGTCAGCTGGGACCTTATTAATATCAAAGTAGCTTTGTAGATGACAATTAGGTTTCAGATCAATGAAAGCATATGTTAGGCTGCCAAGATGGTTTCCCGAAAGTTTTTCTCATCGACCCAAACCCAATGTAAAAGTTTAACTTTGCTTCTTGAGTGTGAAGGTGGTTGACTGATGGCCTTTGTTGACAAAAAAATGTTAGACCGTAAAGCATTTACTTGTTTAATCCAGGCAATTTTATTTGTGGCGTCCAAATTTGAGACCTCGCAAAAAGCAGCTGCATAATGTGCCAATTCAGGGGTGGGGGCCAATCTATGCCAAAACAACAGTGGACGAAGCCTCCCAAGATTGTTGATTGACTTAATACCCAGATCAAGCTTAAGAGGGAGAAGAAGTGTGCTTAAAGGAAGGGATGTCAGGTTCTTAAGGAATTTGTTTTCCACAGCTGTAAGCTCATTAGAGGATGCTGTGCCCCACAGCTCTGCCCCATAGAGGGCACTGGTCACAGCCTTGCAATTGTGGAGTTTGAGAGCAGGGGCCACAGGCCTGGGATCTGACAAACGATGCTCCCTATTCGGGGCCCCAGTGAGCTGAGGGAGCATCAATGAAACCTTCTCTAAATGTCTCTTCCAAGCCATTCCCTCTGATAGTCTAATGCCCAAGTAATCAAATGAACTAACCCTCTCCAGAGGGACATTGGCCAGGAGTATATTTCCCTTAAAAGATTTGTGCGGGTTGAACATCATTAGCTTAGTTTTGAAAGTGTTCATAACCAAGCCCCTCTCATCACAGAATGCCTTAAAATGGTTTAAAAGTTTTTGGAGACCCATGGGTGTTTTGGAAATAAATACGGTAGCGTCAGCGAATAGCAGTGTGGCAATTTTTTGGTTCGCCGGAGTTGGTGCATCAGGTGGTAAAGAACACAAAAGATCTGTCACCTGATTGACACACAGGAAAAAAAGGGTTGGAGCTAGTACACATCCCTGGCAAACATGCCATACATTTACAGACATAATAACAAGAGACAAACCATATGAAAAACAAAACTGACATGACAACATTTCTTGGATACATGTGAAGGATAAATCCAGAAGACAATTAATATACAGCAAAAATATCACCACATCTTAAATACAGTTTGTGGATTAGTTTGCGGGCATGCAACAGAACATATACAGTTGCCTGTCTGGTGTCCTGAAAAGTGTTATCATAGGGACCTTTGCCACTTGCGTCCTCTTATATGTAGTGATAAACACTTCTACTGCGCCCTATTGTAATTGGGGTCAGAGCATGAGTCTACATCAGGATGAGCACCTGGCAAAATCACCACAAGGAGACAGACATACAGATGGTAGAAATAGAACATACTCCCATTTATAATTTATCCAATTTGAGCCTAGACCAGGAGGATACTAAATTGATAAACAGAGGCCTATCTTTCATTCCAACTATACGCCTGGTTTTTAGTCAGACTAAACTCGAGATGCTCCAAATGTTCGGGACGATGCAATCACAGGTATTTTTCTCAGATCAAATATACGAACCAGAAACTAACTACTCCGGTCTGAAAGATCCGTCAACGTTTTATCCTCCCAACTCAAGTATCCCCTTGGAACTCCAAACATTCAAAAAAAATTCATGAGAGACATTGAAAATCTTGAAAGAAAAAAGACATACGTGAAATGGAACCTGACAAAGAATGAAAATAAAGCCCCTGAAAGAATTAAGAACAACCAGGATATTATCATCAAGACCGTAGATAAAGGGGGAGGGATAGTTATCATGGAGAGAAAGACTACGAGTCAGAGGCTCGCCACCAACTTGACAATCAAGATCATTACAAGAAAATTCAGGACAATCTGAGTGTTATGGTGGCAAACAAAGCAATCAATCTAATCCAAAAAGGAGAAGAAAATGCTTGGCTGTCAAAGAAGGATGCCCAGTATCCACTAAATGAAAATCCCAGAACACCTTTGATATATATCCTCCCCAGGATTCACAAAGATGCAGTTAACCAACATGGGAAGGCCAATATTTTCAAGGGTTAACTAATTTCTGGAAAGACCAACAAAATATGTGGATACATTTTTAAAACTACTGGTTCAGGCCATTCCCAGCTACCTGAAAGACACCATGCAAACGATTAACACCCTTGAAGGCATGTAGTTTGACTCAACTTGGACACCCTGGTGACACTGGATATCATCAGCCTGTATACAAATATCCCACAGGACAGCGGTCTAGAAACACTTGAGTATTTTCTTGACAAAAGAGACCGTCCACATGAAGTCCCCACAGATTTCCTACTCAAACTAGCAGATGTCTATTTGAAATATAATTTAAATTCAATGAGCAGAGTTATCTAAAAGCAAAAGTTACAGTGATGGGTTGTCCATTCGTTCCAGAGATGGCAGTCATGTTCATGGCACTATATGATGAAAAATTGATTTTTAACCACAATCCATATGAAAGATACATTGCCATATTGAAACGTTATATAGATGATGTGTTCATGATTTGGAGAGGCCCCGTAGAAAAACTTCAAGAATTCTACTGCTGGTTGAATGACAGAAACCCTGACATCCAATTCTTGTTAAATTTCAATAAAGAGAAAATCAATTTTTTAGATATCATCATCAAACATGAAGACAAGTGCATCTATACCACTCCATACACCCAAAATACTGACAGGAACATCTTTTTGCACTTTTCCAATTTCCACCTAAGGAATCTACTCGAAAACGTTCCAAACAGTCATTTTCTGAGAATCCGACGTAATTGCACTAAACTGGAAGACTACTTAAACAATGCAAACAAATTGATGGTCAAACTACAACAACGAAATTATCCATGGAGACTACTAAAGAGAGCACTCAAAAGAGCATGGGACACACCCAGAGGAACACTGTTGGTACCTGAGGAACAGAAAGAGAACAAACCCCTCGTATGTGTAATTACTTTTTCAAGTGTAACGAATGACATAAAGTAAATCGTCAGGAAAAATTGGAATATGGTGACAGGTCTTGAAAAACTGAGAGAAGTTCCTATGTTCGCCTTGAAAAGGAACAAAAATCAAATAGACAAACTGGTAAGAGCTAATATGTATCAAAAGAAGGAAAGTGCATCATTACCCACAATGCTTGCCTTGCCCTAAACCAGAGGACACCATAGATGTGGAAACTGCTCTTCGTGCGCGAGCACAATAGAAGGGGAATAATTCACTTATCTTGGATAACAATTAAACATGCAGAATTTACCAACTGTAACACAGAGAATGTGATATACTGTGTCAAATATCTATGCAATTTAGCATACATTGGAAAAACAACACAGGCCATAAAGAGGAGGATTACCCATCATAGGTCACGTATCAAGTGCAAAGTTCAGAATAGACCAATGGTACTTCACTATGCAGAAAACAACCATGAAATATTGGAGCTGAAATGGACAGCGTTAAAGCATTTGATGGGAAAGCAGGTGGAAGCCATTTTATCAAGCTGGAAGTGAAAATGATTCTACGCCTAGGCACCACCAACAACGGACTTAATGAAATCAGTGAGATAGTTCACTGTCTTTAGAGAGACTAATAAGACATAACTTACAGGACAGGGTTTGTCAGGCAGGTCAACACTAGGGGGAACACAAAGGGACAGAGTCTTCCAACGTATCACACACATGATGCAATAGAAATCATATCATTCCACCTCGATAGTCAATCAACCTTCTAGCCTGGTCCCGGGCTAGCCCTCTGCATCAGGGTCTGCCGCTCTAATCATTGAGGCACACTTCTCAATTAATTTAATTTAATTTATTTTAATAGGCAACCTACACGTGCAACTTTAATATGCCACATTCAAATCTAATGCAACATTTTAAACACAAAGCAATAATGTCTGTATTACTCAAAGCATAATCTCGGTTAAGGCACTACATAAGTTCTTCAAATGATATGAGCACTCTTCTGTACTTTGCAATACACTCGATTAGTTCTACATTTCTAAGAATCACGCGTTAATACAGTCCTCTAAATATGCGGGTGCTGACTACGGGTGGTTATAGTGCACCCCTACAATTTTCAAAATAACAGGGCACTCTATCACTACATTGGTTGCTCATTTTTGCATGTGTTAGCATGCCACTGAACGTCTCTGTGTACGCTGATTTTGAGAGAAAGGTACACACTTCTGGTAAGAAAATGCATACAGTTACCACTTTTTCGTTCATTCATTCATTAAGTATACAAGAGACTTCCAATTGTGAAAAGTATTTAAAACAGCTCACTTTACATTGTATATTTCAACCATGAGTATTGTTCCTTAGGCTCTCCTAGAATGTGGGCCACAAACAAGCTGAACAAAGATCTGTAAATCTGCCAGAACATTTGGAATATCTAAAGCAGAATTTATAGGAAATGCAGCAATTGGTTTTCATTTTTTATCCCCTCTCTGCAAATTGTACAAGGATTTCGCTGAGTCGAAGTAATATTACAGTGACATAGAATACAGAAACTTGATCAATGGAAACAAAAAGCAGACTGGCATATATGGATCGCTGGAAGGTAAGCTGGAAACATGAAATGATTTGCTGCCTCAGTATTATTGTGTGTTCAGTTTATCTACAATAAGTGAAAGGCAGGGATCTTGGGATTACCACTATTTCATAACATTTCTTCTGATTAGTTTAATGATTTAATGTCACAAAATGTCATATAATGAAAGAAAATCAAAGCTGCACTGCTATAGTACAAATTAATATGTTGTCTAGTTCTGAGCTGTAAAATGTGGAAATCTGAATTGGTGGAGTGGAAAGTGCAGTCTAACTGCATTAGTTATAATCCTAATTTGGGTGCAAACTTCTGTTTGTGCCTCCATCAGCGGAAGGAGGTCCATTGAGAATTTATTGTGGGAGTAAGGCTACAATATCCAGTAGGACTCAAGGAATTTCCAACATTTCCATTGTTGAGTGGAAGGAAAAGAGGATCGATCCACCCCCACAAAGGGCAAACCTAGATAACTTGATAAGAACTAAAACAACAATGACCACTGAGAGGAATGGCACACGTTCCTCCTTCAGTTTCATGCTAAACAACTTCAGGTTAGCAGTGAAACAGTTAAAGAAAAACAGAGACGACCTCTACTGACAGAAAAGTGCATGACTGACCCTCGGAGCTAATGTAAGAGCTTCTCCACTCACCCGAATATTCTATTATTCATCAGGATCTGAAACTGGGGATAGCGTAGCAATTACCAATAAAGATTCCATACATTATAGGAATCTAAAATGAGCTCTTGAGAAAAATAAAAATAGTTGTTGACTCAATAAATACCGAGATTTACATAAATTATCATCCAACAGGTAACAACTCAACATTTATTGAACAATTTAAATAACTTCTCACTGAAATCTGGCCTCCACAAAAATTAAGACGTCCAATTTCATTGGTGATAACCCTAAAGAATCAGTAGTAACACAGCTCTCCTCACTTCTACATTAATTCTTAACTTTGCACTACATACTGACCTCATCATATCAAGCCAGAGGACTCTTAAAGCAGAGTCTCTGATCAATGTTTACTTTCTGATCCCTTCCTTATCCATTCTTCTCTGCTCTTCATCAAAGCGGTTACCATAGGTCAATTCAGAAGGTCCAATTAATGCTTAAGAGACTCAAAAGGGATCACTGACATAATATAGAATGACAAAATATAGACTTACCAGAATATAGTCACCAAAATATAGAATGCCAAAATATCGAATTCCTATCTACAAACGGGTAAGTACAAAAATATCGAATCCAAAATATAGTCTGTAAAAAATATAGTCAGTCAAAATATCGAATTTTTTTAAATGCCTTAAAAGTAATTTAAAATTAATGAAATAATAAATATAATTAACTAAAACATACTTAAAAATACTCAAATAACCTTAAAATTAAGATATAATTAATTTAAGTTATTAATAAAAAATGTACAATATTTTACCGTAGGATAGCAGGAGGGTAACATTTAATATTACCACTCCAGTGAGTTCAACAGTAGGGAAAGCGTTGGATAGCGTAGGGGTAAAAAATACTATTCCCACTCCAGTGAGTGCAACAGTAGGGAAAGCGTTGGATAGCGTAGGGGTAAAAAATACTATTCCCACTCCAGAGTGCAACAGTAGGGAAAGCGTTGGATAGCGTAGGGGTAAAAAGTACTATTCCCACTCCAGAGAGTGCAACAGTAGGGAAAGCGTTGGATAGCGTAGGGGTAAAAAATACTATTCCTACTCCAGTGAGTGCAACAGTAGGGAAAGCGTTGGATAGCTTAAGGGTAAAAATTACTATTCCCACTCCAGAGAGTGCAACAGTAGGGAAAGCGTTGGATAGCGTAGGGGTAAAAAATACTATTCCCACTCCAGTGAGTGCAACAGTAGGGAAAGCGTTGGATAGCTTAAGGGTAAAAATTACTATTCCCACTCCAGAGAGTGCAACAGTAGGGTAAGCGTTGGATAGCGGGAGGGCAAAAAATACTATTCCCACTCCAGTGAGTGCAACAGTAGGGAAAGCGTTGGATAGCGTAGGGGTAAAAAATACTATTCCCACTCCAGAGAGTGCAACAGTAGGGAAAGCGCTGGATAGCGTAGGGGTAAAAATTACTATTCCCACTCCAGAGAGTGCAACAGTAGGGAAAGCGTTGGATAGCATAAGGGTAAAAATTACTATTCCCACTCCAGAGAGTGCAACAGTAGGGAAAGCGTTGGATAGCGGGAGGGTAAAAATTACTATTCCAACTCCAGAGCGTGCAACAGTAGGGAAAGCGTTGGATAGCGTAGGGGTACGAATTACTATTCCCACTCCAGAGAGTGCAACAGTAGGGAAAGCGTTGGATATTGGAAGGGTAAAAATCACTATTTCCACTCCAGAGAGTACAACAGTAGGGAAAGCATTGGATAGCGTAGGGGTAAAAATGACTATTCCCACTCCAGAGAGTGGAACAGTAGGGAAAGCGTTGGATAGCGGGAGTGTGAAAATTACTATTCCCACTCCAGATAGTGCAACAATAGGGAAAGCTTTGGATAGCGTAGGGGTAAAAATTACTATTCCCACTCCAGAGAATGCAACAGTAGGGAAAGCGTTGGATAGCGTAGGGGTAAAAAATACTATTCCCACTCCAGAGAGTGCAACAGTAGGGAAAGCGTTGGATAGCGGGAGGGTGAAAATTACTATTCCCACTCCAGTGAGTTTAACAGTAGGGAAAGTAATGATTTAATATATTATTAAAAATAAATTAAATATCAATACCAATAAAACATTAATTGAAATTAATAACCAATTTAATATTATGTAATAATTAATTATAAATACAACTACATATTAGTTATTAAAAATTAATAACCTATTCATAATTATTTAACAACTAATTAATTTTCAATAACAAAAACTAATTAATAATAAAAATGTATACCAATTAAAAATTAACAGTAAATTAATTATCAATACAAAAAAAGTATTTTTAATATGTAATTAATTACAATTACATTACTTCCCACCCTATTCCCCTATAAACCCACATCCCACTACAGAAAATACATTAATGCAATTATCATAATTATCAAATATTTAATTAATACAAAATATTTACAAATTAATAAAAATGAATTGCCAATTAATAGAAATTAATTACCAATGAAAAATTAATTAACAATAAATTTAAAATCAATACCAATAAATGAAAAAAATTATTTACTTAATTAAATTAAATTACTTCCCACCCTATTCCCCTATAAACCCACAACCCGCTACAGAAAATAAATTTAGAAAATTAACATAATTAACAATTACTCAATTAATACCAATTAATTGGCAATTAATAAAAATTAATTACCAATTAAAAAATAACAATAAATTCAAAATGAATACCAATAAATAAATAAAAATATTTAATTAATTACAATTAAATTACTTCCCACCCTATTCCCCTATAAACCCACATCCCGCTACAGAATTAAATTACGCAAAAATTAAATAACATAAAATTCGTTACTTAAAATACATTAAACATACATTACAAAAATTAATATACACTTTTCACACATATACTAACATACAAAACACTTTAAAAAATTGATATTATTAAAAAATCGATATATTTAATGCCTATATTGTATACTTCGATATTTTGACTTCTATATTTTGAAAATCGATATTACTTACCTTAAATTCGATATTTTTAACCACTATATTGTGTCCATTCGATATTTTGTCCATTCTATATTTTTACTTCGATATTATGTCCATTCTATATTTTGGAATCGATATTATGACTGTTTACCACTCAAAAGAAAGATCAAAACTCTTTTGTTGCCAACATTGTTGTATCACTTCAAACTATTCCATTAAATCAAAAGTACAAAAGCTTGTGACACAAAAAGCTCACAGGTATCTCCTGAAGTGGGAAGTGATTCAGTTATGGACCTTGGCGGCAGGAATCAGTGTGTACAAGGTCAGAATAGGAGTGGTGCCACCCAGACCATCAATCAAATTCCACTTAAATAGAAGAAACAAAAGAATTGTTCTGTCTATTGTCTTTGATTTGACCTGTTATTATTTCAATCTTTCACCCAGGTTATACACTCCTATGTATCACACCTTTGTGTGAGACTTTTATGTCATTTGTTTAAAATGAATCACTGAAGCTGTTCATGAATCATGAAATTTCTTTCTCTGATTGTTTTTTTTAAAAAAAATGTTTTTTTTAAGAGAACATGTTATACAATCAAATTTATTTATTTCGGTTTAACAAACCATAAAAGAAGCGACCATACAGATCATAGATTTCATTTACAATTAAAAGAGCCTCTCAGTAAACAATGTGCAAATAAGTTTGACATTAAAAGGATGCAGTATCATATACATAAAACAATATCAAGAAAGATCATGACTTGGGTCACACTAACATAATCATGTGGCGAAAGTACAGGTACTTCAATAATATTTATACAACTGAATTTCCAGATTGATACCCTGCGTATTAGACCCTTAATCAAAAAGGCAAAGTGCCAAGGCTAGTCGCAGAAACCTGAATAAAATGCATAAAATAGAGTCATAAAACAATTTAAAGAATTTAAGAAGCAGCATTATTTGATCAGGACAATCTTGATTAGTCAGCACAACCTCTTTTATCTATTCATGCCAGTTAGCCTATTGTGTTGTGCCTTCTGATATCCGTAGGGTGTCTTTAGAGCTTTGGGTCCCTAATTGTCTACACACAGGAGCTAGCCATTTACTTCTTGGCTTTGCGTATGCTTTGCAGGCAAAAAGTACATGGCCAATCGATTCAAGTGGACATGAACAAGAAGGGCACCCCTTAGGATAAAATCTGCTGTTCTGCCAGGAACTAATAAAGGCAATAATTGGTAAGCTGCCATGTCTAAACTGTGTGTACAACTTCCTGTCAGCTGGGACCTTATTAAAATCAAAGTAGCTTTGTAGATGACAATTAGGTTTCAGATCAATGAAAGCATATGTTAGGCTGCCAAGATGGTTTCCCGAAAGTTTTTCTCATCGACCCAAACCCAATGTAAAAGTTTAACTTTGCTTCTTGAGTGTGAAGGTGGTTGACTGATGGCCTTTGTTGACAAAAAAATGTTAGACCGTAAAGCATTTACTTGTTTAATCCAGGCAATTTTATTTGTGGCGTCCAAATTTGAGACCTCGCAAAAAGCAGCTGCATAATGTGCCAATTCAGGGGTGGGGGCCAATCTATGCCAAAACAACAGTGGACGAAGCCTCCCAAGATTGTTGATTGACTTAATACCCAGATCAAGCTTAAGAGGGAGAAGAAGTGTGCTTAAAGGAAGGGATGTCAGGTTCTTAAGGAATTTGTTTTCCACAGCTGTAAGCTCATTAGAGGATGCTGTGCCCCACAGCTCTGCCCCATAGAGGGCACTGGTCACAGCCTTGCAATTGTGGAGTTTGAGAGCAGGGGCCACAGGCCTGGGATCTCACAAACGATGCTCCCTATTCGGGGCCCCAGTGAGCTGAGGGAGCATCAATGAAACCTTCTCTAAATGTCTCTTCCAAGCCATTCCCTCTGATAGTCTAATGCCCAAGTAATCAAATGAACTAACCCTCTCCAGAGGGACATTGGCCAGGAGTATATTTCCCTTAAAAGATTTGTGCGGTTGAACATCATTAGCTTAGTTTTGAAAGTGTTCATAACCAAGCCCCTCTCATCACAGAATGCCTTAAAATGGTTTAAAAGTTTTTGGAGACCCATGGGTGTTTTGGAGATAAATAGGGTAGCGTCAGCGAATAGCAGTGTGGCAATTTTTTGGTTCGCCGGAGTTGGTGCATCAGGTGGTAAAGAACACAAAAGATCTGTCACCTGATTGACACACAGGAAAAAAAGGGTTGGAGCTAGTACACATCCCTGGCAAACATGCCATACATTTACAGACATAATAACAAGAGACAAACCATATGAAAAACAAAACTGACATGACAACATTTCTTGGATACATATGAAGGATAAATCCAGAAGACAATTAATATACAGCAAAAATATCACCACATCTTAAATACAGTTTGTGGATTAGTTTGCGGGCATGCAACAGAACATATACAGTTGCCTGTCTGGTGTCCTGAAAAGTGTTATCATAGGGACCTTTGCCACTTGCGTCCTCTTATATGTAGTGATAAACACTTCTACTGCGCCCTATTGTAATTGGGGTCAGAGCATGAGTCTACATCAGGATGAGCACCTGGCAAAATCACCACAAGGAGACAGACATACAGATGGTAGAAATAGAACATACTCCCATTTATAATTTATCCAATTTGAGCCTAGACCAGGAGGATACTAAATTGATAAACAGAGGCCTATCTTTCATTCCAACTATACGCCTGTTTTTTAGTCAGACTAAACTCGAGATGCTCCAAATGTTCGGGACGATGCAATCACAGGTATTTTTCTCAGATCAAATATACGAACCAGAAACTAACTACTCCGGTCTGAAAGATCCGTCAACGTTTTATCCTCCCAACTCAAGTATCCCCTTGGAACTCCAAACATTCAAAAAAAATTCATGAGAGACATTGAAAATCTTGAAAGAAAAAAGACATACGTGAAATGGAACCTGACAAAGAATGAAAATAAAGCCCCTGAAAGAATTAAGAACAACCAGGATATTATCATCAAGACCGTAGATAAAGGGGGAGGGATAGTTATCATGGAGAGAAAGACTACGAGTCAGAGGCTCGCCACCAACTTGACAATCAAGATCATTACAAGAAAATTCAGGACAATCTGAGTGTTATGGTGGCAAACAAAACAATCAATCTAATCCAAAAAGGAGAAGAAAATGCTTGGCTGTCAAAGAAGGATGCCCAGTATCCACTAAATGAAAATCCCAGAACACCTTTGATATATATCCTCCCCAGGATTCACAAAGATGCAGTTAACCAACCTGGGAAGGCCAATATTTTCAAGGGTTAACTCATTTCTGGAAAGACCAACAAAATATGTGGATACATTTTTAAAACTACTGGTTCAGGCCATTCCCAGCTACCTGAAAGACACCATGCAAACGATTAACACCCTTGAAGGCATGTAGTTTGACTCAACTTGGACACCCTGGTGACACTGGATATCATCAGCCTGTATACAAATATCCCACAGGACAGCGGTCTAGAAACACTTGAGTATTTTCTTGACAAAAGAGACCGTCCACATGAAGTCCCCACAGATTTCCTACTCAAACTAGCGGATGTCTATTTGAAATATAATTTAAATTCAATGAGCAGAGTTATCTAAAAGCAAAAGTTACAGTGATGGGTTGTCCATTCGTTCCAGAGATGGCAGTCATGTTCATGGCACTATATGATGAAAAATTGATTTTTAACCACAATCCATATGAAAGATACATTGCCATATTGAAACGTTATATAGATGATGTGTTCATGATTTGGAGAGGCCCCGTAGAAAAACTTCAAGAATTCTACTGCTGGTTGAATGACAGAAACCCTGACATCCAATTCTTGTTAAATTTCAATAAAGAGAAAATCAATTTTTTAGATATCATCATCAAACATGAAGACAAGTGCATCTATACCACTCCATACACCCAAAATACTGACAGGAACATCTTTTTGCACTTTTCCAATTTCCACCTAAGGAATCTACTCGAAAACGTTCCATACAGTCATTTTCTGAGAATCCGACGTAATTGCACTAAACTGGAAGACTACTTAAACAATGCAAACAAATTGATGGTCAAACTACAACAACGAAATTATCCATGGAGACTACTAAAGAGAGCACTCAAAAGAGCATGGGACACACCCAGAGGAACACTGTTTGTACCTGAGGAACAGAAAGAGAACAAACCCCTGGTATGTGTAATTACTTTTTCAAGTGTAACGAATGACATAAAGTAAATCGTCAGGAAAAATTGGAATATGGTGACAGGTCTTGAAAAACTGAGAGAAGTTCCTATGTTCGCCTTGAAAAGGAACAAAAATCAAATAGACAAACTGGTAAGAGCTAATATGTATCAAAAGAAGGAAAGTGCATCATTACCCACAATGCTTGCCTTGCCCTAAATCAGAGGACACCATAGATGTGGAAACTGCTCTTCGTGCGCAAGCACAATAGAAGGGGAATAATTCACTTATCTTGGATAACAATTAAACATGCAGAATTTACCAACTGTAACACAGAGAATGTGATATACTGTGTCAAATATCTATGCAATTTAGCATACATTGGAAAAACAACACAGGCCATAAAGAGGAGGATTACCCATCATGGGTCACGTATCAAGTGCAAAGTTCAGAATAGACCAATGGTACTTCACTATGCAGAAAACAACCATGAAATATTGGAGCTGAAATGGACAGTGTTAAAGCATGTGATGGGAAAGCAGGTGGAAGCCATTTTATCAAGCTGGAAGTGAAAATGATTCTACGCCTAGGCACCACCAACAACGGACTTAATGAAATCAGTGAGATAGTTCACTGTCTTTAGAGAGACTAATAAGACATAACTTACAGGACAGGGTTTGTCAGGCAGGTCAACACTAGGGGGAACACAAAGGGACAGAGTCTTCCAACGTATCACACACATGATGCAATAGAAATCATATCATTCCACCTCGATAGTCAATCAACCTTCTAGCCTGGTCCCGGGCTAGCCCTCTGCATCAGGGTCTGCCGCTCTAATCATTGAGGCACACTTCTCAATTAATTTAATTAAATTTAATTTAATAGGCAACCTACACGTGCAACTTTAATATGCCACATTCAAATCTAATGCAACATTTTAAACACAAAGCAATAATGTCTGTATTACTCAAAGCATAATCTCGGTTAAGGCACTACATAAGTTCTTCAAATGATATGAGCACTCTTCTGTACTTTGCAATACACTCGATTAGTTCTACATTTCTAAGAATCACGCGTTAATACAGTCCTCTAAATATGCGGGTGCTGACTACGGGTGGTTATAGTGCACCCCTACAATTTTCAAAATAACAGGGCACTCTATCACTACATTGGTTGCTCATTTTTGCATGTGTTAGCATGCCACTGAACGTCTCTGTGTACGCTGATTTTTAGAGAAAGGTACACACTTCTGGTAAGAAAATGCATACAGTTACCACTTTTTCGTTCATTCATTCATTAAGTATACAAGAGACTTCCAATTGTGAAAAGTATTTAAAACAGCTCACTTTACATTGTATATTTCAACCATGAATATTGTTCCTTAGGCTCTCCTAGAATGTGGGCCACAAACAAGCTGAACAAAGATCTGTAAATCTGCCAGAACATTTGGAATATCTAAAGCAGAATTTATAGGAAATGCAGCAATTGGTTTTCATTTTTTATCCCCTCTCTGCAAATTGTACAAGGATTTCGCTGAGTCGAAGTAATATTACAGTGACATAGAATACAGAAACTTGATCAATGGAAACAAAAAGCAGACTGGCATATATGGATCGCTGGAAGGTAAGCTGGAAACATGAAATGATTTGCTGCCTCAGTATTATTGTGTGTTCAGTTTATCTACAATAAGTGAAAGGCAGGGATCTTGGGATTACCACTATTTCATAACATTTCTTCTGATTAGTTTAATGATTTAATGTCACAAAATGTCATATAATGAAAGAAAATCAAAGCTGCACTGCTATAGTACAAATTAATATGTTGTCTAGTTCTGAGCTGTAAAATGTGGAAATCTGAATTGGTGGAGTGGAAAGTGCAGTCTAACTGCATTAGTTATAATCCTAATTTGGGTGCAAACTTCTGTTTGTGCCCCCATCAGTGGAAGGAGGTCCATTGAGAATTTATTGTGGGAGTAAGGCTACAATATCCAGTAGGACTCAAGGAATTTCCAACATTTCCGTTGTTGAGTGGAAGGAAAAGAGGATCGATCCACCCCCACAAAGGGCAAACCTAGATAACTTGATAAGAACTAAAACAACAATGACCACTGAGAGGAATGGCACACGTTCCTCCTTCAGTTTCATGCTAAACAACTTCAGGTTAGCAGTGAAACAGTTAAAGAAAAACAGAGACGACCTCTACTGACAGAAAAGTGCATGACTGACCCTCGGAGCTAATGTAAGAGCTTCTCCACTCACCCGAATATTCTATTATTCATCAGGATCTGAAACTGGGGATAGCGTAGCAATTACCAATAAAGATTCCATACATTACAGGAATCTAAAATGAGCTCTTGAGAAAAATAAAAATAGTTGTTGACTCAATAAATACCGAGATTTACATAAATTATCATCCAACAGGTAACAACTCAACATTTATTGAACAATTTAAATAACTTCTCACTGAAATCTGGCCTCCACAAAAATTAAGACGTCCAATTTCATTGGTGATAACCCTAAAGAATCAGTAGTAACACAGCTCTCCTCACTTCTACATTAATTCTTAACTTTGCACTACATACTGACCTCATCATAGCAAGCCAGAGGACTCTTAAAGCAGAGTCTCTGATCAATGTTTACTTTCTGATCCCTTCCTTATCCATTCTTCTCTGCTCTTCATCAAAGCGGTTACCATAGGTCAATTCAGAAGGTCCAATTAATGCTTAAGAGACTCAAAAGGGATCACTGACATAATATAGAATGACAAAATATAGACTTACCAAAATATAGTCACCAAAATATAGAATGCCAAAATATCGAATTCCTATCTACAAACGGGTAAGTACAAAAATATCGAATCCAAAATATAGTCTGTAAAAAATATAGTCAGTCAAAATATCGAATTTTTTTAAATGCCTTAAAAGTAATTTAAAATTAATGAAATAATAAATATAATTAACTAAAACATACTTAAAAATACTCAAATAACCTTAAAATTAAGATATAATTAATTTAAGTTATTAATAAAAAATGTACAATATTTTACCGTAGGATAGCAGGAGGGTAACATTTAATATTACCACTCCAGTGAGTGCAACAGTAGGGAAAGCGTTGGATAGCGTAGGGGTAAAAAATACTATTCCCACTCCAGTGAGTGCAACAGTAGGGAAAGCGTTGGATAGCGTAGGGGTAAAAAATACTATTCCCACTCCAGAGTGCAACAGTAGGGAAAGCGTTGGATAGCGTAGGGGTAAAAAGTACTATTCCCACTCCAGAGAGTGCAACAGTAGGGAAAGCGTTGGATAGCATAGGGGTAAAAAATACTATTCCCACTCCAGTGAGTGCAACAGTAGGGAAAGCGTTGGATAGCTTAAGGGTAAAAATTACTATTCCCACTCCAGAGAGTGCAACAGTAGGGAAAGCGTTGGATAGCGTAGGGGTAAAAAATACTATTCCCACTCCAGTGAGTGCAACAGTAGGGAAAGCGTTGGATAGCTTAAGGGTAAAAATTACTATTCCCACTCCAGAGAGTGCAACAGTAGGGTAAGCGTTGGATAGCGGGAGGGCAAAAAATACTATTCCCACTCCAGTGAGTGCAACAGTAGGGAAAGCGTTGGATAGCGTAGGGGTAAAAAATACTATTCCCACTCCAGTGAGTGCAACAGTAGGGAAAGCGTTGGATAGCTTAAGGGTAAAAATTACTATTCCCACTCCAGAGAGTGCAACAGTAGGGTAAGCGTTGGATAGCGGGAGGGCAAAAAATACTATTCCCACTCCAGAGAGTGCAACAGTAGGGAAAGCGCTGGATAGCGTAGGGGTAAAAATTACTATTCCCACTCCAGAGAGTGCAACAGTAGGGAAAGCGTTGGATAGCATAAGGGTAAAAATTACTATTCCCACTCCAGAGAGTGCAACAGTAGGGAAAGCGTTGGATAGCGGGAGGGTAAAAATTACTATTCCAACTCCAGAGCGTGCAACAGTAGGGAAAGCGTTGGATAGCGTAGGGGTACGAATTACTATTCCCACTCCAGAGAGTGCAACAGTAGGGAAAGCGTTGGATATTGGAAGGGTAAAAATCACTATTTCCACTCCAGAGAGTACAACAGTAGGGAAAGCATTGGATAGCGTAGGGGTAAAAATTACTATTCCCACTCCAGAGAGTGCAACAGTAGGGAAAGCGTTGGATAGCGTAGGGGTAAAAAATACTATTCCCACTCCAGTGAGTGCAACAGTAGGGAAAGCGTTGGATAGCTTAAGGGTAAAAATTACTATTCCCACTCCAGAGAGTGCAACAGTAGGGTAAGCGTTGGATAGCGGGAGGGCAAAAAATACTATTCCCACTCCAGTGAGTGCAACAGTAGGGAAAGCGTTGGATAGCGTAGGGGTAAAAAATACTATTCCCACTCCAGTGAGTGCAACAGTAGGGAAAGCGTTGGATAGCTTAAGGGTAAAAATTACTATTCCCACTCCAGAGAGTGCAACAGTAGGGTAAGCGTTGGATAGCGGGAGGGCAAAAAATACTATTCCCACTCCAGAGAGTGCAACAGTAGGGAAAGCGCTGGATAGCGTAGGGGTAAAAATTACTATTCCCACTCCAGAGAGTGCAACAGTAGGGAAAGCGTTGGATAGCATAAGGGTAAAAATTACTATTCCCACTCCAGAGAGTGCAACAGTAGGGAAAGCGTTGGATAGCGGGAGGGTAAAAATTACTATTCCAACTCCAGAGCGTGCAACAGTAGGGAAAGCGTTGGATAGCGTAGGGGTACGAATTACTATTCCCACTCCAGAGAGTGCAACAGTAGGGAAAGCGTTGGATATTGGAAGGGTAAAAATCACTATTTCCACTCCAGAGAGTACAACAGTAGGGAAAGCATTGGATAGCGTAGGGGTAAAAATTACTATTCCCACTCCAGAGAGTGCAACAGTAGGGAAAGGGTTGGATAGCGTAGGGGTAAAAAATACTATTCCCACTCCAGAGAGTGGAACAGTAGGGAAAGCGTTGGATAGCGGGAGTGTGAAAATTACTATTCCCACTCCAGATAGTGCAACAATAGGGAAAGCTTTGGATAGCGTAGGGGTAAAAATTACTATTCCCACTCCAGAGAATGCAACAGTAGGGAAAGCGTTGGATAGCGTAGGGGTAAAAAATACTATTCCCACTCCAGAGAGTGCAACAGTAGGGAAAGCGTTGGATAGCGGGAGGGTGAAAATTACTATTCCCACTCCAGTGAGTTTAACAGTAGGGAAAGTAATGATTTAATATATTATTAAAAATAAATTAAATATCAATACCAATAAAACATTAATTGAAATTAATAACCAATTTAATATTATGTAATAATTAATTATAAATACAACTACATATTAGTTATTAAAAATTAATAACCTATTCATAATTATTTAACAACTAATTAATTTTCAATAACAAAAACTAATTAATAATAAAAATTTATACCAATTAAAAATTAACAGTAAATTAATTATCAATACACAAAAAGTATTTTTAATATGTAATTAATTACAATTACATTACTTCCCACCCTATTCCCCTATAAACCCACATCCCACTACAGAAAATACATTAATGCAATTATCATAATTATCAAATATTTAATTAATACAAAATATTTACCAATTAATAAAAATGAATTGCCAATTAATAGAAATTAATTACCAATAAAAAATTAATTAACAATAAATTTAAAATCAATACCAATAAATGAAAAAAATTATTTACTTAATTAAATTAAATTACTTCCCACCCTATTCCCCTATAAACCCACAACCCGCTACAGAAAATAAATTTAGAAAATTAACATAATTAACAATTACTCAATTAATACCAATTAATTGGCAATTAATAAAAATTAATTACCAATTAAAAAATAACAATAAATTCAAAATGAATACCAATAAATAAATAAAAATATTTAATTAATTACAATTAAATTACTTCCCACCCTATTCCCCTATAAACCCACATCCCGCTACAGAATTAAATTACGCAAAAATTAAATAACATAAAATTCGTTACTTAAAATACATTAAACATACATTACAAAAATTAATATACACTTTTCACACATATACTAACATACAAAACACTTTAAAAAATTGATATTATTAAAAAATCGATATATTTAATGCCTATATTGTATACTTCGATATTTTGACTTCTATATTTTGAAAATCGATATTACTTACCTTAAATTCGATATTTTTAACCACTATATTGTGCCCATTCGATATTTTGTCCATTCTATATTTTTACTTCGATATTATGTCCATTCTATATTTTGGAATCAATATTATGACTGTTTACCACTCAAAAGATAGATCAAAACTCTTTTGTTGCCAACATTGTTGTATCACTTCAAACTATTCCATTAAATCAAAAGTACAAAAGCTTGTGACACAAAAAGCTCACAGGTATCTCCTGAAGTGGGAAGTGATTCAGTTATGGACCTTGGCGGCAGGAATCAGTGTGTACAAGGTCAGAATAGGAGTGGTGCCACCCAGACCATCAATCAAATTCCACTTAAATAGAAGAAACAAAAGAATTGTTCTGTCTATTGTCTTTGATTTGACCTGTTATTATTTCAATCTTTCACCCAGGTTATACACTCCTATGTATCACACCTTTGTGTGAGACTTTTATGTCATTTGTTTAAAATGAATCACTGAAGCTGTTCATGAATCATGAAATTTCTTTCTCTGATTGTTTTTTAAAAAAAAAATGTTTTTTTTAAGAGAACATGTTATACAATAAAATGTATTTATTTCGGTTTAACAAACCATAAAAGAAGCGACCATACAGATCATAGATTTCATTTACAATTAAAAGAGCCTCTCAGTAAACAATGTGCAAATAAGTTTGACATTAAAAGGATGCAGTATCATATACATAAAACAATATCAAGAAAGATCATGACTTGGGTCACACTAACATAATCATGTGGCGAAAGTACAGGTACTTCAATAATATTTATACAACTGAATTTCCAGATTGATACCCTGCGTATTAGACCCTTAATCAAAAAGGCAAAGTGCCAAGGCTAGTCGCAGAAACCTGAATAAAATGCATAAAATAGAGTCATAAAACAATTTAAAGAATTTAAGAAGTAGCATTATTTGATCAGGACAATCTTGATTAGTCAGCACAACCTCTTTTATCTATTCATGCCAGTTAGCCTATTGTGTTGTGCCTTCTGATATCCGTAGGGCGTCTTTAGAGCTTTGGGTCCCTAATTGTCTACACACAGGAGCTAGCCATTTACTTCTTGGCTTTGCGTATGCTTTGCAGGCAAAAAGTACATGGCCAATCGATTCAAGTGGACATGAACAAGAAGGGCACCCCTTAGGATAAAATCTGCTGTTCTGCCAGGAACTAATAAAGGCAATAATTGGTAAGCTGCCATGTCTAAACTGTGTGTACAACTTCCTGTCAGCTGGGACCTTATTAATATCAAAGTAGCTTTGTAGATGACAATTAGGTTTCAGATCAATGAAAGCATATGTTAGGCTGCCAAGATGGTTTCCCGAAAGTTTTTCTCATCGACCCAAACCCAATGTAAAAGTTTAACTTTGCTTCTTGAGTGTGAAGGTGGTTGACTGATGGCCTTTGTTGACAAAAAAATGTTAGACCGTAAAGCATTTACTTGTTTAATCCAGGCAATTTTATTTGTGGCGTCCAAATTTGAGACCTCGCAAAAAGCAGCTGCATAATGTGCCAATTCAGGGGTGGGGGCCAATCTATGCCAAAACAACAGTGGACGAAGCCTCCCAAGATTGTTGATTGACTTAATACCCAGATCAAGCTTAAGAGGGAGAAGAAGTGTGCTTAAAGGAAGGGATGTCAGGTTCTTAAGGAATTTGTTTTCCACAGCTGTAAGCTCATTAGAGGATGCTGTGCCCCACAGCTCTGCCCCATAGAGGGCACTGGTCACAGCCTTGCAATTGTGGAGTTTGAGAGCAGGGGCCACAGGCCTGGGATCTGACAAACGATGCTCCCTATTCGGGGCCCCAGTGAGCTGAGGGAGCATCAATGAAACCTTCTCTAAATGTCTCTTCCAAGCCATTCCCTCTGATAGTCTAATGCCCAAGTAATCAAATGAACTAACCCTCTCCAGAGGGACATTGGCCAGGAGTATATTTCCCTTAAAAGATTTGTGCGGGTTGAACATCATTAGCTTAGTTTTGAAAGTGTTCATAACCAAGCCCCTCTCATCACAGAATGCCTTAAAATGGTTTAAAAGTTTTTGGAGACCCATGGGTGTTTTGGAGATAAATAGGGTAGCGTCAGCGAATAGCAGTGTGGCAATTTTTTGGTTCGCCGGAGTTGGTGCATCAGGTGGTAAAGAACACAAAAGATCTGTCACCTGATTGACACACAGGAAAAAAAGGGTTGGAGCTAGTACACATCCCTGGCAAACATGCCATACATTTACAGACATAATAACAAGAGACAAACCATATGAAAAACAAAACTGACATGACAACATTTCTTGAATACATATGAAGGATAAATCCAGAAGACAATTAATATACAGCAAAAATATCACCACATCTTAAATACAGTTTGTGGATTAGTTTGCGGGCATGCAACAGAACATATACAGTTGCCTGTCTGGTGTCCTGAAAAGTGTTATCATAGGGACCTTTGCCACTTGCGTCCTCTTATATGTAGTGATAAACACTTCTACTGCGCCCTATTGTAATTGGGGTCAGAGCATGAGTCTACATCAGGATGAGCACCTGGCAAAATCACCACAAGGAGACAGACATACAGATGGTAGAAATAGAACATACTCCCATTTATAATTTATCCAATTTGAGCCTAGACCAGGAGGATACTAAATTGATAAACAGAGGCCTATCTTTCATTCCAACTATACGCCTGGTTTTTAGTCAGACTAAACTCGAGATGCTCCAAATGTTCGGGACGATGCAATCACAGGTATTTTTCTCAGATCAAATATACGAACCAGAAACTAACTACTCCGGTCTGAAAGATCCGTCAACGTTTTATCCTCCCAACTCAAGTATCCCCTTGGAACTCCAAACATTCAAAAAAAATTCATGAGAGACATTGAAAATCTTGAAAGAAAAAATACATACGTGAAATGGAACCTGACAAAGAATGAAAATAAAGCCCCTGAAAGAATTAAGAACAACCAGGATATTATCATCAAGACCGTAGATAAAGGGGGAGGGATAGTTATCATGGAGAGAAAGACTACGAGTCAGAGGCTCGCCACCAACTTGACAATCAAGATCATTACAAGAAAATTCAGGACAATCTGAGTGTTATGGTGGCAAACAAAACAATCAATCTAATCCAAAAAGGAGAAGAAAATGCTTGGCTGTCAAAGAAGGATGCCCAGTATCCACTAAATGAAAATCCCAGAACACCTTTGATATATATCCTCCCCAGGATTCACAAAGATGCAGTTAACCAACCTGGGAAGGCCAATATTTTCAAGGGTTAACTCATTTCTGGAAAGACCAACAAAATATGTGGATACATTTTTAAAACTACTGGTTCAGGCCATTCCCAGCTACCTGAAAGACACCATGCAAACGATTAACACCCTTGAAGGAATGTAGTTTGACTCAACTTGGACACCCTGGTGACACTGGATATCATCAGCCTGTATACAAATATCCCACAGGACGGCGGTCTAGAAACACTTGAGTATTTTCTTGACAAAAGAGACCGTCCACATGAAGTCCCCACAGATTTCCTACTCAAACTAGCAGATGTCTATTTGAAATATAATTTAAATTCAATGAGCAGAGTTATCTAAAAGCAAAAGTTACAGTGATGGGTTGTCCATTCGTTCCAGAGATGGCAGTCATGTTCATGGCACTATATGATGAAAAATTGATTTTTAACCACAATCCATATGAAAGATACATTGCCATATTGAAACGTTATATAGATGATGTGTTCATGATTTGGAGAGGCCCCGTAGAAAAACTTCAAGAATTCTACTGCTGGTTGAATGACAGAAACCCTGACATCCAATTCTTGTTAAATTTCAATAAAGAGAAAATCAATTTTTTAGATATCATCATCAAACATGAAGACAAGTGCATCTATACCACTCCATACACCCAAAATACTGACAGGAACATCTTTTTGCACTTTTCCAATTTCCACCTAAGGAATCTACTCGAAAACGTTCCATACAGTCATTTTCTGAGAATCCGACGTAATTGCACTAAACTGGAAGACTACTTAAACAATGCAAACAAATTGATGGTCAAACTACAACAACGAAATTATCCATGGAGACTACTAAAGAGAGCACTCAAAAGAGCATGGGACACACCCAGAGGAACACTGTTGGTACCTGAGGAACAGAAAGAGAACAAACCCCTGGTATGTGTAATTACTTTTTCAAGTGTAACGAATGACATAAAGTAAATCGTCAGGAAAAATTGGAATATGGTGACAGGTCTTGAAAAACTGAGAGAAGTTCCTATGTTCGCCTTGAAAAGGAACAAAAATCAAATAGACAAACTGGTAAGAGCTAATATGTATCAAAAGAAGGAAAGTGCATCATTACCCACAATGCTTGCCTTGCCCTAAATCAGAGGACACCATAGATGTGGAAACTGCTCTTCGTGCGCGAGCACAATAGAAGGGGAATATTTCACTTATCTTGGATAACAATTAAACATGCAGAATTTACCAACTGTAACACAGAGAATGTGATATACTGTGTCAAATATCTATGCAATTTAGCATACATTGGAAAAACAACACAGGCCATAAAGAGGAGGATTACCCATCATAGGTCACGTATCAAGTGCAAAGTTCAGAATAGACCAATGGTACTTCACTATGCAGAAAACAACCATGAAATATTGGAGCTGAAATGGACAGTGTTAAAGCATGTGATGGGAAAGCAGGTGGAAGCCATTTTATCAAGCTGGAAGTGAAAATGATTCTACGCCTAGGCACCACCAACAACGGACTTAATGAAATCAGTGAGATAGTTCACTGTCTTTAGAGAGACTAATAAGACATAACTTACAGGACAGGGTTTGTCAGGCAGGTCAACACTAGGGGGAACACAAAGGGACAGAGTCTTCCAACGTATCACACACATGATGCAATAGAAATCATATCATTCCACCTCGACAGTCAATCAACCTTCTAGCAAGAGGAGTATGACAAAGTCAACCACCTCACACAACACAAACACATCATGCTTACACATGCCGTACACTAAGCACAAGAACAGTAACACAAGTATATAAACATTTTTGTTTATAATCATATGTGTAAGAGCGGTTACAATAATACAGTGTTCAACAGGGGACGATTTATACCAATTGTGTAAAGCGCATGCTAGTATCAACTATCCAAGAAGACAAGCCACACAAGTATAGAAATAGCTATGCATCCATAAACATGTGTAAGATACATAACATAAATACAGACATAAATATAGAAGTTAGACTGTGTATGAGATAATATTTCAGTTGGATGTATGTTGAATATGTTGAGCCAAAGTAGAATGATTAGTTGTTCATTTTATACACAAGCTGGTACCACACAAAACAATATCAACCCCGTTTAGAGGTGATACCTTAGAACACCCATTGTGTTGCAATATACATGCAGGGCTCTAGAACAATGTTTCGTAGAACTCACCCTTCCAAAAAACCTAGTTTACCGTACTCAAGGAACCCCAGAAGACACACTTCATGAATCAATAAAAGTTACCAGTGTACAACCAACCGGAGACAGGAAGCCCATCTCACGAAAGAGGTCAGGCATAGCAACAACCAAGCAAGAGGGCTAGGCAATCATTGTTTAAAGATTGCCCCACCCCCTTGACTTCCATTTTCCATGCACAACACATTGACGGTCAGGAGTGATATCAGCGGAGCCAAGTTGATAGGTACCGCTGGTATAGAACCACCGCCACGGGAACTCTCCTGCCCGAATTGGGCACAGGAGACTAATATTCAGGTAACAAGCATATGAACGTGGGAATCGTACCCCGATATCATAAGCATGGGAGATAGGGAATCACATGCAGCATAGTAACCCTTTGCTGTCCTTCAGGTTGCCATCCCTATATTGCCGAAGGGACCGAACATGTCAAACTTTAAGGTATGATTTCCACCCCCCTTAAACTATATGAAATCAAACACCAAGTATTTCCTCAATCTCCAGAACAGATTCTGCTCCTGTTTCAGGCCCAATCATCACACAGGACCCTATGGTCAGACCTGAACATGGAACAAGAAACCAGCTAGACACACCAACTAAGGAGGTGACAAATCATCTAGCACAATGGTCCGTTCCCCACCAACCTTTATGAAAAAGTGGAATTCATTCGACACAGTTCAAGTTTTTGGCATACAAGGACCTACACAAGATAGTAACTGTTTCTTTTAACATCCACACTGTGTCCATAAAACCACAGTCCTGAAAAAGACCTTCCCTGAAATAAACAAAAGGCCCATCTTTGAATGTCGAAAAGCATCAGTGAAAATATATTCGACACCAAAAGCGACCATAAATTGATGCACTGCGTGCACAATAGTAGTGCACCACGAGAGATGGGAACCCATCCTGGTATAGACTCATGCTCTGACCCCAATTACAACAGGGCCCAGTATCATTACACTTAAGAGGACGCAAGTGGCAAAGGTTCCTATGATAACACTTTTCAAGACACCAGACAGGCAACTGTCAGTCAGTCAGTCAGTTAAAAGCACTTTATTTGATTAATTAAAATCATAAAAGTACAAATACAAAACACAAGACAATACAATACATAAGGGTGATACAAAAATGTAAACCATTAATACACAAATATATCAATAATTTAAAACTAGAAAGATATATCAGATAAAAAGATTTCATGGTATTAAAATTCAAAGAAATTCATGGTTCAATCATCAATGGGAATCTTTTTCTCCTAAGGCGAACAACAGCAAGAAAACTGGTGATGTTAAAAATATTCCAGACAACTGTATATGTTCTTTTTCATGCCCACAAACTAATCCATGAAGATGTGGTGATATTTTCGATGATAGTAATTGTCTTCTGGATTAATCCTTTACATGTATCCAAGCAATGTTGTCATGTCAGTTTAAATTTTCATATAAGTTTTTTCTCTTGTTATTATGTCTGTATATGTACAGCATGTTCTCTTAAAAATGCTATGATTAAAATAGGCTTCAGTGATTCATTTCAAACAAATGACGTAAAAGTCACACATAAAGGCATGATATATAAGAGTGTGCAACCTGGGTGAAAGATTGAAATAATAACAGGTCAAATCAAAGACAATAGACAGAACACTTTCTTAGTTTCTTCTATTTAAGTGGAATTTGATTGATGGTCTGGGAGGCTCCACCCCTATTCTGACCAAAAATCTCACAGGGTGTGATCATGATCCTGAATATCAATGCATCTAGAAAAAAAACTTAGGAACACTAAAAGCAAAAAAATCAACCCAGACGTAGTTAAAACATCCAAACGAAGAAGAAAATCAGTCTGAAAGAATGAGCGTTTATGGTGACAAAATTCACTGACTTTGAACATCACATGTGTAAGATAAGTGAGGTACAATACAAATAGAATACCTTTGAAACTAAATCCTCCTAAATCAGAACTTGAGTGGGCTAAAATCATTCTACAAAATAGTGAATAATAGTGAACAATAGTTGAAATAGTGAATGAATAGCACAACTGATAATCCCATACAAGGATCAACACTGACAACACCATAAAATAAATCCAAATCTCCATGTTTTGTTTTCAAAATAGTCTCATTGAAGGAAATTCTAAATATCTCTGCTAAAATTAGACCCTCCTCCTATTCTAAACACTATCCACTCTCTGCTTCTAAAGGAGGCTGCCAATATAGTAACTCACATCTGGTTGAAAATTATTAATATCTCTTTACCACCTAGTCAAATACATGGCTGTCTGAAATAGATCAAGTTTCTTTCCTTTTGAGCTGCCTAGTATCTGCTTTCATTGTGAGAGTAATTGAAAGGGGCACAATACATACAAGCCAAGCTAATACTTTATTTTAGAGGAAATGATATACTGGATGGTCTTCAATCAGGTTTCAGAACTAGCTGGAGCACAGCAACAGTTGCTCTAAAATGACATGCACAGCACAATGTAGACAAAGAGCCTACAGCCTTGTAGTACCTCAAGCTGTTTGCAGGACTTGACATGGTAAACCACAAAAAACTCATCGACAACTTGAAATAAAGAATGAGACTTAATTGTGTTCTCTTCCATTGGTTCTCATCCTAACTTTATTTTCACTGCCAATGTAAATACAATTTGTGAATTATTTACAAGTCCACCCATTCCTCAACAAATATTCCCTCAATACTCCATTCTCTTAGCCTAACTATTCCACTTCTAAATAGAGTTTCTTGCCGCCTGGTTCAAAAACTCCAATATGTATAAACATCTCTTAACAATTTCGACAACGGTGATGCGGACCAATGATTGAAATTCACCTCTCCCCAAAACTATTCCATTTGTAGATATAATCTAAGCTGAAATTCAGTCTTGAATGAAACAAACTCTCCAGCTCAATCCTCTTTAACCAAAACTCCTCCTGTTCTACCCTTCAACTGCTCCATCCCTGTATAAATCAAGCTCAACTCAATCAATGTGTGGATCACAAAACCCTCCCTATGTCCTAATTACAATTTGGATGGTACTTGGGTGTATTTACAGCATGTTGAATTTCCATGCAAATGTACTGTTACTGTGTAGTAAATGTGACCCAGTACCATACGATTGCAGGTTAAACCCAATGGAATGGGGAATACCACATGCAAATAATTTTCTAGTTGGTAATAGTGCATAGAATTTTCGAAAACATGTGAGCAGGTGCTGGATGTATGTGAGGGACTGTTAAGTAGTGTGGAAGGTGAGAGAGGTGCATGAGGGAGTAGGTGCAGGTAATCAGAATGTTAATAATGGCATCAGGAGCAGTGCATGTTCCCTTCCACCCAAAAAAGAGGACAAGGCTTGGCTGCTCCTACAGCCAAAAGCCATATATGATGTGCCATGCAGAATGTCGCAGGGACCACATGAGAAAATTGGCTCTAGCTCTCCTCACCATGAAGCACTGGGTGTGGACATTCAGCCAACTTGGAATCAGTTGAGGCAGATTGCCATGAGGTAATTCCAATCCACCTGACTCGCAATGACAGCCTGAACAGAAAGCACTGGCCAAAGGGACAACTAAAGCTGCTACATGGTATAAAAGCTTTACACCCTATATATGATTTTAAGCAAGGGGTATGCAATTCCTGGTGCTATTGAGACTCCACTATAGAAGCCACTACTCATTGCAGCCCAAAAGATTAAACTAGCCCTTTTTAAAGTAGCACTTTTTACTGCAACAAGCCTGGTAACAGGTATCAGCACTCATTGCCAAACCTGATCACCCTTGAATAGCTACCCATCGATTAGAAAAACATCTCTACTTTCATAGCCCATAGGCCCTTTTCTCTGAAATCCCAGATTATCTGACACAGTAACTGATTCTCTCCTGCTGGGGTCAATGACAACTCAGGCATGCCAACACTTTCCTTTTTGAAATCCTAACATGCAGCTGAAGTACCCCTAGAGTGTGGCATACTCCCTACAGACTCCCATATCAGTTTAAGCACTTGCGACCTCTCTTCCAAAAATGAAATAAAAAGCCTGCATTTTCAGCAGCACTTCTCTTCTCCAAAGAGCAGATCTGGGACTTCCTTAAAACTAAATTGAAAATGTTATTATTTTTGCGACGTGAAATGTGTTCAGGACGTTTGTTTACATTATCCCCTTCCAGAAGGTTAAATTATATTCCGCTATTCTAACACCTAGGTTAAGGTTGATTTTGTCTTTATGTTTTGAATTTTAACCTGCAAACATTAACTTATTTTATTTAGTGAGTCATCATCCTGGGCTGTTTATAAGTGCCAAAATGATTTAATAATTAATCAAATTGGTCATTGCTGATGAGAACCCAAATGCATCTTTTTCAGAAATATAGTAACCCATGACTACTACCTGATGGTGAGGGAGAGCTATGACACTACCCTAAAGGGAGCCCGCATTTGGTGGTGGAAGGAGGGGGAAACCAGCACTACATGCCCCAGCAGTCCCTGTGGCCGTTGCTGCCTTCACTCTGTGCCTGGAGGGGCATAAACGTTTCAAGTGTGGGCCCATCTGCGCCCGTTCACAGCAGGACAGGGCTGGGCTGAGCCAACCCTCTTGGCCGGTCACTTTTTTATTAGAGGCAGACTACAGGACACAGCAAAACAGATTTTCCTAATTTGGAGCCTGAGCCCTCACGAGTGAAGCCAGAGGAGGCCTAGCAGTATGGTAAGCACTTGTCAATTGTATTATCGATTTATTTGTGGACGCCCTAGGTTTTGACAAGCCCCTGGGGTGGTTAGCATTTATCGATCATGGAGAATAGAAAAGCCACTAATTCCAACCATTTGTCTAACAATAAAAGGGCTACTATTGACTCATATCTAGCCCAGGCGATGGGGGCATTTCCCGGGAGATTGATAAGGCGAAGAGGAAATTATCTATGGGCTCTTCCAGACCCCTAGTGCCTGAACTCTTGCGGGCTGACTATGTAGAAGCTACTATCACGAGCCCTCCAGTTGGCATGAAGGACAGTGAAGAGGCACGATCCAGGCACTACGGGGGAGGGTCAAGGGGTAACGGTAACCCCAGGCATTAACAATAAGGGCACAGAGAAAGAGGCGTTACCAGCACCTAGGAGATTGCGCAAAGCAAAGAACAAAAATGTGCCCACAAGGAGAGAGGAGACACCAAAACCTCCATCCAGCCCTACAGGCATGGGGGACATTTGGAACACTTTGAGGGGCTTAATCATGAACTTAATGCCCAACTTGTTCTCTAAGCTCCGGGACAAATTGGCCAAAGGGTTAAAAGATTCCAAAGAGACACTAGGGATGGTGGAGAGCATCTTGAAAACTATTTCTAATGTCATTAATGTTTCGCCCCAAGTAAGGCCAACTCACAGGCAGCATGCTCCAGCTTACTAGGGCAACAAGAGCCGGGAAACCGACTACCAAACTCTAACAGATCATAAGGTAATGGGCCCCTGAGTGAAGTAGGCCTGGTTCTATTACCCCAGTAATTAATAATGCCAGGGAGTTGGAGGGAGCTGTACTCAAGTGGGAGGGAATTGAGTTGGCCTCGAACACCTATGCCCCTTTGTCGGATCTCAATGACCTGGATTGACATGTGGCGGGGATTGAGCACAGTATGGTACAGGCAACAGTGACTGACCACCAAAGGCCGGTCGCTATGGCCAGGGGGGAACGGCAGAGAGAGAATGCAGACCACCCCACAGATCACTCTAACCGGAACTACCGTATAGGTTACCAAGGTGATAAGACAATATGAGCCATTTTTCCTAGAATCCAGGGATGGAGTGAGGTCATCTTGATCTCCTAGAAGGTGTGAGGACTAGCCTTAAAATTTGACGATGATAGATGGATTCAATTCATACCTTCTCATAAGATCATTTGCCTGCAGGAGACCTGGGAGGTGGAAAATACATTCTTTTTGGAGGGCTATTGGTCGTTCTTCGTCCCAGCAGAAGGTTCGATATATGGACAAGCTAAGGGTGGTTTAATTATACTTATTACCCTTGAGCTGTGTGGGTCAGTGAAATAACTGAATTAGAACTCTACAGTGGGACAAGGTTTAAAGCTGGTGATAGGTAGTAATATAAAGATGTGCACACACAGTAAAGTGTGATAAAAGGTTTATTGACACCCAACAGGGCGGCAAGTTGTTCAAACCAAATCTCTCAAAAAGTCAGACATTTCCTGGGAGGTGAACTGAACACCGTTATCCGAAACCAAGATGTCGGGAACCCCTTCACAAGAAAAGGCATCTTTTAAAAATTCGATAACATTCCTACTCAAAACAGACCCCATGCACGAAGCAGATAACCATTTCGAAGTATAGTCAACCAGGACAACAACAAACCTTTCTGAAGGAGCCCGGTTCTCAGAAGGTCCAATGATGTCCACAGCTACTTTGGACCAAGGACGCTCAGGTATAACAACAGGGGAAAGAGGAGCAGTGCTCACTTTCCTTGATTTATCATTACCAGCACAAATATTGTAGTCCTTCACAACAGTTTCCACCTCTCGGTCTAACTCAGGCCACCAATAGGTTTCCCTGACTCTAGCCTTGGTGAGACTACGACCAAGATGTCCTTCATGTGCCAAATTTATAATCTTCTCCCTCATCCCAAACGGAGGAATCAACCTGTCGCCCCTGAACAATTCACCATGGACAATGTTTAATTCATCCCTCACATTCCAGTATCCCTTGGCAGGATCTGGAACTTCCTTCAAAATAGGCCAACCATTGACCGTGGATTCCAAAACAAAATCTCTGGCCGGATCACTCGAAAAACTATCCTTCCATTCCACTTCGTTGAGTGCAGATTTCCTCACCCACGAAACAACAGGTGGCTCAGAATAACACTCGACCAACCTATCAAGGGGCGATCTAGAAAGGAAATCAGCAGGAATGTTTTTGAGCCCAGGTAAATACTCTACACAAAAATTGTACTCCATGAGTCCTTCGACCCATCTCCTGATCCTTGGAGTGGTACACTTTACATTCCTACAGGAAAATAACTGCACAAGAGGTTTGTGGTCAGACCTGACAACAAAAGGTAAGCCCCATAAGTAGAACCTGAAGTGCCTGATAGCCAAATAACAAGCAAGGGCTTCACGCTCTATAACTGAATAGTGCTCCTCGGCACCCTTCAGAGAGAGGCGAAACCAATGACCTTCTCTGAGCCATCTACCAACTGAGAAAGAACAGCCCCCAAACCACGTAAACTCGCGTCAGAGGACAGAATTGTTTTCCTGTGTACATCAAAATGCCCCAAAGTTGGCATCTTTGCGATCTGAGACTTAACAGTTTCAAAAGCTATCGAGCATTCTTTGTCCCAATTGAAAACCGCGCCCTTCGTTAAAAGCAGTCTAATTGGCTGCATAACACTAGCAAAGTTAGGGATGAATTTAGAGTAATACTCAGACAAACCATTAAAAGATTTCACTTGATCTTTGTTTGAAGGGGGTTGAGCTTGAAGAATAGCCTCTGCCAGATCAATCTTGGGACTGATACCCTCCCCAGATATATTGTGCCCCAAATAAGATACCGATTTGACTCTGAACTTGCATTTCTCACGTTTCAAAGTCAAACCAGATTCCTTGAGCCTAGCTAAAACTCCAAAAAGAACATCATCATGCCTGCCAATATCACTTCCGTACACAAGAATGTCGTCCTGAAAGAACAAGACGGAATCAATTCCAGATAAAACATTCTTCATGAGCCCTCTGAAAACATGCAGCTGCACTAGCCAGCCCAAAGGCATCCTGATAAATCTGTAAGCACCAATAGGAGTCACAAACGACGTTAGATGCCTTGATTCCTCATCCAACAAGACTTGGTGGTACGCCGCTGACAAGTCCATAACACTAAAAACAGTAGCCCCACCCAACCTAGTCAAAATCTCATTAATATTAGGCAAGGGCTGCCTGTCCACCCAAATTGAACTATTTAGACTCCTGAGGTCCACACACATCCTAATCTTGGTACCCTTGTCCTTAGGTGCCAAAACAATTGGCGCAAGCCATTCTGAGCATTCAATTTCCTCCACCACACCCAACTTCAACAACCTATGAATTTCATCTTGAAGAGGTTTTATCATAAGGTTTGGCACTTTCCGAACCTTGTGCACAACAGGTTTTGCATTCCCTTTCAAAATAATTCTATGCTTGAATCCTTTCAAAAGACCCAAATCATCACTAAACACCTCAGGAAATTTTTCAAAAATATCAGAAAAGTCACCAAGGTGAGAGACCAACATGACCTGTTCAGGAGCATTGGGATTTAAGGTAATCCCCAGGTTCCTTTGATGACGCCAACCCAGAAGATTATCCCCCCTTTTCGCAGCATACACCTTACCAACAGTTTCTCTACCCTTAAAAGTAATGGTCTGGATGGAGTACCCAATCAAATCAATCTTTTGTTTAGCATACACAACAGGATTAATGTCAGGGGTCAAAAGCTTGATCTTGTCCCCTTCAAAATTTGAGAACCAGAATGTATCACTAATAAGGGTGTACAATGAACCAGAATCAGCTAGCACACGAACAACCTTGTTGGCAATGTGAATGTCACAAGAGGGCATAACCACAATATCATCATCAACTTGATTCACTCCGTTAACAACATCATCCTGCGAATCAGTAATGCAGTGAATAGAATCCTGAGAGTACTCTTCTTCGTCATCTACAAAATTAATTTTGCTGTTTTTACACATCCTAGCATAATGACCTTTCTTACCACAGTTCCTACAAACAGTACTTTTGGCAAAACAGTTTGGGTAATTCGGTCCATGTTTTTCACTTCCACATCTGGGACATCTAAATTTATTTTCCCTGTTAAAGCTGTAATTTTGTCTAGGTTTCTCAGTCTTTAAAGTTGGTTTCTCTAGTTTTGAAGGAATTTTACTTACAGCAGCCACACTCATTTCAGGTTGAAAAATTTGTCGATTTTCACTGTTAATATTGGAAACAGGATCAGACTAAGTAGGACACTTCCTAATCTCTTTGACCCAAGTAGAGGTATGCTCAACACTTTCAACGATAAGTATGGCCTCCTTCAAATTTGGATTTTGGACAGGAGTTTTTTACTGAATCTTCAGATCATTAGTGCAACGAACCAGTTGGTCACGAATAAGAGAATCAGTTAACAGTTCAATTTCGCAAGTTTGCGCAAGAGATTTAAGAGCTGCCACGTAGTTTCCAACCCTTTCAGTCTTTCCTTGTGTACGCATAAAAAACTTGTGTCTCTCCATGACAACATTAATTTGTGCACCAAAATGGTTTTTCAAGAGTAGTACACTCATTTCATATACATCAGAAGGTTCACCAGCACCTCTACCAATAGGTATGGGATCCAAACTATCATAGATGTTCCTTCCTTCAATACCTAAATTGTTCAACAAAACAGCTTGTTTCATGACTGCAGAAAACTTTTCACCACCAATAGCCAGTAAATAAGAGTCAAAAATTGGCTTCCATTTTTTCCATGGCAAAATTGGTTCACCCTGTTCACTTAAAAACTGAGGCGGTGGGTTCATCCTACTTGCAGAAGAAGACATCCTGAAAAGAAAAAGTTAACTAAACAAGCTAACACAACAATTTAAAATAATAAAGGAAAAATAATAAATTGAAAATAAGGAATGAAATGTGCTTTACTTTTCTTTTGAAGGAAATAGTCACAGGATCCACTGTACTTCCTTTTTCTGGCACACAGTATTGATTCCTTCAATATTCAACAAAGAACAAGATCATCTGTATTCCTTTCCGTTTTTATTTTCTGCATACCTTTGAACAGTTAATCTTTACCACCTCATTCCGTTTTTCTTGGTCGAATTCGCGCAGAAACAGTCAAAATGCGCTTCGAAACATCCAAAAACTTGCCTCAGACATGAAATACGAGTGAAAATTAGAATATCCCCGCTAGATGCGTGTAAAATAGTATGCGCGTCACTATTGAGCATGCGCGTGTATGCACGTCACTATTGAGCATGCGCGTGAAGTCAGGAGACGTCGTGTGACGAGCTGCGTAATGAAAAGGAAACGCACCTGCTTCCCAACGCGTCACACAAACAAAGACGCTCGAGGCACAGTTGGCACAGCTCGCGGGGTATTTAAAAAATGCAGCAAAGGAGGTAGGCACTTCAGAAGCAAATTTTTACTTTGTAGAACGTACTTGCCAAAAATAGTTTCACCGCTTCAGCCGCAGCTCCTGCTTTTCTCGTTTCACTCGCTTCAGTCGCTAAATCCACTTCAGATTTGAATTTCCCTCGTTTTTTAAAACATGCCGATTCAGGAATTCCTTAATTGCGAGTCACGCAGGGTTCTTCAACACCTGTTGGGTCCATCGTCGCCAGTAATATAAAGATGTGCACACACAGTAAAGTGTGATAAAAGGTTTATTGAAACCCAACAGGGAGGCAAGTTGTTAAAACCAAGACCAAGTGATAACTGATCCCAAATCCCCACCTAACATTCCAATCCAATGACATAGATACATTCTTGGCAAGGAATGTACATTATTAAAGGAGCAAATACAACAGGTAGCATTAAATGGCTCACAATAATCAACTTTTAAAATAAATGCCAAAAATAGGAATCTGGGCTCAACAAGTTTGAAGGAGCTAGCAGGTGTCCTAGATCTGTTACAGGGGGAGGAATTATCACTGGGCAATCTTATTTTGTTAGGGGATTTTAATTTGTATTTGTATTTGTGAGTATTTATTAAGCGCAGCCTATCGCTCCGAAGGGAGCATCTTGGCGCTGAAAAATTGTGTGTGGATGGGATTAGATGATGGAAGCTCTAGATAGCGGCCATCACATAAGCATCAGATTGCTGATAGACCCAGGTCTTCAGTTGTTTCCTGAAAAGACTCTCAGTCTCAACCAGTCTGAGATTTAAAGGCAAGTTGTTCCAGGCCCTTGCTGCTAGGACTGTGAAAGTTTTTCCGCCCCTGGTTTTATATTTATACCTCGGGATCTTGGTAAGGTTACCACCGGAGGATCTCAAACGTCGTACGGGGTCATAGTGAGCAAAACGGTTGACAAGGTATTTAGGACCGATGTTTTTTTTTTTTAATTGCCATTTATGTTCAGATATTGGACAAAGCACTAGGAAAACTTCCTCATGCATGACAGTAGAATAATGGCATATGGAGCACTCTGTAGATGGTCACAAATTAAATGCTCTGATAAACACCTATTACCTAATGTTCCCCTTACAAAATGCAGTAATGCCTCCCAACAGTCTTTATCCTCCTACCTAAAAAGGAAGAGGTTGTGCGACCACCATTGATTTTATTTTTGTGTTAGCATCATTGATTTATATTATTTTGTTCTTTAGGGCGATAGAAAGCTCCTTTAGTGATCATAACTCTTCGACTCTGGGGATATGGGCACAGGGTCTGAATCTAACTCAAAGTAGCTGGACGGGAGGGACATTACGGCCAACTGACCAGGAGGAGGCACCTTTGGTGGTCAGAGGTGGATAGCAATGATTTTTATTTAACCCTTTTCAAAGAGAGGCAACAGGAGATTCTGAAGTGTCTGGATATCTCACCATCAGAGGAAGAGGTACTCAGGTCCTTTGATGTTATAGCAAAGTTAGTGAGAGCTCTTTTACAAAGTTAGTGAGAGCTCTTTTAATTGTACCAGTGGTCACTGCCCAATCGGATAGCCCAAGGTGGTTCGACAGGGAGTGCTCTCAAGCATTGAGGAAACTTAAAATGGCTCTAAAAGGGACTCCACGCAATAGATCTATGATAGCCGGTTACTGCATTAACTATAAAAAAGCATTAAAGAACCGGAGGACTACATTACAGAAACAGGCTTGGGATAAACTCATGGAAGTGAGTGCATTAAAAGATAGTTCCCTATTTTGGAAAGTCATTAACAGACCTTGTTTCTCTGAACCTGATAAACCAACCATATGCCATCATATTACACAGGACCAATAGAAGAATCACTTCCAGGCAGTCTACCAATATGGGGTGGGAGAACACTGTAAAAATGCCTGAGAGCCCCTCCCACATGATTTTCGTATTAATTTTCAGTTAGACGAGGTAATAACAGGTATAAAGAGATTGACCAATAATAAGGCGCCGGACCGAGATGGGATATCCCCTGACCTGTTTAGAAGCAACATTGAGGTCTGGACTCCAATTTTAACCAGGGTTCTGAATGTGGCAGTGTTATGGACCAATCTGTCCAATCTCAGACCCATTTCCCTGCTGCCCTTCTTGGGTAAAATCATCGAAAAGCACACTAATAAGCATTTGTCTAACTTCCTGGAACAATCTGGAAGCCTCGATCCCTCACAGTCTGGTTTCAGGCCGAAATATAGTACTGAAACGGCCTTGCTGTCGATAACTGATGATCTCCGTATGTACCAGGACAGGGGTGTTTCTGTTGTCCTGGTCCTACTGGATTTATCGGCAGCGTTCGATACTATTTCTCATAAGATCTTAATCGAACTACTGACTGTGAATGGATTGGGTGGCAGGGCAGTGGATTGGATAAAGAGCTTTCTCTCCGACCGCACTCAATGTGTCACCATGGGTGAATTCCGGTCGGATGAGGTTAAGATCACCAAGGGGGTGCCACAGGGCTCATGTTTGAGCCCAACTCTCTTTAACACCTATGTGGCCCCCCTGGCAAATATAACGAGAGCCTTTAGGTTTCTGTCCAGTGTCTTATGCTGATGATACCCAGCTGCTTTTCCCATTTAAATCTTTGACCCCGGAGGTTAAACAATCTTTCTCCGCGGGGATGAAAGCAGTATCCCAGTGGATGTCTTCCAACTTTCTTCAGTGTAATGTTGGTAAGACTGAGGGGATGCTTTTCGGCTAGGTCAAGATATCATGGTCCCCTGATTGGTGGCCTTCAGATATGGGACCAGTTCCTGAACCAAAACAAGTAATTAAGAACCTTGGTGTTCACCTGGAGCCAGAGATTACTCTGAAACAACACGGAAATAATACGGTGGGGTCCTGTTTTCATGTGATAGGACTCCTCCGTAATGTATTCCCGCTCCTTCCGGACTCCATTAGAAAGACTTTGGTTCAGGCTTTAGTGATCAGCCGACTTGGTTACTGTAATGGTCTCCTGGTGTCTGCTAACGAAGAGGTGCTGGACCGACTACAGGTGATACAGAACACCGCAGCCAGGTTGGTCCTTAATGCCCCCCCCAGGTCCCCATCCAAACCTCTGCTGGAAAAACTTCATTGGTTATCTGTTCGCCAAAGAGTGAAATTTAAGACATGCTGTATAGTACATAAAGGACTGCATGACCTAGGACCTTCCTATTTGGCAAAAAAATGTGTTCCCTATGTTCCCACACGTACCCTCAGGTCAAGTGATCAGTTGCTTCTAAGGGTCCCTAAGATTAGCAGGACTAGACAGGGTGGCAAGGCTCTGTCAGTGATGGGCCCTATTTTGTGGAACAGTCTTCCCCTCCAACTCAGGCACTGTTTAGATCACCTTGCCTTTAGAAGAAAAAACTGAAAACGTTTATGTTTCAGGTCTAACTAGTTAGGTTAGGAGGTCGCCAAATATAATTCTTTATCCTGTATTACTACTGCCCTGGTTTTTGCTTTGCTGTCCCTGAGCGCGAAGATACTCCTTTGGGAGTTTATTCAAGCGCTTTATAAACACGCAAATAAATAAATAAATAAATAACTGGCATGCCCAATTCTTGGTCCACTGCCACTATGGTCCCTATATATAAGAACGGGGATAAAGATAACCCAATTGTCACCGACCCATATTGTTGATAGACTCGACCATCAAGGTTATTTGACAGGTCATCCTAAATAGGCTAGTGGAGTGGGCAGACAAAAATCTAATTATATCGGAGGTCCAATATGGCTTTCGGGCAAGAAAAAATACACAGTAGGCCAATGCCTGAACCTCTATTTACTGATAGCAAAACATACCAGTGCCAAAGTGGGATCTATTTATTAAGAATTCATGGATCTTACTGCAGCATTTGATAGGGTGAACCACAATAGATTATGGTCTCTGTTAGACAAATTAGGAGTAGAGCAATCAATAATAAATGCCCTGATGTCTTTATATGCCCATACCTCAGCTGCTGTGTGCTTTACACACGAAGGGGATCTCACAGATAATTTTAACTGCTTTAGAGGGGTGCGCCAAGGCTGTATTCTAGCCCCTTTTTTATTTACGCTGTATATTAATGGGTCGGAATTTGCCTTGACATCCTTGCAGGTCGATACCCAGAGAATAGGCAGCAGACCAGTCCCAGTACTGCTGTACGCAGACAATGCTGTGCTTATAGCATGCAACCAAGAGCTTTGCAAGTCTTGATTGACGGGTTTGTCTCCTTTATGAAGGAGTTGGATTTGTCCCCTAACTACACCAAGCCATTTGTGATGGAAGTGGGCTGTCGAGGGAATAGTACACAAATCTTTAAGGCAGGCTCTTTTAGTAGAGCTAAAGGCCCAGCTTTTAAATATCTTGGGGTTTTTTCAACGCTAAACTAAACTGGAACACTCTGAAAGAAGAGAAGGTGCTGGACACGAAGAAAGCAATAGGAGCCATTGCAGATTTTGCACACAAATTAGGCGCATGGTCTCTTGGGGTGATTTTAAAATTATATAAATCAATTTGTATATCTATGGCCGTGTATGGGGGTGAGATCTGGGGGTACAAGCAGTGGTGGAACTACAGATGGCGCACAATAAATATTTAAGACGGTTATTAAAAGTTCCTCAGGGCACACCCGCTTACTCAGTTCACGAAGAACTCAGGGTGAGGCATAGGTCTGACCTAGTTGCAGTCAAGCCTCAGCTTTGCTGGGAGAATATTTGGTCCAATGAGGAGGCCTCCTTTAACCAATTTGTAATTTTGTACTGCCTCTCATTGGATCATGCCCAATATTTCCTTCTTGCTCGGCGTGCGTCCATGTTGCTAGCTCAGGATCCTCAATGTCCGAAACATATTTGCCATTCAACATCCTTACTATGAACACCATCATTCAGTGGCGTAGGTAGAGCTTCTGGCGCCCGTGCTATCCGTCAGATTGCCGACCATGGCAGGTAGCCGGAGGGGGTTGCTGGGGGAAGTACGCATTTGCTCTGGAGCCCAATGGAGCTATGACATGTAGCTTGGCTCTATCACGCCAAAAACCTCCAGCTGATTATTGCTATATAGAAGTTCATTTCACACAAGGCCTAGTGACTTAGAGATAGCCCACACTGCTTTTTCCTTACAGCTCAAGGCACCACTCCTATTGAGAAAAGTGTTCAAGGTACATTAATTATATTTTAAGAAAAGTTAACTCAAGTATAGAAAAAATATTCTGCAAATGATACCATATGTTGATACCTTTAAAACAGACATGCACCCATGTAATCACATTTGGGGAAGTGAGGGAGGGCATCAAATTAAATCAAAGGGAAAAAACGTTACCTTGTAGCCTGACGTGACAAACATTTTTTAAAAGGTGAAGCATAATTTACCTTGAATAAATTGTGCATGGCGGTTTTGGTGCTTCCCTACATACTTCTCTGTTGACGTTTTTTAACAAATCATGCTGGAGTGGCATGATAGAAAGCCACTTAACGACTTAGTAAAGAGGCTAAGTTCAGTGGAGGGCTGAGCCATTGGTCTCGATCTTTCTTGCAATGCTAGTTCCTTACTCAGGCAGTATTAGTGACAGATTACATTTCACAAAGAGTGCATTGTTGTTATTCTCGGTGAATGGGAAGCAAGCTTGTGCTGGACACCGGAAGCCTGGCAAAGCAATCACAGCTGTGCTGCATCAAATTTGAAGACACCCAAGGTACCAGTAGTGCAAGCAAGAGGGGTGGTAACCGCTTTTTTGCACCCACTCAAGACACCTTTTGAACCAGGCGTTTGGGAAGTGGTGAAGGTATAAGGCAGGATGGTGATTGGGCAGAGGAGGGCTCGAGTCTGAACATTTCATGGCTCAAGAGGGTGGAGGTCTCTGGTCAGCAGAGGAAAAAGAAAGCCTGGAGAGTGGGAACCCTGTGGTGATAGATAGATCCCTGTCTTGACAACATCGTGGTGAACCACCCATTGGCCAGGCAACCAGGGAAGGGTGTCTGGTGGAGCCATCGAGAGAAAGGAGCAAGGAAGGTGACTAGGGTAGACCCTGTAATCAGCAGTCTTAGCTACATCCTCGCTACCAAAATCAGAGACTCAAAGACTTTGTACAGCATGTCCATGGAGGAGGTTCGGAACATAATGGGAAAGGGGTGTAGTGAGCCACTTGGCCACTGTAGGGCTCACCTATGCCTTGGATATAATGGATCAAGTACCCTCTGGCCGGGCGCCACCAGAGGTTTTAAATAAAGAGGTATTGGACCACATGTGGTCTTTGTACCTATACAGCAACCAGTGCATGTGTGTCTTCATTGGTGTTGGACTGGGCCTATCTGTTACCACCTACATAGGTTTCCTGCACCATCAAAACTCCTGCACTTCAGGAAGTGCAGGACTCTCTTGTGGATATATGTCCATCGCTGTAGAACGCTGGGGAGATTTGCCACTGGAAACCTGTGGGTAACCCCCACAGCAAAAGTAAGAGCATGAGTGCCGGTGGGTCCTACTGCCACTGGAAAGAGTGCAGTACCATCCGCAAGTAAGAAACTTACAATTATTCCTGCCATGTAATTCCATGTTTTGTCAGCCTTGTGCGGTGCCTTACATTCCACCCTTTCATTCCTACGGCTGATAGAATTCTGGAGTCAAAGCCAAGTGCAATGGGCCCACTCCTTCCTTAGTGACAGCTCCCATCCGAATCAGCAGTAACTGGACCCAGCTGATGGACGGCCTGCAATGGGCTGGTTATCTGTGCGGCGAACCCCTCTGATGGTCTGTGTGTGGAGCCTGGTCCCCAGCTCCTGACTGACTTTACAGCCACAAACCCGACACCTGTGGAATACCAAGCAGGGCCCGCAGAGGGCGCCGGAGCTTTCGCCACCATCATTTCTTCCTTTCTTTACACAATGTCAAGTTACACCGCAGGTTTCACAGCTTCAGGTGATAAGTGTTTTCCAGGCCAAGTGTGTAACGGTACAGCCCGAGCTGGGCCCGCTGCACAGAGCACCCCGTGTGTTCACCAACTGAAGGGAAAGGATATTCTGGGCTGCTACTGTGGGATCCTTTTAAAATCACAGGGCGTGACGTCAAGTATGCACAGGCTGAGATCTTCACCTTGGTGGTGCGTGCGCTGCAGCAGTTTGCAAGCAGGCTCGCTTGCACTTCGAACTGCATGTCACTAGTGTCAGGCCGGGGCGGGGTAGGCGGCGCACTGGTGGCCTATGACTGCCACCTTTATAATTTAATTGGGGACTCTGGCACTACTGTCCCCAAATAAATGATAAAGACTGCTGCCACGGGCTACCAGTGCTGTGCGTCCACCGCCCCCAAAATAGTGCCGCCTGGGGCGGACCACCCCCCACCGCCGCCCCCAGCTATGCCCCTGCCATCATTGTTGGCCAAATCAAAAATGAGACCAGTGTCAACACTATCTAGACATATGGCTGGACGCCTTTTCATAAGACATCATGGTATGTCCAAATTTTCCCCGACTATTTCTCTGTGGGCTATTTCTCTGTGGGCTTTCTAGAACAGTTATTTTGAGCCCATATCTTGGCTCTTCAGAGGATAAGTTGTTAATTGCAAAAATGTCACAGTCTGACAAATCTGAATTAGGATCTTGTGAATTGCCTAATGCTTATGTTAGCAAACATTCAGTAATGTTCTAAACCTGATGTCAAAGGTGGTGCGGATGGTGTCACTCCAGCACTTTCAGTCAATCAGTGCTTACTTATCAAGATTCTGTTCTTGAACCTGGAAGCCCTTCATTTAGAGGAGGTTCCAACTGGGACAAATTCTGTGTTGTAGTCGATTGCAAAGTTTGCAACAGCTTCTGAGACAGCATCAGTCAGCTGTACAGGATAGGCCATATTATATGGTTTCACAGAATTCATGTATGTAGTAAACTGGGTTTTTGTTGCAGTACCCCACACTTTTTGCCTGGTATCAGGTGCAAGTTTGACTGAAAGTGTGCTAGGTACCTACTAACCAGGTATACAGCACTAGAGTTTTTTCCCCAAATGGTGCCATTGTTCCACAATTCGCACCCTTTTAGGATCCATTGTAAGTCTCTAGTAAGTGGCACCTCCGAAACCTAGGGTATTGGACACAAAGAGGGTCCCTAAGGGCTGCAGCACGAATTGTGCTACCCTAAGGGACCCCTCCCCAAGCTCATGCCAACTGCCTTTGCAGCCTGCTTGCCTTGATGCACAGAAAACCGAAAATAGGCCTGCAACCAAACCATTGTATGTGGTTTAAGTAAGTCACCCTCCTGAAGGCCTTACATCCCTTAGGCAGGGTGCACTATACCCATGTGAGGGCATATCTTAAAATCTTCAACAGTGGATATGTCACAGTGATATCTGATGTCATCCTTAGATATTATCAGTGCCCAGGAAAGCCATGACGATCACAAGGGCTGGAAACTCATGATTACGAGTTCCCCATCTACATGATGGCTTCACTGTACCCCAAGGTGTTTGGTATCAAACACTTCATCTTAATAAACCCACGCGAGTGCCATTACTGGATTGATTAATAAATGCATGCAGAGGGCACCTTAGAGGCCCCCTAAAAAAACCTACAGGCTGCTAGTGTGCTGGCTGACTGGTGTCGACCATCCAGCCACCCTAGAGAGGTTTCTGACCCCCTGAGGTGAGAGTCTTCACTCTTGGAGTTCAAAGTCTGCTCCGGGCGGAGGTGCTCACACCTCCTCCAAGCTGGATGGGCATTTCAGAGCAGGAAGTTTCAAAGGTCCTGCCGCCTTTGAAATGAGACCCAGGACTCTCTAATAGTGAAAGATGCCAACCCTCCCCCATATCCTGAGCCCACTTATGGTGGCAAGACGGGAAAATTAGTTAGATTAGAATTTATGCCCACACTCAGGCAGCACCACCCCTGGGCCAGCTGGTGTGAACCCCACTTTTCAGAATCCTAAATCTTATTTTGGAAATAATTAGTCTATTAGGGTCTGGGTTATGCCCACTTGTCAAAGTGAGTGGTCATATAGAGTGTGTAGTCAACCTACAGGTAGGCAGCCCATTGGCTACTATCTGTCACTCCCCTTAACACCTCTAAATTGAGTAATTAAAAGGCAACTCTCAGCACACAACTTCAGATTCAATGGACCTAAAGATGAAGAGTACAAAGAAGACCTGCTAAACCCGATAACTGTGTGCCTTCTGCAGAGTTTTAGTGTGAACCCTTTCCTGCTGCTTCAATATTTGACAATCGAGGTGATCTGTCTCATCCTGCTGCTGTGTGGCCGCTAAGAACACCATAGGACCACCAGCCTTTGCAAACTGCCCATGAAATACCTCGGAGTAGAGGAGCAAGTCCCTTGAAGACCACAGGCACTGAAACCGCAGAGTCGGGTCCACTGTCTTGCAGCTCCCTGGCCCGACCGATGCAGTAACCGACCAGGAAGAGATATTTGTGCTCTGGAAGGTCAGATCTGTCTCCCCACTGAATGTGGAGGCACCAGGACTGACCAGAGCAGTGCAATACCAATACCTGGGGTACTTGATGACTTGCAACCAAGACCATCAACGAAGAGTCCAGTCAGAACTCTAACTCTACCAGAGCCCAGCAGCCACTGAGGGACTTCAAGACCCCTGAGACCAACTTCGAGAGTGTCCCAAAAGTCCTGAATTTGCTCCTGCCAGTTGTTGGCCCCTGACCGCTAGGAGCACCTTTACGCACTGGGGCTGGCCAACTTACCTCCTCTGCACCCAGACCCAGCCTGCCCAGCCTGCACAGCCTGCACAGCCTGCATAACAGTGAACTGGCTCTGCTCCCTTGTCCCTGAGACCCTTGTGACTCTAGCCCCCGTTTGAGAGCTCTCAGACTTGTCTACAGGTCCCCTTGTGCAGCCTGTCTTTAGAAGGTCCCCCTTCCCCATAGTGTGGCAGCTACCATCTCCCTGCTCCCGGTGGAATTCGGGGGGCACCCAATGAATTGTTTGTAGAATATTGGACCTTGCCTTCCTGCTACTCTAAACCTGGGAGGTGAACTCCTACAACTGTCTGTGCCATGTGCTTTACCTACCTTCTATTTCCTCCCATAGGATTGCATGGTGCGTACAACTATTTGCTTATCTTCGAAAATTCATAAGAGTTACCTATAATTAGGCTTTCCTGTTTTCAGTTTCTATTTTTGGAAAATTCTGGTGGGGTTTTTTCAGGGTTTTCAAGGGATATCGATACCTTAAAAAAACTGTGATTATCAGTGGTTACACATTTTCGCTCCATTAAATACAACAGAAACAGTGTTTTTCCAGTGTTTATGGAACATTTCGCTCTTATTATTCCATGCTTTCTACCCTTATAATTAATGGTATATAGTCAGTGTATGTTCAGTGTATATGAGGTCCAAATACATTTTTGCAAATCAAACCTATTGTAGTACACCATACAATACTTCTTCAGTGAGTATTTGGTTATGTGCATACACTTTTTAATTCCCAGGTAAACTTTTTTCTGTGAAAAGGCCCTCTCAAAATTGGCACTTGAGACGGGCAATGCCAAAACAACCAGTACACAATTTGATAACTCTGGCCACAGACATAGCTTTCAATGTCAATACTGGTGCACTTGAAGATTGCGAAGTTCTATGCAGGTTCTGCAACATTTGCATTGAACTGGCTGCTTATTCCCTCAGTTATTGAACCGGTCAAAAATTATGCATCACTTTTGAAACTACAGAGAAAATTCTATGCGACATTGCAAGCCATTTATCATACATTGTAAAATAAAAGTTACTGGATTGATCTCAAAATTGCTTTGTTTACCAAGTGGCAAGCAGTCTAACATGGAACATGTTGCAGCGCCAAAGTCACTAAAGGTGTCGCCCAGCCTACTCTCAAGGAGATGTTTCACATCTACATCAATTATGCTGAACACATGGCAGACAGGGGTGTTTTCAGAATCTAGTTTTTTATTATGTCCATTACAGCAGTCACGTTTTCCTGAAAAAATCTAAGGATGCAGAAGATTGTACTTTTTTTCACATCACTGTCAATATGCAACCAAAGATCCTAACATTTCTTGCCTTTGGCATCTTCACTGATCAAAAATTCTGTGAACGGTTGCCACATGGATAATATAGCATGCTCAACCCCTTGAGCTGAAAACCATCATCTCAGTGACACAGTTAGGATGGCTCTTTCTTTGATGTCACAGAAAGCACAAAATGAGAAATATTTGTGTTTAGTACCCACGTATAACAAAACAGTGCACCAGAATGGACTAAAAAGTCAATAGCATTCTTCATTAACTCTGAAGATTGCAAAGATCCTTTCAGCATGCCATCTAACAAGTGGCACGGATCTCTTAAGGGAAGCACTTCAGCTCAGGTATCGATTTTGACAGGTCATCACACAACCTTTTCATGTACGGGAAGCACTTCAGCTCAGGTATCGATTTTGACAGGTCATCACACAACTTTTTCATATACGTAGCTGAATCCCTGAAAATACAAACAGTATCACTCCAATCTTTGTAGAACTAGGAAAGAACGTTTTTGCAGCAGCATTCCAAATGACACTGCATTCCATGTTCCATCCTGTCATGTTTTTACCACTATCCCAGATGCTTGGTTATAGCACTCTTTCTTGTCTCCGTACCTTGCATTGAATGTTTAAAGCCGGAGGTGTTGGCAATTCACCTACTATCAATACTGACATACTAGAAACTGGGGGCTGATATATATATATAATTGTTACCAAAGACAATGAAATCACGGGGATTGGGTTATTTCAACTGTATACCAATACAAGTATAAGATAAGTTGGGCAATGATCTTTTTTGCTAAAGTATGATTTTGTGTTTAATAAGCCCATCCAGGGCTCAATAAGTTAAATAACACGATAATTGAATGTTTACAAATGTACAATTTACATCCATTGCTCACAAATGTGGAATTCGTATTGTAAATAGCGTTATTTCATCGTTCCAAGATGGCGCTTTCATTTGCACTTCTGAACCTTTTTCTGTTTCAATGAATTTAGCCTTATCAATTGCTGCACTGCCGACGCCAGCTGACACTGACGGAGGCAAGTGCTGAAACGCGTCTGTTACCATTTTCTTTGCGCAAAATAAACCGAATGTGGTTTAATATCTGCTGTGAGTGCCGTCTTGTTGCTTTCTGCTGCCGGTTGCCGGTCGCAGAGTTGCGGAGCTTCGAATACTTTAAACGGCACGCCGCCGTTTTTTTCGGCACCCACTCGGCTGAGTGCGGTCTCCATTGGCGTTTCTTGGGAGCAGTTGACGGAGGAAAAGGAGATCGCACCGCCAAGGAAGTCGGCAGCCTCGACAACAGTCCCGCTGTGCTTTGATTCAAGAATACAATCGGAGCGACGGTGACGGCGAGATCGAGGTAGGAGACGCCGACTTATCCCACTTTAAAGAGGCACCAGTGAAGCAGAACGCGCACGACATTAGGGAGCTAAAAATCTGCAAATCTAATGTTCAGCGACACAGCGCGCCGGGAGGCAGCAACTGGCATTTTTAAAGAGCGACCGGAGCCTAGGGCACGGAACGCTACACAGACAGAAAATGTGGTTCAGTCAACCCTCAAAAATAAATATCAACAACTAGAGAGACTTTACGAGAGGGAAACGAGTAAGTGGTGGGAGGCCACCTCGCTGCAGCACTACGTGGATGTTAAGAGGGTCCCACGGGGCCTTCGGATCTACACGATTCCAGCCTATGAGAATCCTGACCCAGAATTACTGAGTGAATGGGCTACCTTGACAGCGCGCTCTTCGGAAGGGATGTTATGCCTTCTAATTAAGTTTGCCTGGAAAGATAGGGAGAAGGCTTTACAAGATATTGAAGCGCTGGAAAAAGAGATTGTAGATCTGGCGGACCAGGGACAACTGGATACAGAAAAGGAGTCCATGAAAAAAAGGCTAACAAGCTATGAAAAGAAGATCCAATTAAGGAAACAACAAAAATTTGAACGCGATGCTCGTGACTATGAGCAAGGAAGAATTCTGACCTTTGAACGCAAGTACGATGCGCCTCGCCGAGATCTAAAGGCTAAACGGCAGAAACCAACAGTACAACGAGAAACTTCAGAGTCTGATGTGACCAGTGCAGAGCAATCTGAAGACGAGGCACAGAACCGAGCGCAACAAAGCGCACAAGCAAGTGAATCGGCTTCTTTTCACGAGGAATGCGATTTAATCCGCACCAACTGGCTAAGGGGAGGGAAGAAGCGCCCCCCGGAAATCACCAAAGACATAAGCGGAGACGCATCACGAGACGCGGCGGGAGGAAGCGGAGAAGGAGAAATCAGGAAACAGAGGTCCCGGCAGAACAGGCCCAAGAGGAACTAATGGAAGATCTTAATATCATCAACCTCTCAGATAGAGTGCTCACTAAGGACGAAGAAAATGTCCTTAAGCTAGGACTTTCCTTTTGCCCTACTGGCCGCTACGAATATGTACAGACACGAATAGACCTATTCCTGTTCATCCGCAAACTTAAACTTTGGAAATATTTCAAACAAAAAGCACTCAAGGAGAAGGCACAAGGTCCACCGAGGGGGACTGCCACAACTCATATTGATCCCTCTGAAATGAGTATCAATGACTTGGAGGGCTTAGCGGTGCTTGAAGACCTATTGGAAGAAGGACTAAGTCAAACTGCACCTCCAACCGACACCGTTGGGAGAGGCACGTCCATGGGCATAACTCAGATTGGAGAACCAAGCAACTTCAAGCCAACCTCCCGCTTTCTCCCACAGACACCAATGGATGCTTTGGATATCTTTTCAGACGCAGTTAACCAGGACCTACAAAAGCTTTCGCAATCTGAAGAATCACGGAAGAAGAACATACACTGGAACCTGTCATTCCAACAACGTAAAGCAATCACCAATCTACAACAAGATGATTCTATAGTAATAAAGCCCTCAGACAAGGGCGGGAACGTTGTTATTCTGAGTCGTGAACAGTATTGCAAGGAAGCCCTCTGTCAACTACAAGACTGTAATAACTACATGCCTGCAACGGAACGAGAGTATCAGGAGAGTATCCGGAATTACCACTCCCTTGTTGATCAATGGTATGGAAAGGGCATACTAAACAGGGAGGAATACTCATTCCTACAGAACAAACAACCGAGACTATCGAGTTTTTATCACCTCCCTAAGATTCATAAACACTCCACGCAACCACCAGGGAGGCCCATCGTGTCATCCATAGGTGGGCTAACTGAGAATATGTCTAAGTTTATCGACTCATTCTTGGCACCTTGGGTTACCGAATTGAGTTCCTATACCAAGGACTCTAAGGACTTTTTGAGGCAGATACAAGACGTGGAGTGGGAGGAGGATCTACTGATGATCACTATGGATATCTCGAGCCTCTATACGAGCATCAGTCATCATGATGGCATTGCAGCAGTTAAGACATTTTTGAATCTGCGACCCGCCCGTTACCTGCAACATAGTCAGATGATTTTGGACTTTATATCGTTTTGTCTGAACAATAATATCTTTATTTTCCAAAATCAACGATACAGGCAAGTAAGGGGGACTGCGATGGGCACCTGCTTCGCCCCCAGTTACGCGAACCTTTTCGTGGGCTGGTGGGAGAAGCAGGTGGCCTGGGCAGACGACAAAACCCCTTGGGTGGAGAAGGTGATATGCTGGAGAAGGTATATCGACGACCTCTTCCTTATTTGGAGGGGGTCGGAACAGTCAGCTCTGGAATATATTAAGATTCTAAACCAGAATGATCTTAACCTGCATTTCACCTGCACATTAAGCAAGAGTGAGGTCAACTATCTAGATCTCAGAGTTTTCGTTGACTCAGGCAAAATCCAGACCGCCCTCTTTAGAAAAGAGACGGCGGGTAACTCTGTCCTCCACGGACGCAGCAGCCACCCGACCTCCCTGGTTAAAAGCATTCCCTACGGGGAACTGTTGAGGATCAAGCGCAACAGTTCTCTGGAGAGAGATTATACAGAGGCCGCCAAACAAAGCGTTAAACGCTTTAAATCTCTCGGCTACTCTGTAACTACCCTCCATCAAGCTGAGAAGAAGTCAGAGAAAGTCAACAGATATACCCTCTTACAGGACAAAAAGGTGGGCAGCCCAGAAGAAGGGAGTGGAATCATCAGACTCATCACTAACTACTCAGTGGCAGCTAACAAGGTGAGAGCCATCATGGCCAAGAATTGGGGGATCCTGAAATCCGATAATGTAATCGGAAAGGATCTACAACATCACCCCATGATCACCTTTAGGAGATTAAGATCTTTAAAAGACAGACTAGTCACTAGCCACCTACTGAAGGGCAAATCCAAAGGAGAACTGCAGTCGATGCATGGCTCGTATCCATGCGGGAAATGCAAAGCCTGCAGTAATAGTCAGAGGGTATTGAGCTATCAGATGCCACACAGGGACTCTAAAATTAAAATCAACAAGTTTATTACTTGTTCGACCACATTTGTGGTATACTGTCTGAAGTGCCCCTGCGGACGGATGTACGTAGGAAGCACTACGAAAGCAGTAAAGCTGAGAATCTTAGAGCACCAACGAGCCATTGCGAATAAAGATGAAAATTATCCAATGGCCCGGCATTTTGCAAGCCACCATAACAGCGACAGGACAAAACTCAGCTTCTTCAGCTTAGACTGCATCCCTCAAGACATCAGGGGTGGAGATCTAAAAAGGAGACTTAGACGCTTGGAGTCTTGATATATTATCGACCTCCAAACGAAGTCACCAGGAGGACTTAACGCAGGGGAGGAGCTATTATCACACCTATAAACACTTTCCCTTGTTTCTGAACAACGCTACTGTCTGAAGTGAAATTTTTTTCTTTATATAAGGTGTAGTTATCATTTGGTCTACAGAAGAACAAACACCCCCCCCCCCTCACACCCCTTTCCTCCTGTGTCTATGGCCATCCAGGCCTCAATTGTTACCAAAGACAATGAAATCACGGGGATTGGGTTATTTCAACTGTATACCAATACAAGTATAAGATAAGTTGGGCAATGATCTTTTTTGCTAAAGTATGATTTTGTGTTTAATAAGCCCATCCAGGGCTCAATAAGTTAAATAACACGATAATTGAATGTTTACAAATGTACAATTTACATCCATTGCTCACAAATGTGGAATTCGTATTGTAAATAGCGTTATTTCATCGTTCCAAGATGGCGCTTTCATTTGCACTTCTGAACCTTTTTCTGTTTCAATGAATTTAGCCTTATCAATTGCTGCACAGCCGACGCCAGCTGACACTGACGAAGGCAAGTGCTGAAACGCGTCTGTTACCATTTTCTTTGCGCAAAATAAACCGAATGTGGTTTAATATCTGCTGTGAGTGCCGTCTTGTTGCTTTCTGCTGCCGGTTGCCGGTCGCAGAGTTGCGGAGCTTCGAATATATATATATATACATATATATATATATATATATATATATATATATATATATATATATATATATATATATATATATTTATATATATTTTTTTTTTTTCTCAAATGAAATGTGATCTTTATTGTTCGATTAATAATAATCATTACAGTCTTTGGAGCATGTACAGCAGCAATCACAATGGTTCATAAAATCAGTTAAAATCCAATATTTAAATAGATAAAATTAGGAGAGACCACTAAAATGTAATTACTTTCAACAGGAATATTACTACTATTGTGAGTAATTTAAGTATAACATGCATCACCAGAACACTGAAACTGCATACACACTGTCTTATAAGTAGCTCTCCTGGAGTGGGTAGTTTTCATAGTTTTTTTTTTTAATAATGTTTTTATTGACATTTTCCAAAAAGAGAAAAACAAAAACAGCAACCTCAAAAACAGAACATTCGGTGGGCCATCTCCCCCAACCCCATGTGGCTCCACTCCTCTCCCTCCCGGTCCCTCCCATGCCTGCCCATTCCCAACTAGGCCGCGAACCCTCTACATCCCCAACGCCCCCATCCCTGTCTACCCCCTCCATGCAAACAAAAATCCCTCCTTTCATAATGGGTGTACCCTCGTCAACCAAAGTCTGTGGTGTTCCCGCGTGGGCAGAGGTAGCAAGCGGAAGTCCAGTTCTGTGAAAAACTTTATACTTATTGCCGCCCCTGCCTCCCCCGTCTCCTTTTACGAACATCATGTGCCTGACCCTAGCCTATAAACAACAATGCATGGCCTACCATGTTCTGTGGGCAGTCCCCAAGCTCCTCTGTAGTTCTGGCAAATCTGTTCAAGTGAGCTTGGAAAGGAAGAAATCAACAAAAAGAAACTCTTCCTCATACCAGCTCCCTGTTGCTGCGTCCCCAAATCCATCTGCCGGGCAAAGTGCCATTCCTGTTCCTCGAGCGGGCTCCGCGCTTTCCCGGACCCTCTGTGTGGGGAATGCCTCAACTCCTTCTTCCACTCCTTCAGCACCCGCTGCAATTCTTTGGGGTCCGTGAAGATGAGAGAGTACCCTTGTCGGTTGATCCGTAGCTTCGCAGGGTACAGCATTGCATAGTTGGTTCCCATTTCGCACAATTGTTTCTTCATTGGAACAAATTGACGCCTTGCAGTGAAGTCTGAGAATAGCGAAAGGGTGGAGCCCTCGTATTGTAGTGGTTGCTTCTCCCTTGCCACCCGGAGCGTGGTGTCTCGGTCTCTATGATTTAACAATTTGGCAATTATGGGTCTCGGTGGGGCCCCAGGCTTGGGCTGCAGGCCCAGAGAGCGATGCGCCCTCTCCACGACAAACATATCCGAGAAGACAGAGTCCCCAAGCAGACTCTTGAGAAGCTTCACCACGAACATCTCCATATTGCCCGTCTGCGTGGTCTCCGGAAGGTCTGTAATACGTAGGTTGCAGCGTCTAGAACGGGCTTCCAGGTCCTCCGTCTTATCCATCAATGCCTGCATGGCTCTGGCCATCTGTTTGTTATCCATGTCCAGTGTGGTCTGAGCCTCTTCCACCTCCGTAATGTGACGCTCCGCCATATCCACACGCTCCGCTTGCTTATCCAGTCTCTCCGCCATCCGATCCATGCAGTAGGAATGTGCGTCCAACTTGGTGCCCAATGACGCTATACTCCCTGTAGGCCTTTTTCCATGGCGAACAGTATACCTCTAATATCTTGCGATGCAGCGTCTTCCGTTGGTTTGCGCTCTCCAGCGTCCCTGCTCTTTGAGGTGTCATTGGCTCTGGTGCCTTTAGGATCAAAGGAAAGCTTTGACTGGGATCTGTCCATGCGTTCCATGTTTGCAGTTCCAGGCACAGAGGAGACCAAGCGCAATCCAAGTGTACTGCTGTGGGCTGCTTTGTTTCTGGGCTGGTGGTCAGGGGTAGCTTGGGTAGTGCAGGGCCGCTGTAGGCCTCCTTGTAGATGGTGGTGCCTCGCGTAGGGTTCTCCGCTATCCACGTGGTCCCTCACCGCTGTTTTGTCGCCTCCCAGCGGCTAGCACCCACTCAGGTATGCATAAGGGAGTGAGGAGGGGGCAAAACCCACCTTCGGCTCCTGCACTGTCCATCCAGAGCAGGTGTAGAGCAGCCCAGCCCCTTCCCCAAGGCTCTGCGCAGTGGTGTCACCCTCTCCGGTGACACTTGTGACACATATCTCCGTCCTCCGTGACCAAAATGGCGGCGGCCGCCTGACTTCTTGTTGCATGTTCAGGTGAGTTGTTGCTCCGGGGTACTCAGGGGGATAGCTTCCCGAATCTGCAATACATCCCCGTCTCATGGGGTGACTCTGGTGATTTCGCAGGCTTCCCCGCGCAGGCTGCTCGCGGGTCCTCGCGTCCCGCGTGGGAACGTGAACCTTAGGGACCGGTGTCTGTACAATACATGTGGGGGCTTTGCGCACCCCAGAGGCACCAGACTCAGCCCAGGGCCTCCACCGGGTCTATCGGCGGGCGCTCATTCGCCTCCCAGCACCTCCGTGGTTCACAGCATATCTCCCCCCAGGAACGCCGCAGGAGCTTGTGATTCAGTCCGCTGGGGAGGAGTGCACCCGACCCTGCGACCTCGCCGCCTCCGTCGTGTTCGTCGGCTGACCCCTCTCACATCAGGAAGGCTGCTCTGTCCGACTGCACGGAATTGCGTAAGGCTCCTCCTCCGATTCCAGCGAGGCCGATACTACACTCAGCCGGCCAGGCTTCCGAGTCGGACCTCAGCATTCTCCTCACTGGAGGGTGCGGCTTGCTCGTGCACCCTTCCTCCCCAGGCCACCGCTGCAATCTCGGGTCTTCTGAGCTGAGCTGTTGGGGCAGAGTCGCTCCAGGTCGTGTCCCGCAGATCTCCGCTCCCGGAAACCGCCGTAATCGTCAGCTTTCGGTCAGCACTTAACCAGGATATTTGTCAGGATAATTCTCGAGACGGGGGAGCTCTCGGCTTATGGGGCCATCTTGGCAGCGAGCTAGCTCCGCCCCCTCTGGGGGCTGATATATTAACAGTTTTTACCCATTCTCTGTGGGTAAATGTGATGGCACATATTGGGAAAGATTTTTCTGAAACCAGCCATTTTACCTATCAATGAAGAAATCAAACACAGCCACAGTATCAAACATGATTTTGATATTTCCTGATTCTCTACAGTTTATAAAACAATTTAACAAGACCTAAAACAAGCTTCAAAACCCTGCTTCTTTAGACCAAAGACAACAAAACTGAAAAAAACAAAAGGAAGAAGAAACAGTATTTTAGGGACATCCCTAAACAACAAAACTGAAGCAGAATAATGTTAGCTCAGTCTTTCTTGCTGCTAGCTTGTATAACAAAGTTACATTGTATTGGCCCCTTCAAGAAGAAAAAAAAGACTCTGAATGGCATTTAGTTTGTGGGTATGTAGGTTTTTTTTCAGTGTTTATATGTTTGCACTGACGAAGGCTATTTCCCTTTCATGGGGTTTTATCAGTTATTATAAGTTTAAACCTAAAACCAGACAGCCTACCTATAATTGTAGTTCTAATTCCAAAGCATATATGAAAATAATTGTTATTTTTCAAAATTGGTCTTCAATTCATTCTTTGAGTGTGGGCGTCATTTATTCCTTCTGTGAGTACAATAAATGCTTAGCACTACTCTCTGATAAACCTAACTGCTCGCCCACACTACCACAAAAATACTCTTACATAGAAAACCACAACACCACATTTCTCCTGCCTTGAAAACCCTGCAATGGTTAGTGGTTTCCAGAATATCCATGTGCAAGCTGCTTTGTATCACTCACAAAGCGATACATGGAATGGGACAACTCTTCATCAGAAATAAAATCACCAAACACATTCAATAAAGGAACCTCCGCTCTAGAGTGGCACCGTGCCTCAAAATTCCAAGCTACAAGAAAAAAAATGGGTGGCACATCCTTCTCTGTTCAAGCAGCCACACTATGGAACTCTTTACCCCCCCCCCCCAACATAAGATACACAGTTAACCACCTTATCGTCAGAAAACTAATCAAGAATTGTCTCTCTCCCACAGAACCCCCATATGCAAACAGATACATATACAGCATATCTCTCTGTATATAAGCATTTATTTGTACTATAGATATGTACCTATATATATATATTGCTTTGTATATTCGTGTAGAATACTGTTTAAAGAATATATATTATATATAGATATTCATTAATTCTGCTTAACAAATGTATATATTACTGATAGTTACATTATTCTATGTCTTTAACATGAATATAAGTGACTGCATAAGCAACTAAATATTTTTATCATAAATATCACTAATTGCTTCACTATTGATCTTCAAAACAAATATATATATATATGTATATAAAAATAAATAAAACTAATTTTAAGTACAACAACACTTGAAAGCCAGAGTTTATTTAATACATCTTTAATCTACATATACTACCTTCCTTTATGCATCTATATACCTTCAATGTACTTATGGATGTAAATCTTCATTACTTTTGGATCTACATACTTATTATTTTTACTTATTTATTACTTTTCTTCTAACTCAGCATATACAATGCACTACCCTATTTTCACACTATACTTCTCTCAATATATCCTCCAGCTCAAATCCCTGACTTATATCAAACCTCTTTCTACTACTCTTCCCAATGCAAAGGTGCACCACAATACAAGGAAAAATATTCAGAGAATGTGTTCTTCAAAAATTCTTCTATTATTTAGACAGGGTTAAAAGTAACAATCTTGGTGAGTTTCACAGTCGACTCGTTTAGTCCATAAACATGAACTTCTTCAAGGCATAGCTGGTTGATATGCGACATTCTAGACACAGATTGAATATTTTTCCTTGTATTGTGGTGCACCTTTGCTATTGTTGTAATAGTGACATTACTGTATTGGATTGCATTGTGGCAGTGGGTGCGTTTTTAGTGTGCACACAGAAATGTGGGTATCGCCAGTACATAGACATAATAAGAGGGGCAGTGGGTCAGGTGCTGTGGTCTATAGGGTACCACTGTCAAAGTTTTTTTCTTCTGACTCTTCCCAATGCACTAGTGTATTTCTCACCCTATACTTCTATCAATATGTCAATGCCTCGGTTCCCTCATTGATCCCAAACTCCATACCACTACTATGATTCCCCAAATTTCCCTTTCAAGACTCTTCCCTACTCCACTCCTCCTTGCATCTCTAATACCTCTTTTTTACTATTCCGATCCCCACAACAAGCCTTTCTAAACCCTCCCTCTGACTCTCCCCCCTCAACCTCAGTTTTACTCAGCCCCCTCCACCTCCCTATTACTCATCCCAAGCCTCCTCCTACTGCTATGAGCTCTAAAAATCCTTCCCTTCTATCCCACCACTATCCTTTTCAATCCAAATAACAGACTAACATGTCCACCACTCAAATTAATTTCATATTTCACTATACTAATTCACCAATAATCCTTTATGAATTCCAGAGTAACGTGCTTCTCACCCAAAAAATCCCTTCAACACCTCATCAGGGGTTGCAAGCACAAAACAAATTCAAACCCTTTTACCTCTTCTAACCTTTCGCTATCCTTCTCAATCCAAATAACTGACTAACATATCCGCCACTCAAATTACTTTCACTATACTAATTTACCACTAACACCGTACGGGTTCCAGAGTAGTGTGCTACTCACCGGAAAAAAAAGCATTTCAACACCCCATCAGGGGAAGCAAGCGCTATATCAATGCAAACACCTTTCCCTTCTCTATCCCTCTACTATCCTTCTCAACCCAAATTACTAACTAACATATCCACCACTCAAATTACTTTACTATTTTCACTATACTAATTGCCCACTAATCCTTTCTGGGTTCCAAAGTAGCCTGCTACTCTCCGAAAAAGCGCTTTTACACCTCGTCAGGGGTAGTAAGCTCTATATGGATGCAATTACAACACAATACAATACAAAATAGAGCATTAGTACTATTTACTTTAGCCTCTGTAAACCAACTGAGGACCCACTAGACTCTCTGCACAGTGTACATCATCTAGGTGCACTATATGGAGAGCCAGCTTCTTACAATCGGCACCTGGCTCTTGCTCTTCCCTGGTAATTGGGTAATATTCTCTTCACTGGCACAGGCTTCTGATAGGCACAACTCTTCCTTATTTCCCAGTCCTTATAGTATTAGTTCTTTGACCTTTGGCAACCAGCCAACCTCGGCTGTGACGATAGGGTGCAGCAGCCTTGGTCAGGCTTTGCCAAGTAAGCTGTAAATTCTGTAACTGGCCAACATGAAACTGATAATCTGGATTCTCCCCTCCTGGAAGATGTAGTGCTTACTGACTGCAAACAAAAGAAAAGCTGCAGTGTTCAACAAAATATGTCTGTGCAATATAAAGTTTGTTTGTCCAGGGTCACCTTTACTTAAGACCCTCACAGTCAAACCTGGCTGAAGGAAACTGTTGGCCCTCTCGAATACCCTTTTTAAACTAGGTCTAAAAGGGTATGAAAATTGGAGACTTGTTCCCATGTTAGTAACCACTTCCGCTAATACTTTTGAGGTAAAAGCTCAGAGTAGGAGTGAAAGGAACAAAGTTCACCCATCGCTACAAAGTACAGCAAGCCTTTTATGAAATAACTAGCTGGGAGATGGTGCTACATACACATTCACATAAAATGTTCACAGAAACCTACCATCATCAATATATATTTGTATTTTTTATTGGTTTGAATAGACTGATGTAATCTAGGTAAGCAACCTGGAAAGGCAGTGGTACCATCTTTAGATGAGTTTGTGGAAAGCCTCAGTACGGTGGAATGTTTTCTTTTCAGACAAATTTCACAGTGTAAAATGTATTCTTAAAGAATCCAACCACCTCACATTTCAAAAAGATCTTAAGACCTGGCTTTTTTCGTAGGGGTCATGTCAACTCTAATTGCAGCTGCAGCGCTGGGATGCTTCCGGGTAGCCATGCACTATACAAAAGCCTCTTTCATTATACAAAAGCCTCTTTCACTTCTTTGTTCTGGGTACAAATGGTAGCTGAGCGATACCAAAGGGGATGATGGACGGAGCGTTTGAGCAAATCAAACACTCACCCCAGTCAACTGATCTGGGTTTAATCCATCATCATTTTTTAGCTCAGTCCACCACCCCAGTTCAAACATGGCCATATGCAAATCAGTCTGACCCTGTGCCTCATGGGAACAGTCCAGCCCGAACTGCCTAGCCATGTCTTCCCTGGACCGAAACCAAGCATCCTGGGGCCGGTTTAGGGTTCTTAACCCTCATCAGCCAGGCTATCTTGAATCCAGTGGCAGAGTGAGCAAGGGACCCAAATGGTAGCAGATCAGGCCCTACAGGGCTGTTCTCATGTTATAGCAAACAGGATCCCATCCTCTTCTGATCTTATACAGGCCCAGAAAGTGTTCTGAAGATGGTGCCTTGGGGAGCCACATTTATGTGCAGTACAGCTAATGGTTGGGGATGACTCCTGGCCCCTCCTTAATCAATGAGGTTAAAGTTGCCAGGGGCAGCCCTACCCACTTTGACAGCACTTCCTGTAAGCCCTACTACCAACAATTGTGGCCTGAAGTAAATATAGCCTGCCATGTCCAGTCTTGTCAATTATGTAATATCAAATGTTGCAGTCATGTTACAATTGATATTATAGAACATGTCATGAGTGATGTAATATGTGAGAAAATCAGCAATGCATGCCAAGGGCACAAGTTATAGTTAACTTAGAGCAAGAGATATAGGGCCAAATTACGACTCATGGTGGTGCAGTGGTGGCCATCCTGCGGCTGCTCTGTTCCGATGCAGCCATTGGAACAGCCACTGCTGCATCAGCTGCAACAAGGAACCGCAGTTTCCTGGCGGTGGTGCAGCGGACAGGGGTATCCAATATGCAAGGCAGGACTACTGTGGTTCGACGAGCATAATATTAGTTGACCCACTGCCAGCCAATTCAAGGCAGTGAGCCTGCCATGAATTGGATGGCAGTGGGGAAACAAAGGGGGCCCTAGAGGCCCCCATGACCGTGCCACCATGGGGATACATTCAGGAGGGCACCTGCGGTGCCCCCCTGTTTGCATGCACCCCAAGTTCCAGCAAGGCATGGATTTCACAGTCCATGCGTGCTGGAACTTCTTTTGTATTCCCATGTGGTGCTGCCATGGAATGGCAAAAAAAAGCTTGCCAAACATGTGTTGTACTCGTAATCTGGCAGCCGTACCATGCACAGCTGTTGCGGTGCTGTGGTGCAGCACCACTAAAGTTGTAAGCAGGCCCATAGTTCTTTGAGATAACTACAACGTGTGAGTTGCGGTAGGTTTGTTTGTTTAAAACAGTACGTTGTTATTGATATTTTGACCTAACTATAATGTCCATTTAACCTTTGGTTTTTCAAGTGAATTTTAAAGTGTTTTTTTAAAGTAAAGTTACATATTATTACCATACCTAACCGCAACTTCATTTTAAACGTTAGTTTTCTCAGTGAAATCTAGTGTTATTAAAGTAAAGTAAAAAATGATTACCATACATAATGCCAAAGAACTCGCTATGTTTAAGGAATTTTGCTTCAGATCCATTGCAAATTGACAACAAAATTGAAAAAAAAAATTGACCTCGGGAAGGGGGTGTCGCTCCAGGGCCTCACACCAGTCGTAGGATGGCAGGGTATTCCTACCCTGCCCCTTATATCTTTTTTCAATGTTTTTTCTAAGGCTCAGACTGAGTCCTAAGATTGCTGCTACCGCATCATTGTTGATGTAGTGGCAGACAATCAGGTCTCATTTTGAGATCTGCCAGTACCACGGATCCTCCACAGTGTAATAGATACAATGTTTTTGAGACTTAATTTCTCAAAACTTACTGAACAGATTTTCACCAAAAATCAAGCTTTCTGGACCAAGATATATCTTTCTGCCAAATGTGATGTTAACTGGTTCAGCCGTTTGGGCTGTAGCTGTGTCTAATTTTCCAATGGAAAAATAAATGGCAAAAACTTGTATAGGGACACTTTTTTTTCTCACATTCTCTTCACACAGGCACCAAGATATTCTATACAAGGGCTGCACTTCCCCATTTCCTTGACTTCCATGACTTTCAAGTGGTAGCTGTGGTCAAGTCAAGTAACAAAGGTTTACTCAGAAGATGTGGGGTTTGCTTTTATATAAAATACCAGCATTGGCAGGGCAGATGCGTCTGGCTTTGGTGTGCAGTTGCATGCAAACACAAGCATGTACAAATACTTAAAAACTTTGTGTCAAGCAACTTTATAACCTGCTGCGTGACATCAAAAGCTTGGGAGAAAAAACAGGACATGTGACAAGAGGCTCATAAAAAAAACAGGTTACAGAGACAAATAACAGATAGTCTATCCATGTGTGAGTATGCCTGTGTTTTGTTTTGGTTGTATTGGCTCATCGGATCTAGACTATCAGCTTTGCCTGTGCATATTAGTACTTATCAATGAAGCACTCTAAGTGCTCTAAGTGCAAACATATTCCCAGGCTGTCTGAGCTATAGAATCCCAATTATGAAGCGTAATAGACCAAAACAGTCTAGAGTTGCTTGAGTTTACCCATTCAGAGGAGACATGGCTTTGCAGTGAAAGAATAATTAGAAATGGCTAACTGTTATTCAAGCATTACAGTGTTCACATTTTAGATCTGCTATTAGCGAAGACCTTTTGATTTTAATAAAATTGAATATATAGTATACTTGTAGCGGCTTTTAGTCAGCCCTCTTTGTCAGCTGGTCTGTTGTTGTATCTTTTGCACTTTCCTTCTGATCTTAGAGCGAGCAGCAAGGAGTAGGGCGGTTTGCCCTATTTGGCTGGCTTTGCTGTGAGTCACGGCATTCTGCTCTTGGGCAGGCGGCTGATTCTCACATGGAATGGGTGCTGGGAATTGCTGTGGAGGGGGTACTTTTTGGGACTAGGGAAATAGTTTTGTTTTTTGCCAATGTTTTTTGCATTTGCAAGGGCCCAGCGGTCCCTCAACAGTAATATTTTGCAGAAATTGTGAAAAAACACAAATTGTTTGGCAGCAAATGTCAGATCTATTGGCTTTGGCAGTCTTGTTTGTTTAGTGGTTACAACTGTGGTCACTTATGTTCTCTCTGCCTTTCTGGAAGTTATTTTAACAGTTGTCGCCCCTGCTGTGGAGGCAGGTCTTGTTGTTGCTGTGGTCACTGCTGTAGTTACAATTGTGATCAATGCTGTTCTCCCTGTCTTGCTGGTAGACGTTGTTGAAATTGGTCATCCTGCCATTTTTCCCTCCCTGATATGAAATGAGAATGTAACCTTTTATATGTAACTCCAAAATAACCCTTTCCAAGCTGTTCTTCTCTTTATCCCTCCTTTATTCTAGGCATCCAACCAGCAGACGCACATGTCCACCACTCCCAAAAACAATTTACATTTCCCACTACTAATACAACAAAACCAGTCTTTCCCTTCCATACCATACACTTAAATCTCAATGAGCAATTACTTAACACAATTTCCATTGCTAATCCCCAAGAAAAGAGAAAAAAAGGTAATTAGGGGTAGTAAGTGGTATGTAAGTGCAGTTTGCAATTACAATAAATTTGCAAAGACTTTTTTACAATAAAAGCACAAAATCCCCATATATAATTGGGAAAAAAAATACACAAAAAATCCATGTTCCTAGTTTGATTACACTATCATATATTCTGTGATTTAAGAGTATTGTATTAATCTTTTTACAGTTCATTATGTGACATGCTGAACTGTTTGACATTCATATTGTGAGGCTTCCATGAAAGTCATTGTTCTTATCTCAAAGCCCAAAATTTGCTATGAAAGAATATTTTAGTAGTTTCCGTGCAAAACGTACAGATTAAAGTTTATAATTCGTACTTTCACATTTTCTAGGATCAAGGTACAGCCCGGCCAGTAAAATTAACTTTTGGGGTCTAGTCGCTTCAGGAACATGTGTATACTAATTTTGCACATGTCCTACCTACTTTTAAATGTCAGACACCCTACCTTCTGGGCGGCAAGGTATTCTTAGAAGTAACTGGCTGCCACTGGTGACCTCAGTGCATTACTGCTGTAATAAATACTGTCCTAACAGTGTGTGTGTGTGTGTGTGTGTGTGTGCGGATTGTGGGTGTGTGTGTGTGTGTGTGTATATATATATATATATATATTACCTACTGGTGGTCACCAGTAGGAAGTTATAGTTAGGACCAAGTTTTCATAGAAAAAGCGTTTTTTGTTTTCCCAATAACTTTGGCGTAGTTTGACAAATCTGTGCGAAATTTTCAAAACTAGTGGGGCGCTCCGGTCAGCTCCTGTCTTGAAAGTTTTGCGGTGATTTGTTAAGCGAGGGCCGAGTAAAAGAGGGTCCCAAAACAAGTTTTCCCCATGTAATTTTCTATAGAAAACTTCAGACAAAGCTACAGTCCAAACTGCTGAATGGAATTTTACCAAATTTGGCAAAAAGGTAGGGCTTGGTTCAGAAAGATCCTTTTTTATTAAATGGTTTAAATCCCTTCAGTAGTTCCTGAGAAATTCAACAACAAAAAAAATATCGATATCCGAGCACTGACGAGGAGTCGCGACCTCTCCCAAGCAGGAGCTCAATTCTGATTGGCTGCCAACACTCCAAACCAGGAAGTGTTGGCAGCCATCTTGTGACTCAGTAGAACCAAGTCACAAGAAAATAATGAAAAATAGGTTAAAAAACAAGAAAAGGGGGCAGAGTATAAACATCCTGACCCCCTAGGCCTGCTTAGGGGGTCCCACAAGGACCCCCAGGGCCCAAAAAAGCATTAAAAATATCAGCCGAATTCGTAATGGGGTTGCGAATCCAAAGATTTTTTTTTTTAAACGGACATGCCGGCCCTGGGGTATGGGGTCTCCAGTGCCATAATTGGCCTGAGGAGGTGCCCCCTATATAAAAATGAAAAGGCTGGCCAGGCCCCAGGGGATGGGGCCCCCAGGGCCATAATTGGCCTTTGGAGGGGGCTACGCGGTCCCCCTCCGCATCATTTAAAAAAAAAAAAACAAGGCTGCCAGGCCCCGGGGGATGGGGTCCCCGGGGCCAAAAGTGGCCCATTGAAGGGGGGCCACGCAGCCCCCTCCCCCCAAAAAAGGCCTGGCAACTCGCCAGAGGCCTAGACCCTTCCCTGCACCACTGTACAAATGTGCCTTGTGGCGCATTTTAAGTTGGGGAATGAATTTCCCTTCAATTCTGAGGGTCCCTGGGGGCCAAATAGCCTACCAGGTACCTCCAGTAAGCATCACAGTGCTGCACTGCAGAGAGGTGGTCCTAGGCCACACCCCTTTTTACACCTCTCTGCAACGCAGCTCTGTGGTACTTACTTGAGGTACCTGGTGGTGTAGTTGGACCCCAGGGACCCTCAGGATTCAAGGAGACTTAATCCCCCAATTTAAAAGGTGTCAGGGGACGCATTTGCACAGTGGAAAAGGGAGGGGCAGAGACCTGATGTGACAGAGAGGTGTAAAAAGGGGCATGGCCTCTGACCACCTCTCTGCAATGCAACTCTGTGGTGCTTACTGGAGGTACCTGGTGGGCTAGTTGGCACCCAGGGACCCTCAGAGTTCAAGGGGACGTAATCCCCATCTCAAAATGAGCTACAGGGTGCGTTTGTACACTTGTCACATCAGACCTGCCCCCTCCCTGCACTACTATGCAAACATGCCCCGTGGTGGGTTTTACGTTGGGGGATTAATTCCCCTTCGATCCTGAGGGTCCCTGGGGGCCAACTAGCCCACCAGGTACCTCCAGTAAGCGCCACAGAGTAGCCTTGTAGAGAGGTGATCCGATGCCACACCCCTTTTTACACCACTCAGCAAACGCGACTTCTGTTGCACTGATGGTGGGGCGATGAGGTCTACTTGTGTCCTGAGGACGTGAGGACACCAGTGGACTTCATCCTCCAAGCAGCAGTGCACCAGAAGCTGCATTTGCAGCTTGGTGTAAAAAGGGAGCGTGGCCTCAGACCACCTCTCTGCAAATCAGCTGTGTGGTGCTTACTGGAGGTACCTGGTGGGCTAGTTAGCCCCCAGGGACCCTAAGTATTCAAGGGGACTTAATCTCCCAATTTAGAACACAGCAGGGGGAGCGTTTTCAGAGTAGTGGAGAAAGGGGGCGTGGCCTTTGTCCACCTCCCAGCAATCCCACTTTAATGGGCTTACTGGAGGTAAGAGGTAGGCTAGTTGTCCCCTAAAGGACCCCCAGTAGCAAACTAGACTTCAATCCCCATCCAAGAGCGTGTCAGGGAGCGCATTTGTAGAGTGGTGTGAAGAGGGGGCGTGGCCTGCTCTTCGAACTTAGCAATGCCGCTGTGTGGGACTTACTGGAGGTAATAGGAGGGGTAGTTGGCCCCGAAGGATGTTCTTGGGTGTCAACTATCCCTCTTGTTACCTCCAGTAAGTCCCACACAGTGGGATTGCTAAGACGTCTTCGGAGGTCATGCCTCCCTTTCCCCACCATTCTGCAAATGCGCCTCCTGGCAGACTACAGGATGGAGATGAAGTCCAATTTACTCTTGAGGGACTTGGGGCCAAGAAGCCCTACTGGTACCTCCTTAAGCCCTACGCACTGGAATTCCTGAGCTCTGGTCGGAGGCCCAGCACCCTCTCTCCACCACTCTGCAAACGCTACTACTAGTTAAAAAAGTGTTTGCAATGTAATAGGTTTCGCATTTGTGAGAATTAGAGCTCTTGGCATTGTAAATGCAAAAGTTATTTACTAATGTTTTTTAGAGTGGAGTGGAGTGGATGTACGTTGTGTGTAGTTGCATTATTTGATATGTTGTGCAGAGAAATTATGTGGATAGAAAGTATGTGGCATATAGTGTATAGGAATTATGTAGAGTGGAATTATGTGTTATGGAGAGTAATTATGTGGTATGGTAGTCTGTGTTGTGGAGTGGTAACCTCAGGTTTAGTCTTTCTCATTTCCGTAAAAGCTCAACTATGAAATCAGTGAGACAAAAAAAGAAGGAATCACTGACGAGCACTTGTGGACCTAGTCAGAGGTATGAGCAGGGCCACTGGAATTATGTGACTGTTTGGCTGCATCGACTTTTGCACAATTATACATTTTCTACATTCGCTAAATAATTCATCTTCTGCACCCAAATCTGAAGATTTGAACAAAAAAAGCCTTGTTTTTCGCTAAAATGGGTCAAACATTACCAAAAGTGTAGCGACAAGTCTTACAGCGTGGTGAAAGGCCCTTTGCAAACCTAGAATGGTCAACTGTTACTTATTGGTAAATGTGGGTTTTAAATGGGTATTAATGGTGTGCAAGTCACTCTTGCTCACCTTTGCTCCATTCTAGCTTTTCTGCACCTCTCTTGTCCTCATTCTACAAATCTCTTGTACTTTCTGCACCTCTCTTCCCTCTTTCAGTACGTCTATTGCCTCTTTCTGCACCTCGTTTGCTTCTTTCTGCACCCCTCTTGTCTCTTTCTGTACTCGTCTTCCCTCTTTCGGTACCTTTCCTGCCTGTGTTTGGATCTCACTTGCCTTATTCTGCACTGTTCATGCTTCTTTCTACAACTCTGTTGCTTCTTTCAGCAATTATCTTGCCTCTTTGTGCACTTCTCTTGCCTGTTTCTGCGCCTCTCTTGCCTCTTTTTGCACCTATGTTGGCTCTTTCTGCACCTCACTTGCTCCTTTCTACAGCTCTCTTGCCTCTTTATGCACCCCTGTTGCTTCATTATGCACTTTCCATGCTTCTTTCTGTACCTTTTGACCTCTTTCTGCACTTTTCTTGCCTTTTTTATACCTCTCTTCCCTCTTTCTGCATGTCTGTTGCCTCTTTCTGCATTTCATTTGCTTCTTTCTGCACCCTCTTTCTGTACCTTTCCTACCTGTTTTTGGATCTCACTTGCCTCCTACTGCACCTTCTTGCTTCTCACTACACCTCTGTTGCTTCTTTCAGTAAATCTTTTGCCTCTTTGTGCAATTCTCTTGCCAGTTTCTGCATCTCTCTTGACTCTTATTGCACATCTGTTGCTTCTTTCTCCACTTCTCTTGCCTCTTTCTGCATCCCTATTGCTTCATTAGGCACTTTCCATGCTTCTTTCTTCACATGTCTTGCTTCTTTTTGAACCCCTGTTGTCTCTTTATGTACCTCTTTTGTCTCTTTCTGCACTTTTCTTGCCTTTTCTGCACCTCTACCCTCTTTCTGCACGTCTGTTGCCTCTTTCTGTACCTCATTTGCTTCTTTCTGCAACCCTCTTGTCTCTTTCTGTACTCATCTTCCCTCTATCTGTACCTTTCCTGCCTACTTTCCATCTCACTTGCCTCTTTCTGCACTTTTCCTGCTTCTTTCTACACATCTGTTGATTCTTTCAGCAATTCTCGTGCCTCTTTGTGCACTTCTTTTGCCTGTTTCTGCACCTCTCTTGCCTCTTTTTTGTACCTCTGTTGGGTCTCTCTGCACCTCACTTGCTCCTTTCTACACTTCTCTTGGCTCTTTCTTCAGAAAATGTTGCATTGTCATTTCAATGTATTCTCCTTTTGTCATTTCCCTTTTAATGTATTTATTCTCCTTGTACCTTTCTCCTTTAATAGTCTGTATACTTTTAATTATAGCACATGCTGCTCAGTTAGTGCATTCTGTTTAGAACTGTTTCTCTGACTGTTCTATTGGGGTTCTAGTGCTACTGTTAGCATTATGCAATTTTATCCACCAACTAAATTTCTTCAGTTAAGGGTGACCCTCCTATACTTGGACTAGGTGGAAAGAAGATTTTTTGACTTACTTAAAAGCCATTGATGGAGAAAGAATCGGTAACAAAAGAAGAAAAAAAATGTCTTCACTGCTTGGGGTCAGAGGGACAAGCAGTGTTTTGAACCCTTCCTATTGTCCCAGGAGATTTAGGAGTATTTGATGAGTCAATGTTGCATATAGAGGCTAGGTTTACACCTACAACCTGTATAGCCCTTAATAGATGTAAGTTTTACACCAGGGCGCAGAGAGAGTCTGAATCCTTTGATGATTTCTTGACTGCACTAAGGTTACTTGTTGTTTCATGCAATTTTGGGCCCATAACAGATGAGATGATTAGAGATCAAACCATTGTAAATGTTAGGAGTAAAAAGACACAAGAACAGTTATGGATATTAGGTAATCCCAGTTTGCATGACACTATTTCTAATGCCATGTCATTTGAGCATTCGGACAAATGGATGAAAACCATACAAGATGTCAGTACCAAAGGTGAGAAAAGTGATACGATTTGTGATGGAGTGTGTGCTATGAATAACTCTATAAAAAATCCTCAGTCAGCAAAAGGTATTAGCAAGAATGTAATATGCTATAGGAGCAATAACCATGTAGCTTCATTCAAATTCTATCCGGCAATACGAAAAGAATGTAACAAATGTGGAAGAATAGGACATTTCTCAAAAGCTTGTAGGGAGGATCAGAGGAAAATGTTTGATAAGAATAGGAATTCTAATAATACGAACAGTGAGGTGTCATGTGTACGGTATGATCAAGCTAGCGAGGGTACATGCACCAAATGTGAGCATTCATCTTGTAATGATTCCTAAAAGGATAATACATTGAAATGACAATGCAACACACTCTTAAGAGGGGGCGTGGCCTGCTCTTCGAACTTCGAACTTAGCAATGCCGCTGTGTGGGACTTACTGGAGGTAATAGGAGGGGTAGTTGGCCCCGATGGATGTTCTTGGGTGTCAACTATCCCTCTTGTTACCTCCAGTAAGTCCCACACAGTGGGATTGCTAAGACGTCTTCGGAGGTCATGCCTCCCTTTCCCCACCATTCTGCAAATGCGCCTCCTGGCAGACTACAGGATGGAGATGAAGTCCAATTTACTCTTGAGGGACTTGGGGCCAAGAAGCCCTACTGGTACCTCCTTAAGCCCTACGCACTGGAATTCCTGAGCTCTGGTCGGAGGCCCAGCACCCTCTCTCCACCACTCTGCAAATGCTACTACTAGTTAAAAAAGTGTTTGCAATGTAATAGGTTTCGCATTTGTGAGAATTAGAGCTCTTGGCATTGTAAATGCAAAAGTTATTTACTAATGTTTTTTAGAGTGGAGTGGAGTGGATGTACGTTGTGTGTAGTTGCATTATTTGATATGTTGTGCAGAGAAATTATGTGGATAGAAAGTATGTGGCATTTAGTGTATAGGAATTATGTAGAGTGGAATTATGTGTTATGGAGAGTAATTATGTGGTATGGTAGTCTGTGTTGTGGAGTGGTAACCTCAGGTTTAGTCTTTCTCATTTCCGTAGAAGCTCAACTATGAAATCAGTGAGACAAAAAAAGAAGGAATCACTGACGAGCACTTGTGGACCTAGTCAGAGGTATGAGCAGGGCCACTGGAATTATGTGACTGTTTGGCTGCATCGACTTTTGCACAATTATACATTTTCTACATTCGCTAAATAATTCATCTTCTGCACCCAAATCTGAAGATTTGAACAAAAAAAGCCTTGTTTTTCGCTAAAATGGGTCAAACATTACCAAAAGTGTAGCGACAAGTCTTACAGCGTGGTGAAAGGCCCTTTGCAAACCTAGAATGGTCAACTGTTACTTATTGGTAAATGTGAGTTTTAAATGGGTATTAATGGTGTGCAAGTCACTCTTGCTCACCTTTGCTCCATTCTAGCTTTTCTGTACCTCTCTTGTCCTCATTCTACAAATCTCTTGTACTTTCTGCACCTCTCTTCCCTCTTTCTGTACGTCTATTGCCTCTTTCTGCACCTCGTTTGCTTCTTTCTGCACCCCTCTTGTCTCTTTCTGTACTCGTCTTCCCTCTTTCGGTACCTTTCCTGCCTGTGTTTGGATCTCACTTGCCTTATTCTGCACTGTTCATGCTTCTTTCTACAACTCTGTTGCTTCTTTCAGCAATTATCTTGCCTCTTTGTGCACTTCTCTTGCCTGTTTCTGCGCCTCTCTTGCCTCTTTTTGCACCTATGTTGGCTCTTTCTGCACCTCACTTGCTCCTTTCTACAGCTCTCTTGCCTCTTTATGCACCCCTGTTGCTTCATTATGCACTTTCCATGCTTCTTTCTGTACCTTTTGACCTCTTTCTGCACTTTTCTTGCCTTTTTTATACCTCTCTTCCCTCTTTCTGCATGTCTGTTGCCTCTTTCTGCATTTCATTTGCTTCTTTCTGCACCCTCTTTCTGTACCTTTCCTACCTGTTTTTGGATCTCACTTGCCTCCTACTGCACCTTCTTGCTTCTCACTACACCTCTGTTGCTTCTTTCAGTAAATCTTTTGCCTCTTTGTGCAATTCTCTTGCCAGTTTCTGCATCTCTCTTGACTCTTATTGCACATCTGTTGCTTCTTTCTCCACTTCTCTTGCCTCTTTCTGCATCCCTATTGCTTCATTAGGCACTTTCCATGCTTCTTTCTTCACATGTCTTGCTTCTTTTTGAACCCCTGTTGTCTCTTTATGTACCTCTTTTGTCTCTTTCTGCACTTTTCTTGCCTTTTCTGCACCTCTACCCTCTTTCTGCACGTCTGTTGCCTCTCTCTGTACCTCATTTGCTTCTTTCTGCAACCCTCTTGTCTCTTTCTGTACTCATCTTCCCTCTATCTGTACCTGTCCTGCCTACTTTCCATCTCACTTGCCTCTTTCTGCACTTTTCCTGCTTCTTTCTACACATCTGTTGATTCTTTCAGCAATTCTCGTGCCTCTTTGTGCACTTCTTTTGCCTGTTTCTGCACCTCTCTTGCCTCTTTTTTGTACCTCTGTTGGGTCTCTCTGCACCTCACTTGCTCCTTTCTACACTTCTCTTGGCTCTTTCTTCAGAAAATGTTGCATCGTCATTTCAATGTATTCTCCTTTTGTCATTTCCCTTTTAACGTATTTATTCTCCTTGTACCTTTCTCCTTTAATAGTCTGTATACTTTTAATTATAGCACATGCTGCTCAGTTAGTGCATTCTGTTTAGAACTGTTTCTCTGACTGTTCTATTGGGGTTCTAGTGCTACTGTTAGCATTATGCAATTTTATCCACCAACTAAATTTCTTCAGTTAAGGGTGACCCTCCTGTACTTGGACTAGGTGGAAAGAAGATTTTTTGACTTACTTAAAAGCCATTGATGGAGAAAGAATCGGTAACAAAAGAAGAAAAAAAATGTCTTCACTGCTTGGGGTCAGAGGGACAAGCAGTGTTTTGAACCCTTCCTATTGTCCCAGGAGATTTAGGAGTATTTGATGAGTCAATGTTGCATATAGAGGCTAGGTTTACACCTACAACCTGTATAGCCCTTAATAGATGTAAGTTTTACACCAGGGCGCAGAGAGAGTCTGAATCCTTTGATGATTTCTTGACTGCACTAAGGTTACTTGTTGTTTCATGCAATTTTGGGCCCATAACAGATGAGATGATTAGAGATCAAACCATTGTAAATGTTAGGAGTAAAAAGACACAAGAACAGTTATGGATATTAGGTAATCCCAGTTTGCATGACACTATTTCTAATGCCATGTCATTTGAGCATTCGGACAAATGGATGAAAACCATACAAGATGTCAGTACCAAAGGTGAGAAAAGTGATACGATTTGTGATGGAGTGTGTGCTATGAATAACTCTATAAAAAATCCTCAGTCAGCAAAAGGTATTAGCAAGAATGTAATATGCTATAGGAGCAATAACCATGTAGCTTCATTCAAATTCTATCCGGCAATACGAAAAGAATGTAACAAATGTGGAAGAATAGGACATTTCTCAAAAGCTTGTAGGGAGGATCAGAGGAAAATGTTTGATAAGAATAGGAATTCTAATAATACGAACAGTGAGGTGTCATGTGTACGGTATGATCAAGCTAGCGAGGGTACATGCACCAAATGTGAGCATTCATCTTGTAATGATTCCTAAAAGGATAATACATTGAAATGACAATGCAACACACTCTTAAGAGGGGGCGTGGCCTGCTCTTCGAACTTCGAACTTAGCAATGCCGCTGTGTGGGACTTACTGGAGGTAATAGGAGGGGTAGTTGGCCCCGATGGATGTTCTTGGGTGTCAACTATCCCTCTTGTTACCTCCAGTAAGTCCCACACAGTGGGATTGCTAAGACGTCTTCGGAGGTCATGCCTCCCTTTCCCCACCATTCTGCAAATGCGCCTCCTGGCAGACTACAGGATGGAGATGAAGTCCAATTTACTCTTGAGGGACTTGGGGCCAAGAAGCCCTACTGGTACCTCCTTAAGCCCTACGCACTGGAATTCCTGAGCTCTGGTCGGAGGCCCAGCACCCTCTCTCCACCACTCTGCAAATGCTACTACTAGTTAAAAAAGTGTTTGCAATGTAATAGGTTTCGCATTTGTGAGAATTAGAGCTCTTGGCATTGTAAATGCAAAAGTTATTTACTAATGTTTTTTAGAGTGGAGTGGAGTGGATGTACGTTGTGTGTAGTTGCATTATTTGATATGTTGTGCAGAGAAATTATGTGGATAGAAAGTATGTGGCATTTAGTGTATAGGAATTATGTAGAGTGGAATTATGTGTTATGGAGAGTAATTATGTGGTATGGTAGTCTGTGTTGTGGAGTGGTAACCTCAGGTTTAGTCTTTCTCATTTCCGTAGAAGCTCAACTATGAAATCAGTGAGACAAAAAAAGAAGGAATCACTGACGAGCACTTGTGGACCTAGTCAGAGGTATGAGCAGGGCCACTGGAATTATGTGACTGTTTGGCTGCATCGACTTTTGCACAATTATACATTTTCTACATTCGCTAAATAATTCATCTTCTGCACCCAAATCTGAAGATTTGAACAAAAAAAGCCTTGTTTTTCGCTAAAATGGGTCAAACATTACCAAAAGTGTAGCGACAAGTCTTACAGCGTGGTGAAAGGCCCTTTGCAAACCTAGAATGGTCAACTGTTACTTATTGGTAAATGTGAGTTTTAAATGGGTATTAATGGTGTGCAAGTCACTCTTGCTCACCTTTGCTCCATTCTAGCTTTTCTGTACCTCTCTTGTCCTCATTCTACAAATCTCTTGTACTTTCTGCACCTCTCTTCCCTCTTTCTGTACGTCTATTGCCTCTTTCTGCACCTCGTTTGCTTCTTTCTGCACCCCTCTTGTCTCTTTCTGTACTCGTCTTCCCTCTTTCGGTACCTTTCCTGCCTGTGTTTGGATCTCACTTGCCTTATTCTGCACTGTTCATGCTTCTTTCTACAACTCTGTTGCTTCTTTCAGCAATTATCTTGCCTCTTTGTGCACTTCTCTTGCCTGTTTCTGCACCTCTCTTGCCTCTTTTTGCACCTATGTTGGCTCTTTCTGCACCTCACTTGCTCCTTTCTACAGCTCTCTTGCCTCTTTATGCACCCCTGTTGCTTCATTATGCACTTTCCATGCTTCTTTCTGTACCTTTTGACCTCTTTCTGCACTTTTCTTGCCTTTTTTATACCTCTCTTCCCTCTTTCTGCATGTCTGTTGCCTCTTTCTGCATTTCATTTGCTTCTTTCTGCACCCTCTTTCTGTACCTTTCCTACCTGTTTTTGGATCTCACTTGCCTCCTACTGCACCTTCTTGCTTCTCACTACACCTCTGTTGCTTCTTTCAGTAAATCTTTTGCCTCTTTGTGCAATTCTCTTGCCAGTTTCTGCATCTCTCTTGACTCTTATTGCACATCTGTTGCTTCTTTCTCCACTTCTCTTGCCTCTTTCTGCATCCCTATTGCTTCATTAGGCACTTTCCATGCTTCTTTCTTCACATGTCTTGCTTCTTTTTGAACCCCTGTTGTCTCTTTATGTACCTCTTTTGTCTCTTTCTGCACTTTTCTTGCCTTTTCTGCACCTCTACCCTCTTTCTGCACGTCTGTTGCCTCTCTCTGTACCTCATTTGCTTCTTTCTGCAACCCTCTTGTCTCTTTCTGTACTCATCTTCCCTCTATCTGTACCTGTCCTGCCTACTTTCCATCTCACTTGCCTCTTTCTGCACTTTTCCTGCTTCTTTCTACACATCTGTTGATTCTTTCAGCAATTCTCGTGCCTCTTTGTGCACTTCTTTTGCCTGTTTCTGCACCTCTCTTGCCTCTTTTTTGTACCTCTGTTGGGTCTCTCTGCACCTCACTTGCTCCTTTCTACACTTCTCTTGGCTCTTTCTTCAGAAAATGTTGCATCGTCATTTCAATGTATTCTCCTTTTGTCATTTCCCTTTTAACGTATTTATTCTCCTTGTACCTTTCTCCTTTAATAGTCTGTATACTTTTAATTATAGCACATGCTGCTCAGTTAGTGCATTCTGTTTAGAACTGTTTCTCTGACTGTTCTATTGGGGTTCTAGTGCTACTGTTAGCATTATGCAATTTTATCCACCAACTAAATTTCTTCAGTTAAGGGTGACCCTCCTGTACTTGGACTAGGTGGAAAGAAGATTTTTTGACTTACTTAAAAGCCATTGATGGAGAAAGACTCGGTAACAAAAGAAGAAAAAAATGTCTTCACTGCTTGGGGTCAGAGGGACAAGCAGTGTTTTGAACCCTTCCTATTGTCCCAGGAGATTTAGGAGTATTTGATGAGTCAATGTTGCATATAGAGGCTAGGTTTACACCTACAACCTGTATAGCCCTTAATAGATGTAAGTTTTACACCAGGGCGCAGAGAGAGTCTGAATCCTTTGATGATTTCTTGACTGCACTAAGGTTACTTGTTGTTTCATGCAATTTTGGGCCCATAACAGATGAGATGATTAGAGATCAAACCATTGTAAATGTTAGGAGTAAAAAGACACAAGAACAGTTATGGATATTAGGTAATCCCAGTTTGCATGACACTATTTCTAATGCCATGTCATTTGAGCATTCGGACAAATGGATGAAAACCATACAAGATGTCAGTACCAAAGGTGAGAAAAGTGATACGATTTGTGATGGAGTGTGTGCTATGAATAACTCTATAAAAAATCCTCAGTCAGCAAAAGGTATTAGCAAGAATGTAATATGCTATAGGAGCAATAACCATGTAGCTTCATTCAAATTCTATCCGGCAATACGAAAAGAATGTAACAAATGTGGAAGAATAGGACATTTCTCAAAAGCTTGTAGGGAGGATCAGAGGAAAATGTTTGATAAGAATAGGAATTCTAATAATACGAACAGTGAGGTGTCATGTGTACGGTATGATCAAGCTAGCGAGGGTACATGCACCAAATGTGAGCATTCATCTTGTAATGATTCCTAAAAGGATAATACATTGAAATGACAATGCAACACACTCTTAAGTGCTCAACAAATCAAAGCCAGAAAAAGGGAAAGCTTTGCGGATACTGAGGAGATTTTTATAATAAATACTTCCTGATTTATCCAGAATGATTGTGTGTGCAACTTATTTTCAGGGGTCCCAAGCCCGCGGGTCAAGTCGACGTTGGGCACATTATGTTCCCAACCCAATTTTTTTTATATATCCCTTTTCCAAGAAAAGGAGAACTTTCTATTGTCTCTAACTCCCCCTCTAGGAAGTTATGTTCTGTCAGATGGAGGGGTTATTAAGAGTCAGACAAACCTATCTGGAAATCTCTTAGCTGCATGGGTGATGTTAAATGGTGCCCTATCTTTGTACCCTCAAAGCAGTACACACACAAACAGACAAAGATTGCTATTTTACTAAGATATTATTATTTATTTTGCAATATTTGTCTACAAATCTTGTGTATCTGAATGATGATAATCATCAACTTAGCCAATGGCATGCATATCAGACCTAATGTTCGATGGCCCAAATCATATTTCATCACACATTCCTAACCTATCAGCCTGTTCCCTAATCAAAGGGTTTAAATGTTGTCAGTCCTTTAACTTTTATGGATGCATTTGTCTACTAAGCCTAAACTATGCCAAACTCTCATGGGGTCAGCAATTGGAATTCATTCTTTCAGCATTTACCCTCAGTAATGTATCCATGAGTCCAACTTTATCCCTGCACCTGTACCTCATATACCTTTAAAAGAATGTATGTTTTTTTGTAGTAAGGAGGGGCCACTTGAGCTCGGCTCTTGTTTTACTGTGAAAATCTGCACTCAATGATCATTGGAAGTCTAAAGGGTCTCATTTAAGAGAAATGACGCATCGCTGAGTGAAAGCAGCGATGCGTCACTTCTCAATGCGCACTCCTTGCGACATACCTGATGCGTCATATTTAATGTATGACGCATCATGTCGCAAGGAGTTACAGATACGTCAGTATTTCTGACGTATCTGTAAGCGCAAAGGTGACGCATTGCTGGAGTCTGTCACAAAAGTGATGCAACTCCAGCAATGCTTCCTTTCACATGGGGCAAGCCCCATGTTAAAGGGCCTGCGTCAGTTTTACGCCTGCTGTGAGGCAGGCGCAAGATTTTGACGCAACGGCGTCCTTGAAGTAACTCAGTGAAATCTCACAGATTTCACTGCGTCACTTCAACCAGGCTTTTTGCGGGGGAACGCAGGTATAATGTAGTGCAGGGGTTTACAAAGTGACGCATCCGCTTAGATGCTTTACTTTGTAAATAGTGCACAAATAGAGGCATGTTTTACGCCGCCGATGTGTCACAAAAACTGACGGATTGGAAGCGCAAAACTGACGGAAGGCCTCATAAATGAGGCCCAAAGAATCTACAGAAACTAATGCTACTTTCTCCTTTTCTTCAAAGATGGATCTCCACAAAGTCATCTTTCTGTTGTGATGCAGTTACAACACTTGCATCACAAGAAGTGGAAGTTCTCCTTCTCTGTCTTAGTGGTTTAAATATGTCATAAAACTCATTAAAATTGAAAACATGGTGGTCAAGCACACATTTTTTAGCATTTACAATTCAAATTGTTAGCTTGCTTTTCTAGGCCCTATATCTGCTTTATACATTCAATCACTATTATTCAATGCAATCACGTTTACATGCAATGAGCCATGTCTTGTTTGTAAAATGCATCATGGTATGAAAACCCTCCACACAACAAAAATATGAGTTCTATAAAACACTGGAGCTTGCAAACCCACTAGGATTTTCAGGCAACAAAAAAAACACAAGCTCTTAACCTGTGAGAAGGATATGAGGAGGGTAGACCCTCTTTGACTTGAAATCCAAGGACAGAAATATCTCCAAGAATCATGAGGCAGAATCGGTGGGGGGCTATGGGAACATAAAAGAAATCTGTAGAAGACATTCCTGTGAAGAATCCCAGCTGACCATTGGTAACAGCATGTGGACAGGACTTTGCTGTTGCCCTTTACCAGATATCCTTAAGTGCTTCCCCTCAAGTCCTGGTGGCCTAGGATGTGTACTCCGGTTGTTATTGGGCACTAAAAGAAGTTTGAGAACTTTTCAAAACTTTTGTGCCAGAGCAGAGAGGAGCGACTGTGAAAAGTATCTGACCTTTCAGTCCATGGCATTGGATTGAATGCCAGGTTTGCCCTGCCAGGAGAAGAGTTTTCCCTCTCAATAATTGCAGTGTCTTTTCATATTGGAGTGTAGAAAGTTTGTTGGACATCCCTGCTTCCAGGCTCTAGTGGGGTCCATCTACTTGATGTATTCTGCCCAGTGCTTCACTGCGGTCAGCCTGCAATTGTGCCTAATGTCAACTTTTGAAATTTTTTAAATGTAGGCTAGAGAAGTAGCCTTGAGCTCCTTGCTGGCATAATGTGGGTTGGTATATTTGAATGACAGGAATATGAATGATTCCCCTGCCCAACATACATTTTGCTATGGTACTACAGTGAACCCTGTCCACTATATTTTTGTACTTATTGATCATTTAGTTTTTTTTCAAGTTTTTTTAATATGGAGTCATCTATCACTGACCATTGCAATCTATGTGTTGAAATGGCAATAGTTTACACTGGAAGATGATCTTATACTCCCTGTTTAGTAGCATGCTATCCTCACAGAATTAATAAAAAAGACTGATAGGCGAAACTCCAGGGAGACTGTCTAAGGTGCAGATAGAATTCATAATGCATGATGCTTTTATCTAGGAATTCTCACTGGAATAACACCATCAGTGCCAGCTTTAGGGCGGTATGATCAGTGCGGCCGCATTGGGCGCTGACCTGGAGGGGAACACTGACCTCGGGTGGGAGTTGCTGTGTTTAACAACAACTTACGATTTAAAAAAAAAATGCTGCTGAGTTCCTTGTGCATTCAAGTTTCAGACAGCAATAAAAATGTCAAGATAACTCTTGTAATTATTGCTGCTGCTAGAGAGAGAGAGATTGGAGTTTTGTCTAGTGGCAGTTGTGACTCACCATAAAGCAGCATAGCAGGTTAATATCCCTGCTGCAAATAACAGATCTGTTTTTTATGTAGAAAAGCCAACCTGTACAAGCTCTTTAAAACAAATACAATTTTTGTGGGAGGGGCTATGGAGAGATGAGAGGTACCTTTACTGGATGGTAGTGAGGGAATCAGAGAAAAAGGTCATGGGAGGGGCGCCAAAAAAGGTTTGTCGCACTATCGCCACCAGCGCTAAAGCTGGCCCTGATACAATGCTCTGATTTGCTGGGTAATTTCTAGTATAAAATAGTGCATGATAAAAAAAGAAAGGATGAAATGAATAGTCTGAATAAAGATTCTAAACTCTGTCTTTGGCATGAGTGTAGAGCACTCAGAGTGGAACTTATTGTAAAACAGTATGCTCCTAAGAATAATTACCATTCAGAAACAGTAACTAAGGTTCTCCTTCGGAAAACCAAAACTAGAAGGTTAAAAATGTATTTTCCTCAAGAATAAATGCAAATAGCTGATTGAGGAAATTGGCTCTAGAAATCATCATGCATACTGGAGATTGGAGAATTGGGGCTGTAATAGCAATTCTAATTCATAAAGCCTGGAAAGCATGAAGCCAGAGACCTTTTGGGTTGATTATCCATCTGCCTACAGAAATCGGAAGAATATCCCCCAAGAGGCATGTGATCTTGACAAAGTGCTGCTTGATTTGATGAAACATAATCGTATTTTAACAATTTAGGCTGCAGGACTTGATAATGAACCTGAGATGCTCTTCAGACAATATTCTTGATGATGATCCTTGATTCTTTCCATATGCTTAAAGTCAGTGGAGCCTCATTTATCACATTTTGTGACGTTCTCTGGCGCAGAAGCCTTCGTGATATTTATCAGGCAGCACTAAGCCACTTTTTTTGACTTATTGCTGCCTGATAAATATCCGTTCCCTTTAACGCAGTTTTTTTGCGTTAAAGGGGCTTGTAATGGGTATTACTGAGGGCGTTCCCAGCAACATTCATGCTTTTTGACACTGTCCCGGATTTACGAGAAATCGTAAATCTGTGGCAGCGCCACAAACGTACGCCTGCCTTGGGGAGACGTAAGGGAGGCACAATGAGGAGAAATATCTTTATTTCTCCTCATTTTTCCTTTTTCAGTGTGTCCTGCCGAATGCAGCCAACACAGAAAGAGGAAACTGCCGCTTGTGATTATTTTGTACAAGAAGGTTCACATTCCTGTACAAAAATAATCATGGTGCAAAGGTGCCTGCTTTAAAAACGGCAGCCCATTGTGTGCCGACGCAGGGGAGAAGGACAGGAATGCCCTGTATCTGATAGATACTGCTCATTCCTGCCCGCTTCTTTTGCCAAAGGGCAGCACAACGGGAAGGCCTACTGCACCGCCCTGTGGAAAAACCTCATAAATGAGGCCCAGAAGTCTTTCCTGAGTGATTTTAGAGACATGGAAAAGAGCTATTACTAAACAGATTTTAAAAAAGGGATCCACGAGTCCCTGAAAATGATCATCTTATTGCCCTTATAGGTGCACTTTCAAAAATCGTTGTAAAACACAGCCTTGGAGAAAATTGACATTGTTCCCAGAAATAGGGAGAGATTTGCCCTGGCCATTGTAGAATCGATCTTTGCTCTGCACTATTGTCCTTAGTTTGAAGTGCCATCCATTTAGTGGAGCTGCTATGTTGCTGCTTGGTCGACTTTCGGCAACTTTCGATCAAGCTGGCAGAGAATTTAAGTGGGAAGAGTTAAAATCTTGGCACATTCTGCATGGCTTATTATCAATATTGAACTATTGTGTAATTGTAATTAGGTCCAAGTTGAGGTCGTTTGGGAGGCAAAGTATCTGATTGCGAACCTGTTAACCGCATCGCTGCGGCGGTTATTTTCGCGCTACGCAGCTTTTTTCTAAAAGCCGCGTTAGATGACGAGCTCAGCTCATCATCCGCACACGCCCCCGTGGCTGATGACGAGCTGAGCTCATCATCAGCATCGAAGGGGTTAAGAAAGGGCAGTAAGCAGAGCTGCAAACTTGCCCCAACCCTGTTCATGTCATATTTGGCTGACCTTCCCTCTTTTTCTCAGGAAACTCATTCATTCTCTCCCAAGATAGCGGCTAATAGTGTCTTGTCATCATTCTGCCTGTGATCTTTTATTCATGGACTGCACTGAAGCATAACATTTAACGTTTTAGGGGATCATTGCAAAGAATAGGTTAACTGGTAATGTAAACAAAACTAAGACCATGCTTTTCGCTTCCTGTGTGCAAAATCTTTCATGGTGGTTAGCAAGGGTGAAATTGCAACAGAATCACACATCTAATTATTTGAGTGTGAAGTTTTCCGCTAACATAAAGTGGGATGTTTTTGATAAAGTTCTTCCCCAGGTATTACAAAGAGGTGAACTATTGGCTCCTGATCCGTGTGTAAACTAGGCCAATTTAGATGGTCTGTGTCCAAGAAAATATTCAATCTCCCTCAAGATACAATGTTTAAAGCGCCTAGAGTAGAACTGATTTTGAAGGTTTGGGATTAATTAGAAAAATCATTTCGTAGAAAATATTTTTTCCACTTAAGGTCTCCTGATCAAAGAAAATCTCCATTATTTGTTATAAGAACTTAAGAGCAAGGTTGCCATTGTTTCCAATCTAATTCAATTGATGCTCACAAGTAAATTGATTCCAGACCACTCTTATGGCTTTATGGAATCTTCACAGTTAAGATCCTATTTTCGAATACTGCTAGACAAATAATGTGCAGAAAAGGACTGCGTGTATTTAAGTAGAAAAACATCAGTATGTTATTTTAATGAATGGCTAGAGAATTAAGAAACCTTTTCCCTTTGTCAAGTCTTACAGACAAGAAGCTGAGCTGCATATTCTCCATTTAGAAGTTAGTTTAAATCCGCTTTAGAATTTTTCCAGAATTGTCTATTTCAATTACAACAAACACAAGTCACTGTACCTATGGGCTAATTGTAAAAGGTGGTATTCACCATGCGTTAATAGATTTTTTTTTTTTAATGTCGACTCATAGAATTTATTTGCATATTTTGATTTTAAAATATTATGGAGGCTTTTCACAAGGGTAACCTTTCCAGTGGGTAAATCTACATGTGTAATTTTACTCCTACACTTTATACTAAATGTACTACTTTTGACTATTTACTACTTAAGAATTTACTACTAAGAATGTACACTGTGTAGACTTACACGTCTCAACCCACTACTTAATGTATGAGTGCAACACTACTACTTGTAACTTTTCACAATTAGGGCTCAAATACGATGTAGTGCGGAAATTTTCTGCCCGACTCCCTCTCCGTCTCTGAATCGGAACCGACTGATCTGCGGTCAGCCGTTCCACCCGACCAATTACGATGCAGCCGAACACTATTCGGTTGGAGTGCCATTGACTTCTATGGGAGCCGTGTTCTGCCCGACAACACAGGCTCCTATGGTGAAATAGGGTATGTGCGGGAAACCCTGCACCCTGTTGCAGGCACCCATGGTGCCTGCCACACAGTGCAGGGTTTTACAGGGGGGTCCCTTAGGTACCCCCTCGGCCCACAACTGGAGGCTGCAGGATGAAGGGGGCCTGTTAGGGGCTCCAAAAGCCACTTTCCAACACCCTTTTCGTGTCACACAGGCTGACTAGTAAAGGCTATTGGAGGCCTGCATCGTAATCGCTCGGTCGGAAACGTTGTCCTTAGAGCTGTAGGATGCGATGTGGTTCCTACTGACACAAATTCTCCGAGAGCCTGTCAGAACTGATTCGGAAAGACTGCATGTGTTACAATCCGACCTGGAACAATGTAATTGGTCTATCGTACAGTAAGCTGACCGAGTCGGTCGGAAGCGTTCCGAAACAGTCAAGGAGATTCCGACTGTTTGGAGAAGGGCTTTTCGCCCAACATCGGAATCAGCCCCATAGTCGGATTTCTTCTCCTGTAGGGCAGAGGTCTTCCTATGGTACTGGTCAGAACAACTGTAAAAAGCTCATTAAACTTTTTTTTTAAAACACTAAATGTATTTTAATGTTGAATATTATTGTAAATTACTTTTATATATTTATTTTAAGTATAAAACAAAGTACAAAAAAGCCACAGAATTATCTTAATGTAGAAACAAATATTTATTTGATATTTAAATATATGAAATGAAATGAATTGAGTTTTTAAAGGTTTATTTAAAAAACAAATGTAAAATGTTTACATTGAATATATAGTAAAATTACTTAACGTTATGTAAATAATTAATTTACAATGTTATATTTATTTTTAATTAGTTACATTTATTTTTTAATAAATAATGTTATTAAAATAGTTTGTACTAAACTAATTATTTTATATTTACATATAATTTTTACACATTTCATTAAAGGTATATACATCTTTTAAGAATTTGAATTAAAGTTATCTATTTTAACATTGCTTCCTGTGCGGTGTAATTTTAAAACCCTGCCTTCATTATTCAATTTTGGATGGTTTTGTAGTACCAACTTGGCTGAGAGTTGTGCTGGACGTACTCCACCTCAGAGCTGGAATACATTTGCTACTGTTTTGCGTCCTTTTTGGCTTTGAAAGTGAAGTTTGTGAAAAGTACTTGGTTGACTCTTTTGTGGGTAGTTGTGTGTCTCTTCCTAAACTTCTCTTCAGCCCTCCCTTTCAATCAATCAATCAATCAATCAATCAATCATCTCTTGATACAGCATGTATCTGCCTCAACATAAGCATCCAGGTCCTCAAGCAGGCAATAAGCAGAGAAATCACAAAAGCTTAACAATGTCAAATAGCCAGGTGGATCAGAGCCAGGACCTGCCTCAAATTGATAATTGCCCGATACATGCCCTTCTCTATGCGGATGATGCACTGCTGATGGCCCACACACAACTGTGCCTCCAACGGGTGTTGACAAGTTTTGCCGTGTGTATGCAGAATTTGGGACCTAGGGCTAATATTTCGTAGACTTTTATTATGAAGTGTGGGAGAGGTAGCACAAAGTGCAGAGACATTTATATAGATAATAATGATATTGAATTTACAAAGACATACCCCTATGTAGGTATCCTTTTTGACCAGAAGGGGCCATAGTCCCAGGCAGTTAAAGCTATGAGGCTTTAATTTTTGAAAGCTACAGCTGCCCTAGCTAAGTTTGCAAGGAAACTGGGCAAAAGACCACCCGTAGAGTTGTTAAACATATATAAGGCAAAATGTGTCACCATTGCTTTATATGGTGTAGGCGTGTGGGGCTATTCTGATCCTCAGCCCCTACAGTTGGTAAAGGAATGCCTTTTTATGATTTCTTTTGGCAGTCCCAGGTAGTACTTCTACTTACATATGCCACTCAGAGTTGGGGGTTACCTTATATAACAGACTTAATAAAAATCAAACCAGTCCTTTTGTGGCACAGGATCTGGACCTCCACAAACATTTTTTTAACAGGGACAAAATATTAGACTGTGCCAAACTTCAACGGGACTTCAATATCCCTTGGTTGAAATATTCAAAGATTTTATGAGCAACCTGGGACACCCAGAATACTACGAAGATCCAGGCTCTTTAGTTTCTGTTCCAAGAAGAGATTTCAAAAGATATTGTATGACTGTTCTGGAGACAAATAGTCTTTCCACAGAAATATTGAGACCAAGTGTACAGTCCAACCAATTGATACTGACCACGCATGGCATTCAGCCGTACCGTAAAAATATTGTAGGTGTGTATTATAGATTTGTCCTGACCCGTTTTAGGCTTGATATCTTCCACTGATCAATAAGTTTCTCTGTAACTAACAATTGGGCGAAATCATTAAGTAAATGTTCAAGTGAAGACATGTCGCAACAATCAACAGTACATGTACTCTTTTTCTGTACATTTTATAAAGTGCACATAAGGAAGTGGACCTTGCCAATTTTAAGGGTCCTCGGTCTTAGACAATGCCGTCCTTCATTTTTATACTTACAATTTTTAGATAATGAACATTTTACGAGATCTGTAGCATCCTTTTTAAAGAATGGATTTAGTTGTAGGAAAATCATTTTATTATGAATTCTTTAATCATGTTTGCACCTAGGTGCAGCAATTTTTTTAATTTAGTGTAACTTATTGTATTTTGAATAATGTTATATACCTTTTTCAGATTTGGAAAATATTACATGATTTTACTGTATTTGCTTTTATGATTACCGTGTAAGAAATCGAATAAAGCTAATTATTGATTGACAAATAGCCAGGTCTACAGTTTCTTTTTGAAAGTGACCTGTGACTCAGCCCAATGCGGTTAGGTGGTAGGCTGTTCCTTAATATAGCTTTTAGATGAGTATAGGAGCTACCTCCATTGCATGACTTTGAGAATTTTGGAATCTGTAGGACTTGACTGTTCTTTGACATAAGTACTCTTTCTTGAGTATACAGGGTCAACCTGTTTGATAAGTAGCAAGGGGCCTCTCCACAAAAAGCTCAGCAAGCCAGCATCACAGCTATAAATGTAATGCGCTGTTCCATCGGATGCAAAGCAGATGTCTCACATGTGGAGAGATGCAATGGTGACAAGGGACTGTCCTTATAAGTCTGTCCACTGCGATCAGAATATCTGTAGTCTGCGTATCAGACACGCAGGGAGGCCAAGGTAGAGACTGTTTGAATAGTTCACGAGAGAGGTGACTACTGAATGAAGAAGATTTTTTTTAGTCTCCTGCGGAGCCAAATAAAGAACTGTATTTAGGTTTTAGCATCTTTATGCAACAGCCCGGCAAGATGTGTTTAATTTGAATGGTAAAAGAGAGCATGGAGTCGAAAATAATGTCAAGAGTTCTGATCGAAGCGGTGGATGTTGGCGGAGGGTTAAGTTCAGACGTTCATCACAGGGAGGGTGGTGAAGGTCCACTTTGACTGAAAACTTCTGTTTTACCAGAGTTTAGTTTCAGGTAATTTACCTCCATCCAAGCCGCAACCCCGCGAAGGCACTCTTTAAAATTGTAAAAAGCTGCCTCTGCGTTATCTTGGAAGGACAACCTCTCCTTTCTCCTCACTAACCATGTAACAATTAGCAGTGTGTAGTTTTCATTTTCTAACCATTACCCCTGTCTCTCCCACATTTAATACTAAAATACAGGCGTATGTGTGCATAGATTTCAGTCAGGCGGAGCTCATCTCACATATAAAATAGGAGAGACAGAGGCATAGGCCTCTGTATAAGGTTTGTGAATATTATTTGTAGTATGTGAGTTGTGCGACTTCAGTTCTGCCAAGTGTACTACAGTTTGTTAATAGGCCCCACTAGTTCAAACCAGACAGAGGCAATACAATGTTTAGCATATATATCTTCATTAGAAATAAGAACTGATTTTGGTAAATATTTAATGATGTCAAAGAAACTGTAATAATGATTGTGATTTTGTTTATGTGTGTAGTTTTATAAGTTTGTGTCTTGATAAACATGTTATGGTAAATTGAACTGAACCTTGTACAACCCGGCCACCATTTAACAAGTGGCCAAATATTCAAATGGATCCTTTCATGCTTTAATATATATGGTTCTTAGATGTGTCCCTGATTCAGTAATGTGGGCATGCAGACAGTCAGCAGAGATTCTTTTATTTACATAATGCCATGTTCTGCATGGAAATAAGTAAATAGTAACTTTTTAATGTATATCAACTAAGAAAGACAGTGTGCCTTCTATGTCACAGAAGGCACTTTGATGTCCCTCAAGGCTAGACTGGGGAACCAAAAGTAGCCTTGGCAAAAATCCGCAAACCAGCCCCACTCCATTCTACTCCTCACGCTATCTCCCTCTTGTCCATCCATACATTTCCTCTTTCTCATTCTATTCTCTTTCTCTTCTCCCTCTCTGATTGCTTTCTCTCTACCCCCTTTTTCTTTTTCTCTTGAAGCCTCCATGTGCCACCTGCAACTAACCTCAGGAGCTGAGGGAAGTGGCAGAAGCAGTAGGAATGGCCCTGGACATTCAAATCAACCTCCAAGTGCCCCAGCATGCGGGGTAAGGGCACAATGGACTAAAGGACTGTCTGGCCCTGACATCCCTTCTGCTACACAATACAAACCAACACCATTGCAGGGCAAACATAAAGCAGATTGATTGGAAGGGACTGAAAAATCGATAATCTGGCCTCCGGTTCAGCCAGTTCATCAGCCAGACAACCAGGCAGTTTCAGCATCATGCCATCTGCATTCATACTTTACCACAAATGTCAGTATTTCTCTCTATGCATCTAGTTTGCTTGGCTAGAAGACATAGATTCCCAAAGAAAGTATGAACATATTTTTGTCGCCTTTCAACTCATACTGTGGTTGCTGGCAAAGATTCCCTCGAAGTGAAGAAAATACAAAAACGACCCTTCTACATTATGTTGGCACATACCAAAATATACATGCATCGAGAAAAGTAATTGTTAGTGGTTTCAGAACACAAAATGTCATGCAGGATGCACTCCACAAGATGCTATTGATGCACCTCATAATTACAAGGTGCAAAATCATTCTTCTGTACAAAAAATAACATGCACTGGCAAAGCCAATACGACTACATCTCGAAATCCTGCACAGTTTTATGTCTTTATTTGTAAACAATGCGATATACATTGAATGTTCATAAGTGAAAATAGTGAAAATGCACTTTCAGAAAGGGGCATGCATGTGTTTGGAAAATAATAAGTAAAAATAACCCATCATAAACACAAACAAAATACACTTAAAATGAAAGCAGGGCTTGCCCACCATCCCTCACAGCGAAGTGTAGTACATTTTAGGCTGAACGGAAATGGATTCTTCCCATCAAATTGGCCTGTTTTTTTGTTGCTTTTCTGACCACCTGTTTTGACGTTTTTATCGTGGGTGAGCCTCACAACCAATGACTCACCCACAACAAAGTCATGGTAAATGGACTGCATGTGTTTCCCGCCAGTATCTGCTTTTTGATAAGGCAGCTGTAAGGCAGCAAAGGTAGGGGGCACTTTGTTGATTGCACGTGAATATTTATGTTGACACGTGATGGCTGCATGTCGGAAACTCCTGTCGTGCGCAGCCCGGTAACTTTGCACAGGTAGCCTGGCACAGAAGGAACACTGCAGGATTGGGCATTGACCTGAGGTAGGCTTCATAATGTTAGTGTACACTCATAGGGAAAGTCCGTGTGGTTCACTGTCTTGTCTGCAGTGACACTCAATTGTACACTAATGGGGAAGGCCTCCCTTTGTCCTACAGAGACTAAAGATAGAAATAAAATTAGGGCTTAACCTTTGTGGGGAAATCAATTCTGCAAGTTCCAAAAAGATATCTGTACAGAATATGGGTCATCCAAAAATGTCAAATTCCTCTGGCTCAGCTCAGGATTAGAGTCCAGGCCTTTTGTCACCCTTCTCTGCTAAGTTAAAGACATTCCTCTCCAGCAGCAGGAACAAAGGCCTCCTCACCCAAAGGAAGCCATTATCAGTACTTGATTCAGCTCCTGAGGAGGAAAGAGGTGGAGATGAATGATCAATCATTCAACTGTAACATTGTACCAGGGATAGACCTGCCCAAGCCCACTGAACAAAGGAGGGAGCCCAGACCTCTGGAGCCAACACAGGAGGGGGGGTCCCTTTAAATATTTGGTGGGAAATGCCCTGGCAGTAATGTCAGCAAGGGCCAGAGCTGAGGCCCCCAGAGCAGATGTGGAAAGTGACTCCTCAGTGTCTCCATTTTAAAATGTCCCAGCAGGCTGTACAGAACGGTTGGGACAGGGTCGGCAAGGTGATGTGGCACCTCAGGATAAGCCAGAGATGCCCCACTTCTGAAAACTTCCACCCCCACTTAAAAGGTCTTGAGCAAGGGAGAGAGCTCTCTCTTGGTTGTGACTTTCTGCTGGAAACTGAGACTGGAGGCTGCAACCAATGACATTTGGAAGGAAGAACCCCCTGATGTCCCTTTGGACTAAGGACAATGACTTTACTTGACCCCAGGACCAGTGGGGCTCTTCCCAGATCAGGGAAGCTAGTCTCCTTACACCCCCTGTGGACTAGTTGGGGAAAGGCTGGGGTTCTGCGCCAAGGAGGACGGAGGTCCATAAGAAATCAAGGACAAAGGCTGGTGTAGGGAGCCAGTGAAACCAGCTCTCTGCAAAGGTCATTACATTAGAGCCCGGGAAGCCTAAGGAAAGTGCTCCAGGAGGCTAGGGCTTGCTACCTGGAGCAAAACGAACCCAAAAGCATACTTATCAGCCCAACGGCCCTCAGATATGAGCAGGAGAAGGATCTTAACCTGTAACCCCCAGCGAGGCACGGAGCATGTGGAGCTCTGCTGCCCAAGCATTCTCAAGTCCCCCAGGATGGGCCATGGCCTGGGGTTACTGCCAGGTCTCTTTCTACTAATTAGTGAATATTGGAGAGAGAATGGGGAAATTGCATAGTCCAGAGTGTGTGCGAATTCTGCTGCATAACCTGGAGGGCAATACACCAAGACTTCTGATAAAGATGCCTTTGGGAGAGATTCCCAGCCCCTTTCAGTTTGTTCTATTGAAAGGTAGGGCATTGCTAGGTGTTTCTGAAATATGTCAAAACCGCCGCCTGTCTTCTGGGGCCTCTCTATTCTGGCTCTGAGTTAGAGAAACTTTTTAACCAAGTTCACATCCACCCCAGTCGTCCTGGCCTCTGTCCCAAATTACTTGCACAGCAGCACGGAGACAGCAGGGCCTGCGCATGAGCCTGGGAGAACACGTTGGACCCAAACCTGCCTTGGGCTTCCAAACATCGCCTATTATGCTGAATAATAAATTATTCCCCGAGGCTCACTGCTGAGTGCAAACAATTAATCCGAAACCGGAAGCGGTTCCAGCAAAACCATTTGGCTCCTTTCTTTCAAAACCAGGCCTTTCTGACTCTTGCAGATGATGTGTTCTCTAGAAGGCTGACATGATCTGCTGACTTCAGATTATGTGACTAGAATAGGAATCCTCACCACCACGACTGCTGTGGTAACGGTGAGCCGAGCTGGGGGCTCTGTGTTGTGGGAATGGCAAGGCGAGGGCGGGGCAGCAAGTTCGGTATTACATAGTTGCAGGGAAGTTGACACACATTTCCAAGGAAAGGAAGGTGCAATTAACTGCTGCACAGATGGCATTCTGCAGGCAGGCCAGCTGGCCAGGAATGTGCCTCTCGCTACAGCTTGCTCGACCTCTCCCCTTTCCGTGTGCTGCCTATGTCTCCCTGGGCGGGGGCATGAGAGACACCAACACAGCACTTGAACACCGCTGTCAGGTAATGCTGCACCTTCACTGGTAACTAGCCTCCAAGCACTAGGTTGTGGGCGCACCAATAATGTCCTGGAGCTTCTTAGTGAATGAGTAGTGGCAAGAAACTAAGGTCACTTGCAAAGACCACTTTAAGCAATGTTGTTCCTCCGTGGAAAACACAGTCAAAGCAACAAATGCGGATCAAGCACCTAACGCCTAGTAAATGTGTATCGATGGTTAAGTATTCACGACTGCTCATTGGGGCATAGAGCAGAGCACACAAAGAGAGAGACATCAACAAGTAAGAGGGACTCCGAGTCGGGGACTGCAATCAAAACTAAAGATGTTCCCTCACACTGCTAATTAAATGGGGGTGTTTATAAACGATGGTGAGGTTTGTAGCACCCTCAATACACCATTCAAGTTAGTCATCTTCTCTGCAGCAGACCCTGTTCCCTTCGTGATGTGTCACATAATATCCTGTTCTCAGATAGCGCTTCACGCCACACTTCTAAGCTTCTAAGCAATATAATTAATTATAATTAAGAAGCGACAAACCGAAGGCTGAGTTGCCCTGGCTTGGATTCCCACTCAAGACCAGAAGATCACTCCAAGCTGTGGCCACCATTGTTAGTATTGCGCCCGTGTTAGGAGTGGCGTGCAGTACCTTACAAAAGTGGGCACCAGCTGTGAAGACAAGCAGCAGCTGTTTTGCAGCATTCGTGCTTGTGCTGGCATCCGCCCTGCGGGACCGAGCACCTGCGGCGCGAGGGCCACATGTTTCAATTAGCACGGGCGCCGCCTGTTCGCTCCCGCAAGGCTGATGCCAGCACAAGCACGAGTGTGCTTGAAAAGGAGCAGACCGAGTTCAAAATGTCATCTCCTAGTGTAGCGCATGCACGCTGCCTAGGTGAGACCTAAATATGATTAAAAAAGAAAGTCCCTCAGCAGAAAGCAATTCTGATATTTTATTGACCTCTACTGGTCTTTTTCTATTAAGACAGTTGAATAGAGGCAGTTGAACAGGAAAAAAAGTCCCTAAGCGGAAGCAGACAAGTCCTAGTGCTGATCTCCAGAGCCCACAGTACATACACATATAAGTATATAATAAAGTATATACAAGAGTTCTCGAATGCTCAACCTTAAAAGGAAACAGGTGCACCATCATGCCCTGCCATGCCGTGACCTTGGGGTTTAGGATCCCACCTCAGGACCCCAGCGCCAAGAAAAAGAAACCAGGAGCACCATTTCAGAGGGAGAGACCCCAAAGGATTTAAACAGAACTTGATTTAATTCTAATAAAAGGAATGACCAACCCAGGATTTCCTGTAAGTTTTTAAGCATTCCTAAGGCTGGAGCATATGCTCTACAGCTAGGAGTGTAAACAAAAAGGGGAAACCCTCTAATCCCATGGAACTAGGGTAATCAAAGCATTATCAAACAAAGTGTTTTAAAGACAATCATTTGTAAGCAAAAAACAACTGTGTAGAAAAGAACAGTTCTACTCACAAGGAAAGTGACAGAAGACGTAAAGGCAATGAATATTCAGTTTACTGGTTAAATTAATCATATTCACAAACTCTCAGATGACAATCAAAAAGTATACATAGGTGCTACATGTGGCGTTGCAGTCCAAAAGTGACCAAGTGCTATGATGTGGAGAAAGCTAGGAGTGCAGCACTCTCTAGGGGTAAAGTTTTTGGTTAGAAGTTTGTGATAGAAATGTTCTTCCCTCCAGGGGCTAAGTATGGTCACAATCAGTGTGGCCTGACAGTGTCTAAAATAAAATACAGCTTGTACAGCACCCTCTAGGGGTGACGTTATATATTTGTGATCAAAATTTGATGAACTCTAGGGGCAGTTTTTATAATTGCTTTTTTAAAGGTTGAAAGTATTTAAAAAGCAGACAGACATGTGAAGTTCATTGTTTTAAATGCTTTATTGAAACAAGAAGGTTGACACTGATTACGGATCACAATGCATATGATTTATTATCAGGAATAAGGGCATTCATTCATTGTTATGTTAGATTTATGCATTTTCTCCTAAAATGATAATATTTTGACATGTGGTCTCTTGATCTTGAACCCTTGGTCAAGTTAAGGTACTTACCTGATGTGGTTGAATTACCCCTGAAGCAGAAGCTGCTGCTACAGGGCAGTTGTGGTGGGGCTGGGGAGGGGGGTTAGCAAAATAAAAGGAAAAAATAAATAAACGTACCTGCAGGCCGCCGCTTCTTCTCTGTCCTCCTCTTCGTTGACGCAGGAAGCAGACGCAGAAAACAGGAACAGGAAGCAACCAGACTTCCAGACTCCCCTACCCAATAATGACGCTGCTGATAGCAGGGTTGTGATTGGTCTGATTGCTATGTTTTGGCGCCCAGATGGGGACTGGGGGCCTGGACATATTCTCCACCCAGGTTGTTCATTACAGGGGGTGGAGATCATGCCAAGTGCGCACAACTGTTTGGCCGGCCCAATGCGGCTGGCCAAGCCATCATGCTCACTTAGAGAGTGCCCACCACTCCTCCCCCTGCTTGGGTGGCAGTTGAGGCCGACCCGTCCCTACAGAGGAGTACTGAAAAATAAAATGATAACACGCTGTTTACATTTTATTTTTCCTGTGTGGTGATGCTCCTCTGCCTTAGCGGAGAAGCTGCCCCTGCCCTTAAGGGAGTAAGAGGTAATTACGCAATTTCATCAATAGGTATTTCCACTAGTCTTATGTATATTTGTAAATTACTGAGTAGTATTGAGTGGTGCGCGTGTACTTTTCCTTTTTCGAAAGAAAGAGCACATACTGGACAATCATTTATTGAGCACACCAGCGAATGGTGATTACTACCCCACACCACCTCCTTTGCGTAAGCATTGGACTACTCTACTCCTCTATCGTGAGGGAGTCAACTGCTACATTGGGGTATTTGGTTCCGAGTGGAGGGTAGATGTGGACCCTTTATTTGTGCAGGCCACACAACCAATGGTCCATTTTCTTGCATAAGCAAAATGACATTACTCACAGTGAAGAGAGCCAGCTGCTGGAGCTTCTGAAGTGAACTGACCAATTGATCCAAGCTGCATGTTGTGATGCACAGAAGCAAAACATGAATGTCACATCAACAGTCCAATGGATGTAAACAGCACTTCGAAAGTCTGTGTATGTATATGTTTATATAGGTATGTATTTTATTATCATTAGTTTTCGGGGAACATGAGAATGCTGAAGCAGATAAAGTTATTTTTAGGCCAGACCTAAAACAGAATCTGACTTAAATGCATTACAAATATGTTATTCTGTTTTACAATCTAAAAACAATACATCATCTAAATCTTCTTCACAGCAAGATTATTTGTATAAAGTAGCTTGGTATTAATAGCTATAAAATAGTTTCCCTTTGTTCAGGGTTTTATTTCTCTTACTGGCATATACATCAACAATGCCATTTGTGATTCCTTAGTAGCGAAAAATAAGGATTCGCTAATAAGGAATAGCAAAAGGCTATGCATGTAGAAATCGAAGAAAAAAAATAGCGATTTCTAAATATTTCCTAATTGGGACTTGCAAATTGCGAGTCTCAATTAAGGAATACCTCCCCATTCATTCCTATGGGCCTAGATGCCGATAGGAATGAATGGGAAGACATTCTCAATTTGTGATTCTCAATTAGAGAATCGCAAATTGAGAATGCAATTTCAAGGGTGCCAGGGTATCAAAAGGACACCCTGTTGCACCCCTGAAATCTGCATATGAGTACATCTTGCACACACACATGCTCCAAAGGCATGTGTGTGTGTAAAATGGAACTTTGAAAAATGCACTTTAGTGCATTTTTTAAAGTTTTTGTAAATTACCATGAAGTTCAACTTCATGGTAATTTGCTCCCCCTTTTAGCGAAATCGCTGGTTATTTTTACTTTAAGGCATTGCATTTAAGGAATCTCAATTTGCGATTCCTTAAATGCAATGGCAATTTAAGTAATCACAATTTAGGGGCACATGCATCAATCTAGGATTTTGCATTTCCTAAATAGCGAAAATCAAGGAATCGCTATTTAGGAATTGCAAAATCCTATGCATCAAGAAATCCTAAAATTTTTTAGGATTTCTTAAATTTCGGAATTTGCGATTCCTTAATTGCGAATCCCAATTAAGGAATGGCATTACATTGATTCCTATGGGCCTAGAGGCCCATAGGAATCAATGCCGTTTTGCATTTCTTTTTTTAGGAAATCACAATTTGTTGATGCGTTGCAAGGGTGCAGAGGGGGGTCCAAAGGACCCCCCCTGCACCCCTGAAATGTATTTTAAAGTGCATGTTTCACACACACATGTCCTAAGGACATGTGTGTCTGTAACATGACACTTTTCAAAATGCATTTTTGTGCCTTTTGAAACAATTTCGCAAATTAACACGAGGGTCAACCTCGTGTTAATTTGCACTTCCTATTTCAAAATTCGCATTTTTTAAAAAAATGATGCATTGCATTTAAGGAATCGCACAAATGCGATTCCTTAAATGCATTCGCATTTTTAGGAAATGCAAAAAAAAGCGAATTTTGAAAAATTGTTTCATGCATCCCAAAAACGTATTTAGGAAGTGCAAACGGCCGAATTTACCGATTCGCACCGTTTGCACTTCCTAAATAGGTTGATGCATGTGCCCCTTAGAGATTACTTAAATTGCGATTTTTGCATTTGGGATGATGCATCCCAAATGCAAAAATACCAGTCGCAAAGGGGCAGATTCCGAGAATCTGCCTGTTTGCTACCGGTTTTTGCTTTGATGCATGTGGTCCTTAGTACATTTTCCTTTAACTCCTTGTCCACCCTTGTCTTCTTCCTTTACTGTTTGAGGCTTTCTCTCTCATTGAATAACCAATCATATGGAAGCCCAAAATTCACATAAATCACCCCTCCTCCACTCCCTCATCCTGTTCTTTTTTTTGTCTTACCAACAGAATATATCTAGAAGAATGTCCCTTTTTGGTGCTGTGGTGCATTAAGACGATGGAAGTGTTTAAAATGACAGCCCCAGGATGGTTTCTGCACCCAGCAGCGAGTGCTGTGTAAGGGGCAGCCTGCTGCGTTGCTGCTCTTGGTCTTGCTGTGATGGTCCGGACAGACTTGAGAGACTGCGACTGAGGTTTCAATGTCAGAGGCTGATCTCAAAAGCAGCTGATTCACAGGAACTCTAAGCATATTGAGCAAGAAAGAAAGTTGCCCGTAAAGGCTACAATTTCCCATCGTTTTTATGCATTGCAAGAACCTCTTTTTCCTTGTAGATTATTGGCTCAGATCGGGAGATGTATGATTGGCTGCTTTTGAGTACAATTTTCTTTCATTAGTAGAGCTTTAGCAATATTTGTCCTTTTTTATAGACATTTAGCAGTGGCTGTTGGGATCTACTCCCCAATGGAGGGGAAGGTGAAGTGTATGAGAAGGCGTATTGGCTCCTCCTCGTCTGATGAGGAGGGTACTATTCCAGCAAGGAGAAACAGGGCTTCTCCTTCCCCTCAACTGCTGGATGATGATTCTGCCTTAATGGCAGCTTCTAAGGTACAGTCAAGTGACGGAGGCTGCTGACACCAAATCCCTGAAAGACAAGGAGAAAAGGTCTAGAAGGTCCAAGGCTCAGGCAACTGCCTCCCCAACAAATTCCTCATCTTCAATGTCTTCTGGCAAGTACATTAGATGAGATTTTGTGACATATCAGGCACAATCCAGGTTTCCCTCAGTTTCCTAGCTAAGAGAATGAAGATATGTTATTTGCACAATATGCCAAGCCGCCAGTGGTATCTATGCCACTTCATACTAGGGTCAGAGCACTCATTTTTGGAGATTGGAAAGAACTGGATCGAGCTTCTATTCCCAGATTCTTACAGAAGCTTTATATACTGTCGGAGTCTTACTACACAATTTAATGATTGATGCTATCTTGGCAACATTGATTGGACAACCTCTTTGAACCCTGCAGACCGTGCTCCAGAGGATTCAAACTTGTCATTAAGAGTTACTACTTATGCTGCATATGCCTCTAAGTCACTGTTTAAGGACTTCATCGGTCTAGCAGCAGCAATAAAGCAAGAAACACATTGCTCAGAGAATTTGGTGGCAAAGGAACAGGACATATATCTAGCAGACATGTTCTCTGATGTTCTCAGATCTTACTCAGTTGCTACAAAAAGTATATTGGGCACTCAACTTATTTTATGTTTAAGTAATTCGAAGGCTGAGCCATCGGAGAATACATCATTGGAGAAGATACCATTTGATGATAGAAAACTCTTGTGGGAGCAAATGGATGTAATGGAAACAAAAGCATTCATAGATTGGAAGGTCCTGTCAACCACAGTACTCTAGCCATGTCTTCTCCAGTGGGTAAATGGTTTTGGAATTGCAGGCGTGCCTGGTAGCGGGAAATCACAGATCAGTGAGTTCTCAGGGTCATTCGCAACGTGTACAAAAAATCCCCCACAAAAGGAATTATACCTATGCCTCTTCCAATAAATCTTATGAAGCGAAAAGCCCTTTGGACGGGAGTGATAGAACTGTTGAAGAAAAAAGCCATTGTTCAAGTTCCAACACAAGACTGAGGCACAGGATCTTATTCAATTATATTTCTCATTCAAAAGTCATCAGGATCATTCATGCTGTCCTGGAACTAAAGAGAGTGAATTTGTGGGTAAGGCCTTTACTTTTCAAAATAGTGAAGTTGCAGTCCATGGTAAAGGGAAAGGATTTTCTAACTACTCTAACTTGCAAGATGCCTACCTTCATGTTCCTGTCTCTGATGAGCATCAAAGATTCTTGCGCAACATGGTAGTAAGGCATAATTTTCAATTTACTGTACTCCCCTTTAGTTTAAGATCTTCACCAAGGTTACTCACGAAGACGCTAGCTCCTGTCAGCGTACTGGCAAACTAAAAGAGGATATTTTTGCATCTGTTTAGATGCTGAAACTCCTATCTCTCCTACAGGATCTTTGGGGCACATGCATCAATATTGCATTTTGCGATTCCTTAATTGCGAAAAATAAGGAATCGCAATTAAGGAATTGCAAACTGCAATGCATCAAGGAATCGCTATAAAAATAGCGATTTCTTAAAATTCCTTAATTGCGATTCTCTAATTGAGAATCGCAATTAAGGAATACCTCCCCATCCATTCCTAGGGGCCTAGAGGCCCCTAGTAATGAATGGAAAGACATTCTTAATTTGCAATTCACCATTAGAAATTCGCAAATTAAGAATCCAATTTCAAGGGTGCAGGGGTGTCCAAAGGACACCCTGTTGCACCCCTGAAATCTGCTTAGAAGTACATTTTGCACACTTACATGCCCCAAGGGCATGTGTGTGTGTAAAATGGAACTTTGAAAATTGCACTTTAGTGCATTTTTCAAAGTTTTCGCAAATGACCATGAAGGTCAACTTCATGGTAATTTGCTCCCCTTATTTGTGAATTCGCAAATTTTTAGAGTATGATGCATTGCATTTAAGGAATCTCAATTTGAGATTCCTTAAATGCAATCGCAATTTAAGAAATCGTAATTTTGTGATTTCTTAAATTGCGAGTATGATGTATTGCATTTAAGGAATCTCAATTTGAGATTCCTTAAATGCAATCGCAATTTAAGAAATCGTAATTTTGTGATTTCTTAAATTGCGAAAATTACAAAAATGTTAATGCATCCCAAAAATGGGAATTGCATTTGCAAACGGCCGAATTTTGTGATTCGCACCATTTGCGAATGCAATTTCCTTTGATGCATGTGCCCCAATGTTCCCTGATCAGTTGGGGAAAATCAAGTCTAACCCAATGCCAGGACAAGATCTTTATAAGGGCGAGATTCCAATAAATCTCAGGATTGGTGCCTCTCCCAGAGGAAAGAGTGATGAAAATACATTATGACACGCAAACCCTTCTTTCGCAGAAGTCTCCCAAAGTCTTTATTCATTTATTTATTTAGTATATTTGTAGAGCGCAAAACCTGTCACCCAAAGGGCATCCTGGCGCTTTGATCAAGAACCATAGACTTAACAGCTCAGGCCATTTATGGAAATAGGTGGGTTTTTAACGCTTTCCTAAAGGGAAGGTAGTCCTTGTGGCTTCTCAGAGAGAGTGGCAGGGAGTTCCAAAGTTTGGCCGCTGCGACACTAAAGGAGCGGCCACCCATCCTCACTCTGTGAAACCTCGGAACTACAAGAAGATGCGCCGAAGAAGAGCGGAGGGGCCGCGAAGCAGAGTACCATGCAAACATCTTTTGCAAAGGGATGGGGCCCTGTTGGTGTACAGCTTTAAACACAAGACATGCAGCTTTGTATTGTACCCGCAGATGAACCGGGAGCCAGTGTAGGTCTCTTAAAGCAAGGGTGGAGGAGCTGGACCTAGGGCGAGAGAGAGCCAGCTTGGCGGCCATGTTTTGCACCAGCTGTAGCTTACCGGTCAGATTTTTTGGGGCCTCCAAAAGAAGCCCATTGCAGTAGTTGAGGCGACTTAATATAGTCCCACGAACTACTTCCGGCCTTGCTTGAGCGGGGAGAAGGGGCAAAACCTTGCGCAACATGCACAGCAGCATCATACACGTAGAAGTGGTTTTATTGATGTGTATGTCAAGCTGTAGGTTAGGGCCAAAAATCACCCCCAGATTACGGGCTGATTCCGCCGCCAGTACTGGCTCAAGAAAGGTACTAGGCCAAAAGATATCTGGGAGTGCCCGCGGAATCCTGTCGATGGAACAATGGAGTACCTCCGTCTTGGAGCTATTAAATTGAAGGGAATTAGCTCGTAGCCAGTCTGCTGTGGCTGCCATGCAGCGATGGAAAGTATCCAGCGAGACCGCATTATTCCCTTCCAGAGAAAAGACCAGCTGGGTGTCATCGGCATAATTGAATGCCGAGACACCGAAAGATTTTATTAGCTGGACTAAGGGACGGAGGTACAAGTTAAAGAGGATAGGGCTGATGGCCGAGCCCTGTGGGACCCCCTGTCCTACACTCCTTGGCTCAGAGGTAAATGGTGGAAGTGAAACCAACTGTTGCCTGCCATCAAGATAGGATGTCAGCCAGTCTCTTGCCCCCTCAGTGACCCCGCACTCCTCCAGTCTCCTGACAAGGGTCCGATGGCAGACCGTGTCGAACGCGGCAGACATGTCGAGCAGCACTAAAAAGGCTGCCCGACCACTGTCGACACGCGAATGAAGATTGTCCAACACGGTCACCAGCGCGGACTCCGTCCCGTGTCCGGGGCGGAAGCCAAACTGGTTCTCATCGAACCAGCCGATGTTCTCCTGGAAACCTGAGAGTGAACGAGTCACCCATTTTTCCAGAATCTTGATCGGAAAAGGGAGCAAGGAAATAGGCCTGTAGTTGGAGAGACAGGCAGGGTCCAAAGTGGGCTTTTTAAGCAGAGGTGACACTACTGCTAATTTCCAGCATTCTGGCACCGATGCCGACTCCAAAGATTGGAGACAGATCGAGAACAAAGGCAAGAAAAGATCTGCATGGAAAGCCTTCCAGAATTTGGGGGGCAGTGGGTCGAGCGGGGACCCTGAGGACACCGTATGTGCCACCTTACAAAATTCCTCGAAGGAAGGAGAAGGAAAAAACCTTAGTTGGGGTCGACTAGGGGGGTAACCGGAGCTCCCAAACAAAGGTCAGGGGCATTGAGCTGGGGTTGACTGGATGGGCTGCCCGGAGCTCCCAGACACAGGTCATCACCACCCGTCTGGGGTCGACTGGGCAGACCCACCGGAGCTCCCACGCCCAGGGCTCCCAAGGTGCAGACAGAGCCAGTCGGCTGGGGTGGACTGGGTGAGCTACCCGGAGCTCCCAGACTCGGGCCAAAGGCATCAGTCTGGGGTCGACTGGGCAGATCAACCGGAGTTCCCATATCCGACACTCTTGGAGGAAGGACAGGCGACCGGGGTCGACTGGGTGGCACGGTCGGAGATCCCAAGCCAGTGCTGGAGGCAATTGGCTGGGATCGACTGAGCGAGCCAACCGGAGCTCCCGAGCCGAAGGCAGTAGGTAAAGGGTGCGTTAGGCCCTCTAGGATCTTAGCAGTCTTCTCCTCAAAAGCGATGGCCAGCGAGTCACAAAGTGCCTGCGACGCACGGACCGTATTAGCCGCACAGACAGGGTGGGACAAATCCCTGACCATTTTAAACAGGGCTTGGGATTTATTAGACGCCTGAGTCTAGGAGGCTTTTAAGGAGGCCGCTTTGGCCCTCTTAATCTGGGCCTTGTAATCACGCAATGCGAGTCTGTACGAGATTTTTGCCGGGGCGGAGTACTGCTTCCTCCACACTCTCTCAGCACGTTTACAGCTCAGCTTCAGTTGTCGTAGCTCTTCCGTGTACCAGGGAAAAGCCCTGTTCACTCTCCCTCTAGAATTACGGAGGGGCACAACCTTGTCAAGCGTGTCAGTAATCGACCGGCATAACAAGGAGTAGCTTTCCTCCGCCGAGTTACTCAAGCGGAAATTAGCAGGTATTAGGGAGGGCCTAGGAGATGAGCTGAGCAGTCGGGACCAAGATCTGCCCTATTTCGAAAGTCCTACCCCGGCGCCTTCAGAGGAATAATCCCCTAAACATAGAGAAAACGCCACAAGCGCATGATCAGTCCAGCACTGGGCTAGGATGTCGTTAATCACTGCCGATTCACCGTCAGCGAAAATCAAGTCCAAGACATGACCACCCCTATGTGTCGCTGAGCGGACCAGTTGCTGCAGTTGGATGCCAGCAAGAGCCTGGCAAAGAGACGTGAACGCTCCGTCTGCAGGACCCCCCTGCCATAGGTTGAAGTCGCCCAGGACTAACAGCTTCGAGTGGGTGTTCGATAAGTCATACACTAGGTCGAGGAACTCTGGTAGAGAGGAAGCCGATCCCGGTGGCCGATAACACAGCACACCCGAAATCAGTGCTTTCTCCGAATCTTTAATGGAAAACCCCATCAATTCAAAGCCCGATACCTCGCTGATTTTAAGCTGGGAAAGACCCAGCCATTCACGATAGATGATGCCAATCCCTTCACCCCGGTTCTTCGGTCGAGGGGTGTGGATGATTTTAAAACCTGGGGGGCAAGCCAACCCCAGTTCAACTAGACAGTCCTCCCGAGTCCAAGTTTCGGTTAGGAACAACAAGTCCAACCCAGAAGAGTCGATCAGAAAGGCAATCTCAGTGTGGTGCTTGCAAAGCGACCGGACATTGAGCAGCCCACAAGACAGGGATTGAGATGGAGAAGGAACGGAAGCTCTCTGTGTCACGGGAGCCTGAGACGGTCTTAGTTCCAACAGATCCGTCCGAGAGTAGATCAAGCGAGGGGAGTGCGGATGGCCAGAGGTAGCGGCCCAAGGCGCGCCCGATGCGCGAACGGGCGCAAACGGGCTTACCTCTGGCGCACCTACGGCGCGCCTACGTCGCGCCCGCTGCGCGTGACCGCTGGGCGCCTGGTCTACCATTTTTATAAGATATTCAACCGAGCGGAAGTCCGCCTCCAGCGTCCCTTGCCTTCAGCAAGATGGCGTCCGGAGTGCTCCTCGCCTTCGCCCCAACCCAAGATGGCGGTCGGACCCGCTAAACTAACTGTATTCCGCCACGTGCGGGTGAAAATACCATTAAAATGCGAGTAAGCCTGATCTCAATTCCCCGGCCTACGAATCCGGCCCTAAACGGTGAGAGATAGCAGCGCGATCAATTGAGCCCTTAATACCTCTGTAGCGTAATGCACGCGGCGCAAATAAAATTTAAAATACAACACAGTTTAAAAAGCCACAGCAGTTCAGCGCGCTGGTGCAAGATCTAACCTGTGCAGCAGTCTGGCAGCTCTTATAAGCTTGCCAAAATGCGGAAGTCCGCCTCCAGCGTCCCTTGCCTTCAGCAAGATGGCGTCCGGAGTGCTCCTCGCCTTCGCCCCAACCCAAGATGGCGGTCGGACCTCAGCAGAGGACTTTACTTAGCTCCAGGTACAGGGCGATATGGCATCTACCATAATCTTGGTATCCTGGGCAAGGTTTCATTTGCATCCATTGATTAGACACATCCTAGCACTGAGGAGTCCGCCTTTGAGAATTTTTCTCAGAGATTGCATCAGGATCTCCATAGCTGGCTGGACTCCCCAAACAGCTGAAGAGAGTCTTGTTTCCAACTTTATCCACGGATGCCGGTCTCTCAGGTTGGGGTGCCTGGTTGGGTCTGCTTCAGGTTCATGGAATTACCAGAGCAAGAGGTCTTCAAATTAGGAGTTAGAGGCTGTGAAGTGAGCCATCTCTTTCTATCTTCTGTGAAAAGTGGTTCTAATAAGGACGGACAATATGACTACGAAGGCCTACATAGACAAGCAGGGAGGGACCAGATCTGCCACTCTGGTAAAAAGTTTGGAATACATCTTGAGATGGGAAGAGATATAGATTTTGTCTATCTCGGCTAACTGCATTCAGGGGATGATGAATATACTGGTGAACATTCTCAGCAGAAGGATCTGGTCGTCGACAAATTTCCATCTACAACTTTCAATTTTTTCCCAGGTTGTATGGGAATGGCGAACTTCGGTCATTGATATATTTGCACACAAGATGAATCTACTGGTGAACAGATGTTGTTTTAGGAAGAGGGAGAACGAAGCATGGGCAGGGATGTGTTTTAAGGCATGTGGCCACAAGGTCTTCTATTTGCCTTCCCCCCTTTACCCTTCTTCTCAAATTTCCTCTCAGGTGAGGAAAGAGAAGGCTTCTGTGATAGTGATAGCATCAACATGGACCTGCTCCACTTGGTTTCCTCTGCTGAGGTCCATGCTGGAGGCGTAGGAATGGAGAATCTCGACCACTCACTCCCTCACTCTTTCTAATCCTACAGATGGAGGGCCTGTAGAGACTCAGACTTGTAGCGTGGAGGTCGACATGTTGGGGATGAAAAGAAGGGGCTATCCTACAGTCGAGCTACCTCTTTACAGGCTTCCATAAAGTCTTCAACCCTGAGCACCTGCTACAGACATGGAGAGGTTTTAGTAAGTCGAGTGTAAAAGCAATAGATCTCACTACAACAGATTTATGTCAAGCCATGTCATTTTTCCGGGAAGGTGCTGCCTTGGGGTTTGAAACGTTCTACCCTTAAGATCCAATGGGCCTCAATCAGGGTCTTTAGAAGTTCTTGGGGTATTTTGGCTGATAAAGAGGATCTTGTGTCTCGACCTTTTAGAGGTGTTTCATGCATCCAATCACGAGCTCCTCATCTTTTTCTTCCTGGGACCTTTTGCTGGTGTTGGAATTCTGAACAGCCATCCATTTGAACTGTTTGGCAAGATGGACATTTAGGGTCTGACTTAGTTTTTTGAACAGGGTACTCCATTGAAAAGGCAACAAAATACCCTCTTCACCAAACTGAAAGTACCCCGTCTCATTTAGAGTAGCAGGGACCTTCAGTATGGCCACGGTGGAGACTGCTCAGTCTCCGCTGCTGCCATACACCTCTGAGGCCAAGCAGAATAAGAGTCGTCTGAGATTTTGTTCTGTGTCCAGGTAGACTGAGTGAATAAATGTCAAGTTTTCACTGTCCGTCATCATCAGGTCAAACCCGGCAGTAAGGGTCAGTGAAAACTGCAAAATGACCCCCACACCATACAAAAAAAATCCCATAGGTTTATTTCCAAAAACAAAATCCGCTTTGGGATTTTGTTTTTGAAAATAAAAAAAACACATTGAAAGTTTATCGGACAGCTTGTCGAGAGTTCCTGTTAATGCAAGTGCTGTCTGCTGGGCCGACAGAAATCTCTACATTTGACTGGAGGGTACTACTACCTCAGGACTTCACCCAGTCACCCTTACAGAGTAAATTCTGTCTGCCAAACTCTAATCAGGCCCCTAAGGCCCCTAAGATATTGACTCTCAAGACTATCTTTCTTGTTGCCATCACCTCGGCAAACAATATAGAAGCTTTATTGCTGCAGAGTTGTGTTTCATTATTAAAATGCTTCTTTTTTTAGAACATGCAGTTCTGAGATGTCCTGATTTTTGCTTTGCACATCTCAAACAGTAAAGAACGAAAGGAAGGGTGAATCAGGAGGTAATGCTACACTTACCAGTAAATGCATTACTCTGAGCCCTATACCTCACAAGTTTTCAAGCCATCTGTGCAGAGGCATTGTCAACGCTTGGTACAAACAGGAGGGGGCCACCGAGGGGCAATTTATGTGAATTGCGTGCTTCCATATGATTGGTTGCCTCTGCCTCAAACAGTAAAGGATGAAAGCGAGTGGTACGGCCAAGTAATTGTAGCATGATATACAGTGCCAGTTTCATGAAGACTTTTAGATTAAGAATATTCAAAATAAATGAAAACGGTTGACCACCGTTGCACATTCTCCAAAGTGATGTTTCAAAAATACTCCACTGATTGTAGTGTGTTAGACATTTTGAATATTTTTGTATTCCTCCACCTACACTACATAATTAATATCATTCTCTCTCAGATGAATAAAAAAGGAATAAAGAGAAAAAAGTATCTCTCGTTGGAGCATACATTATTTATTTGACCTTCGACCTTACTTATAGCTCGTGCGACATAAAAAAATACAGCACAAGGAACCCATCAGTTAAATCAATAATCTGCTCTTTTATTCTGTGAGGAAAAATCACCAAGCTTGCAAGGATCGAACCCATTCACACATCTGTCCTTAATGACTTCTTAAAGCACATCACAGGGGAGAATCTTGTATTCTTGGGAATCTTCTGTTTTTTTTTTCTTGTTGCAGACACTGGAGCTACTTTTAAGGAGTTGTTGCCTGAAGCGAAACTGTTGCCTTGGTAGCGAGAAAGAAGGCTGCTGCTCTTAGGCCTGGAAACCTGCAAGGAAGAAGTGACACCTTTAAAGAGAGCGCGTGCTTTCTACAAACATCCACAAACGCGCCAAACCTGGGTTATACCCTTGCGTTGTTTCCAGTCAGAAAAAAAAGACAGACGCTATTATGCTCGCATCAAAAGCAAAACAAGAAATTAAGAACGTCCCCTTCTCAAATTCCCTCACCTAATTAGCTTGAAAAATCTTAATTATCATTTTTAATTGTGGTTATTATTCATCCTTCCATCATTAGAATTCCCCTAATGCCTCCCATGAAAATTAGACATTTGCCAGAGTTGTATGAAAGTGTCTGAGTTTTTAAGCGCCATTTCTTTAGATCCTCGAGTCCTGATGAGTGGCAGTCTGGCAGTGCAAGAGGGCTGGTCGGATAGTTCAGTGTGTGTTTTTTTTTAGACTATTTGTGGGCCCTTGATCTGACGAGCCTGTTTTCAATGTTTATTTCCCTGATATTGCCAAGAACATTCCCTCCAGCAAGCAAAATGCATGCAGTTTTACAGACCTTCCGAAGCACACATATGTAAGGGAGTAAGATGGGGGTCATAACATATAGGGCCCACTGACTACCGACTACATACACAAATAACGGACACCACACTCTTTGGATTGTATTATGGACCGGAAGCCTCGAGCAACCTCCGTCCGTTTATTTATAGCCTTCTGGCCACGCCTGGCCAGAAGGTGCTACAATGTGTGGAGGTGTTTCCGGGTCTCGGGCGAGACCCGCGAAACACTAGAACGCCACATCCCTTCCCAACTTGGGGCCTTATTTATGAAGGCCTTGCGTCAGTTTTGCGCCGCCGGTGCGTCACTTTTTGTGACGCACCAGCGGTGTAAAAAATGCGCCTCGTTGCGCCATATTTAAAAAGTGACGCATCTAGGTAGATGCGTCACTTTTTAAACCCCTGTGCCACATTATACCTGCGTCAGGTATAATGTATGCAGAGGGGGCGTTCCCCCGCAAAAAGCCTCGTAATAGTGACGCAGTGAAATCTATGAGATTTCACTGCGTCACTTTTAGGACGCTGTTGCGTCAAAATCTTGCACCTGCCTCACAGCAGGCGTAAGACTGACACAAGCGCTTTCACATGGGGCTTTCCCCATGTGAAAGGACGCATTGCTGGAGTTGCGTCACTTTTGTGACACACTCCAGCAATGCGTCACTTTTGCGCTTACAGATACGTCAGAAAAACGGACGTATCTGTAACTCCTTGCGACATGATGCGTCATACATTAAATATGATGCATCAGGAATGTCGTAAGGAGTGCGCAGTGAAAAGTGACGCATCGCTGTTTTCACGCAGCGATGCGTCACTTTTCACAAATGAGGCCCATGGTATTTTGTTTTCTTCTTCAACAGTCTTAATGAGTCAACATGCAAAATCGGCCAGCCTCTGACTTGGCCTGGGGTTTGGTCGGAGGTTGTGAAAGCTTCGCCCCCTGGCTGTCGAGGGCTCAGGCTCTCGCCTCATTGGAGATGGCGGTATGCTGGCAGCCTCATCATCCTCACCTGGTCCAGCGACATTGTCAGACTGGTCAGCAGCGCCGGTGCTTGGCCCTTCACAAATTGCCGGGGTTTCGGATACAGATGGGATACGTTTAAACCATGATATATTCCTGGTGACTTCTTCTCCATTTTCCTGTACTGTCACAGCTGTGCCTTTGGTTGCCTTGATTATCCATGGCTCCACTTCATATGGTGTGCGGAACTTTCCTCCCGGTCTCCGTGTTCATATCAGTACAGTGTCTCCAGGGATCCATTCCTTGTCTCGTGCCCGCCTCTTCCGGCTTGCCCGCTCGTTGGTCTTTCTCCTTCTCTCTTGGGTAGCGGCCGGCAAATATGATTCAGGCATGCAATTCTCTGCCATTAGTAATAGGTCGCGCCGGGGTCCTGCAAACATTAGTGACCACGGGGATGTTTGAGTGGTACTGTGGGGGGTGCTTCTATACTCCCTCAGGAAGAGTTGAAGTGCTTTCTCTGGGTCTTCCCCTTCTACCATTGCTATCCTCAGAGTTTTATTGACAGTCCTCATAAATCTTTCCGCTTCGCCTTTGGCCTGAAGCCATTGAGGGGTAACTCGATGATGCTTTACCCCTAGACTTTGTAAGAATTCTTTAAATTCGCTTCCTTGAAATGGTGGCCCATTGTCTGTTTTAATTAGCTGAGGAATGCCAAACATTTGAAAGATTTTACTGAGGATCAGCTGTACATTTGCGAAACTGGTGGACGATGTCACCTCAACCACTGGGTATTTGGTGTAACTGTCTATCAGCACTACCGTCACTCTTCCATCAGGAAAACTACCAAAGTCCAAGCTGACCCAGCTCCAGGGTGATGGAGAGGGTTCTTCCGTGATGATGGGTGCTGGTGTATCCGGCAAACTGGTGAGCTGGCATGCTCGGCAGTTCCTTAAAACACTGTCAACTTTTTCTTCCATGTGGGGAAACCACACCTTTTCCCTCATTCTTGCCTTCACCCTTCTCATACCTTGGTGTCCTTCATGGGCTAGCAGGGTCGATTGATCTTGGAGAGCAATTGGAATTACCATTCGTGACCCTCGAAGTATGAGTCCATTGCTCGCTCTACTGAGTTCATTGTGCACCTTCCAGAATTGGGAAAGGCGAGTGCGATCTGCTTCACTCCAGTCACTGACATTGCGTAAAAAGTTCTCCTAGGATCCAGCGTCTATTGCTGCCTTGACTCTTGTCACGACTGCATCATTATCATACTGAGCTACAATGTCTTCAGCTGCTAATGCTTGAGGACACAACAGTTGGGATACCATATCCACAAACTCTTCGGTCTGCAGTTCTTGATCTTGAGCTGCACCACCTTCCACCGGGGGATGTCGCGACAGAAAGTCCGCCGGATTCTTTGCTCCAGGTCTGTAGACTAGATCCATTTGATAGTGTTGGATCTGAATGGCCCATCTCTCAATCCGAGGCGGCGGGTGTGGGGCTGTACCTTTAAACAAAGGTATCAACGGCTGATGATCTGTGACCATCCTGAACAGCTGTCCGGTGATATATAAGTGGAAATGATTGCAGGCCCATTTCACTGCCAAAGCTTCTCTCTCTATCTGCGAATACCGTGCCTCTGTTGCAGTGAGGGCCTTGCTTGCAAAGGCCAGGGGAACTCACACTCCAGGTTCTGACTCCTGTGTCAACAGTGCGCCCAAACCAACAGCGCTGGCATCTACCAATATTTCTGTCTGTCTTGCCGTATCAAAGTACACCATTGTTGTGCTATCCAGCAACGCCGATTTTACTTTGTCAAACGCCTCCGCTTCCACTTGGGACCACCTCCAGGCATTTTCTTTTTTCGTCAGGTTCCGCAGTGGTTCAGCTATGGTGGCTAACTGCTGGATAAACCGGGCACAGTACTGTGCCATGCCCATAAAACTTCTCACTTCCGACGCGGTTGTTGGAGCCGGAGCACACTTTATGGCTGATGACTTCCGGGGATCTACCTTGACTCCCTCCGAGTCAAAGACATATCCAAAGAACTCTATGGATTGCTTGAAAAACTGGCACTTCTCCATGTGTAGCGTGACTCCAAAGTCGGCCAATCTCCGGAGCGTGGCTTTCAGTCTCCAATGGTGTTCTTCGCTAGTCTTTGCGTGGATGAGTATGTCATCACTGACATTTAGCACTCCATTCAATCCTGACAGGATCTCTTTAATTGCGTTTTGAAAAATTTCTGCCGCAGAGGTGATGCCAAAATTAAGCCTTTTATACCTTCTCAGTCCTAAGTGCGTTGAAAACGTAGTGATGTAGCGACTCTCTTCTGCCAGCTTGAGTTGGTGGTAGCCCGCATTTAGATCTAACTTGGAGAACCATTGTGCTCCGTTCAGGTCCGTTAATATGTCATCAACTGTGGGCGGGACATGCCTCTCTCTCTTGATCGCTTTGTTCGGCATCCGCATATCAATGCATATTCAAATATTTCCTGGCTGTCGGGGTTTCTCCGCAATCACCATCGGAGAGACCCAGGGTGTCGGCCCTGTTACTATCTCTATCACTCCCTGCTCCTCCAGCTTCATCAGCTCCTGTTCAACTGCCGACCGAAGATGGAACGGGATTCTCTGATGCCTCAATGCTATTGGTTGTATCGCCTTGTCAATGTGTAGTTTGACTGGTGGCCTTTTGATGGTTCCTAAACCTTGAAACAGTGATGGGAACATTTGAAGGATTTCCTCTGTGTGTAGTGCCTTCACCGCATTTGCAAAAGCAATTAGCTTGAGGTCTTCAGCTGTGTGACTTCCAACCAGCAAGTCTGCCTCTTTGTCTATCACATGAAAGGTGGTCATCAGCTCTTGACCTTCTGCTTTAACTTGTACAGTCATTTTCCCTCGCAGGGGTAGCAGTGTTTTGCTGCCATTCGTTAGAATACGAGCCTTCGACGGTACTAGCTGTGGTCTCGGTTTCAACGCTTTATAATGTTGAATGCCCATCACATTGATCGTGGCTCCAGTGTCTATGACTCCTGTTACTGTCGATCTGAATCTGACACTTTGGTTGCGGTCTTCGCCTCCTTTTGAGTTCACTCACGAATGATACATAATAGCACTCTTCTTCATCATCCGTCGATGAATCATCTAACCGCTGTGGAAAGCGGGATTGTGTCCTGCTTCCTCTCGAAGGATTTGCGTCACGTGCGTCATCTAGAGCAAGTTGCCTGACTGCTTTGGTCGGTGTTCTCTTTCCTGCTGTCCCTTGACCTCTGAAACTTTCTCTTGCACCATCCCGGCAGACACTGGCAAAGTGGTTTAGTCCTCCACATTTGGCGCATGCCTTGCCACGTGCGGAGCAGCCATCTTGGTTATGTTCTTCATATCCGCAGAAACCACATGTTGCGCGGCGTTGTGCTCTGGTCGGCCATCTTCCTCGTCCTCCGTGGCCACTGCTCCGCACGGCATCCACTCTTTCCGTTTTTACTGTTACTTTAGTGTTTGCTGACAGGTTTATGGCTGCTTCCATCGCCGTGGCTCGCGCATCTGACAATTCATGTGACCTGGCCAACATTAGTATTTCATCCAGTGTTATGCGGGGTTGTCTTAATATCAGCGTCCTTAGATGCTTATTTTTACATCTTTGAATCAGTTACGCTGTTACCTCTTTTGTTTGATCATCGTCTGGACATGTGCTTATCAGCTCTCTCAACCGCGCATGAAAAGCATCCATCGTTTCTCCCTCCCTTTGCCTGGACTGCCTGAATTTGAACCTTTCATAATGGGGGTTCAATTGCGGATCAAAGTGTGCATTCAGCGCTTGTACAGCAGCATCATAGTCCGTTGCTAATCCGGTATTCGGTAGGTGTGTGAATAATTTATAGAGCTCGTCACCACCGAAATGCAGTAACAGGGATCTTTTCACTTCATTGTCCTTTTCCCTTGTTACCGTGAAGTAGATGTTTAGACGGCTCAGCCACACCGTCCATCTCGGCGCCGCCGTGCTTGGGTCAATCATCGCGCTGAATGGTGGTATCGGGTTGATTTGGGAATGTGGCGACTGTTGTACCACTGGACCCACCGCTTGCTGTCCTACCGGCCCAGCTACCTGCGCTGGAGCTGCTGCTTGTTGAGCCCCTCCTGCAGCTGCAGCGTCCTGCACCACTGACATTGTTGCGACTGTTCAGGCTGCTTCTACACCTCGCTTTGCCAGAACCAAATGCTTGTTATGTGGCCTTCTCTGTGATCTGGCACGCCTCTTCCTCCTCCTTACTTTGCTTGTATGCTGATTTACTCTCCCTCAATTTCCTCCTCTATATTCAGTTTATTATCGGATTCTTTTGGATGTTCCAATGCTTGTTCACATTTATTCTCAGCAATGCCGTGTCATTTGCATGCTCTCAGCACGCATTTGCTGCGACGGGGATCCTCTATGCCCCTGCGCCGACTTTGCCACTTTCGCGCTGAGAAGAGGCTTCTCCATGAGCCTCCGCCGCTGGGGTTTGTCCTCGCGTCCACTGTGCAGGTGCGCACCACTCTGGGCGTCAGCCGGGCCCTCTCGCCACACAGCCCGATGCCTGCCGCGTCTCCGTCCGCTGTGGGGCTTACAGTTTGCCGGTCCCTCACGCAGCTCCACTCACGCTGCTTACCGGTGTGTACTCGAGCGGCGGTACCTTCTTCGCCGGCTCATTCAACACCACGACGCCGTCCACGTGCAGATCGACGTCCACACCGACACCGGCAATGGTAGGAATTTCTTACTCCTCCGCCAGGGTTCCTTCACGGGCGTCTCCACCCTCGTCGCCAGTGTAAGGGAGTTAGATGGGGGTCATAACATATAGGGCCCACTGACTACCGGCTACATACACAAATAACGAACACCACACTCTTTGGATAGTATTATGGACCGGAAGCCTAGAGCAACCTCCGTTCGTTTATTTATAGCCTTCTGGCCACGCCTGGCCAGAAGGTGTTACAATGTGTGGAGGTGTTTCCGGGTCTCGGACGATACCCGCGAAACACTAGAACGCCTCAACATACAGCGTCTTTGCAAGTGCAAAACTGCCCGAATTTGCAAACGTGGGTAATTTTTTAGGTATTTAATTCACTAGCGGGTACCATTTTTATTCTGATGCCCACAGTTACGCCTTTGCTTGCCTCATTTTCCGCACAATTCAGGAATCTCCAATTCACAAATATTTCTGAATCTAGGAGGTCAGCACAAAAGGAGCTCTCCATCTGATGCTGACCACTCCACCCTCAACCAGAAGCAAACTGTGGAGTGTACTGAACACTTTATTAGCCTCACAGAGGCCTGCCAATGTCAGCAGGCCACTCACCTTCGACGTGCTTGGGGATGGGAGTGCATGATAGAGGACGGTCCAGCGGCCCCTCCCTTAGGGCGGGGGAGAGTCAACCCCTGCTGCTGCCAGTGCAGGAAAAGTGAAAAATAAAATTAATTACTGTTTTATTTGTCACTGCTCCCAGCTGGAGCAGAGTTTGGGGCTGGGCTGCTGGCGACTGGCTGCAAGGGAATGGTGCTCACTCTACCCTTGTACACTGTGCAAGTCACTTTGGCTGGCTGTCTTGAGATGGCCAGCCTGACATGCGCAGCATAAACCTCTCTACCTAGCTATCTCAGGCAGATGGGTGGATAGCAGGGACAGGCCTCCTGCGCCTGATGGAGCGTTGAGGCAGCTCTCTTCACCGGATCACTGACACAACATCGACTCCTATAAGATCGACCTACAAAATTATCGAGTCACTAATATTGTATACAAAAATGTCAAAACCCAATACTCAAAACTAAAATGACACAATCATCGATTAAAAAAAATCGTAAAAAGAAATTTAATGACAAAAATATTGACAACAAAAAACACACAAAAATATAGATAAAATTAAAATAACAACAAAAACATCAATATGCATAATATCGACAACACAAACATCGATAAAATACATATAAACTATACAAAAAAAATAACAGTAAACATGAAAAAACTATTTTCAATAATACAAACAAATAACATATTACAAACATTAAAAGCAAACACTAATGACATTGCAAAAATAATAAAACTAAAACACAAACAAATACACTTAAAAATCAAAAATAAATAAATAAACAAACTGCAATATAAAAAATATCACAACTATAAAAAATAAACAGACATTTATATATTACATATATAAAAATAGATGACATTTATTAATGCATACATTTTATTCATATTACTAAACAAAATAAAAACAAACATTAAATAAATATAAAATGTTTTTGGGGTGAATTTGTCCAGTTTTAACATGCTATGCATTTCTGGGGTATAGTAACATGTGTTACAACTTTCTAAATGTCTTTGTTTCTGGGGACAGTGTGTCGCTATAATCTATTTAAACTTAAGAAGTTTCCTGCATGATGTATTGTCTCTCATGTTCTGCCCTGCTGCGCCGGTGATATAGACCACCACATGTTGTGTCGAAATACAATAGGGAACATAACTCGTGAACATGGGTAACTAGAACTGGGATTCACTGCATGGGAAATGGCTCATCTTAGTGAGAGTTTGTGGGCCTATTAGTCGGTGTCTGTGTTTTTTTTTTTTTTAAATTCATACAGCTCAGGGTGTGGGGTGTAGGTGTCTGTATGGGATGTGCTAGTTGCTTTTCGTATCCAGATTGTGAGCCACGTCCATCTAGATATCAGTCTAGATATCAGTTTTTGGGGGGGTGCGTGCTGTGCGCTCACTTGGGTGCCCTCTGTGATGGGGGTGGCCTGTGCAGATGCTTCATCTACTGCGTGCTGTTTGGCGGCGTGGAGTAATGCCGCCCATTGCATGGAGATGTGGAGTTTGCATGTACCCCGGATCAAAGCAGCTCCTTTTCTGTGGCCCCCACTTGCTTACTGCTCCCCTCCAGGCCTCAATTGGTGGTCCTCTCGGGGCTCTCCAAAGCATGGCAATGCATCTCTTCTCTAATAGGCAAAACGCTTCTCAATTTTCTGTTGTTTTTGACTCCTGGTTATGCCAAGGGCACAGGCCTCCCATGTGTTAAGGCCTGTAAGTCCTGTTATCTCTAGTAGTGTGGCATGAATCTTGGTCCAATATCAGTGGAGTGCCGGGCAGTTCCAAAACATATGGATGAAGGAAGCGCCAGGTTCTGGGCATCTAGGGCAGGTAACGCACGTGTTGGGGTAATAGCGTTGGAGACGTTCAGGAGTCAGATATGCGCAGTGTAAGAGGTGGTATTGAATGTTTTTGAAACAGTAGTTGCGGGACACCTTTTTGGGGAACTCCAGTGCACGTTCCCATACTTTATCGTGGAGGAGCCTTTGGAGTTCCTCCTCCCATTTTTCTCTGAGAGGTTGGTCGCACTCAGCGCCTGCACTACTTTGTACAGCCATGTCACTAAGTGTAGTCCTAGACCCATCTGCAAGATTGCATGTAATACAGGATGTGTTGGCGGCTCCGTGTCTATTGCGTGCCACATTCGGCGGCAATCTATCAATCGCTGTCTATGTGTGAGAAATTGCCCATTTAGAAGATCGGTAGCGGCGGTGAGTTCAGCGAATGTCTGCAGTTGCCTATTCGCAAACAGTTTCTGTGATTGCATGCTCGGTCCATGTGAGTAATTCCTGTTCTGTGTAGTGTGCTCGGCCTCTGGGAATGCCTACCAGTGGTTGTATGGGTGAGTACATAGGGGCTGTGCGACTCATTGTGTGTATGCATTTCAAACCTGAGCGCGCCACTGTCATCTGGAGAGGGCAGTCCTGAATGGGCTCAGCACCTGGCAACAGCATACAGCGTATGGTTGGGACTGTAATCAGTCCTGCCATTGTGCTCATTTCCAACATTGCTTGATCTGTGGTCCACGCGATACCCATTGCAGCTGGGCTGCTAGAAAGTATGCCTCGAAGGAGGGGGCACCCAGTCCTCCCTGATCCATAGCAGCTGTAATTTTGCGAGGGCAATTCAACTCTGCCCCGCTCCCCAGATAAGTGAGACAAGGAGGACATCTAGCTCACAGAAGAAGGAGCGGGGGGACCATTGGAAGATTGGTAAAGTGTAGGGGGGAGAGTGGACAGCCCTGCCTAGTGCCCCTAAGTATTGGGAACAATGACATCAGGTATGTCCCCAGTTTCGCTCTGGCAGTCGGACTAGTGTATATGAGCTTAGTGTATATGAGCAGGCGAGGTCCCACTCCCATCTGCTGTATGACCCAGAGGAAATAGGACCAGCTTATGGTGTCAAACGCCTTCTCAAGGTCCAAGACCAGGCACGCCGCTTATGGGAAGGTATTGCGTTCCTGGTCCTGGATATGAAAAAGGCGACTAATGTTGTAGGAGGTGTTTCGATTTGGCACAAACCCACACTGATCTGGATGTATCAGGGCTGGAAGGAGTGTGGAGTATCTTTCCACCAGTATTTTCCCCCAAAATGTGATAGTCAGCTGGCAGCAGGGCTGTAGGCTGTCATGATCCCATAAGGTGGGATCATACCAGGTGGGGTCCCTATCCGGTTTAGGAAAGGGAACTTTTATTAATTTGCTAATAGATGGTGGTAGTTCTCCCTCCTCTAAGGCTGACTGGTATACTTCTATTAACTGTTCACCAATTGCGTGGAAAATGTGCAATAAAACTCCAGCGGGAAGCCGTCCAGGCCGGGCGCCTTGCATGTAGCCAGTGCTTGTATCGCTTGCTTGACATCCGACGCAGTGATTTTCTTGTTGATCTTACGCCAGTCAGTCCGGGTTATACTGAGCAGGGGGAGTGCATTTAGGAAGTTGTGTAGTGATTCTGGGTCCACTGTGGCGGGCCGCGTATAATTGTGTGTAGTGTTGCTGAAAGAAGTCTAAGATGGACGCTTGTGGGTGTACTAAGGTGCCGGCTGCATTGAGAATCACAGTGATCGAGGGTAGGGTGGTGCCAGGCCAGCAGTGCACCTGCTCTGTTGCCTTATTTGTGAATCTTTGTTGCGTACGCCCTAAAATGGTATCTACGGAGGTCTGCCAGTGCCTCTACATATGCGTTTTACCCTCTGTTACTTGGGTCTATATGGCTTCCCTCTAATCGCAGCTATGCTTCGTTCTAGGGTGTTGCGTACCCCTGAAATGTGTTGCATGCATGTGCCTCTGATCACTACTTTGAATGTGTTCCACTCCATTCCATTGAAATAGTCCTGTATATGTGTAGTTTGCGTTTGCCTAAATAGAGGGTCCTCTAAACATTCTTTGGTTAGGTACCAGGTAGGGACCGGGGGCCTAGGTGGTTGCCACGCTTAGGTGATCGTGTAGGCATCATGATCGGACAGGACCCTACCCAGGTATTCAGTCTCCTGTATTTTGGGTAGGATAGGAGGGGAGCAGGGGAATCAGTCTAAGCGTACTCTAAGATCGTGTGGGATTGAGTGGAATGAATAGAGTCGGAGGTCCGGATGTTTGGAGCACCATGCGTCAGTCAGGGCCCAATGTGTTGCCCAGGTTGCGAAACGTGTGTCCTGTGCCACTATGGGGGAGGCTGGATGCAGTGAACAGGATCTGTCTAGGGAAATGTCTTGCAATCAGTTAAAGTCCCCTCCCAGTATCCATGGGGCCTGGGTGTATGCATTTAATGGATGTGAGAGTATGTCCCAAAATTTCCCCTGATCTGTGTTCGATGCCCACGTAGGATCGTGTTTCTACCCTCCATGTCTGAGCACATAGGCTGAATATGTTGTGGCGCAAAAACTCTGGCACCTGCGCTTGCCTAGCTTGTCTAATTCTTTTGCTCCTTAGTGTGTTTCTTGCAGCAGTGTGATCTAAGCATTCTGCTGCTTTATGTATGCATACACTGCATAGAGTTTGCATGTCGTGTGCATTCCTCGTACATTAAGGGTGAGTATGGTGACATTTCCCTTATGTGCCATAATGTAGTATGGGGGGTTCAGGGGGGTAGGGTCTCTGGACACCGCACCTTGTCTTAAACCATGTCCCTGGCTAAGTCTGATCTTGTGGCCTAAATGTGGCTGTAGTGCCTCAACTTTTCACTTGTTCAGTGAAGGGTAACGTCCTATGGGGGAACAATGGGGATAGGGAACAATCCCAATACTGGGGACCTATCGCAAACAGCGATATATCCAAACTCATTCTAGTGCTCGAAGAGAACTGTGCAATATTAGGGGGGCAGCAACGTGCTTCTGTCAGGCGTCTCTCACCTGTGGCATTTATAGGATCATTTCGCGCCTGGTGGTCTAGGGATAATACTAGTCCAGAAAAGGGTTTTTGAGTGACCAGGGATTGTCAAGGCGCTCTTCTAAAGTGGATGCAGTGGTCGAAGGAAGGAAAAGCTGTTGCTTTATGGTGCACATAGGCGAGGGGATAAGCCCTGTAACCCCCCAGCTATCACTTGTTGAGCTGCTTGGTGTGCCACGTACCTTGACTTTCCTTGTAGTGTGACTTTACTGGGTTACCCTGCGTGTGTGTTCTGCTGGTTATTAATCATATCAATGTATCTGCAGTCTGTGGAGTGACCAGGAGCGGGGTTATTGAGTTCACTCTGGATATCATTCCATCACTGCCCTCTTCCTCTCCTGACAAGATGATATGCGTTCACCTGTCCGAGTCTGTGGTAGGCAAGGATGGTCGGAGCTCCACGGCAGCCTGTAGGGCCCTCCGTCGCTCAGCTATGATTTGTTCCAGATCTGGAGATCCCATAAACTGGGCTTTCGTGCCAGGGGTGCTCTTTCTGCTCCGTCATTTCAGGCAGCGCCTAATGTCGAGCTGTGTCTTTGGACGTCTGTCGACCTTTTCATTCCCACTGGGATGCTTCAGACAGTGTGGATCCGCCCAGTCGTGGGCCTCCTCTGTGTCTGTGAAAAATATGGTGGACCCCTCGTACATGATTTTAAGTTGCGCCGGGAACCGTAAAAGTATATTTTGTATCCCCTCCATCCGCTGGCAGCGCTTGGCATCGAGGAATGTGGCTCTTTGGTGTTGTACCACTCTGCCATAGTCCGGGAAGAGCATTATTTGTTTGTTCTCAACTTGGATGGGGCCGTGCTGTCTGGCTGCTCTAAGCACTGCATCCAGTTATTTGAAATGCAGAAATTTCGGCAGCATCGGGCGTGGAGGGACTCCCAGCAGGGGTCTTCATGCTATCACTCTGTGCGCCCTATCGATGGAGAATAATGCAGTCTGATCTTTGGCCGGCGTAAAAGACTTGGTCCATCTCTCCATATAGTTGACGGGGTCTGTGCTTTCAACTCCCTCCGGGAGTCCTAGGACTCGGATGTGACCTTCGAGGTCATCTATGCGTTCCTCCATGCACATTAATAGGGTCTGTATAGACTCTTGAAGAGTTTTAACTGACGGTTGTGTGAAGGCAATTACTTTCCTGCCCTCTGACACTTTATCCGCGAGCTTGTGATGGTCGTCACTGAGCATGGTGATGTCTGTGGTAATGGTTCCAAGTCTCTCTTCCATTGACACCCTCGAATGTTCAATGGCCGCCAGTACTTTGTCCATCTTTTCAGAGAGGGTCAGTTCTTGTGGGGTCATAGTGTCTTTTTGAAGTGGTCTAGCTCCCGTAGAGGTATCATGTGTGGTCCCCGGTGGCGTCCGACCCGTAGCGGCATGCTGTTTGCCCATGTTGCCGGACTGAAGAACACTGGACCTGACTGGGGAGTTGAGTTGCCTCTCCGCAAGGGAAGGGCGCTGCTCGGTGAGACTCTGCACTGGGTGGCGTGCTATAGGTGACTCTTGCCCGGTCCTCGCCTTGCTCGGCTTACTCTGCCATGCCCCCCCATCTTGTCTCAGTCTCTGAGGCCTTACCCACGCACACAAGGCTCTCCACGACCTGGGCCCCAGGTACCTCAACAACCGCCTGACCTTCTACACTCCCACCCGCCAGCTTCGGTCGACCAGCCACGCCCACGCCGCCATTCCACGCATCCGAAGAGCCACCATGGGAGGAAGATCCTTCTCCTACCTGGCAGCCAAGACATGGAACTCCCTCCCCATCCACCTCCGTCAGACCCAAGATCACCTCTCCTTAAGGAAGCAACTCAAGACCTGGTGTTCGAGCAGTAGCAGACCCCCCTCCCCCAAGCGCCTTGAGACCCCCCGGGTGAGTAGCGCGCTATATACATTTCTTGATTGATTGATTGATTGAGGCCTTACACGCCGCAAACAAGGGCAATCTTCTGGCAGGAATCCGGCAGCAGCGCTTGGTGGCCACCGACAAATTGCCCGATGCACCTGGACTCAGCTCCCGCTCTGTGGTGGGGGAAGGGTGCTACGACTGCATGATGGGTGCGCTTTCCTGGACCCTCACACAACTCCTGTTGATTTTCTTCCACACAGCATTGCACGACCTCTGACTGGGTCCTGGCGTGTCCTGTGCGTTGTCACTAGGGCACGTGTTGCCCTTCTTGCTCCTCAGTGCTCCCTCGTACCATGCAGACACCAGCACTCTTGCACTTGTGGGTTCAGGATATGGGGGAGGGGCAGCAAGACCGGGACACACCCGCAGGCTGCCGCGCGCTGCTTGCTATGTCTCACTGCTGGCTGAGCCACAGCTGAGGCCCGGTGTGAATAAAGCTCTGTCGCAAGGGGCACACCTCGTTGTCCGCTTAACACAAAATTTACCATGAAACGGACAAACACTGCAGAAGGGCGAAACTTTGCGAGACAGAAAACAGATCAAAAAACTTCTACACAAGTAACTAAACAGAAAAACTCTCATTAAAGTTAAGAACAAACTTTTTAAATAAATAAATAAAATTAACTTCGAAAATATAAACAACTAAACTTAACTAAAACTCCTCCTAGAAAATTCCCAAAAATTATTTGCTTCCAAAACAACTACAAAATCAACATTAACGAAAAATATAAAACAAAGTAAGCATATATCTTAACAAACTAATAGAGTTAACTGATTAAAACAAAAAAAGTATTACAAAGCAAAACATAACTAACAAATGCTTTTATTTTAATTGCTTCAACAGAGTTCAACAAAACATCAACAAAATAAACGACATCAACTAAAAATAGCACGTATTTTCTTTTTTAAACAGCTAAATGAAGATAGAAACTAAATAAACATAACTAACAAACTAAATGTAACACTTCAATAAAAATAACATTGTCCTTTTTAACCCCCCTGGTAAAGCTCATCCACAGTTTTGGTCTGACCGTCCACTATGCGGACGATACACAGATAGTGGTATCCATCTCATCGCAGGTTGAGATAGATGTAGGCAATTTTTGCAGATGTATGACGGAAGTGGCGAGTTGGATGCAGAGCAAGTGCCTCACGTTAAACTTGGATAAAACTGAGGTGCTGCTCTTTGGGAAAGAGACCTCCTTTTGGAATAAGTCCTGCTGGCCGACTGAGCTGGGTAACCTTCAGAAGCCTGTGCAGAAGGCAAGAAATCCTGGGAGTAATTTTTGACATTAAACTGTGCTTCTATGCTCAAATTAATGCAATAACTTCAGGGGCTTTGTCATGCTGCGAGTTCTCAAAAAAATCCTTACATACATTCAATTGATTTACAGACAACTTTAATGATGACACTCATCGCATCTAAAATGTATGACTGTAATTCACTTTATCTTGGCACCAAAACCCTGCTCAGTCTCTTCGGAATGCTGTAGCAGGAACACTTCTGAAAATTCCCAAGTTTAAACCACTCTCTCATTTATTACTTGGTCTGCACTGGTTGCCAGTGGAGAAGAGGGTCCCTTTTAAGGCGCTGTGCCTTATGCACAAGGCTCTTTACAAGACGGGACTGTCTTATTTTCAAGAACGGTTCTCATGGTACATGCCTGACAGAGGTCTTAGATCTAGTTCTATGTTCATGGTCATGGTTCCACGAATCAAGAAAGTACACTGGGGGGGGGGGAGGCGGGGGGGGGGTGCAGAACGTTAGCTTATCAGGGGGGAAAGTTATAGAACTCCCTTCCCCTGGCTCTCTGCTCACAACCAGCATTGCAGCTATTTAGAAAGCAGCTAAAAACTTGGCTGTTCCAACTTTAATTAGTAGTATCACCCAGGTTTTTCTTTCCCCCTAATCCTGCGGCAATTTTTCGGCCTGGATCTGCTCAGCGCGACACCCCGGGTAATGTGCGCTATATAAAACTATTTCATTCATTCAAAAAAGAAACCAGTGAATTAACTACAAACATCGAAAAAGTATCCAACAAGAAAAATAAAACAAGATATTTGTAGGTATATTTTTAAATGTTTACTCTTCAATAATGAATAATTAATAAATGCATATATGTAAATACATTCACAGATATACAAAGAAAATGACAGAAGAGACAAAGTTAATCTCCTCACAAAATGGAAAACGACTTCTGTGCTACATGGGCTATACCTATACGTAAATAAAATAATAGAAAATAAAACCCATTGGAATTTTAGTAGATACTACTCCAATTCTTGCTATGTGAGAGCAACAACAACTGAAACAAATGTGATTAATGTTAAGGAACACAACCATCCCTCGAATGTCACAGAAATTGAGGTGAGAGATGTTTTAGAAAACATCAAAGAAGCAAGCACCAGCTCCCAACAAACCAGTACCCAAATATTATAAAACTTACTAATTAGGGCTCCTGAACATGTAACAGGACAATTACCTTCCATACCAAATATAAAGCCGCTAATAGCCAGAACTAAACGATATACATCTCAAACACCACCTGTCCCCAAACATTTGCAGAAATCGAAATTCTACAAGAATGCACAGTCACACACAAAGGTGAAAAATTCATTCTTTAATAACAGTCATGTAAAAAGAATTATCATCTGTGTCACCAACACCAACACTCAAAAGTTAAAGCAATGTGAAACATGGATGATGGATGGGACATTTAAAGTTTGCCTTAAGACCTTTTATTACCTCTATACTATCCATGGCGAATATGAAAAAATTAACATCCCCTTCATATATGCACTACTCCCCTACAAACGAAAATACTACATACATAGAACTCCTTCCAATAATAAAAGGGCAGACAAAAAACTACTTCCCCAAAATATAATAATAGATTTTGAGCAAGCAATGATTCAGTCAATTTTATATCCATATGCTGCAATATAAGGTTGCTATTATCAATTCACACAAAGTATCTTGAGACATCTCCCAAAAATCTACCGTAAGTATAGATTATGCCACAAACAGTAACTTTGCTTAACAAATCAAAAAATGAATAGCCCTGGCCTATGTACCAACAACAGAAGTAGTCAACCACTATAATATACTTATTGAAAGTCCTTTCTACCAATCCAACAAAGCAAAACTAGCACTCTCCCTTGACTACTTTAAAGACACCTGTGTAGGAAGACTTCATAGGTCAGGGCACTGAAGACAACCTGAGTCCCAAATCCCCTGGTGGAATCTCTATTATAGCACCCTAGCACAAAAAGCTAAAACAAATGCTGCAGTGGAAGGATGGCATAAGGCCTTCCATGCCACAATAGGAAGAGAAAATCCAACTTTACACAAACTAATAGAAGCCATCATAAAATAACAAAGTTATCAAGAACTAAGGCTAAAAGAATCCCTCACTAAAATAGGTCCTAAACAACCAAAAACAATGAACGAATACCTACAACACAAAACTAGTCTGTACTCAAACACCAAAGGACTAGAATACCTAGACACAATAGCCAAATCTATACATAAAACAATAGCAAAAAATTACAAAAATATTAAACAACATATTTCTACTCTTTTTTAAATTAACCTCATCGACGCTCATGACAAGCTCAGCTCGTCATGAGCCACGGTGCTCGTGTGCTCATGACGAGCTGAGCTCGTCATGACCGTTGGAACGCTGGGCTAATTCCCCTGCTGTGCAAGCGTTCTACAGGACAGGTTTGGTCATGACGAGCTCAGCTCGTCATGAGTCCACGACCACCGTGGCTCATGAGGAGCTGAGCTCGTCATGAGCACGGGGCCCTGTGCGTGCCCCCCCTCCCCCTAGCACAGCGGGGGAATCAGCCCCGCATGCAAGGGGTTAATAATTATTATTATGTCATTGAAAAATTGTAAACGTATATAAAAATATATGACATAATATAATTATTAACATAAAAAAGAATAAACAAAACCAAGGGGTCCATTACGATGGCGGGTGGAGGCACCACCGCAGTGCTGGTGGAAAATACAATTTTCCACATGCGAGAAGCGGTCCTCACGCTCGCAATATTAGTATGGCCAAACATAGCCCATTTCCCGCCTGCCTTGGTGCGAAGTGAACCGGCATCAAAATGCTCCTGCCAATGTGGTGGTGGGAGCCAATGGAGACCCAACCTTAGGCGGAATGATGTCCCGACCACTGTACAAATAAGGATTGCAAAAAGAACAATTGATGGACAGACTGCAGAACAATCTCATACATTCACCCCAGTACAGAGATCTGGGCCTAAATCCATCGTTTTTTTGCTCACCATGCCATTCCAGTTTGGACCCAGCCATATGCACATCAGTCTTGACCCTGCACCCAATGGGAACAGTCCAGTCCGGACTGCCAGGTCAGGTCCTCCTTGGACTGGAAACAAGCATTGTAGGACTGGTTTTGGGGTTTCATCCCTCATCAGCCAGGATAGCTTGACTCCAGTGGCATGGAAAGCACAGGACCCATGTCTGGGCATACCCGTCCCACTCAGGGTGATGATTGCAAAAAAAACAATTGATGGACAGTCTGCAGAACAATGTCATACATTCACCCCAGTAGAGAGATATGGGGCTAAATCCACCGTTTTTTTGCTCACCATCCCATTCGAGTTTGGACTCAGCCATATGCAAATCAGTCTTGACCCTGCACCCAATGGGAACAGTCCAACCCAAACTCCCAGGCCAGGTCCTCCCTGGACTGGAAACAAGCCTCCTAGGACCGGTTTTGGGCTTTCAGCCCTCTTCAGCCAGGATAGCTTGACTCCAGTGGCATGGAGAGCACGGGACCCACATCTGGGCCTACCTGTCCCACTTGGGGTGACAATCGCAAAAAGAACAATTGATGGACAGACTGCAGAACAATGCCATACATTCACCACAGTACAGAGATCTGGGCCTAAATCCATCGTTATTTTGCTCACCATGCCATTCCAGTTTGGACCCAGCCATATGCAGACCAGTCTTGACCCTGCACCCATTGGAAACAGTCCCGCCCGAACTGCCAGGCCAGGTCCTCACTGGACTGGAAACAAGCATCCTAGGACCAGTTTCGAGCTTTCATCCCTCATCAGCCAGGATAGCTTGACTCTAGTGGCATGGAGAGTGTGGGACACACGTCTGGGCATACCCGTCCCACTCAAGGTGACGATTGAAAAAAGAACAATTGATGGACAGACTGCAGAACAATGTCATACATTCACCCCAGTACAGAGATGTGGGCCTAAATCCATAATTTATTTGTGAATGGGAAGGGTAGCTGGATGACTTTGATAACTTCTTAGAAGCATTGGGAGCAAAAGTCAAAAAACAAATGCTACTTGGCCTGTAAAATGTGGCCTGAAAGATATCCAATTCAATCAAATGGATTACAATCAAATGGATACCGGTGACGCAGCCCGCCACATATTAACAGGTACATGATGCACTAAAGCAAAATTCCTACATAAAAATAATGTAGACTGTGAGCGATACAACTTTAACCTCACCTCAAAAGAGAAGGACAAATTGATGAGTGACTTCATGACCTGAGTGCACAGCCTAGCCATACTTTGTGTATTTGAAATAATCTTGAACAAAGCAGCAATTGCCCAAGAAGCATAGAAGAGTGCTAATCAGAGTCACCCTGACATTGCCTACTTAGTCAAGTCAAGTCAAGTCAAGTCAGAGAATTTATATAGCGCACTACCTACCCAGAGGGTCTCAAGGCGCTTAGAAAGGGGAGGAGGATTACTTGTCAAATATCCACGTTTTAAGTTGTTTTCTGAATGCCAGGTGGTTCTGGGTGAGGCGAAGGTAAGCGGGGAGTGAGTTCCATGTTTTAGCAGCCAGGTATGAGAAGGATCTGCCTCCCATGGTGGTCCTGTTGATGCGAGGTACAGTGGCGAGGGCTTGGTTGGAAGAACGTAGTTGGCGGGAGGGGGTGTAGAAGGACAGTCGTGAGTTGAGGCATTCTGGTCCGATGTCGTAGAGTGATTTGTGTGCGTGAGTTAGCAGTCGGAAAGTGATTCTCTTATTGACGGGTAGCCAGTGGAGGTCTTTCAGGTGACTGGAGATGTGTTCGTTGCGCGGGATGTCTAATATGATCCTGGCTGAGGCGTTTTGGATTCGTTGGAGTTTCTTCTGGAGTTTAGCGGTAGTACCTGCGTAGAGGGTGTTTCCATAGTCCAGTCGGCTCGTGACTAGAGCATGGGTGACTGTTTTCCTTGTTTCGGTGGGGATCCAGCGAAATGTTTTTCTGAGCATGCGAAGAATGTTGAAGCAGGATGAGGATACGGCGCTGACTTGTCTGTTCATTGAGAGTGAAGAATCCAGGATGACGCCTAGGTTCCGTGCGTGGTCTGTCGGGATGGGTGCTTTTCCAAGGGCTTCCGGCCACCAGGAGTCGTCCCATGCAGAGGGGGATGTACCTAAGATGAGGACTTCTGTTTTGTCTGAGTTCAGTTTCAGACGGCTTTGTTTCATCCATTCGGCAACTTCTTTCATTCCTTCGTGTAGGTTAGTTTTGGCGGTGCTGGGGTCATTGGTGAGAGAAAGGATTAGTTGAGTGTCATCCGCGTAAGAGATGATGTTGAGGTTGTGTTGGCGGGCGATGGCCGCGAGGGGGCTCATGTAAACGTTGAAGAGGGTGGGGCTGAGTGAGGATCCTTGAGGTACGCCACAGATGACTTCAGTGGCCTCGGACTTGAATGGTGGGAGGCGGACTCTCTGGGTTCTTCCGGAGAGGAATGAGGTGATCCATTCAAGTGCTTTTCCTTGTATTCCGATGTTATTGAGGCGTTGTAACAGGGTGCTGTGGCAGACTGTGTCGAATGCTGCAGAGAGGTCGAGGAGGATGAGGGCGACTGTGTCTCCATTGTCCAATAGAGTTCGAATGTCGTCTGTTGCTGCGATTAGGGCGGTCTCAGTGCTGTGTTTTGCTCGGAAGCCAGATTGTGAGGAGTCGAGGGATTTGTTGGCTTCGAGGAAGGCGGCGAGCTGGTTGTTGACGGCTTTCTCGATGACTTTGGCCGGGAATGGAAGGAGCGAAATGGGGCGGTAGTTTTTGAGTTCGGTGGGGTCCGCTGTGGGTTTTTTCAGAAGGGCGGTGAGTTCAGCGTGTTTCCAGTTTTCCGGGAAGGTGGCGGAGTTGAAGGAGCAGTTGATGACGTCTCGGAGGTGCGGTGCTATGACGGAGTCTGCTTTGTTGAAGATGTGGTGAGGACATGGGTCTGTGGGGGATCCTGAGTGGATGGAATTCATCAGGCGGATTGTGTCCTCAGTGGAGATTGGGTTCCAGTCGTTGAGGGTGTTCACGGGGGGAGAATGTTCAGCAAATGGTTGGGTGGGTTGGTCTCCGGGTTGGTTGTCGAAGCTGTTGTGAATGTCTGCAATCTTGTTGTGGAAGAATGAGGCTAGGGAGTCGCAGAGGGCTTGAGAGGGGGTGATGTCGTTGGAGTTGGCCGAGGGGTTGGAGAATTCTTTGACGATGTTGAAAAGTTCCTTGCTGTTGTGGGCGTTGTTGTCAAGTCGATCCTTGAATGCTGTTTTCTTGGCCTTTCGGATTAGTTGGTGGTGAGTGCGGGTGGCGTTTTTGAAGGCGTCCTTGGTGCTAGTGGATGGGTCTTTTTTCCAGGCCTTTTCAAGGGAGCGGCAGAGTTTCTTGGACTTCTTAAGATCATCGTTGAACCATGAGGCCTTCTTGCTGCCAGGTTTGCTTTGACATTTTTTCAGTGGTGCTAGGGTGTCGGCGGTGTTGGATAGCCATAGGGTGAGGTTGGCGGCGGCTTGGTTTGGGTTAGAAGAGTGGGCTGGGGTGTTTAGAAGGAGCGATGCGGAGATCTGGTCGGTGGTGATCTTGTTCCAGTTTCTTTGCAGAGTTGGTTGGAGGTGGTTGGTGGGTTTTGGCTTGTTGTAGGTGAAGTGAACGCAGCTGTGGTCAGTCCAGAGGAGATCCGTAGTGTGGCTGAAGGAGACATGGTTGCTGGAGGTGAAGATGGGGTCGAGTGTGTGCCCTGCGATGTGGGTGGGGGAAGTGACTAGTTGTTTAAGTCCGAGGTTGGCGAGGTTGTCCAGCAGGGTGGTGGAGTTGCTGTCGTTGGTCTTTTCAAGGTGAAAGTTGAGGTCTCCCAGAAGGATGTAGTCTTTGGAGGGGAGCGCGTGTGGAGTGATGAAGTCCGTGATGTCTTCACTGAATTTTGCGCGGGGTCCTGGTGGTCTGTAGAGGAGGGTGCCTCTCAGTGTGGTCTTGGGGTCGATGTGGATCTGGAAGTGAAGGTGTTCGGAGTTGGCGAGGTTGGCGTCAGAGCTGGTTGAGATGCGGATAGATTTCTTATGGACGATAGCGATGCCTCCTCCTGTGTGGCTGGTACGGTCCTTGCGTGTGATCTTATATTCTTCAGGGATGGCAATGGTGATGTCTGGGGCGGAGGAAGCGTTCATCCATGTTTCTGTTAGGAAGGCGACGTCTGGGGAGATGGTGTCTAGTAGGTTCCATAGGTCAATGGCGTGCCTGTGGACCGAGCGGGTGTTGAGAAGGATGCATTGTAGGTGGTTGGGGTCGGGAGTCTGTGGTGTGGTCGTAGCGGAGATGTTGACGGTGCCGCTGAATTTGCAGGAGTAGCAGGAGAAAGGTCCATGAGTGTGTCCAGGAGCGGCTTGGACGCAGTTGGGGGCGCGACCGGGGTTGAGGGCTAGGAGGGTGGCGGCATCGTAGGTGATGCGGGAGGGCAGCGCAGCGCGAGGGGCAGGGGGTCTGGCGCTGGGTGCGGTCCAGGCGCGGACGGGCATAGACGGGCTTACCTTTGGCGCACCTTCGGCGCGGATTGGGCACGGTCGCTGCGCGTTAATGCTGCGCGCGGGAACTACTGTCATATATGGAGAGTGGAGGGGGAGGGGCGAGGGCGGCTCAGCTGGGAGGCGTGGCGGGCTCAAGGGACGGAGCACAACAACAACAACAAGCTCAAAATGGAGGGGAGGGCAGAGCAGGGCGCCGGGGGATCTCACAAACAATGCACAGGTCTACTTAAAATGAGCGAGTAATGGCAAAGAAATGCACACGCTTTAAAATCGCCAAACAGTGCAGCTTTGAAATAATAATGCACAGGTCTACTTAAAATGAGCGAGTAATGGCAAAGAAATGCACACGCTTTAAAATCGCCAAACAGTGCAGCTTTGAAATAACGATACCACGTTGCACAGAGAGCGCAGGCAGGGGAGCGATCACTCGAGGAGGAAGCGACGAGTGAATCACAGCGCTGCGTGGTCAGAGGACGCGCTTTAATGCTAGTGGGAGGGCGGCTCAGCTGGGAGGCGTGGCGGGCTCAAGGGACGGAGCACAACAACAACAACAAGCTCAAAATGGAGGGGAGGGCAGAGCAGGGCGCCGGGGGTTCTCACAAACAATGCACAGGTCTACTTAAAATGAGCGAGTAATGGCAAAGAAATGCACACGCTTTAAAATCGCCAATCAGTGCAGCTTTGAAATAATAATGCACAGGTCTACTTAAAATGAGCGAGTAATGGCAAAGAAATGCACACGCTTTAAAATCGCCAAACAGTGCAGCTTTGAAATAACGATACCACGTTGCACAGAGAGCGCAGGCAGGGGAGCGATCACTCGAGGAGGAAGCGACGAGTGAATCACTTAGGAAAAGCTCCACCTTAGATGAGATTGAAAAGATGTTATAACTACATGACCAAGCCAAAGCCCAATCAAAAGAGGAAAAGCAGCAAAAAGGGAACAAAAGCTCGGGCTACTAGATCAGATGAAAAAGAAAACAGCAAATGAGAATGCTACAGATGTGTTGATGAATATCCACATGAAGTAAAATACCCAGTAACTGACCAAAGGTACCGCAGGTGCAGAAAAGAAAACCACTTTGAGTAAATGTACACGTGCACTTGGAAAAGAGAGCCAAGACTATAGGAGACTGCAAACTACGATACCATGCATGAGCAGTGCAAGAGAAAAGCTGCAGCCCGTCCAAATCCACCACAAGATCATGCCGGGTGATATCACAACTAGCAGCAGTACTGTCACACTCAGGTGAAACAGATGAATATCTATTCTGTCAAGATTGGCTGACTTGAATGCCCATTCTACCCTCAGTTAAGTCCCCGGCACAAGAAGAGAGTTTTTAATAATCCATAGAATCGGCTTTGCCGATTCACATTATAGAGGTTACTAGGTTCCGTGTTGTCGCCAATATGGTGACCATTGCGGCATGTTGCTCCTCTTGGGGTTGGCAATCTAGTATTTTGGGTCGTTAGAGTAGGGGCCAGGTGTTGGCGCTCGTGAGCTAATCGCACAGCTCCCTTCAATCGTCACTTTGGAGTTGGCGGTTGTCTTTCGCATTCGCTCTTCAAAGTTTTCAGCGAAATTCAGTCAGGGGAGTTACTTAGCTAACAGATCTCCACCTAACACCTTCCGACAGTAATTCTTGCAGCAGGAGCTTGTGTTCACCGGCTGGTGAGCACGCTCATAGTCTGAACTTCCATTTAGGGACTCGTGAGCTGGTTTGTGGGAGTTTCCTCTCACATTTGCAGAGAAGTAAGTTTTATTTATATTTGCGGTCTGCACGCAGTCGTTCAACAGTTGGAGATACCGTGCTGCTGAGTCCTGTTGCCAGCGAGCTGCAGACATTCAGCTATAGACTTTGAAAACAGCATTGAGTTCAGTTACTAAGCCCATTCCTTGGCAAGAATCCTCCCTGGAGCCTTTGAGTCTTTTTCTGTACCGTGAAGTAACAGTGCAGTCTAAGGAGAGTCTGTCAGCTGGAAGATCACCACTAGTTTTATTTTCCTAGCGCTTAATCCTGGTTTGAACAAATGCATGCTTAATTATTTGAACTACCAGTACATACTTTTGTGCTATTGTTTTTTGATTAACTTACTTCAGTACAATAGCTCCTCATATACTAATTTCAGAAGGCTTCACTATCTGGCAGTTTCTACGTTCACTTCGTCTCTACTATATTATAATATGTAGAAATATAATTATATATTATACTTGCCAACGGTTGTAGAAATCTGCCACCTGCAAAAGAATGAAACAAGCCTAATCCACTATTCTAATCTTCAACTACCCAATTAGAGGGAAGCTAGCCACTGCGGAAGTGAAGGTAGGAGATACATTAGGGGTAGCGTTAGAGCATTTAGTTTAATAGTAATTGTTGGGAATGTATTAATGTTGTTATTTGTAATTGCAGATGCCCAGCAGAGTTGCTAAGAATTCCAGTGAGGAAGAGACAAAGCAGTGGAGTCTCTCTTTTATCCCATCCCCCTTTCCCCCTCTCTACTGGCTGTGGATTTATCGTCCACTTCCAGTGGAGTTTGGGATTGGGAGACTTGTCATCTTTTTCCATGGAAGACTCTGTTTACAAGGTGTGTGGTACTTGACAGATTGAAGTGCCATACTCCATCTTCCACCTGAGCAGGATGGCGAAGGGATTAGATGTCAAGGCCTTAGCTGCAGTCTTGGAGGGAATACAAAAACAGCTTAGTGAAACCATGGTAGATAACAAGAACCTTTGAGAGGAGGTTAGAAAGTGAAGTCAGGAAGCCAGTTTCTTTAGACGGCGCTTAGATGATTTTGTTGCAGGGGCTAACCCAATGTCAAAAAAGCATAAACCGCAACCTTTTTCTCCCTCCCCTCTGCTGCTGCATTGACCACACAAGTCATACATGCTATTTCCCCGACTATACCTTTAGGTGCCCCTGAGAGATTTAATGGTGATCCAGAAAAGGCCCAAGTGTTCCTCACTCACTGCTCCTTACACTTCCTACGTAGACCAATTATTTTTAAAGAGGACCAATCTAAGGTAGCCTTTTTATTGTCTTACCTGAGTATGGATGCTGCGGCGTGGTCCATGCCACTAGTGAATTGAAACAACCCAATACAATTTCGAAGATTTCAAGGCTGAGTTCCTGCAAATTTTTGATCGGAGAACCATATCGCACACCACTGATAATGAGCTCTTAGATCTAAAACAAAGCAATCGGGAATTGGTAGCTTACCTAGCACAATTTAATAAATTAATTGTCGAGATCCAATGGCCTGAGGTGAAGAGAACTGCAATCTTCTATAGGGTTCACAAGGATGAACTGAAGGATGGGTTAGCTTAGATTCCCAAAAGACCTACTGAAGTTTCCGAGTTAATCGATTTAGTTCTTCAAATCGACCAACGACAAAACAAAAGAAAGAGCGAATATCGAAAAGAAACAAGACATTTCCCTCCTCGTTTTGAGAGGATTAAAACTGAACCTACTAAACCCAGTGAGACTTTGGTTGGAAAAGAGCCCAGGCAAATTGGTTCTGTGCGGGGACCTCTTACCAAGGAGGAGAGAGAGAAACGGAGGAGCAGAAAGCTGTGCATGCACTGCAGTAACCCAGGGCATTTCATCAAAGAATGCCCAAAGAAGTCCACGACCAGTGTGTGGGTAAAAGACAGGCACCACCAGTAAGAGGAGTTGTCCGGGGTGGCTGCATCTGACAGACAACTCTTGATTCTCTATTGGTGGTGAACACTCTACAATCTGCAGCCCCTCATTTAATAATTTCCAGTTTGATTAAGTTTGGTACCACAGAGGTTGATGAGATCTCAGTAATGATCGATTCTGGGGCAACTGGAAATTTTTACGACATCCAGTTTGCTCAGTCTCTGGGTATCCGATTTTTAAAGAAGAACTAACCAGAACCTGTGAGCGCAGTCGATGGTACAAATCTGTCTTCGGGACCGATCATTTTTTGATTCGGAAGAATTAACAGTGATTGGTCCAGGTCTTCATCAAAGCTACTTGAGGGTCAGCCTTGTTGATGCCCCACAGTTTCAGTTGATCTTGGGGCTTCTATGGTTGACTGAACATAATCCTAGTATTGACTGGGCAAGAAGAACAGTAGAATTGAATTCAGACTATTGCAAGGAACATTGCTTCCATTCAAGAGTCTTGGCTCATCAACTGTCCCAACCATCTCTTTCGGCGGAGACGCCTCTAGTGATTTGCGCTGTCTAAGCTCCAGAAATTCCATGGGCGTATCAAGATTTGAATGCAGTGTTTGATGAACAAGAGGCTAAGAAGCTACCTCCTCATCGGAAGTATGATTGTAGGATCAAGCGGGAACCTGGAGCATCCTTACCTTGCAGCCAAATGTATGCGCTTTCTGAAACTGAGAATGGTCATCTAAAGGAGTATTTAGATCAATATTTAGCAAATGGTTTTATTCGACCCTCGCAGTTTCCTCTCCACTTTTTTTATTCCGAAGAAAGATGGAAAACATAGGACCTGCATAGACTATCAGCTTTGAATGCAGTTACTAAAACAATCTTTACCATTTGCCGTTTGTTTCTGAGCTACTGGACCGAGTGAAGGAGCCCCGAGTGTACACTAACCTGGATTTAAGAGGGGCCTAACATCTAAAAAGAATGGCCAAAGGGGAAGAGTGGAAGACAGCCTTTCGAAGTTGATTTGGCCTTTTCGAGTATCAAGTCATGCCCATCGGCCTTTGTAATGCCCCTGTGGCTTTCCAGCACTTTGTAAACAATGTAGTCCGAGAATTCCTGGACCACTGTGCTGTGGTTTTTATTGATGACATTCTCATTTTCTCTGCTAACCAAGAAGAACATGTTCATCATATACAAGCTATTTTGCAGAAATTGCTTGACCACCAGCTTTTCGTGAAATTGAAAAAGTGTGTTTTTCACACCACTCAGGTAGAGTTTTTGGGCTTCGTTTTATCCCCAGAAGGAGTGTTGATGGATGAATCCAATGTGAATGTAATTAAAGACTGTCCGTCTCCTCATAATGTGAAAGAAATCCAAAGTTTCCTTGGATTCCCAAATTTTTGCAGGCGTTTTATCATCATCTTCTCTGAAAAGGCAGCTCCCATCACTTGGCTCCTAAAGAAGAAAGAGACATTTTTGTGGAGTCCGGAAACTGAGAAGGCGTTCGCGAGCAAGGAGAGAGGAGGTCGCTTTGTTGAAAGGGACTGCAAGTCCCAGGTAGCCCATCGGTTACTGCCGCACCTGAGCCTGCCTGACTGCCTACTTAACAGCACGCCACTCCCACTCCGCGGGAGCCGCATCGCGAGCAAGGAGGGAGGAGGTGGCTTTTTTGAAAGGGACTGCAAGTCCCAGGGAGCCCATTGGTTACTGCCGCACCTGAGCCTGCCTGACTGCCTACTTAACTGTTCGCCGCTCCCGTTCCGCAGGAGCCACATCGCGAGCGAGGAGGTTGCTTTGTTGAAAGTGACTGCAAATCCCAGGGAGCCCATCGGTTACTGCCGCACCTGAGCCTGCCTAACTGCCTACTTAACTCCTCGCCTCACCCACTCCGTGATATGTGCGCGGGTGGCCTGTTTGAGCCCTCAGAGACCAGATGAGGCTTGGCTGGGCCCCCCGTTAGAATATAGCGGTTCACCAGGTTAGTTTGTTATTACTTTTGCTGTCTCCTTGGGATACTAACATCTTGGGTTTCTTGTTGTCACCGTACCCAGCTTGAAATGAATACTCGTGAGGGAAAGAGTAGAACTGCACCATCCGGGGGAAGCGTGGCAGGGACTTTGGACCAATTTTTAATCAGGGCCAGCTCTGTCCTAGCCCATGAGATCGCATTGACTGAGCGCGTCTATCTTTAGATATTTACAAACCAGACGATCATCATTGGGCGCTCTGACAGCTTCTCGTACACCTGAACATTGTTTGGCCGCAGGCAATGATTCTTATGGCTTCGCTGGAGGTGCTAGTCAGACCTCTCACGTCCCGCTGGATTTTGCTGAAATAGCGGAGGTTCCAAATAGCCCCCCTCCTGATGAATTGGCCCCAAAAGGCACATCTAGTGGCGCATTACCACTTATTGCTACAAGGTCTGTGCCAAAATCTAAAACTCAAACTATGGATACCAATTCCGGAGCAGATTGGGTGCACGCCGTAACCCAGCCCTCCTTGCCGCAGCACTCACCTACTGGAAGCCCAGGGGGGAGGCATGAAGACCCGAGGGCTCCACTCCGTGACTGAAAGGACGAGCGCTGCCCAGGGAGGAGAGAAGGAGCCCAGGCTGCACCCCAGGGCCGGGCCACCCTCGTAGGGAAGTCAGCGCTCTAGTTCGGCAAGAGGTGGCAAGGCATGAAATGGAAATGGAAGCCCTGCGGCTCGCCATATGATCGCGCCCCGAGCCGGGCGATGATGATGGTCTGATAGCGTATGGGCCACCGGAGAGACGCGCCCCCCGGGATCTGGTGCAAGAACTCTGGAGAGCGGGGTAAGAGCCAGACAAGAGGAGCGACCTGCAGCGGCAGCTGAGACTGCTTCACCTCTTGCCGCGACGAGCGCTCTGCAGGCGGGGGCGACTCTTCAAACCACAGATCTCAGCACCAGCCAGAGCAGCTCCCCAGCCCGCCACCCAACCACAGCGGCTCCCCCGGCCCACTCTGAAGCGGAGCCCGGGCTCCCTGTGACCCGGGGGCCAGAGCAGAACCGGAGGCTCCTCTCCACACCAGGGATTTATGGCTCTCCCGGGCCTGCAGGCTCACCATACAGCCCCTGATAGAGAAAGGGGAGCCCTGGCCACTCTACCCGGCCGCCCCACATCTGCAGCATCCCCCGCAATTCTGGGCCAGTAGAGAGGGCCCGTGCAGAGCGGCCCTCAGGGCACACACACCCCTCCGCAAAACAAAGCAGCGGGCCGTGAAAACACCAGATGCAGGCAGCAGCCACATTGAAGGAAAGAAACTACGCCATATACTCTCCTGGACTTCTTTACTTTTTCTTCTGTCCTGGCCGCCATTTTGCTGCTGCTCTCGGCCGCTTTTCTCTGGACCCTGACCCGCCATCTTGCCCATTCCCTCGTCCTTTAACCCTTTTCCCTTGTTTCCCCCTTTACGATCCTCAAATGTTTCTTCCCTTTTCTGATTTGCCTTTTCTCCATACCCTTGTATCCCTCTCACCCTGCATCCCCCCTCCGACCCCACTTAATGGAACTCTGCTTTTCTGTATATAGAGATAACTCTAATCACTAGTATGTGCAGTAGACTTTGTACACTCTACCATTCCTATGTGAGTCTTAGAGTATATCCATTCGTATCCCTTCCCTATGTATATAGAGATAACTATAATCACTAGTATATGCAGTAGACCTTTGTACTCTCTACCATTCCTATGTGACTCTTAGAGTATATCCATTTGTATCCCTTCCCTATGTAGAGATTACTCTAATCACTATTATATGCAGTAGACCTTTGTACCCTCTACCATTCCTATGTGACTCTTAGAGTGTATACATTCATATCCCTTCCCTATGTATATAGAGATAACTCTAGTCACTAGTATATGCAGTAGACCTATGTACTCTCTACCATTCCTATGTGACTCTTAGAGTGTATACATTCATATCCCTTCCCTATGTATATAGAGATAACTCTAGTCACTAGTATATGCAGTAGACCTTTGTACTCTCTACCATTCCTATGTGACTCTTAGAGTATATCCATTCGTATACCTTCCTTATGTATATAGAGATAACTCTAATCACTAGTATATGCAGTAGACCTTTGTACTTTCTACCATTCCTATGTGACTCTTAAAGTATATCCATTTGTATCTCTTCCTTGAGTGACTTTACTATTTGTACATTTGCAATTTTTCTTTCTGTGTGTATCTCTTCCTTGTGTGACTTTACATCTTGTACATTTGCATTTTTTTCTGTTTGTATCTTTTATGTAATGCATGTAATCCTTAGTCCTTATGTTTTGCAACTGGTTCTTATGTAAAGCACTCTGACACCTTCGGGTAAAGTTCGGGCTATATAAAATCGCATTAAATAAATAAATAAATAAAAAAATAAAGGAAATGGGGAGGGGGACCGCAAAGGCAAAAAAGTGCAAAATTGCAGAAGACAAATAAGAATGGCGGGACAGTAACTACGACATCCCCATTGATAACAGAGCCGCAGCCTGCTACATCTATCCCTGGTACTTTAAACTCTGACTTACTGGGTGTTCCCCCTGAAGCTTTTGAGGTTTTATGGGTTAAAATGGGGGCTATACTTGGGTCATCTCTTTCCCCTATCTTTGATAGGTTAACACGAATTGAAGAAAGATTAATTAATTATGAATTGTATGTTATACCCAATCTACGTATTATTGAAGATTCTTTGACACAATTTGGACGGCCGACTGAAATTCCAACAAATGTACTGTATAATCTTGTAATCCCCAAACCTCTCCTCCCTATTCCCTCAACATCCTAGGCTTTTTTCCACCTAGCAGAATTGGTGGGGTAGCCACAGATCCTGATGCTGGGTTGGTAGCGTCGGGTGGCTATGTGGGTGAAGTAGGGAATATCTCTAGTGAATTTGCTCAGCTCATTCCGAGCACCCCAAGGGAGGAGGGAAACAGACCCCGGGATAGACCAGCAAGCAATATTATACAAAATCGTTCTAATCGTGGCTCAGGTAATCGATTAACTTTGGTTTATGGGCATTCTGGCCGAGATCTCCCAGCTGTGCAATTGGTTTGGTCCATAGCTCAGTCGAAAATGGTCTTAGGGCAGTACACCTCTCACCGGCCGCCGCTCCTTTGGTAGTGGTCCTGAGGAATGTACCGACCCTACATGCTGGGCAGTTAGAATTAGAATCTACTGGGGGCATGGCTTGGACGGCAACGGGGAGAGTTGCCTAAGTTTCAGAGCTCTGCTACACCCAGGAAGAACAACGAGACCAAAGCGCGATTCCAGTCGGCCAAACGAAGCTGCAAACGGACCAGAATATTTGTAATCTCTGAGGAACAGAGGGGTACCAACCGCATCGGCCAAAAAGCACATCACAGCTGACATAATCGGTGGTAAAGAGACAAACTCGGTCAGGGGAGGAAACAAAAATGGCGGCGACGGTGTAAAAAGACAAGCAAAACGATGGCCCAACTAAATTACCGGAAGAAAGATCATACCCGACCAAAGAGCCACAATCACGAGGTCAGTGCCCGACTACCCCCGCCCGAGAGCTATACCAACACCACCCAGACTCCATTAAAGGACAAACTGCGGACATTAACAGAGCGCTGAAAAGGAAACTAAACAAAACTAATGGGCACAGCCATCTTGTGATGGTCGAGGAGCCAGATTACTAAAGCGCACCCAGTAGGTCGTGGCACTGACTAACTGCCCGGGCCGCCAAACTCGCTTTATAGCAGCCACTACCAGAGCGACTTATTACAAGGGGAAGACGAGTGAAACAGTCTCGGCGGTAGCGCTCAGCCAAAACCAGCAGAGGGCGAAACCGAAAATAACAAAGGGCGCCACCATCTTGTGCAAACCCGCCCAGCAAAGAGCGGTGCGAGCGCGGAGAGTACAAACTAACACTAAAGCGCTCACAAAAGCTTACCAACATCCTCATCTCAGGTTGATACAACAAACAGAGATCGCGGCAAGAACGATCTCGGATCACTTGTGCATCACCCTATAACTCACGGGTAAGCACAACAAGCACATCACACGCAGATGGAGATTTAACAACATAACTATAGCTGAAAAGGAAGACAAAGACAGAATAGAGAAAGCCATAAAAGACTATATCACTGAAACGATATACACAACACAGACCCAAAATGCCTGAGGAACTCTGGTAGAAATCAAGGCCAGGAGAGACAGGGAAACAAGAGCACAGCTTAACCAACTAGAGAGGGACATCAAAGAACTAGAAGGGAAACACTTTGTAGACACCTCGAACACAGCAGCCCTGGTAGAACTCACACATGAATTCAACATTATTCTGAGTGAAAGGGCGGGCCTGTGGATTAGGAAATACAAACAAATCAACCTATGCGAGGCTAATAAAGGGGGAAAAACACTTGCATCATACCTCAAATACAAACAGAGGCAACACTTATCTCAACAATCATGGACACAAACAACAAGCCACACACCAAGAACAAAGAAATGATTCACACATTCATGGAGTTCTACAAAGAACTCTACAAAAAAGATGACAATCTAGACAAGGAGGGCTGCTCAGCCTACCTTGACAGCCTCAATCTAACCAAGATAACAGCAGAGGAAGCCAAAGCTTTAGGCCAAGACATAAAATCCATCGAGATCATTACAGCCATTAAAGGCACTTAAGGATGGAAAAGCCCCATGTCCAGTCAGTTATACCTTGCCCTTTCACAAAACATTCCAAGAACAGCTACTACCAGTCTTGGGAAAAGCCTTCAACCACTGTGGAAAGGAGGGGGCAGTGACAGAATCCATGTCCCATGCCAACTTAATTGTCATCCCAAAAGAAGGCAAGGACCCACGGCGGCCCAAAAATTACCACCCTATTTCACTAATAAACCTAGATTGCAAACTATACGCCAAAATCCTAGCCACAAGATTAAACAAAGTGCTCCCACAGCTAATCGGAAATACACAGGTGGAGTACCTAAAAACCTGCATGTCTCATGCCAACACAAGACTCCTCTGCCAGGTCATAGAACACTCCTCTAAAACATTTAATCCAACATTAGCCATCACAAGAGACGCAGAAAAGGCCTTTGACAGAGTATCCTGGCATTTCTTAGAGAAAAGCATGCAAGCGCATAACCTGGGCGAGGGATTCATGTGGAAAGTAATGGCACAATACAAATCCCCCAAAGCTCAGATAGCAATCAACGGGGCTACTTCAGCCCAATTTAATCTCCAAAGAGGGACAAGACAAGGATGTCCTCTTTCCCCTCTGCTGTTCCTTCTTGCTCTTGAACCCCTGATCAAAAATATCCTAGCCAACAGCAGGATTGCGGGCTTAAACATCAAAATCACCACAGCCAAACTCGTTCCCTTCGCAGACGATCTACTCATAATAATGGAGGACCCTGCTCACTCCATACCAGCACTCATGCACACCATTGAACTATACGCCAGACACTCGGGCTACAAACTCAACAGAGACAAATCAGAATGTATGCCCCTCAACATACATACAACTAGAGAAGTAATGGGCTCCTCCGGGCTGGCCTGGCAACCAGGTTTTGTCAAATATCTAGGCATCCATTTTGGTAAAACCCTAAGAGTGACTCTGGAACAGAATGAGAAAACCACTCTAGAAAAAATCAATGGACTGCTAGATACCTGGTCACCCAAGTTCATCACATGGTGGAGCAGAATAGATACTGTAAAGATGATGATCACCCACATAGTAAATTACCTAGCAGGTATGCTCCCCCTGGCTCTCACAGATGAAATCCACAAAAAGATTGACCGAATGCTGAACAAATTTATATGGCGGGACAAAAAACCTAGAGTTAGCCTCCAGAAACTTAGACTAGGGAAAAACCTAGGGGGCCTGAATGTTGCAGACCTGAAAACCTTCCAGACAGCCTTCATAGCCAGACAAGGAATGCACTGGGTACTGACTAAACAGCCTTACACACCAACCTGGCTCTCTAAAGAGAAATCCATCCTATTGAATGCAGACCCTCTACCGCTCCTCACAGCCAACAAACAAGCACATAAGAACAAGCCGATCTTCAAGGTCACAAGGCAGGCGCTGCTCAAGGTAGACTGGAAGCTCGATTTCAGCATCAAAAACTCGCCCTGGGAGACACTCTGGGATAACCCCAAGAATACATACAGAGGGAAGACCCTCAACATGCTTACATGGAAAAAACTAGGACTCTCATATCCAGCCCAGCTGGAAGAGGTAGGGTCACTCCTGACTTTCGATAACCTGAAAACCCGACATGACCTCACTGATCTGGAACTATAGAACTTCCTAGCAATCAAAACAGCCGTAGAAAAATCTAAACTAACCAAACACAAACCCTCAATCTTTCAGTACATGGAAAACATAAACAGGGCTGTTCACCAGGTCTCACACTTGTACAAGCTCCTCCGCCCAGCATCCTGCAAAGTAAATGCAAAGAACAGCAGCTATTGGGTATCACAGCTTCGCTCCAACCTCACAGACCAAGAGCTAGAAACCTTCTGGGCGGCCCCATCAAACAAGCATTTACATTGCAATGGTCTCGGCATTATTAAAGGTAGAGCTATTGGCATTGCTCATGACATTTTTTTTTTAAAATCATAAATAAATGGCATTGTCATTTACATTGCCAATAGCTTAATCATTAAATAAATGGCATTATCATTTACAATGCCAATAGCTTAATCGCTCGCAAATGCATTACCTATTGCATTTACACCCACACAGAGCCACCCACACAAAGCCACCCACGCACACATACAGAGCCACCCACACAGAGCCACCCACACAGTCATTCACATAGAGCCACCTACACAGAGCCACTCACACACACAGTGACCCATACATAGAGCCACCAACAAAAAAAGCTATCCACACAGAGCCACATACACAGCCACACATACAGACAGAGCCACACACACAGACAGAGCCACACACACAGACAGAGCTACACACACACACAGACAGAGCCACACATACACACACACACACAGAGCCACACACACACAGACAGAGCCACACACACAGACAGAGCCACACACACAGACAGAGCCACACACACACACACAGATAGAGCCACACAGACAGAGCCACACACACAGAGCCTCACACAGACAGAGCCACACACACAGACAGAGCTACACACACACAGACAGAGCCACACATACACACACACACAGAGCCACACACACACGACAGAGCCACACACACAGACAGAGCCACACACACAGACAGAGCCACACACACAGACAGAGCTACACACACACACAGACAGAGCCACACATACACACACACACACAGAGCCACACACACACAGACAGAGCCACACACACAGACAGAGCCACACACACAGACAGAGCCACACACACACACACAGATAGAGCCACACAGACAGAGCCACACACACAGAGCCTCACACAGACAGAGCCACACACACAGACAGAGCTACACACACACAGACAGAGCCACACATACACACACACACAGAGCCACACACACACGACAGAGCCACACACACAGACAGATAGAGCCACACAGACAGAGCCACACACAGAGAGCCACACACAGAGCCACACACAGACAGAGCCACACACACAGACAGAGTCACACACACACAGATAGAGCCACACAAACAGAACCATACACACAGACAGAGCCACACACAGAGCCACACACACAAAGAGCCACACACAGACAGAGCCACACACAGACAGAGCCACACACAGACAGAGCCACACACACAGACAGAGCCACACACACGGATAGAGTCACACACACAGATAGAGCCACACAGACAGAGCCATACACACACAGACAGAGCCACACACAGACAGAGCCACACACAGACAGAGCAACACACACAGACAGAGCCACACACACAGACAGAGCCACACACATAGACAGAGCCACACACACAGGTGCTTTACACATTCACAGCCTCCCCTGGGGTGGGACTTCCGCCTTCTGCGGGAAGCCCGCGCCCACAAAGTCACTGGAGGAGAAGGGCAGAAGGCAGAAGTCCCACCCCAGGGGAGGCTGTGAAACGCTGTAGGCACGTAGGAGGAGCAGAGGCCGCCGATGCAAGTGAGGGAAGCCCCGCGTGAAGGAGCCTGTAGCCCGGTGAGTGGGGCGGGTGGGGCTTAGTTGTAGGGGGGCGGGGTGCGTGTGCCTGGGGGGGTGCGTGTGCCGGGGGGGGGGGGTGCCTACAGGTGATACCGGGAAGGAATCGGCTCACAGATGAAACTCATCAAAGGGCGACTGCTGCTTTCCTTTGCAGGAAGTCCTCTGGACTATGTCAGCGCAGGAAAGTAAAGTCTAAATGCATTAAGGGTTGTGTTTAATGCTAAACGTCTGCAATGAGAGACCTGATCACTGAGGGAGGGGGGCCTAACTTTTTGCCTTGAACTTTCTAAATATACATAACCTTTAGAAATGCGGTAAAAATGGTGATTTTGCTCCATCCGATTGTATGCAAAATGAAAATCGCTTTTCTCCACTGTAACATGCACACATGAAAGTGTACAAAATTGATTTGCTCAATGTTTTTGTCCTGAAGCTAAACTGTGTGCAATACGCCACGGCCTACATCTATCATCAGAGTATGTAAACTTCTTTAGCAAACAAATTTCTTTGATGGGCTTGTAACAGGTAGACGGTACAAGCTCCTTTTTTCAGACCGCAAACGTAATTTCCACCTGTCAGATATGCGAAGTTGGTACATCTCGACTAAACCTGGGTTTTTTCTTAAGGTTTGTCAAGGAATGAGTGGCAATTCTTATAGGTAACGAAAGCTACAAGTAGCAGTACAAAGAACAAGCAATCATACAAACGATAACAAATAAGTACACACCCTGGCAATAATAACGAGGGATTGCCTACCTGAACATTCTACTGAAGTTTACTTTTGTTTTCCCTGACACAGGGTAACTCTTCAATGCAGTATTGCCCCCACCACTACTATTAGCTAATATTATCATATTATCATGATTCTTCGTATTAATAAAAGTAACAAAAATAGTTATTTGTGTAAATTATTTTAAAAAATAATGACGGTAACAACATTATAATATTAGGTATAATACTTAGTAACTATATGTGAATAATAATAGTAACACCACTGCAGTTTACCGTTTGAGTGCTCCTCCTCACTAGCAACATGGCCTTTTGTGGTAATCATTATCTGGCACCTTCCTGGGGCATCTTGTGTGGCACCCTAAGGCAGCAGCCTGGAGTAGCTTGGATGTAGTGCGCTGCTTAGGCGCCTTTAAATGGGGCGGCATCATGTGACTCTTAAAAGCTTCCGAGGAGGTCCCATCACTGCTGGAAGGAGCCGCAAAATTACATTTTACCCAGGGCGGCAAAAATCATCACAACTGCCCTGGGGAAAGACGTCTGGAAGGGGCATTTCTTCCAGTGCGGGCTGCTTGGCAGGCAGGAGGGGAGAGTGCTTGTTCGGGGGACGGAAGGGGTTATGCTGTGTAAGCAGGCCGTCATTTGTAGAATAGATCCGCAATGACAGTCGTCTCGCTGTCATAACATGACGGGAGGCAGCGGTCGGTCACATGACAATCATGGGCCTCACATGCCTCGATTCTTATGGTCATGTAGTGTGTGCAGCGATTGCAGTGTAGGTTAAGATAGGAAAGGGTAGTTTGCAGTGGAAGCAGTTACCTGTCTGGCAAGAGAAGATGCAAGGGTACTTTGATACCCAAGCAGTCACTTATTATACTCTTAGAAGCACTCCGTGCTGGACGATATTAAATGAAAGGACAGTATCTTGGTTTTGATGGGACCATTTTACCCATCTTGCAGGTGAAAAGACCTGGTCATAGCGCCAACCATCCAGATATTTACAAGCGGTATTTGGAAGATCTGATGTGACGGACTTTGAAAGAGGTGTGCGCGGACATTATTCAGGTGGACTGATGTACACTTAGTTGAAAAGAAATGAGTCTGCACATTAGTGCTGTCGGTTAACAAATTTACAGCTCACTAGGCGTTTGAAAGTTCGTGAGACTATCGGTTAACGCCTAGTACAAAATCCGGTATGCTTTAATGGGTGGACGTGTTTAGTTTTTACCTATGCATACCTGTCCACCCCAGCTGGCATAAAAATGCATTTTTTATTTCTGCTCCAAATGAGGAACACTGACTTTTATATGATGCCTGCTTTCACGAACATGAGGGCACCTGCTACTGCAGTCAGACGAAACTGTCAATTGTCGTCGACTGCCAAAAACCGCGGATGAACCGGGCAGAGTGATCAGGGTTGTGGCTTAGATGTCAGATGAAGTCTCCTGTCACTCGGGGGTACATTTATTGACCTTGATGCGTACTGCTCACGGTCACCCACGTGTCAGAAGGAAGTCCTTGTTAGCAGTGCGACTGTAAATTTACAGCTGACCCGACCTGGCCTGTGGTCGCCGGAAACCAGGCTGCGCACACTGGGCTCCTTTTGAGCGCACACGGGGGTGGGAGCGGCGAGGGACGCGCTTGGAGAGCCGCTTCCACACGGGGCCCGCCGAGATAAGACCCCCGATATCAGACCCCCGCAGACTGTAATCGCCATTGAGGTATTCGCACCAAGGCCGATGTATTAGATCCTGAGAACAGATGCTTCAGGCGGGCACTTGAACCCGCCCTCTGCGGCGCACACTGTGGTTATCTCGCAGCAGCTCAAGTCCCCAGCTAGCTTTAAGTTTAACGCCAGCAAATCCCATTATATCTGAGGGTATTAATATGGGTAGTGAGGACTGTAATTCTGATCCATGTCCTATTGATTTGCGTAGGGATGAAAGTGTTGCCGATTATACCCATAATTGTAGAGTTTTGAGCTGGAATATTGCGGGGTTAGGATCTAAAAGAGACAACCTCAACTGCCTATCTTACATAAAAACATATGACATTATTGCCCTCCTGGAGACTTGGGACAGGGGGGATAACTTCTGGTTCACATTTTTTACCTACCTGCATGTCTGGCCCTAGTGGGAAGAGCCAAAGGTGGATTCATGTTTCTCCTTCCTCTGGATTTAAGGGGCTCCATAAAAAGGCTGGAGATAGATTCTCCCCACTGTATGATATTGGAGCGTAGTAAGCAAAACTATCCAAAGCTATTATTAGTGAATCTCTAAAATTTGGGGGAGTGCAATTACTTGAATCAGCACTTAAGTACTTTGAATCATTTTTTAGATGAATATAGGATAAAGCAATCCACTCTTTATTATGTTTTATTAATGGGTGATTTTAATACTCACTTGTGTGACTCGTATTGTTTAATTGATAACCTGTTTAGTTTCAAATATGCCATGATTCCACACTTCGAACATTCCGCACGTGGCGAGGGCCTTGAGTCCCTTTTGACTGATGCCGATCTCTATGAACCCAGTTTTGCCAACTCCCAAGATCGGTGTCTCACGTTTAAATCTAAGGCAAGAAACCCCATTATAGATTATATTTTTATGTCCACTATGCTAGTAAGCAAGGATATCTTTTATAATGCTCAGGAATCGCCTTTTAGCGATCATAACCCTGTCATTTTAATTTTGGACAACACCTCATGCATCTTGGGCAAAGGAGGTAGGAATTGGGTCCCGAGTAGGGTGGTAACATGTGATCAGGGGAGGAGGCTTAGATAGGCTAAAGTAACCCCGGTGCCTTCTTTAAGGGTCTGTGTGAGAAATGTATAGATAATATCACAACTTGCACTGACCCTTTAAGTACTTAGGATGCGGTTCTCAGAGCCTTTGAGGGCATTTGTAGTCAGATAGCCCGCGACCTAACCATAAACACAAAACTGAGAATTACATGTGACCCAAGATGGTTTGATGAGAAATGTTTACATGCCCACCGCTCCTTAGTCTTAGCCCTGAAAAAACAACCTTGTGATAGGGAATTGATAGCCAGTCTCAGGAAGGAGTACAAGACAGCATTGCATTGTCGTAAAACATAGATCAAGGATAAGGCGTGGAATTCAATATTATCTGTTGAGGTGTTAAGAGACAGCACTAGATTTTGGTCTATTATAAATACCCCTTTTTTGTGGTGAGGATAATGAGGCTCAGGAATGTAACATTACAGAGACCCAGTGGCTTTCCCATTTTGAGGCGACTTATGAGTCAAAGGGGGCATTGGATTGCATCCCCTGGTCTTCGTTTCATCAAGCTAGAGCCCCAATCGAATTTAAAGAGGGGGAAATTGAGAAAGCCATAAGAGATATGGCCAGTAATAAAGCCCCAGGCCCAGACTGCGTTCCTGCAGACCTCTATAAAAGTAATCCTCGATTCTGGGCTAAAATCCTTGCCAATGTTTTTAGTGCTGTGGGTGCAGCAGGGTTCCTGGCATCTTGGTCAAAATCAATTATTCTACTTTTAAAAAGAGGCAGAGAGGGGATCCTCAGTGTTATAGACCAACATCTCTTATTGATTCCTCTGTGAAAATTTTAGGAAAGGTAATTTTAACTAAAATTACAGATTGGGCAAATGAGAGGGGGATCTTGCCGTGTGAGGAGCACTATGGATCAGTGCTTGAATCTGTATTTACTTATAAGCAAATACATCATGGCTAAAGAGGGTTGTCTGAGGATGGCATTTATGGATCTATCATCATCGTTTGACCTGATTAACAGCTCAAAGCAATGGAATATTTTGCTTAAAAAAGGACTTGATCCTTGTCTAGTTTATATTTTAGCCAATCTTCATCAAGACCTTACAGCTTCGGTCAGGATATCCCAGGCTGGCTATTGCACTAGATCTTTTAAATCGGGTAGGGACGTCCGGCAGGGATGCATTTTGGCACCACTGCTTTTTAATCTTTATAATAATGATCTGGATAAATCACTTGTGGAGGCAGCCCTGTATATTCCGCGTGTGGGAGACTGTCCAATCCCTGTTCTCCTATACGCGGATGACGCTGCACTTTTAGCCCGCACTGCGGTAGGCCTTCAGTGGCTTTTAGATGCCTTTGGGGCGTATATATGCACTCTCTGGACTTGATTGTGAATATTGGTAAGTCTATGTCAATAGGTCACAGAGCTAAAAAAACTAAATCCTTCTATTTTATTGGAGTGGAAGTTTCCTCTGTGTCCTCTTTCACTTACCTACGGGTCTTATTTGATGATCGGTCATCTTGGGTTTTGCAAAAAAAAGTGAAAAAGAACGCAGTTACACAATCTTTTTTATCTCTCTTAGGGTTTGCACAGCGTTTGGGGGCTAGACCGATAGAGGATATTCTAAAAGTTTATAGAGCAAAGTGTTTGGCCATTGCGGCCTATGGATCTTCTATCTGGGGCTGTAAAGATCAGGCTGTGGTACAAATAGCTGAAAATAAATTCCTACAGAGTCTTCTGTCTGTACCACAATCCACCCCAATGTATGCTATATATCAGGAACTAGGGCTAGGCTACGTCTCTGATATTTTGAGTACAGCTCCGTTGCTTTGTTGGCTCAAAACTTGGCTGAATCCCGATTGAACCCTGAATCATATGATTTTGCGGGACTGCGTTAAGTTAGATAAATCTTCTAAAATTAAGTGGCTGTCCTATCTTAAAAGTATGTTATTCAAAAAAGGATGGCCAGAACTTTATGAGGACCCTGAAAAGATCCGGAAGGAGGATGTGGCGTGGGTACAATTGAATTTTAAGATTTTTTTGATGCTGGCGCGAGAAGAACAGGAGCTAGGCAAACCTTTAGTTAGGGCTCATTCCTTGTTAAAAACAACCATTAATATGGAACCATACCTGTCATTGGTAAACAAGCCTTACCATCGCTGGCTCCTAAGTAGGCTCCGCTTTAATTTGATTCACTTCACATTGAGGGACTACCAGGGGTGGTGTAATCCTGATGACGCAGACCTTGCCACTGCGATAACTTCTCATCTCAGGATACCTTACATTTTATGATGTTCTATGACTTCTATTCCAATATTTGCATGAGATTTCTGGTACTTATCCTGAGAGGAAGGGGTTTTTCTCAGGTTAGACCAGCGTTCGTTTTTTTACAGTCATTGTGTAACCCAGGAGATATCTTTAATATTGCATCTTTTCTCGTAGCTGCTGTGAGGCTAAAGAAAAAAAGAAATTTGATGATGATTTTTCCCTAATTAAGATTTTTAAGGATTATTGTAATTTTTAAAAATTTGGCAACTTGGATAAGATGTTTTATTTTGTGATACTGTTTTCAAACATTATGCCCAAATGAACTGAAATATTGTCTATGTATTTTAAATATTATGTTGAAAATTGTCTGTAACATTGTCTATGTCTGTTGTTTGGTTTATGTAGTTTTATGATTTTAATTAATCGAATAAAGTGGATAGACTGGCTGACTGACTGAGAAGGCATTCCAGTAATTAAAGGAAATGTTTACCACAGCACCCATCTTGCAACATCCGAACCCAGAATAACAATTCTTTGTCGAAGACGATGCTTCTAATTTAGCTATTGGGTACAAACTGTCTCAAAGGCACAAGACCACTGGGCGGCTAAAATCAATTACTCCATTGCTGACAAGGAGTTGCTAGCAGTTAAAGATGCCTTTCAGGAATGGAGGCATTATTTATTAGATGCTCAGCATGAAGTCACTGTTTTTACAGATCACTGAAATCTGCAATTTTTGAAATCTGCTTGCACCCTTACCCCTAAGCAATTGAAGTGGTCCCTATTATTTGCTGACTACAAATTTGTTCCGACCTACAAACCTGGATCTTTCAATGGAAAAGCAGATGCCTTGTCTCGCTTGAATGTTGGGGATCAGGAAGAAGCTAAAGAAGAAGGTCACATAATTCCGGAGGATAAGATCGTTAGCACCATTTTGTATCCAGAATTGGAAGACAAAATTAAAGGGTCACTGTCTGCAGAGGAAATGCTTGCTTGGAGTAACGAAGATTCTGGGAGAGAGATCAAGAATGGCAAACCATATCATCAAGGGAATCTATATATTCCTGGAGAGGATCTAAGAAAAGAAATTGTGGAACACTATCACAATGATCTTTTGGCTGGACATAAGGGTGTGAAGAAGACCTTAGAACTGATTAAACATTAATTTTGCTGGCCAGAATTAGATGCTCAGATTAGACAATATGTGACATCCTGTGAACAGTGTGTTAAGGGGAAGGCCTCTAGACTGGCCCACAAGGTTTACTTTTGCCCTTGCCTGTAGCTCCATATCCATGGCATACAGTTTCTATGGATTTCATTGTAGACCTTCCATCCAGTCAGGGTTATTCCACCATCTGGGTTCTGGTAGACCATTTTTCTAAAATGAGTCACTTTGTCCCCTTAAAATCAATTCCCAACTCTGCACAACTAGCCACTTTATTCACACAACACTTAGTCAAATCTCACGGAATTCCCATGGTGGTTAACTCCAAATGGGGGCCTCAAATCATCTCTCGTTTTTGGAGGGCCTTTTTGCGAAGATTAGGAGCGGACTCTCGATTGTCTTCCAGCTACCATCCTGAAACTGATGGGAAGACTGAGAGAGTCAATCAAGAACTAGAACAGTATCTACGTCTTTATTTGATGGATCATGAAGGGGATTGGACCGAGTTGATTTGGGCATCGAAATTTGCGTATAATAATGCAGTTCACTCGTCTACAGAGTATTCCCCTTTCTTTTTGAATTCAGGCAGGCACCCAAACACTATAGTGGGTAAAACGGAGAGTGAGGTCCCAGCAGTTGAGGAAATGGTGGGGGAATTACAAAAGGCCTTTCAAACTGCAACACAGAATTTAGTGAAAGCTAAGGAAGCACATAAGAAGCAGGCAGACAAGAAAAGAAGACTGTATCCAGTTTTTGAGCCAGGCGATAAGGTTTTGGTATCCACTCGATACATGAGATTAAAAGAGAATCGGAAATTGCAACCTAGATTTGTGGGACCGTACTTAGTCAATAAGGCGGGGAATCCTGTTAGTGTTAAGTTCAGGCTCCCCATTCATGTTAGGATACATCCAATGTTCCATGTTTCTTTAGTCAAAAGAAATCCACCTAATTTGAGGAAGATTAAACCTCCTGCCCCTATGGAGTGTCAGTCTGGAGAGAAGTTAGAGGTCAAACGCATAATTGATTCCAAATTAAAGAAAGGAAAGATTTTCTATTTAGTAGATTGGAAAGGTTTAGGCCCAGCAGACAGATCCTGGGAACCAGGTTCTAATGTCCATGCCCCTAGATTGGTGTGTAAATTCCATGAGACTCACCCTTACAAACCCAAGGAGAGAGGAGGAGGGGCTTTGGTGGGGGGGACTGTCAGGATTGGCCAATTTGAATGCCCATTCTACCCTCACTTAAGTCCCCGGCGCAAGCAGAGTTTTAACCAATTCACATTATAGAGATTACTAGGTTCCTCGTTGTCACCAATAGGTGACTCTTGGGGTTGGCAGTCTACTGTTTTGGGTCATTAGAGTAGGGGCCAGGTGTTTGCGCTCGTGTGCTGATGGCACGGTGTACTTCAACCGTCACTTTGGAGTTAGCGGTTGTGTTTCGCATTCACTCTTCAAAGTTTTCAGTGAAAGTCAGTCAATGGAGTTACTTAGCTATTGTATCTCCACCTGACACCTTCTGACAGTAATTCTTGCAGCAGGAGCTTGCTTTCATGGACTGGTGAACACGCTCGTAGTCTGAACTTCCATTCAGAGACTAGTGAGATGGTTTGTGGGAGTTTCCTCTCACCCTCACAGGGAAGTACGTTTTATTTATATTTGCGGTCTGCACGCACCCGTTGTACAGTTGTAGATACCTTGCTGCTGAGCCCTGTTGTCAGCGCGCTGCAGGCATTCAGCCATAGACTTTGAGAACAGCATTGAGTTCAGTTACTAAGCGCATTCCTTGGCAAGAATCCTTCCTGGAGCCTTTGAGTCTTTTCCTGTACTGTGAAGTAACAGTGCAGTCTAAGGAGAGTCTGTCAGCGGGAAGATCAGCACTAGTTAATCGTTGTTTGAACAATTGCATGGCTTAATGCTTTGGACTAACAGCACTAACTTTTGTGCTATGCTATTGTTTTTTTAATTAACTTACTTCAGTACAATAACTCCTCATATACTAATTTCAGAAGGCTTCACTATCTGGCAGTTTCTACGTTCACTTCATCTTTACTATATTGTATGTAGAAATATATATATATATATATATATATATTATACTTACCAACGGTTGCTGAAATCTGCCACCTGCAAAACAATGAAACAAAGAGTGAATTAACGAGACTAATCCACTATTCTAATATTCAACTTCCTAACTAGAGAGAAGCTAGCCACTGTGGAAGCGAAGGTAGGAGATATGTTAGGGCTAGCGCTAGAGCATTTACTTTAGGTTCTATAGGTTGGGAATGTATTAATGTTGTTATTTGTAATTGAAGATGCCCAGCAGCTAAGAATTCCAGTGAGGAAGAGGCATAGCAGTGGAGTCTCTCTTTCATCCCATCCCCCTTTCCCCCTCTCTACTCGTTGTGGATTTATCATCTGCTTCCAGTGGAGTTTGGGATTGGGAGAATTGTCATCTACTTCTGTGGAAGACTCAGTTTACAAGGTGCGTGGTACTTGAGATATTCATGGTAACAGACAAACAACCATTGGCCAACGAATGTCTGTGCATAACCCTCCTGATGGGAAACTACGCAGCCCCGTTGTTCATCGACAGTGGAGCATCCCTCAACTACATCGGAGCAGCTGGATAGAAACGGATGAAGCCGAAGCCCAGGCAGATATAAAAGTCTAGATGTGGATGGCCACCAAATCCTAGAATGCCTATGGAAATTAACGAAAAAACTCACATCCAAAAACAGCTCGGTAGAAGCCCTCATCTATGTCATGGAAGGAGGAACACATGCGGACAGTCTACTGAACCTACCAACTGCAGAATAGCTTAAGCTTGTTGCCATCCTATATCAGGTGACAAAGCACCACCAATTGTGAAGCAATATTAAGAACTATTCACAAGACTAGGGAAAATGAAAAACTTTGAGGCATGCCTACACATTGAAAAATCCAAGAAACCAGAGGCTCTGCACCACAGAAAAACACAAGTCCAGCAGTCCCACGCCACCATCATGTCATACTTTGAAGTCCAAACTATGCACAGAACTTAAAGTGGACATCAGCCTAGTGGATCTAGGTGCCATATAACCCCAACAGAAAAAAGGAGATTGAATGCAGGCACCTGGTGGTCAATGCCAGCTGATACCTCACAGACCGACACTGAAAGGGCCTATTCCCAACCTGAAAAGGAGAGCCTAGCTGTCTTATGGGCCTGTGAACATTATGATGTGTTTGTACATGAGAAACACTTCACCATAATAACAGAACACCAGGCTCTCCTAACAATACTATGGAACCTTAAAGCAAAAATTCCCCCACATATTGAGAGATGGGGATCCACCTTCAGAAATATACATACATTTTGAATCCACAAACCTGTAAAGGACAAGAATCCAGCGGAATACAGGTCCCGATACCTACTACAGATTTAGAGGGCTAAGAGATCTAAAGCTGAAGAATATGTACACTTTGTCATTGACTAGGCCACCATACCACCAGAAACCATCTAGGTCATAAGAGAGCACACATGCAAGGACCCAACACAAGAAGTGAAAAAGGCAATAAACAGGAAAAGTGGTGACAGCTCGATGACACTTCCCCAGAAGTAGGGTATGAGCTCTCCTTCACAGAGCATATGCTCAGGCTCATGCTCATAGACAAGTGCCTAGTGCTCCTGACAATCCTGTGTTAACAAGTGATAAACCTGGCCCATGAGAGGCATGGAGAAATGGTAGCCACTAAAGAGCAAATAGAAACAGAATATGGTTCCCCAGCCTAGAAGCTCTAGTGGAAGACACAGTGAAAACCTGCAACCCATGTTAAATAGTATGCAGAAAGACTCACACGCTCCAACCAAATTCCTGAGTAAAAATGCAGAATGTGGCAGCCGATTTCTTCTGCCCACTTAGGTCAGGCAAATAAATAATCATAATGCTTGGATGAGAACTCATGATTTAAAATAACAATAACCCTATGGTCAATCAGTGCCTAAGTAACCATACCAGCACTGGAAGAGATGTTCTCCGCATTGGGGATGCCAGAAACTGACACTGGATCCCCAGTCAACAGTCAGGACTTTGCATGATTTGCAACATGCATACATTTCAAACATAGCCAGATCATGCCCCTATGGTCACAAGCACATGAAATGGTTGAACGTTTCATAGCAAAAATCAAAAAGGTGATACAACAAGCTGAACTGTATCATGAGCCAACTCAACAAACCCTCAACATTGTTCTAAGAGCATACCGAACCACCTCACACATGTTGTCTATATTTATGTCTTATATTTGAATTATTCAGAGCATTCCACACTGTAGCACAAATCATTCATTTGTGCCTTTGATTCTCCTGAGCGCTCCTCTGAAATTTCTCATAAAGGAACTTTTGACAAGCTTGATAAACAACAGCCAATTGAAACCCAGTGCCTCTAAAACAGACATTAAGATACTTGGTTCCATCTATCTTCGCTCTTATCCTACTGGAATGCCTATCCCACCTATTTGTTCAGATCGCCTACGCTGCATCCGAAGTCTGTAAAGGTGTTGGACATAAATGTACAAATGTTTTCCATTGGGTTTGTGTTACTTTTTTAATGCAGACCTGATACAAAATCCTATTTGAGGTTTGCAAACTGATACGATTTGAGTTTGTTAGAATTGTAAAGTAATGCAATGCTGCACAATGCTCTGCCTTACATTAATTTGCTTTACAAAAGGGGGTGGTGATGAACAGAGTGTCTGAATTGAGCAGACCACTCTTACCCAGTCCAAAGATCAGGGCTTGATCCATCACCGTTATTTATCTCACTGCCCCATCCCAGCTCAGAACCTGGCTATATGCAAATCAGTCTGTCCCTGGCCCAGTGCATCATGGGAACAGGGCAGACTAAACTACCAAGCCAATTCTTTACCAGAAAGGAGACAAGCTACCGGGGACCGGTTTCTGGCATTTCAGCCTCTTCGGCCCGGCTTGCTTGAATCCTGATGGAGCAGTGAGAAAGGGACTCATGTCTGAGTATACCCTGCCACACCTATAGTGGCCAAAATCGATTTACAAAAGGGGGTGGTGATGAACAGAGTGTCTGAATTGAGCAGACCACTCTTACCCAGTCCAAAGATCAGGGCTTGATCCATCACCGTTATTTATCTCACTGCCCCATCCCAGCTCAGAACCTGGCTATATGCAAATCAGTCTGTCCCTGGCCCAGTGCATCATGGGAACAGGGCAGACTAAACTACCAAGCCAATTCTTTACCAGAAAGGAGACAAGCTACCGGGGACCGGTTTTTGGCATTTCAGCCTCTTCGGCCCGGCTTGCTTGAATCCTGATGGAGCAGTGAGAAAGGGACTCATGTCTGAGTATACCCTGCCACACCTATAGTGGCCAAAATCGATTTACAAAAGGGGGTGGTGATGAACAGAGTGTCTGAATTGAGCAGACCACTCTTACCCAGTCCAAAGATCAGGGCTTGATCCATCACCGTTATTTATCTCACTGCCCCATCCCAGCTCAGAACCTGGCTATATGCAAATCAGTCTGTCCCTGGCCCAGTGCATCATGGGAACAGGGCAGACTAAACTACCAAGCCAATTCTTTACCAGAAAGGAGACAAGCTACCGGGGACCGGTTTCTGGCATTTCAGCCTCTTCGGCCCGGCTTGCTTGAATCCTGATGGAGCAGTGAGAAAGGGACTCATGTCTGAGTATACCCTGCCACACCTATAGTGGCCAAAATCGATTTACAAAAGGGGGTGGTGATGAACAGAGTGTCTGAATTGAGCAGACCACTCTTACCCAGTCCAAAGATCAGGGCTTGATCCATCACCGTTATTTATCTCACTGCCCCATCCCAGCTCAGAACCTGGCTATATGCAAATCAGTCTGTCCCTGGCCCAGTGCATCATGGGAACAGGGCAGACTAAACTACCAAGCCAATTCTTTACCAGAAAGGAGACAAGCTACCGGGGACCGGTTTCTGGCATTTCAGCCTCTTCGGCCCGGCTTGCTTGAATCCTGATGGAGCAGTGAGAAAGGGACTCATGTCTGAGTATACCCTGCCACACCTATAGTGGCCAAAATCGATTTACAAAAGGGGGTGGTGATGAACAGAGTGTCTGAATTGAGCAGACCACTCTTACCCAGTCCAAAGATCAGGGCTTGATCCATCACCGTTATTTATCTCACTGCCCCATCCCAGCTCAGAACCTGGCTATATGCAAATCAGTCTGTCCCTGGCCCAGTGCATCATGGGAACAGGGCAGACTAAACTACCAAGCCAATTCTTTACCAGAAAGGAGACAAGCTACCGGGGACCGGTTTCTGGCATTTCAGCCTCTTCGGCCCGGCTTGCTTGAATCCTGATGGAGCAGTGAGAAAGGGACTCATGTCTGAGTATACCCTGCCACACCTATAGTGGCCAAAATCGATTTACAAAAGGGGGTGGTGATGAACAGAGTGTCTGAATTGAGCAGACCACTCTTACCCAGTCCAAAGATCAGGGCTTGATCCATCACCGTTATTTATCTCACTGCCCCATCCCAGCTCAGAACCTGGCTATATGCAAATCAGTCTGTCCCTGGCCCAGTGCATCATGGGAACAGGGCAGACTAAACTACCAAGCCAATTCTTTACCAGAAAGGAGACAAGCTACCGGGGACCGGTTTCTGGCATTTCAGCCTCTTCGGCCCGGCTTGCTTGAATCCTGATGGAGCAGTGAGAAAGGGACTCATGTCTGAGTATACCCTGCCACACCTATAGTGGCCAAAATCGATTTACAAAAGGGGGTGGTGATGAACAGAGTGTCTGAATTGAGCAGACCACTCTTACCCAGTCCAAAGATCAGGGCTTGATCCATCACCGTTATTTATCTCACTGCCCCATCCCAGCTCAGAACCTGGCTATATGCAAATCAGTCTGTCCCTGGCCCAGTGCATCATGGGAACAGGGCAGACTAAACTACCAAGCCAATTCTTTACCAGAAAGGAGACAAGCTACCGGGGACCGGTTTCTGGCATTTCAGCCTCTTCGGCCCGGCTTGCTTGAATCCTGATGGAGCAGTGAGAAAGGGACTCATGTCTGAGTATACCCTGCCACACCTATAGTGGCCAAAATCGATTTACAAAAGGGGGTGGTGATGAACAGAGTGTCTGAATTGAGCAGACCACTCTTACCCAGTCCAAAGATCAGGGCTTGATCCATCACCGTTATTTATCTCACTGCCCCATCCCAGCTCAGAACCTGGCTATATGCAAATCAGTCTGTCCCTGGCCCAGTGCATCATGGGAACAGGGCAGACTAAACTACCAAGCCAATTCTTTACCAGAAAGGAGACAAGCTACCGGGGACCGGTTTCTGGCATTTCAGCCTCTTCGGCCCGGCTTGCTTGAATCCTGATGGAGCAGTGAGAAAGGGACTCATGTCTGAGTATACCCTGCCACACCTATAGTGGCCAAAATCGATTTACAAAAGGGGGTGGTGATGAACAGAGTGTCTGAATTGAGCAGACCACTCTTACCCAGTCCAAAGATCAGGGCTTGATCCATCACCGTTATTTATCTCACTGCCCCATCCCAGCTCAGAACCTGGCTATATGCAAATCAGTCTGTCCCTGGCCCAGTGCATCATGGGAACAGGGCAGACTAAACTACCAAGCCAATTCTTTACCAGAAAGGAGACAAGCTACCGGGGACTCTGTCCCTCACCACCCCTTGTTGTAAATATTTTTGTCCACCCTAAGCGTGGAAGGGTATTCTCAGATGTGAGACCCTTGCTCATTGCACCATCAGGATTCAAGCAAACCGGGCCGAAGACGGCTGTAATGCCAGAAACCGGTCCCCGGGAGCTTGTTTCCTTCCCAGTGTAAGAATTGGCTTTTGTAGTTTGGTTTGCCCTGTTCCCGTCATGCACTGGGACAGGAACAGACTAATTTGCATACAGCCAGGTTCTGAAACTGGGATGGTGCAGTGAGCTAAAAAACGGTGTTGGATCTAGCCCTGATCTCTTGACTGGGTGAGAGCTTTCTGTTTAACTCAGAGACTCTGTCCCTCACCACCCCTTGTTGTAAATATTACATTAATTTGCATCAGAGAGGATTTCAGTGGGTGGTGCATGGGCGTACCTGTGCACCACCCATGGATTTAAACAAAAATCCATATCTACAATGATCTGTAGACAAGAATTGATATCAGTATACTGGCCTACCTGAGGCTGGTGTAACACAGAGAAATATCTTTATTACTACTAAGCCTCAGCACGCAAAGCCCCAGTCAGGGCATATCAGTAAGCAGTGATGATTAGGTCAACCTTCTGTCAGACTCCCTTGCTGATTTCCTGTTTCTCACAGAAACATGGCAGCCTAGCACCTCTAAACCCACTATTGCTTCAGCTTTCCCGTCCGGGTTCAAAGTGCTTAGGAAAGACCTTTTGGCAGGGAAGGGGGAGGTGTCGCCATTGTGTTCAAACAGGAATTTGATTGTATTTCCATCTGTATGAATCTCGTTGAGGATGCAGAATGTTTCAGATTCCGCTGCACTTTATCCCCCACCAATGCCTGTCTGGGGTATTAATTTATAGGACCCCGGGTCTGCCTGGTCCATTTCTGAAATCACTTAATAAGGCTATCGCTCACCTCGCCCTTAGATAGAACCAACTTCTGGTTTAAGGTGATTTTAATATACAAATGGATAAACCCATGGAACCTAATGTCTTCTCCTTGACGGAAACGATGACAGCACTTAACCTTGCCCCTTTTGTTTCCTTTCCCTTGCACAACCTTGGCCATACCCTTGACCAGGTTTTTTCTAATGCAGAACTGGAGCTCCCCCTGGCCTGGTCGGACCACTGCCTCATTGATTTGAGGTTTCCTAACATCCGGAAGGAAACCCAGACTCCATTGAAAAGGTGGGAATACTAGTACAGAGGCCTGCATAAGATCTCTCTTCCAGCCCTGGAGGACGCTCTTCAAGCGTTGGTTCCCTTACTATCTGGTAACACCAAAGTGGACGCATGTGCTCACGGAGCTTGGTTAAAATTGAATGTTAATGCTTCAGCACCTCTGATAACTAGCACTTCCAAGAAGGCCAGCCCTTCAGCTCCCTGGTTTAAGGAGTGTTTGAAATTTAGTAAAAGCAAATATAAACGCTTGGAGAGAAATGGTCGGAAATCCTATAAACCTGAGGACAAATTTATAAGGCTGCTCTAAAATCCCATTATATTCATGTTAAAGATGCCAAGAAGAGCTATCTGCAGAATAAGATTGAAACCACCCACAATAAGTCAAAGGAGATTTTTAACATCGTGAAGTCGTTCACGACCCATAAGGAGTCTTCATCCTCTGCTGAATGGACTAGCCAGTTGGCACTGTCCCTAAATGAAAAGATTGTTACAATCCAGGAATCCTTTTCAGAAGGGATGACAGAGGGTCTTGCTCTGGAACCTGAACTTGACAGGGAGTGTCCCACCCGGCAACCCTCTGCGCTACTGCAAATCCCTTTTCTGCAGCCCGAGATATATCTCGAGATTAACTAGGGCCAAAAGTCTGGTTCGCCCGCCGATGCATGTCCAGCAAAACTGTTGGCCTCTTTGCCGTGGGTCATAAACCCTGTAGTCAATAAAGTGATGAACACTGATAAACATCAATCAATTATGTTAAAAATTCAAAAACATCAATGTTTACAGACATTTTTAATAAAAAATCATTCAAACACAACATTGCTTGAGCATTTTAACAGTTTTTAGATTTAATGCTCCACATTAGCACAATTCATAATTATACAAAATAAACATCTTCAAAAAGTTTTCCAAGATGTCGGTCTTGCCCTTGCCCAATGCAATTCAGGCAATAGGCCCTTCTTCAGGGGCTTCAGTTTCTACAAACACACAAAAATAAAATTGCCACAAGTTCAATGTACATAAAAGTTAACAATATCGACAGCTATTTAGACATTCTGATTATTTCCATGCATAATCAGTATAAATCAGTCACCCAATTTCCAAATCTTGATGGTGTCTCAACAGTACTTTGGCAACTGAACAGTGCACCCCATGTGCTTTTAAAGGACAGAATAAGAAGGAATACAAAAGCATCAACGTAAAACCTAAACGAGTTCCAAGAACCACTGAGAAAGTAATGTGTGTACTCCCACTGCGTGCTGTTAATAACCAGATGTCGGTGCATGCCATCCATGTTAGACCGCATTCACCAACAACAGGCAGCCTACTTACTCAAACAGTTCTCATGAGTGCACAGCTACGAAGAAACAAAATACACTAATGAGTATTCTAATTGAAACTCCCATGAATGTTTCAACATAATTCAGGTAACCTCTCAAGTGCCTACCTGATACGCTTAATCCACCATTGACTGTTCAATCATAATGTGCACTTCGCTATATTTATCTGCAATATTATACAAAACTACATCAGTCTAGAGGTCCTTTAATAAACAATCTCACTCCCCCTGCCCGTTGTTCAAAATCTCACCTATCCATCCAAAGTGACCATCATTTTCAACCGACGTCTGTTACTCGTACTTCATGTGTGCGTCAAGGAACAAAGGAAACAGACTGCTTAAAAACAGAAGAACACGCCGTGCTTTCACATCTATAACATTTGAAAGCGGACTATCCACCAGCAAGTTAGCGCCATCTTGGAAAGGAGTATCACCCGAGAAATTAACCAGAAATTATACATTGTGTTGGGGATTGAAATTTCAGAAACTACACTCGTCACCCAATCTATTCACAAACAACCAGGGTGTATTATGCTGCCCAAAACCATACTGTTACCAATATACGTAAAACCTCAATAATGTTCTTGTTACTAATGCTAGCGATACCAGTGAGTTTGTGTTACCCAAAAACATCTTATTGCCAATACCCAACTTTTACTACTTAACATAGGAAAAGAGGAAAAGAGAGTGAATCACTGTTCTCAAGTTATATCTTAAAATTACAAAAGAAGCATTGACATTGTCCACAAATAAGTGTTCAGAGAAAACATCCAAAATCTATTTTTTCATTAAAGCCCCTGGGGTCTCCAAATCCAATATGCTTCTCTTTGGAGTAAAGATCTTATTATGTCCCTACCTGGATATTGTTCTGCTTTTTCTATTACTTGAAACTTAAGCTGAGCTATAGTATGTCGTGCTTGTACCCAGTGTGCAGCCAGACTACTGGTTTTATTCTGAGTTCTGATCATGCTTTTGTGCTCAGACATTCGTATTTTCACTTGCCTCTATGTTTTGCCCACATAGAATAGTCTGCAAGAACACTTAATAAAGTAAATTATGTTGGAGGAATTACAATCTGAACTGTGGTAGAGCTTTATTGACTCTCCTGTATGGGGGTGTAATAATATGTTCCCAACAATCATGTTGTTAGAATGAACGCAATTTAAACATCTATTAGTGCCTTTGAACTCTTTCTTGCTTTTTTAATTTGATGAAGTCCTCGATAGTTCCTTCAGATTTTTAGATCTTTTATAGGCGTGCAACGATCTTTCATTGAATAGACCTTTGAAGTCCGGTTCATCTTGTAACACTCCCCAATGTCAATTAATAATGTTTTTAAGCCTCTTGGAGCTTGTGGAGAATTTAGAAACAAAAACATGTCTAGCCTTTGTTGTTTTAACTTTTGGTTGAAGTAGTTCTCTTTGTGATTTGTTTGAAATGCGCTCTATTGCTTTATCAACTATTTCCTTTGGATATCCTCTCTCCATGTATTTTTTACTCTGTAACTGTAAATTCATCTCAAGTGATTCAGGTTTAGATCATATCCTTTTCATGCGTAGAAACTGCGAGAAAGGCAAATTTTGTATCAAATTTTGCGGGTGGAAACTTTTGCACAGTAACGCATTATTTTTATCGGTTTCTTTTCTGTACACCTCAGTTTGTATTTCTAGACCTTCGAGGGTTATCCGGACATCTAAAAATGAGATTGATGATTCACTGATGTTGTGGGTGAACTTTATGTGTTCTTCATACATGTTCAACTGTGAAATTTTCCCCTCTAAGTCTTCTTTGCTGCTGTTCCATAAAATGAAAATATCATCAATAAACCTGCAGTAAAGTAATAGATTATCTGTCCATTCTTGATCGCTATAAATATGGTCAGCCTCAAATTTTGCCATAAAGTTATTGGCGTACGCAGGTGCCCCCGCAAAACCCATGGATGTTCCCATCAATTGCAGCTAGAATCTTTCTTCCCATTGGAAGTAACTGTGATATAAACAAAAATGCAAGATTTCTAACAAACATATTTTATCTGCTCTGGTTGGCTTAACAATGCACACTCTACTGCTTCCATTCCGCCTGTGTGTGGAGTTGATGTATATAATGATTTGACATCAATTGTAGAAAGTAATGTCTTCCTTACAACAGCGGTAGACTCTAATCTCAACAGGAAGTCAGTGGTGTCTTTCACGTATGATGGCTATTTTTGGACAAAGATTTGAAGGAAGTGATCAAGATACTTACACAGAGGTTCAAAAATTGTACTGCAGCCTGTCACAATTGGTCTCAGTGGTGGGTCCTGAAGATCTTTATGTGCCTTGGGGAGCATATACAGCCTTGGTCTCCCAGGGTTATTAACTGTTAAATAGTATCTGGTTGGGGATGTAATCCATCCCATTTCTTCAGCATGATTGAGGATCATCGCCAATGCCTTACTCAACTCCATGGTGGGATCATTATTGAATGGGAGGTAAGTCATGTCATCTGCAACATGTTCATTAACAATCTTCTTATACCATTATTTATCAATGATTACTATGGCTCCTCCTTTGTCTGCTTTTTGAATCACTGTATCCGTTTTACTCTGAATAGCTCCCAAGATGGTATTTTCTTTGGTGGAAAAATTACCCCTTTTTGAACTTTTGAAAGAAAATTTAAGCAGGTATTTTTTCACCAGGTTTTCTAAAGTCTCTAAGATTTTATGAGAAACCGGAGCTTGGAATGGTGATTTGGAACGGAACTGTACAAATGCTCCTTCATGTTTGTCTGGTCTTGCTGGTAAGACATTGAAAAAGATATGCCTCAACTGTAACACTCTCATGAACTTAAATAACGCTATTTCACATTCTAGGAGATTGGTATCATACGTAGGAACAAATCCTAATCCTTTATTCAGAACCTTTATTTGTTCATTGCTGAAGGACGTAGATGATATGTTTATGACAAGGTTGGTATTTGATTCCGTGCCCGTGCATTTTTGATTTCTTCTCCTTGTTTTCCTGCACTTTTTGCTATTCCAGGTTGTTGACCTGTCCCTCCTGCCTGTGCTAAAAAAGACTGTGAACCAGTTGCCTGTGCTGTCTCTTCAATTACTGCCTCATCTTGAACTCGGAAAATCTCAACTTGAGCCAGTGTCTGATTGGTGCTTAATTCAACATCTGGTACTATGCTCTCTTCGGATGAAGTGGTCAATGTCTTTTTAAATTGTACTCTGCATTGGGCGTACACCTCTGTCCATATATATACTTTGTTAAGTTTGTAATCAAGCGTGTGACGCTTATACTTCCGAAGCTTACCTTCTTGTAACTCCTTTGTGTATTTATCCAGTCTTAGATGGATGTCCTTTAGCAATTTATTACATTCATCAGCGTCCATTCTAAACTGTAGATCTTGTTTCGTTTCCGAAATCTCATTAGAAAGTTTGTGTGTTGCTTTTGATAGTTGTTCTTTCAATAGTAGGATGAGGTCCAATGAACATTTATTTAAAATAGAATACCATATTTCCATAAATTCTTTGTTCAGATGGAACCGGAATAGCATAGGTTTTATAGATAATAGGAGTCCTCGAGGAATAAGTTTAGCTCTGTTGTATTGAACTAGCGTTGATGCGTATAAACGTTGGTTTAATGCTCTTCTTACCAAATATTCAAATTGTTTAAGCTGTTGAATCATAGAACTTCCCTGTATATTGAGTGTTATAACATCTTATACTAATGAATACATTTCAGATTCCTGTTCCGTAGTATAAGCAAGAGTTGTTGCTCGATTTTCCGTCATATTTGTTATTGAGTCGAAGGACATGGTGGGTGCTTTCACCCGTTAGACAAAATAATATATCAACTGAAGTAAGTGAGTAAAGCACTCCCCTATTTTTCCTAATTTTAATAAGTAAACCCTTCTTAATTTTTAATTACGTTATTTTACTAAGCGTGCTATAATAGAGTGCGTTTTGTCTTTACACGCCCAACTGAACCACCCTACATCAGGATTAATTATCCTTGCCACTGTGCACTGTTTCTCTGCGTTACTACGCTTGTAATACATTTTCAAACACTGGTAAACATCAATCAATTATGTTAAAAGTCTATTACACCTGCATTGGAGGTGTATAAATCCAACGCCCAAACTGCCGCTCTGTATGGCTGCGAGTTGTGGGGTGGGGAGCAACTCTCTGCCCTAATTGTGGGAGAAAACAGGGCCTTAAGGGCAATGATCCCCCTCCCCCAAAATACACCGGTGATTCCTTATATGTATGATTTGGGGTTAAAACGCATCGAGCACAGGACAGTTTGGATGACTCTCTCATATTGGATAAGGATATGGGTTACTGAAGAACTTTCCACTTATAGGCAGGCACTGGGTGAATTAAGTGCACTTGACACCCATATAACATTACCCTGGTTGGCCAATGTCCACAGGTGGCTCTTAGATCTGGGCCTTAGCAAATTTTAGAACCACCCTGATAGGCTGACTGCCGAATCCAAAAGGTAAATTAAAAAAATTTATTCGAATTTTATTGTGCATAAAGTTACCCCAAATTGTGGATCTGGCTCACTCACAACTGAATTTTTAATGTTTAAGCCAACACCCCGTTTTGAATTATTTTTAGATCGAATTGAACCCCAACTTGCAAAGATACTTTACCTAAAATTCAGGTACGGTATCCTCAGAGTCAAAACTTTAACAATCAGATGGTAAAAATTACCTAGCGGGGGAGAAGACAGTAAATGTAAAATGTGCCCGCTGGGCAAACAGGAGGATATAGCTCACGTCCTATTTTTCTGCCCCACCTACCTTAACGCTAGAAGGAAATGGATAAAACCGTTGGGCTGGAAATTGGGTGTTAGGAAGTACAATGATATGCTACGTATCCTAAAAACAGACAACACCCAGCTCATGTATTTGGAGTCAGCAGATTTTTATTGGCTATCAATTTTATGAGATTGAAGAAAGGTTTCAAATTTTAACCAGGACTTTTATTAGAGCACATTAGCATATTAATAGTGTGTTGTAGGATCATTCTGCCGAATATTTTATTGTACATAGCACTCAACATTTTACACTTAAATCTTGGCCGAAAGCAGTTTTTTTGATCTTTTTAATTGATTCTATGATCAATGTAAAAGGAGAATAAGTATTTTTGTGAAATTCTAATATGGCACCGATGCACTTTATCCTTCCAACTGTGTACTGTATCCTGAATTTGTTGAATACGTCTTGCGCACTTTGCACTTTAGCCAAAAACTACATATTTGCATAAATGTATTTATCTATAAATCTTGCAAGGCATTTTTAGATGATTAATGTATTAGCTTGCAATGATGTAATCACAGTACTGTATTGTTTGTTCTTTTATGATTCTATGAATCAAATAAACATGTTTCTAATGATGATGATGATGATAATGATGTTAATCCACCATTGACTGTTCCATCAAAGTGTGCACTTCGCTATACTTATCTGCAATATCATACAAAAACTACATCAGTCTAGAGGTCCCTTAAATAAATATTTTCACTCCCCCTGCCTGTGGTTCAAAATCTCACCTATCTATCCAACGTGACCATAGTATTCAACTGACATCTGTTACTCGTACTTCTTGTGCGCGTCAAGGAACGAAGGAAACAGACTGCCTAAAAATGGAAGAAAACGCTGGGCTTTCAAATCTATAACAATCAAAAGCGGACTATCCGCCAACGAGTTAGCGCCATCTTGTAAAGTAGTATCACCCGAGAAATTAATCAGAAACAACACTCATCACCCAATCTACTCACAAACAACCAGGGTGTATTATGCTGCCCAAACCATACTGTAAACAATATACATGAAACCTGAATAATGTTCTTGTTACTAATGCTAGAGATACCAGTAAATTTGTGTTACCCAAAAACAACGTATTGCTGAGAGCCAACTTTCACTACTAACCAGAAGAAAATAGGTAAAGAGCGAAAAGAAATAAGTGAGTGTGCACGGTTTTCAAGTCATATCTTAAAATTACAAAAGAAGCATTGACATTGTCCACAAATAAGTGTTCAGAGAAAACATCCAAAATCTATTTTTTCATTTAAACCCCTGGGGTCTAATCTCCAAATCCAATATACTTCTCTTTGGAGTAAAGATCACGTCATGTCCCTACCTGGATATTGTTCTACTATGCTGAAGTACTGTTGGGACACTATCAAGATTTGGAAATTCGGTGACTGATTCATACTGATTATGCATGGAAATAATCAGAATGTCTGAATAGCTGTTGATATTGTTAACTTCTATGTACATTGAACATGTGGCAAATGGGTTTCTTTTGTGTTTGTAGAAACTGAACCCCCTGAAGAAGGGCCTTTGGCCCGAAATGCATTGGGCAAGGGCAAGTTTGACATCTTGGAAATCTTTTTGAAATTGTTTATGTTGTATAATTATGCAATTGTGCTAATGTGGAGCATGAACATGAAAAAGTGTTAAAATGCTCAAGCAATGTTGTGCTTGAATGATTTTTTGTTAAAAATGTCTGTAAACATTAATGTTTGTGAATTTTTAATGTAAGTGATTGATGTTTACCAGTGTTTGAAAATTCATTACAAGCGTAGTAATGCATAGCAACAGTGCACAGTGGCCAGGATAAATAATCCTGACGTAGGGTGGTTCAGTTAGGTGTGTACAGACAACATGCACTCCATTGTAGCACGCTTGGTAATATAACTTAATTTAAAAAAAGGAAGGGTTTACTTATTAAAATTTGGAAAATTAGGGGAGTGCTTCACTCACTTACCTTAGTCAATAAAGTGATGAGGTCATCTCTTTCAAAGGGCCTCATGCCCTCCACCTTGAAGCATGTGAAAATTCTTCCTCTCCTCATAAAACCCTCTGCGGATCGGAAAGTGCTCGGTAATTACAGACCCATCTCTCTTCTACTTTCTCTTTCTAAGGCACTGGAGAAGCATGTGAATAGCGCGATTCCGGACTACACTGAGAGTCATAATCTCCTGCACATCACTCAATCTGGCTTCAGGGATAATCATTGTATGGAAATGGCACTGTTGGAGGTTACCAAGCACATCAAGGAAAAGCTTTACCAAGGTGGCAGAGCTAACCTTATTTTATTGGCCCTGTCGGCAGCCTTCAAAATGGTCCCACATGACAAGCTGCTGGAGAGGTTGGGTGATCATGGCATTGCCGTATCTGCCGGCACATGCCTAGCCTCCTTCCTTGAGGATAGAAGGCAGTAAATGTGGGCACCCACTTTTGCTTCCCCCATGCCCAATCTGAAAGTAGGGGTCCCTCATGGCTCTGTACTTAGCCCTACTCTTTTCAACCTTGACATGTCATCCCTTGCATCTCTGGGGCCAAAATAATCTCATATACCGATGATACGCAGTTGATCTTCACCTGCGAGAAGGGAACAGAGTTTTATGGTGAAAGGATCAATGTAATTGAAAATGTAATTTTGAGAAATCAGAAATTTTCTTTTTTGGCTTTCCATCCTTGATCAACTGGAGACAATGGTGGCCGAGAGAGATGTCGCCGCCCCTCTCAGCCCAATGTACAGTAAAGCATATCGGCATCTTCACTGACAGTGCTCTCTCTATGAGAAGCCATGACCAGTCTGAAGTGGGTATCTGCTTTGGCATGCTGTGCATGCTGAGAACGTTTCTTCCTCTTCTCTCACTCAATACCAGGAACTGTGGTCCAGGCACTGGTTACTTCCAGACTGGATTATGCTAACATTCTATACCTGGGCCTCCCAGGTTATGCCTCCAGCACCTTCAAGTGGCTAGAAATGCCGCGGCTAGAGTGGTCCTCAGTCCTGAGCCCAGGACCCACATGGCCCCACATCTAAAGACATTACACTGGCGCCTGACGAGTAAAAGGATTACGTTTAAGGCCTTGGTAATGTTCTTCAAAACGCTTCACGGTAAGGGCGCTGGCTAACTCAGGGCTAGAGTCAGGCCTTACATGCCTGCCAGATCCCGGGCTGTGGGCAGATTCTTCAGGAGTCTGGGAGCTCAAGCATGGAACCAACTACCGCCTTCTCCCAGATCTACTGCTGACACAACAGGTTTTAAGAAGCTTCTCAAAACCTGGCTCTTTCAGTGCTAGATGTGTGTGTCAGGTCTGTTTGTTTGAGACTATTAGTGCTGGGACAATATTGCTGAGTAGCTGTGTGCTCTACAAATGCATTTCATTCATTCATTCATACTAGTTTTTTCCTCTTTGCTTCTGTGATGCATTTTGAAACCATGCATGCATCCACTTAATTCAAGCATTACTATCATTATACAATGCCGACCCATGACAAGGATAGGCACTATATTTCACTGATGTCGCAATATGCTAGCTACGAACTATCATGTCAATTGTGCAAGCCACCATTTTACCAAATGTGACCATTATCATATCATGGATACCACAGGCCATTTGTTACCACCGAATATGCAGAGGAGAGTATTTTACCAAGAGAGGGCAATATCCAACCACTGATGGCCCTAATAAGCCAGGAATTACCACACATTTTCCAGGACCTGCATTTTGCCACAGAGTGGGCACCATCATTCCTTAAATGCCCTCTATATGCTAAAGATCATCATCCATTCACTAGGGATGAGCATTAGCACGCTGCAATTACTAAACTAAGCCAAAAATCCTAACCAGTGTCCTAGGGCCAACTGCAGGACACTCACACATATTACTACACTACCCACAGAAACACTCAGACACCTATAGAAGAAGCAGGTAAATATTTTTAACTTATTTATGGTGCAAAATGTTCAGCACTTGCCCCCTTTCTCTCTATACAGACCATTCCTACACTTGGACTTTGATGGAAGTTTATTACTAATATCCTTAGATGGAACTCCTCAATTTCACAATATGCCAGGTCACCATTTTCCTGGGCTCAGTACGGAATGTATAAATCAATAAGAACTAGTTACTAAAGAAGCTGCTGGTGTTTATTAATAGGCAGGAAAAAGCATTTTTTTTTTATAAAGACCCTCACACGCCAACCTAGTTGGTGTCATGCTTCAACATCGGGTCCCACCCAAGGCACCAAGTGTATCTCGGGTGTTCTGCGACACCTGACTACAGCAGAGCGGGTTTTGTTAAGTGAGTGTGCAGTGCTGATGTGAAGAGTGTAGGTTAAAAGACTGTCATTAGGGTCCCAAGTATCCAAAGGACTATTTCAATAGTGGGCCTTAGGCAGTATTAAAAACATGGTGGTGGATATGAGTGAAGGTGATTAAGAAATCCCATATCCTATGTGGTCAACATGTTTCAGCCAGTGCCTTGAATTAAAACCGGCTTTCTTCAGGACCTTATGTTAGTGGAATTAAAAAGGTGATGGTCTAGGTGAGTGCTAAGACCAGATATGTGACGCACTCGCTAAGGTGTGCTATATGTAAGAGGATGGTTTACTCTAGCGGCTTATTCTTTGAAATTTGTAGTGAAAAGCCCAATGAATTCTGGGAGGTGGCCCGACATTTAGTCCCACATTCATCAAGATATGCGACCGGTTTTCAAACCTGTTGCGGCCTGCATTGGAATTCCGTCGATGTACAGAAAACCACAGCACAGCTTTGAGTTACTTATGGTTACAATCCAAAGTAAATCTCGATTTGTGTTGGATTGTAATTCCCAACCTGACATTATGCCTATCTGATTTGTGTTAAAAAAGTAATACAAACCCCACCAAAGTCTTTGTAAATCTGGGTCCCAATATATTTGCAAAGAAAATGAGGTCATGGAAACTCAGCAGAGTTTGCGCTCAGGTTACAGGCCTTCACTGGGAAAAATGTGAGAAGGACAGCCTGACTTCTACCTCATTTTCTGCTTTAAGCTAATATTTCAGCATGAACACTTCAAACTGAAGCACATCATTTCAGAATTCATCTATTCCCATAGCTACCACAGTGCCAGTTTGCTGTAATTTAGCAAGACACCTTATTTTTGGATGTCCTCGAACAATTTTAACTGTCTTGCCAGCCTCATGTTTTTTGAAAATCATAATAAAATACATGTTGAGGGTTTTTTGTTTAACCCTTGTTCCATTTGTTTAATCAAAAGGCATTCAAAGTTTCATTCCCAGCCCCCCTTCTGACTTAAGGGGGACATCTACTGACGTCTTCTGATACTGCAGCTTTGTGAAAGACTTTTTATTGAGTTACCTCGGACTCAAAAGGAACATTTATGAACAGTTGATGGTACCACAGCTTTGTGAAGGACTGGTCAGGCATTTGCATCTGACTCAGGAAGGACATCTAGTTATGCTCTGCAGTACTGTTGCTTTCTACATTACTGCTGGGCCATGTTTTCCAAATAAATCATATCAAAAATACACACCCACATTTAATTAATGCATATACATGTATATATTAATATTTAGAACGATAGAGAGGTGGGAGCTTATGGTTAACCTTTTTCCGCATTGGTCTACTTAATCGTCATTCACATTTTGCTTCCTACAACCACAGCACAAGGCCATATATCAGCTCAGTTCAACCATTCACTGGTTTGAATACAAGTTGTTCTCCCTGTTTTCCGTTTTTCCTGATTTTTACAGATACAGACTGAAACCCATGTATGTTCCTGTCTGTATTTATTTTTAAATGTGGATAAAAACAGAAATTGTGTTTTTTTTGTGATTCTAAATGGCGTCAGTCATGACTGCCAGGCCAATAGCTGTGCTGATTGACAGGTAAGGGGGTGAAAAAAAATAAAGGTTTTTTTTAGTAAAGAGCTTTAAACAGCAGTAGATGTGCACAACCTTAATTCTAAAATGTGTATGTTTTCTCATAAGTGTGCATTTTATCATCTGTGCTTATTTCTCTGAAACCCTGTCAGCAGTTCAGGCATAAATGCACATTTGTTTTGTTTAAATACATGTAGAAATATGCTCATTCCAGCTTACATTTTTTCACAAATCCCAAAATAAACATAGATAAATACAGATAACATTATTAAAAAATAAATATGGATGAATACAGATGGAAATGTCATAAAACCAGGATCCCTAAATATAAGTAACTATAATATGCTAGTGCACCTGAATACCATCATCCACAAAAGTAGTATACACGCTTTTGGTGTTTGAAGTAACTATGCATTTACCAGTGATTATTAGTACTTACATATTGTTTAGGTATCGCCACAGTCTTCCTTTAAATGCAAAATATATATTGGTAGCTGTAATATTGAGACATAATCACAAACCAGCTGATAAAAAACAAGCAGAATTTGTTGGGGTAGCAATAGTGCATTTGCAAATGTATATGTTGAAGCCACATCTCCTAAGCTTTGTAAAGGGCGTTTCAAGCAGTTACGTCTGATTTGAGAGGGGCATCTAGTAGCTTTGTGGAAGACTTTAAGGAGTAGCATCGGACTCAAGAGGAGCATGTACTAACCAGATTGAGGTCCTGCGGCTTTAAAAAGGACTCTGGCTGCTGTATTTGACTGGAAAGGGACACCAATTAATAGCTTGTGGTTCTGCAACTTTCTGAATCCCCCTTCAAGTAGCTGCATCTGACTCTAGAAGGACATCTAGTAACAACTTGTGCTACTGTTGCTTTGCAAAGGGCCAGAACACTTGGCCTTGAGTGACAGCTTTATGCCAAAGGACAACGTCATCACCCACACTGAAAGTAGTCCCCATTGGTGGCTGGGACTACTGGGTGATTGCATGAAAAATAATTTTCAACTTTTAAACTTACGGAGGGCTGGGAACTCCTCAAACACTGCTACCAGGCCTCACCACTGCTTGAAGTGTGCTGCATGCCACACACACACACACTAGTAGTGAAGTGCATTTTTAATGGGTTTTAAACTCCTTTTAGGATAGCCACCAGTAGGTGCACATCCGTCCACATGCGCATGCGTGTGGGCCATTTCTTGTTCATGTTTTTGTAATGAAGATTTGCAAAAAGCTTAAAGAACAAGTGCCCGCGTTGCCAACACTTGACATATTCACTTTACCAGTGCTTGTTTTAACTTAGCGGGAATTGGATGGTAGTCCCTGCAATGCCAGGCTGAACACAAACCCAACCCATTTGTGAACTTTTCTTTCCTCACTGTCCTAAAACACAACACTGTTTCACTGTGCAGGTGAGGAGTGGCTTGCTCACTGTTGTGGGCACTGACTGTTTGGTCACCCCTAGGGATGACCAAACCAGTCATAGCCACTCTCCCATTTTCTCCATGTAGGCTGCATGCAGCCTGCATGGAGAAAACGGCCTCTCCATAGACGCCTGTGTGGTCAGTGTTCCAGCCAATCACAACGTTACCATTGCAGCATTGTGATTGGGTTAGGGGAGGAGAGGGAGGCTGCCTGCTTCCTGTGAGAGGCAGAGAGAGGAAACGCCACGGGGGACCGGAGGCGAAGGTAAATTTAATTTTTTTTAATTACCCCCCTCCCAGCACGACCCTGCCCCCCACCTGCTAGTCATGCCGGCCTCAACTGCAACCAGATGCAACAAGGCAGCGTCACGTCACGGTAAGGTAATGTAGAAGCACTATGCACTTCTTTACGACAATACTTGTGAAGCTTATATTTCAAAAGTATGGGATAGAAAAATGTGAAGAATGTAGAAAAAATGCTCAGTGTAAGAAGTTAAGTGAGAAAAATTGAAATGCATCCATGTCTCAAATTCTTCCAATCTTCTTGCGGAATAATTTAATCTACTAGTATAATGCCCCCAGAGTAAAAGTTTAGATACAGCCGAATAAACATCTGCGTCAGAAAGTCTTCTGTCTATAAAAATGAAATCCCTCTAGGCCTAAACTGCTAGTACAGCAATCCGTCTCTTTACGCTTACTATTCGTTGCCACACAGCCTGAATGTACCAGTAAAAGTGTTCAACGCGTTTAAAAGAAAACATTAACTCAACATGCTATCACAGGATTGTTTTATACGCCATCTTTTTAGCTAGCTAGTTGCTGCATTTGGCACAGATGCGGATTTCAGTTTTGAAGGCAAAACAGAATTCTTCTGACTGAAGTACTCCCTACACACTGATAATAAATATATATATATATTTTTCAATAGTTTGTGCTACCTTTAGCTGCCCTGACTTTATTGAACGCTGGATATCATACCCACAATGAAAACTGTAATTTTAAAACTTATATGACGTTTTATGAAATGTGATAGTGAAAATTAGGGCACACCACACATTCAAAAGACATGCAAGATACTGAAGCGAGACTGGTTTGAGGTTAAAATGTTTCTCTGCCATAGTTTTACAAATGCTGAAAGTCATGTTTCGTTTGTGGTTAAAAATCATGTAAAATTGTGAACTCATGAAAACCTCACAACATTTTTACGGTCTGGCTTGACCCCGGAGCTGATACTGAGAGAGCGCAAATTTGAATGAAAATTATGTATAGGGCATATTTACAAGCACGTTGAATAACGTAGGAATGAAATGTATATTGGAACATGAAGTTGACACTTATAGCATAAAGCCAACTGTTATAATCAAAAGTAATATAGGGAATGTAACTATATTCACTTTAGAACATGTATTAGATTTAGAAAGCCCGTATATGTAGTAGGCTAAAATAGAGATGATGTAGAAATGCTTACGAAATGTAGAACGTGCAAAGTAGAATTCATGTACGTGTGAAACTAAATGGAGAAGCAGCGAGAAATGTGACGTGGAGAAGTGTGCAGAAACTATATATACGACGATGTAACGAATAAGCATATAACCTCGTACTCTATATAATATATACATTCTATATAAAATGTATTCAGGTATAATCAAGACTTTTGCTAAATACGAATATATATATAAAAATGTGTTAAAGGTTATACTGTGTAGAGGGCTTTTTGTGAGAATGTTAGAAGGGTTTAGGTCATTTGTGATTCTAACCTGGCTGACTAAGGGTTAGCTGGAGCACAGTCCAATGTATATAATTTAGCGGACTTACAGGAGTCGTAAATAGTTGATGTGGACGTGAGAGCCAAGAAGTCTAGCACTTGTTAGATTTAAGGTGACAACGCTGGACGAGGTTTATGGCCTGAACGTGACGAGAAGCGCTTAGAATTTGAAACTTGTTTTTGAATGACCATTCACAGGACCTAGAAGGTCAAAGAATTGCAGTTGTAAGTTAAAGTCTTGTTTAAGTTCATATGACTTGTGATCTGAAAGTGTCAGTTGAAGTCACCAATAAGAAGATGAAGATGACATCTAAAGAAGAAAGGTCAACTTAACGGACGGCGAAAAGAGATGAAGCAGTGGAAGAAGCCAGAAGCTGACATCATCGGGGAAAGTCCGTGGTGGGCGTCAAGGGGCGTTCCACCCACACTGTGATTGTGTATTTTAGGGACAGCACCCCGGGGATAAGTTAGCGAAGGCGAGGGCGAACAGCTCAGAGCAGAAGTCATCATAGAGAGCGTAGATGACTTGAGCAGATGCGCTGAGAGAGATCAGAGCGCAAGAGAGCAGTAGGCCGAGGACCCTTAGAAGAGCGGATGGGTAGGCAGCAAGGGTACTGCTTCTTAAACTTAAGTTACCTTTAGAGGCTAAGAGAGTTTGAACTTCTTTGGAAGTCAAACTGCTGACACCTTTTTAGGTTAGGAACTTGCGAAGTAGGATTGTCATATAGCATAGAGTAGGGACAGATTTAACGTGATACTTTTATCTTTCTGTAGATGACGCCAAGGAACCACTTCACATCGAAGTTTTAAATTGCTGAATGTGGAATTGATTTTGTATTCTTTTGTATACTTTGATCCCGAGAGGATTGTAATTACATCCAACTTTGACTTTTATATAAAACTTTCAAACTTTATCAGTTGTAAGTGGTTCTTCCGAGTGGCGTCAGTTAATGGGGTTTGTCTAACCTATGTGGGGGTTGTCTTTTACTCAATGACAGATACTAGCGGTCCAAAATAGATGAATGAGATACGTTATTAAATTAATCATAAATTGATATCAAAATCTCATTCCCCGCAGTTGGTAGCAGAGAAATGATGGTTATCTTCTTGAGGAAGACGACCTAGGCCAGGTTTAGTTTACCCCAAGGTCCCTAGTCATCGACGACCAGAAGAAGAATTTCAGCCGAAGACGGTGCTGACGGTGCGACGAGAGAAAAGCAGCAGAGTCGGTCGAGAGTGAGTATAAGGGTCATGCGTTGTAAGATTGCGGTGTTTTATGTTGTTCCTGTGTTGTAATGTCAAGCGGAGTTGAATGCCTGTAGTATGATTGGGGGAAGGTTGTGAGCGCGCGCAACCGGATGAAATCTTAAGTTCCAGGAACGGACTTAAGTGGTTCGGGTGTATCGAACACCCAGAGTAATTTGTCTACCATTGAAAGGGGGTCATGAGGTACCATTGATTTCCCGACAGACCGATGATAGGGGGAGCGTATGAGTGAGTGAATGAGTAGCGGACGCTGGTCGTACGTTTTACTGTGTGTAAGTAACCTATCAGTTGAGGCGATCGTCTGACCGTAAGAGGAAAGACGTTTCGTTAGTTGAGGTGACAATTACAGTTAGACTGTGGCCGTACAGTCAGAGAAAAGTGATCGCTTGGACGGAAGTAGTCATTTTTCAGTGTATGAATGAAAACGCATGTGAAATCGTGAGATAAATTGAGAAAGAAGGAGAATTGCTGCAAGAGGAAACGAGTGACGTCAGCATAGAACCAAGCTGAGATTGGTTAGTTTGTCAGACGTCAGCGGAGAGTCGCACTGAGATAGGCCGATTAGCGAGAGCCGCGTAGAGATTGGTTGGTGGTTGTCATCGGGACGTAAACAAGGAAGAGCAAGAGGAAAATTGTAAATTATCGAAAATGAAGTGTTTTAAGAACTTGAGAGCACTCTTTAGGAGGAATAGAAGAAATTTATATGCCGGAGAAGAAGCTCCACCAGAAGGCACACCAGCTTATTATATGGCAGTGAATGTAGGCTTGCACTCGATATTATGGATTTCCAAATGGAATAAGCTAACTGAAGGGAATAAGGAACTGGCGTTTCCGAGATTCGGAACGTTTAAACTAAATGTGCTGAATGAGCTAAAAGCGGTAATGCTGGCAACGAGACCTCTACCGAGGCCAACACAGTTCGAAGCGCTTAGTGTATGGTTTAGAACAGCACACGAAAAGAGCGTAAAGAGGCGTCAAGAAAGAGTGAGAAGATCGGTAAAAGCAGTGCAGGATGCTAAATGGGACGATGAAGCTAAGAAATGGAGAGTACAAAAAATAGAAGCAGACAAACTGTTCACCATGATAGAAGCCACGGGAGAAAAGAAACCTCTAGAGGAAGATGAGGAAAGCGAGACAGAAGAGGACCTGATAGAGAGGCTATTAACGGATAGACCACCTCCGTACAGCGGAGGGGCCGCAAGTCCTATATTGCCACAAGAGGACGGAGCTAGATGGGGGGAATATAAATCGATCCCAGTAACGGAGTGGGATGCCAGGAAAGAGGAGGAAATACCTCAATCTAGTTCCGAACAGAGAGTAGTAGGAAGATTCGTGGTCCAGAAATTGCCAGAAACGCAACATGCAAGGTCTTACCAAATGCCGGATGCCCTACAAGTACCGGTTACGATAGGCCCTATCGTGTCAATCTACAACCCAGAAGGGGTCCAGCAGGAGGAACAGGCACGATGGGATAGGGACAGGGCAGAGATGGAGAATAGGGATACCATGATGAATCCTCAGAGGCAGATATTAGCACCGAGGAGTCGGAGTACTCCATTAGATGCAGCAACAGGTCCCTGGGTAGAACAAGGGCGTCAAAGAGGGCCAATGGACTTAAGGGGACCAAAACCAAAAACCCATAAGGAATTAAGGGAATACCTGAAAGAATGGGATACTGCCGAAGAGGCTCGGAATAAAAGTTTAGAAACAGGAGCAGAGTGGAGAGATCAGGATAACAGGATCCTCTCTCATTGTGGAGCTGGCGAAAGCAGCCCGGAGTGGGAGAGAGGGAGCCAAGAAAGCAGAGGAAATAATTGTCCTACTATCAACGACAATAGGCAAATGTGCGAAGACAGGAGTACAGGGTGTGGCGAAGTGCCTCGCGTCACCTTTAGTGAAGGGGAACGAAGGACGCAGGAGTACCGTAACACTTTCAGATGCACTCACCATACCCGGGGTGAAACAGTGCAGCATTGGAATTGCGGGAACATGGAGAGTCGTGAAGGGTCTCGCCATGCATCCGGTGAGCGCGAGCAAGGTCATGAGAATATAGGGAGTCGCGAAACGTCTCGCCATACTTCTGGTGATCCAGAACGAGATCGCGGGAGCATGGGGAGCCATGAAGGACCTTATCGTTTATTGAGCGACACCAGACAGCAAGCGAGTCACAGTGGTTTAGAACAGAACGGTGGATCCTATCTCGTATCTGGAGAAACCGAGCCGAAACGGCGAAGTGTAGGGATGGGGGATGGAGTAATGTTCCAACACACCCCACGGGAAGATGGAAAGGCTTGGGATCTAGAGAGGTGGGAACAAAGGGATGGAAAGAGAACTCCTCATAACTCACCTGTGCTCAGGCGTAGGGCGCATAGTGGAGATAAGAGAGGTATGAGCGAACCACCTAGGACTGACATACTGAGAGCCGAAATAAAAGCCAGACGGATTGATGTAATGAGTTTGAAGTCAGACTTAGATGAAATCATTGATGGCACAGTGGCAATAGAGAGATTAGAATTGTACGCACCAGATGAAATATTGTTCTTAGCCAAGGATATTACCCGGAAAGCGAGGTCAGCTCATGAAAATTTATCTAATTTGGCAAATAGATATATGATAGACCTGTCAAGAACCAAAGCTTTGCAGCCCAATCATAGGCTAAATTGCACAGACCTAGATTTAGATGAACGAAGAACGATTGGACTAAGAGTACACATACGAGAACTAGTCATGTGTATCAGAATATGGAGAGATCTGGATAGATGGGAGGAAAAATGGTCTAAGAGGGGATCTGTTAGAAGAAGTACAATTGCGAAGTCCCAAGATACAGACCTAATGCGAATGGAAGCTTTCCCTTTGCGAGAAATCGCGAACGGAAATTATGTTCATGTACCCTGGAGTAGGGGGGATTTGGCGGCATTTACCAACTCCTTCCCAAAGCTAAGAGAAAATCCCATTGAGTGGTACAAGCAGGTAGAGAGGTTCGTAAAGATCTCTAAGGTGCTGTGGATCGATTTGAACACATTGTTCGATATCGTAGTACCCGGAGATTTGTGGACGGCATGCAAGCTTAGTGTTGAATGGCCTACTTGTGAGCCTCCGAGAGATACCCGGACGAATGGTCCGTCGGACAGAGTCATGGAAAAATACGAGAGAGTAATAACATGGCTGAAAGAGAAAGTGCCAGTACAAGACATAGATTGGGTTAAGATAGATCGAACAACTCAGGAGCCCAAGGAGACAGTTCATGAGTTCTATGAGAGGCTACTGAAAGCATTTAAACAATACAGTGGTTTAGACGTAATGGATCCTAAGGACATAGGACAGTTTGTGTTGAAGTTTGTTTTAGGGTTGAGACCGGACATAAGCCTGATGATACAACAGCATTTGATTTGTTGGCAGAACAAACCTTTAGACGAAATTTTGAGGTATGCAAGGTACTGTAGCGATGAAATAGATTCGAAAGCGAAGAAACTGAAGGAAAAGTTAATGCTGGTACAAATGCAAGCAGCTGGAAAGGGTGGACAGCGGCAACAGGGAACAGGAACGCAAGTAAAGAAACAGAATAATCAGAGCAGAGATGAGGAAGAAAGACCGAGACCGAGAATGGATATCGCGACACTGAAAAAGACAACGAGGTGTCATCAGTGTAACGAAGTGGGACATTGGAGACGCGAGTGTCCTTACAATGTTGAGACAGGGGAATTAGAACAAGAGGAGGAAGAGGTACAGAATAACGTGGTTAAGGGAGCCGCAGCCCCGAAGGGAAAGTTTATCAAAGGGGGGACTCAGACTCCTCGAGCCCCGTTTCCTCAACCGCCTCGCATTGCAAACGGAGGGAAAACCTATAGACAAATGCCATTGTTTGTAGGAGGAGAGGAATGCTATTACGTTGATCCTCTTACAGGGCAACGAGTAAACCGGGAGGAAGACTGTACTCTAGGAGCAGCCCTGGAAGTAGATCAGAGAGGACCATACGTAGAGGCTGAAGTAGCTGGATGTCCTACAACCTTTTTGGTAGATACGGGTGCCACTCGATCCACGCTGAGATCAGCGGTAGTCCCAGGTTTGCCAATATCGGGAGAGACGATTCAGGTGGTAGGAGTCGCAAACAAGAGGATGACGAATCCCCTGACCGAACCAGTGTCAGTAAAGATAGGGAATTACAGTGACGAACATCAGTTTGTGATCTGTGATTCTAGCCCTGTGTGTTTGCTAGGAAGAGATCTATTGTGTAAACTGAACTGCACAATACATTGCACACCTGAAGGAGTAGAAGTGCAGACCAATGATGAGGATGCTGATTTTAAAATTGTAAACTCGCAAGAGTGCGTGGAACTATATCCTACCTTAACAGTGGAGGAACTTCCACAGGATTTGAGAGAGAAAGTGTCAGCTGAAGTGTGGGATTTTACTGGAGAAGAAATAGGACTGATTAAAGGAGTAGAGCCAGTAAAAATCTTGGTAAGACCCAATGCGGAGTATCCAAGAACCCCACAATACAAGTTGACTCCAGAGACGATTGCAGGAATAAAGCCTGTGATCGAATACATGATTAAACAGGGAATACTGAAGGAGATCGTGGGAAGTCCATGTAACTCCCCGATTATGGGTTTGCAGAAGCCTAGTGGAAAATACAGAATAGTGCAGGATCTTCGAAAGATTAATAATATTGTTGTCTCATGTTGTCCAGTGGTACCGAATCCATCAGTGATATTATTTCAGATACCGTTCCAAGCTGAATGGTTTACAGTGATAGATTTGTGCCAGGCTTTCTTTTCGATACCTTTAGATGAAGAGAGCCAGTATCTTTTCGCTTTTAAGCTGGAAGATCGTGTTTTAACATGGTGTCGTATCCCTCAGGGGTATACAGAAAGCCCATCGATCTTTAACCAGTTATTAAAACGAAATCTTGAAAGTCTAGTACTGCCCAAGAATTCAGTTCTAGTCCAGTACATAGACGACCTCCTAGTTGCGTCAGAAACTGAGGAAGCTTGCAGAGAAGACACCATAACCTTGTTAAATCACTTGGCCGAGAACGGACACAAGGTGTCTCCAAGTAAATTGCAATATTGTAAAACTGAAGTGCAATACTTGGGCCATAGGATTGAAAAGGGAAAGCGGAAGGTGTCACCAGACAGAATAGAGGCGATCATGAAAATGAACGCGCCTACAACACAAAGGGAAGTCAGGATGTTTCTAGGTATGGTCGGTTACTGTCGGCAGTGGATAGCCAACTTCTCACTGAAGGCAAAACCGTTGTAACAACTGACGCACAAAGGAGTAAGTGATCCGGTACCGTGGGACAAAGATTGTTTGATGGCGTTTTTGCAGCTGAGGGAGGACTTATGTCGTGCCCCGGCTTTAGGAATGCCTGATTACACAAAACCATTTTTTCTTTACTGCTGCGAAAGAGAGGGATGCGCTTTAGCAGTTTTAGCTCAGATCCATGGAGATGCGCGTAGACCAGTGGCGTATTTCTCGGCTACATTAGATCCAGTAGCCGCAGCGTTGCCCGGATGTCTTAAATCCGTAGCTGCAACGGGTGTCAGTATTGAACGATCTGAAAGCGTAGTCATGGGTCACCAGTTAGAGGTGTATGTACCCCATTCTGTAGAACTGTTAATGACCAGGACTAAGACTCAGCATCTGACAAATAGCAGGCTCACACACTACGAGCAAGTCATACTGGCTGCCGAGAATGTGACCCTAAAAAGATGCTCCGTCTTGAATCCTGCAACTTTGATGCCACTTCCGAATGAGGTGGATGATGAAAATTGTACAGATCATGACTGCCTTGATGTGACTGAACTATGCACCAAACCGAGACCCGATATTGTGGATGAACCATTGACGGACCCAGATGAAATTTTCATTGTTGATGGTTCATGTGTAAGAGACAATATCGGTCAGCTGAGAGCAGCTTATGCAGTTTGCACAATTACGAGAGTAATAGAAGCCGCTTGCCTGGAAGGAGTACACTCCGCTCAGGTAGCTGAAATTGTTGCTTTGACTCGTGCTTGCTTAGCGGGCGACAACCTTCGAGTCACCATATACACCGATAGCCAGTATGGTTTCGGGGTAGTTCACGATTACGGGCAGTTATGGTCTCAACGAGGTTACATGACCTCCTCGGGTTCTCCTATTAGGAATGGAGAATTCGTGAGACTTTTGTTAGAGGCATTGCAAGGCCCGACAGCCATAGCAGTGGTCAAATGTGCAGCGCATACAAAGAACATTGACTTTGTTTCACTAGGAAACCGCTATGCGGATGAAGTAGCGCGTTACTGCGCAGAGCAGGGATATTCTCACACTGATGTAAAAGTGGGGGGAATCCAGGAAAGAACTGAATTGACAATGTTGTTAGATACTGTAGATACGTGGGATGAATTAAGAAGTGTTCAGGAAAATGCGCCAGATGATGAGAAAAAGAGTTGGGAAACAGCTGGTTGTTCTAGAAGTGAAATGAATTTCTGGATATCTGCAGATGGGAGAGCAGTTTTACCAAATGAACTTGTTAGTCCAATGGCAAGGAAATTGCATGGATCAGCACACATAGGAAGAGATGCCATGGTGAGAGTGTTCAGACAAACGTGGTTTAATCCCAAATTTAGAGTAGCGGCAGAAGCCGTGTGTCAGAGATGTACGATCTGTCAGCAACTAAACGTGGGCAAGAGAACACCAGTTACATTGAGTCACATTGGGGGATCTGTGGGGCCTTTCAATAGGATGCAGCTTGATTTTATTGAAATGCCTAAATGCAACAGACTCAGATACGTTTTAGTGATTGTTTGCATTTTTTCTAGATGGGTTGAGGCTTACCCTACACGTAGGTGCGATACACTTACAGTAGCAAAATTGTTACTTAGAGAGTTAATACCGAGGTTTGGGGTGCCATCCTCTTTGGAATCGGACAGAGGAACTCATTTTAACAGCGAAATAGTGAAGATGCTATGTTCAGCTTTAAATATCGATCAGAAACTTCATTGCAGCTATCGACCAGAAGCTTCAGGGATTGTAGAGCAAATCAACAGCACGATAAAGTCCAGACTTGCCAAAGTTTGTTCAGCAACATCCCTGAGTTGGCCAGACGCACTTCCAGTGGTTCTTATGAGCATACGTAGCACACCTGATAGGAGAACAGGTCTCTCTCCGCATGAAGTGCTAATGGGGAGAGCTATGAGATTGCCATCGGTTCCGACTGCAGCACTAGTGAACATCACAGATGATTTGATCTTGGACTACTGTAAGGGACTATCTGACGCCGTTAATTCTGTGTCCCTCCAGGTCCAGGCTGCAGAGGTTCCATCAGCACAAGACTTGTGCCATGACCTGAGTCCGGGAGACTGGGTCCTGGTGAAGAAGCATGTCAGGAAGAACTGTTTAGACGTGCGCTGGAGAGGACCGTTTCAAGTCATACTTGTGACAAATACTGCAGTAAAGTGTGGAGGTCTGCCAAACTGGATACATGCCTCACACACCCGAAGAGTGCCAACACCTCTAGAAGAAACAGCTCCTCTCTCGGATGAGAATCCAGCGGAAAGCGGAGAAGCCATAGAGGGGGAAAGCCAAGCTGTGGAGGTGATCGAGGGAACTGAGACTGTGTTGGAACAGGTCGACGAAGGTCAAGACATCAGTAAGACCGAAGTCGCCTCAGGAGAAGAAAGTAATTGGGAGTCCGACACAGATATCGAACAGACTGAGAGTGACCAAGAGACTGGTCCAAGAACAAGGAGCAGGAGGACAAAGAGAGACGAAGCCAGTTGGTCGGAGAGAAAGAAAAGACCAAGCTCGGAAGAAAAGCAAGAAAGAACTCTTGTTCCGATTGCAGAAGAATCAGACCAGGAGGAGGAAACTACAGACTCAGGAACTGAAAGTCCAAGAAGATCGAGGAGGGTACGTGTGCCCTGCAGAAGGTACGCCACCCCAGAGTGGACTTATCTAGCAGATGTCTTGGGGACAGAAATCTGGGAGAGTGAAGAAAGTGAAAGTAATCGATCACGATCCATTTGTGGCAGTGGAGATATGGATGTTGACGCCTGGACTCGAGACTGAGGGGTTACTGACTTTCACACTTCCCATACCCCCATATTTGAGTCAAATTCAAGATCTAGTGCTAAATAGATTACAGTTTCCGACTTTTGGTCATCAAATTCCAGAGGAAGAAGAAAAAGTTATTCGTTTTGAATTATTAGAAATTGTTGTGAAAGCTGCAGGTGCGAGAATTATTGTTGATGCATAAGAGACTTTTGTATATAAGCTATAAAGAAGAAGATAACCTAGCGCCGAGTGGAAAGAAGAACAAAATTAGGGATTACATTTAGTGGACGGAGAAGGGTTAGGGTTGTCCGTTGCTAAAGAAGAAAAGACATTGTTGCGAAAAAGAGACTTTTTGATAAAAAGCACTTTAAAGACTGAGAAAGCAAATAAAGCAAACAAAGACTGCTAAAGAAACACTTTTTCGCAAAAGAAGGAGCTACGCTGTTTTGATAACATGGAGAACGGAAACCCAAACCGAAAAGCTAGATGTATAGTAGGTACACTAATAGCAGTAGTAATTTTTCTCATAATTACAGTAGTGACAATATCATACATAATAGGACAGGAAAGCGATAAAGAAACAGCAGATGTAAAGCCTATAACGACTTTGAGACCTGCTCTAGTGGGGAAAAAGAACGAAGAAAGCAACGTTATACGTGAAAAGGCGTTATTGGCAGATGAAGCTCGTAGATTACACGTAGACGAGTCACAGGGAAACTTTAGGTCAAATGCATATGCTAAACTGTTATATGAATATATCGATGCCATGGAGGCCAAAGATTGCTACGTTTGTATGCAATTGCCGGCTTCTGTAGACGAAGGCATTAGATATCATCATCTCCCATTGACTTATGGGATAACATGTAGTTTACTGCTTAGTATATTTTATGGTAGAGAAGGATTTGAGTACTACTTTTCAAATTATGATTCGGTACTGCCAGAAGTTCCGAATTATAAGCAATTGAATAAGTGGGACTATTACAAAAAGGAGGATAGACTAGCTAAATTCTTTCTTCCTTGGGATACACTAGACACATCATATGCACGCAGAAATAATCTAACTTGCAAAGTGTCAGAGGTTGAGAAGAAGTTTATAGGACAAGTAGATGATAGATACAGAAGGCAGAAGATTCTAAAAATGTCAGGACAGTGGAAAACGGATTGGACCGAAGAAGAGAAAGCACATAAAAAGAAAGGTAGCAATGGTCCAATAGCATTGGATAGAACGCAGAAAGGAAAGTTATGTTTAACTCGAAGCAAGACGTATTACGAGAGTGTATTTGTAGGTGAAGTGAATTGCGAACATGCTTTTCGTTTAGAGTATTATACGAAAGAGTTCATGAAAGGGATGCAAGCGATTCCGAATGTATATTTTGTATGTGGAAGAAATGCCTATGTAAAACTACCTGACAATTGGTATGGTTCGTGTTACTTGGCAATTGTCTTCCCCAAAATATATCATGCGAAGGATGTAGCGATAATAGAAGGAAAGGCTTCGATGAGAGCGAAAAGGGAAGTAGGAGATGCAGAAGTAGTAGGAGATGTATTTGGAGCGATGTTTCCTATGTTAGGTTTAATTCTTAACGATGTTAAGATCAGGAGACTGGCTACAGTTGTAGATAGATTATCTGCAAGTACTGCAAGGTCATTAATGGTGGTAGAAGGTGAGATGCAGTCGATTAGAGCAATGGTTCTTCAGAACCGACTTGCTTTAGATGTACTGCTAGCAAAAGAAGGCGGAGTTTGTAAGGCTTTGAAGGTCCAGGAATGTTGTACTTATATTCCTGATAATTCAAAACCACTTGAGAAAGTCATACGGAACATTACACAGATTCATCAAGAGCTTGAAGATTTATCAAAAATAAATGTTTGGGAAAAAGTTGGTCATGGAGTAGGAAAGGTTGGGAGTTGGTTTGCCAATCTTGGGAAAAGTATAGTATGGTACATAATAAAACCTGTATTGATAGTATTAATTTGTATAATCACATTGTTAGGTTTAGTAAAATTATATAAATGGTATAGGTCGAACCGGTTACAACGAACAATGAGAGAGCAAGAAAGAAGATTAGCTGCTTTACAAGATCAACAATACAAAAGTTTAAGAGCTCTCGAAACGATGAAAAGAGGGAATATTGTAACTAGTTCTGTTTAGAGATGTTATTCAAATTGCATTTAGTGATGACTCCTAGAAGTCATCAAAGGGGGGACTGAGAGAGCGCAAATTTGAATGAAAATTATGTATAGGGCATATTTACAAGCACGTTGAATAACGTAGGAATGAAATGTATATTGGAACATGAAGTTGACACTTATAGCATAAAGCCAACTGTTATAATCAAAAGTAATATAGGGAATGTAACTATATTCACTTTAGAACATGTATTAGATTTAGAAAGCCCGTATATGTAGTAGGCTAAAATAGAGATGATGTAGAAATGCTTACGAAATGTAGAACGTGCAAAGTAGAATTCATGTACGTGTGAAACTAAATGGAGAAGCAGCGAGAAATGTGACGTGGAGAAGTGTGCAGAAACTATATATACGACGATGTAACGAATAAGCATATAACCTCGTACTCTATATAATATATACATTCTATATAAAATGTATTCAGGTATAATCAAGACTTTTGCTAAATACGAATATATATATAAAAATGTGTTAAAGGTTATACTGTGTAGAGGGCTTTTTGTGAGAATGTTAGAAGGGTTTAGGTCATTTGTGATTCTAACCTGGCTGACTAAGGGTTAGCTGGAGCACAGTCCAATGTATATAATTTAGCGGACTTACAGGAGTCGTAAATAGTTGATGTGGACGTGAGAGCCAAGAAGTCTAGCACTTGTTAGATTTAAGGTGACAACGCTGGACGAGGTTTATGGCCTGAACGTGACGAGAAGCGCTTAGAATTTGAAACTTGTTTTTGAATGACCATTCACAGGACCTAGAAGGTCAAAGAATTGCAGTTGTAAGTTAAAGTCTTGTTTAAGTTCATATGACTTGTGATCTGAAAGTGTCAGTTGAAGTCACCAATAAGAAGATGAAGATGACATCTAAAGAAGAAAGGTCAACTTAACGGACGGCGAAAAGAGATGAAGCAGTGGAAGAAGCCAGAAGCTGACATCATCGGGGAAAGTCCGTGGTGGGCGTCAAGGGGCGTTCCACCCACACTGTGATTGTGTATTTTAGGGACAGCACCCCGGGGATAAGTTAGCGAAGGCGAGGGCGAACAGCTCAGAGCAGAAGTCATCATAGAGAGCGTAGATGACTTGAGCAGATGCGCTGAGAGAGATCAGAGCGCAAGAGAGCAGTAGGCCGAGGACCCTTAGAAGAGCGGATGGGTAGGCAGCAAGGGTACTGCTTCTTAAACTTAAGTTACCTTTAGAGGCTAAGAGAGTTTGAACTTCTTTGGAAGTCAAACTGCTGACACCTTTTTAGGTTAGGAACTTGCGAAGTAGGATTGTCATATAGCATAGAGTAGGGACAGATTTAACGTGATACTTTTATCTTTCTGTAGATGACGCCAAGGAACCACTTCACATCGAAGTTTTAAATTGCTGAATGTGGAATTGATTTTGTATTCTTTTGTATACTTTGATCCCGAGAGGATTGTAATTACATCCAACTTTGACTTTTATATAAAACTTTCAAACTTTATCAGTTGTAAGTGGTTCTTCCGAGTGGCGTCAGTTAATGGGGTTTGTCTAACCTATGTGGGGGTTGTCTTTTACTCAATGACAGATACTAGCGGTCCAAAATAGATGAATGAGATACGTTATTAAATTAATCATAAATTGATATCAAAATCTCATTCCCCGCAATACCAGACAATTATGTGAGAACCACCATTAGAGGGGCTTTGGCTCCTCCCACATGCTGGGAGCCCGGAGTACATGCTTTGATTTGAAAGAAGTTGTGTGCTTCCACAAGTGCTTACCCTCTAGACAGCTGTGATCATTTTGTTTATTTATCCTGGTGCCTGAGATTGACCTTTCAGGCCTTAGATAACTAGATCATTTATGCTGTTTTTCTCTGGCAGCAGCACAGATGAGTGGAAGACAGTCATTAACCTACATGGAGTTTAGGTCTTTGTTGACAGTACAACCCTCACCTGACCTTTTAACCCCTTTGGCGCGGCCACGATTCTGCACCTGTGCGGCACTTCTGAAGAGTGGACGGGATGATGACGGCCCCCAGCCGTCAAATGAATAATGTAGTGTTTCCAGTGAATCACTGGTTACATCCCCTTCAGGCACTCTTGTGTTGGCAGTTAGAATAAAAGAAATGGGTGAACGTTTCAAAGATAGAGGTTATCCAGAACCTTTAATAAAGAAAGCGGAAGAGAAAGCACACACTAAATCTAGGAGTGAGTTGCTTACTCCAAATGCCAAAACAGACAAATCAAGAATCGTGGCAGTATCCAAGTTCTCTACGTCCAGCACACGCTTCAAAAAAGTCATTCATCAGCATTGGCCAATGCTGAATTTGGAACCCGACTTCAACAACATCTTTGCATCTACCCCCCTATTTGCCCATACTAGAGGCAAGAATCTGGGTGAAATATTGAAACAAAAAACATCGGGCCCGATACAACACAAAGGAACACGGCCGTGTTTCAATTGCAGTAACTGCAACAACATTTATTTTATTTATTTATTTATTTATTTATTTGAATGTATAATGCGCAACAGCTACCCACAGTGGGTTTCCCGGCGCAAGGGAAAGACTGAAGAAGAAAAAGGACAACGCAGCAGTACCATAGAACAAAAGCAGCAACTTATATATTTATTAAAAAAGCATAGTTTTCAATTTTTTCCGGAAACAAAATAGGTTGATTTCAGATTTCAGAGAAATTGGAAGCGCGTTCCAATATTTGGGACCTAGATGGAAAAAGGCTTGACCCCCCATCCTTGCAAGTTTGAATCTTGGAACAACAAAGTCGCAATTTGCGGAGGATCTTACTGTGCGACTAGGCTTGTAAGGTTGAACAAGACTCTGCAAGTATTTTGGGGCCGTGCCCTGTTTGATTTAAAAAAGATAGCACAGGGCTTTAAATTTTATACGGCTAGAGACCCTAAGCCAGTGTAAATCTCGGAGAGCCTGAGAGGCCGATGATTTCCTCGGGATGTTAAGAAGAAGTCGGGCCGACGAGTTTTGTACAACCTGAAGCTTATTAATGGTTGCTACGTCTGCACCGAGGTAGAGGACATTTCCATAGTCCAGGCGAGAGGTTACTAACGCCTGGACTACGGTTCTCCTGGTGGCATGGGGCAGCACCCATAGAAATTTCTGGAGCCAACGCAGGGTGGCAAAGCAGATGGCGGCCACCTTAGTGGCCTGCTGCCTCATGGAGAGTTTATCATCTATAAGAAATCCGAGGTTTCGAACCACAGATGTTGGCTGGGGAAGGGGTCCCATATCACTGGGCCAGTGTTGTGGGCCCCAGAGATCTTTATGTTTCCCCAGGATGACAACCTCGGTTTTGTCACTGTTTAGCTTGAGCAAATGCCTCTGCATCCACTCAGCCATACGAGACAATCCGGACTTCAGGGTCGATACACTGTTACTCTCACTGCTGGAAAGGGAGAAAACCATCTGGGTGTCATCGGCGTATGAAAAAATAGTCAGCCCAGCATCCTCTGCGATGGTAGCCAGGGGTCTGACATAGATGTTGAACAATAGGGGGCTGAGTATGGACCCCTGCTGGACACCATACACCGAAAGACAGATGTCAGATGTGGCTTTTGTAGAAAAGACCTGGAAAGTGGAGGCAATCCAGGCTAGCGCAGGACCATCCACTCCCAGGGACCGGAGAGAGCTCAAAAGAATGGAGTGGGGCACGGTATTGAACGCCACGCTCAAATCCAAAAGGATGAGTGCTGATGTTTCCCCGCGGTCGATACCGTGCCGCAAACTCTCCGTCACCCCCAGTAGGGCCGTCTCGGTGGAGTAGTGCGCACGAAAGCCAGACTGGGAAGAGTGTAAAAATCCCGAACTTTCCACAAGATGGTTTAACTGAGTATTAACGTGTCTTTCCAACACTTTTGAGAGAACATTATCACTGGTAATGTGATAACACATCCCATGAAAGGTCACAACATTAAGCTGAGGGTCACAGCCCCTTGTGACACTTCCAACGTGATTTATCTCTTAAAATGCCCTCGCGGGAAGGTTTACGTTGGTAAAACTGAAAGGAAAGTAAAAACACGAATTGTGGAGCACAAATCCAACACCCGCACAAAGAACAGCAAGTCTACAGTTTCATGTCACTTCATGGAAGCCCACCATAACATCTCACAATTGAAATTCCTCGTACTTGAAACAATAGAAAAGAAAGAAGGAAGAGACAATAACCAATTTCTATTACAGAGAGAAAATCATTGGATTTGGACATTGGGGTCTCTCAAACCCAATGGACTTAATGATCGGGTTGAACTCTCTTGTTATCTATAAGAACTTTTATAATAAGTCAATTATATATAGAGGGGTGCTAGCACCCTTTTGCCTTGGTTAGACAGGTGTTTGATTGTATTATATTAATGTTTGCAATTTATTGTCACGCATATGACACTCACATGTGTAACATTTCCTACACTCACGAACACACCGAAATTCATTTATTTCATTTTTACTGATCATCCCAATTTTTTCGTTTTTATCATCATCGCTTCGTTTTTACCATTATCGCTTTATAATGTACCATCGTACCCAAGACTAGCTTCTATTTAATACCCAATGACCCACAATTCATTGGCAGAATCTTTTCATCACATACGCTCTATGTCACCCCGATCGTACAGTCTGTTTTCTACCTTTACTCCGATGTCCACGTGACAACGAAGTAAAATACCGAACACCGAGAGTATCTTTGTTTGAACATCGGGAATCGGACCGAACCGGTCTCTCTACAGAAGTTACCAATCCTCTTGATGAAACACGGTTAGTACCCCAATCTTGATAAACCTCCTATTTTGCGCATAAACTAGAATTCAAGCGTATCGATTGACGATGTTGTTCGATTTTTTACAGCGTTTGAACTAATAGCTACCCAAACGTGAGTTTAATTCAATGTTCGAACACATTCTTATCTTTCTGGTTCTTGGGAAATACTTACATTTTCACCGTTTGAAACAACAGTCACCAGCACACTTTTTTTTTCAAAACCCTCACCACTGGTCGAGTCCTTTTGTAATACATTAAAATGTCTATATGTGAATGTCTACACGTGAATTAGTTGTAATTACGGATACATTTGTATTTGTATAACAGCGCATGCTCCCTGAAGAAGGGCAAACAATGCCCGAAATGCATTGGAGCTCATGAAATAAACTGATGTATAAAACGACTCATATATTTTGACACAAAGATTAAGGAAAAACATCAACAATGAAGTAATTGTGATATGTTCAAATAAAAATGGATGAAACAGATATAAAACGAGTGGAGTCCTAATTGAATGGGAACCAACACAAGAGTGCCTGAAGGGGATGTAACCAGTGATTCGCTGGAAACACTACATTATTCATTTGATATAGGACGCTATAAACGGATAACGTCACCCACCAGGAGCACCTGAAATTGATCAAATAAACTTCCAACGCATAACAAACTGTGTAAATCTTAAAGCTGTGCATCAACCCTACTTATTCAAGGCCCCCAGCCGTCATCAGCACACGCCCACCGTGTTGCATGACGGACGGGGGCCGTCAGCAGCATGGAAGGGGTTAACATACACCAATATAATTCTACAGTTCTGTGCTTCCACATAAATACATATGGATCCCATGCTATCTACTTCTAATGCTTCACCTTACCATTCAAAATGCTATTAAAGCCAGACCTATTGGCATTGCTAATGCTTGTTCAAGATTTCTCCTCCGTCCGTATAAAAAATATCATGGGCCCTCATGCAGACCAATTCAGCCCCTCAGCTTGGAGTTTCTATGATATGGACTTCATTTTCACCAGATCTATGAAGAATAGGTAACTGAGTAGGAGGATGGACATTCCAGAATGTAGAAGATAGTCCCTCCAAAAATTGTCCCCCATATATTAATATTTTGAACTTTTGCTGGTAGATAGTTCTTGGATTGTCTGAGTGGGGGACCCTGTTCAGAATATCTTGCATTACCTGCTTATGCACTTTGGACCCTTATTTGAAAATGCTTTTCTGCGTGCTGTACAAAATTACATTCTGAATCCTACTCTGAAGTAGAAAATTGCCATTTCATGAATTGTAAACTTTTAAGGGGTTTTGTTGGAGACGTCCTTTTAGACCATATTACAATCATACCAGGGCCATCCATTAATGTTTATTTATGTATTTAAATGTGTGGAATACTTTGTTCTGAAGCTTGAATGGAGATCTGGTTAACCCAAATTTGAGTTCCGTCTGAAAGAGTTGTAACTTTGCAGATCAATCAGTCTGACATTAGTTCAATTTATGACAATGATAAAGATATTTTCTTTGTTCTATGTCAGTAACTACTGTGCACAACCCCACCCTCAATGGGCGATTAGTGTTCAGGGACCCTTGCAAACTTATATTTTTCAGGAACCACACTATAAGAAAGAATTGTGCAGAAAGTACCCATCAGGCCCATCAATCTATCTTTCTGACCCCAGAACTCACATACCATTCACAACTCTGATTCAGTTTTTACCAATTACATTTACACTGTTACTGTATCTTTCATTACTTTTTCACCGCAAATTAATCATAATTTGTATCATTACTTCAACATCATCCCTGCTTTATAACCATTGCATTGAGGCCAATGCCTAACCCTAAGCCTATCCCTTAGCAATGATAAATATTCATGTTTTTAACACTAATTACGTTTTTCTAATGAAATTAATATAAAATAATATACCCTGGCCCCACCAGTAACCCTAACACTAGCTTTGTTTTCATTTGTAACTAAATTACTATAAGGTAATGTAATTTGGTTAATTACATTACAAAGTACATTTCTTTCACCTAAACCTTCAGCTAGCCTTAAAAATAGAAATATTTATTTTATGTAAAAGCAATATTTTGAATAAAATTAATTCAAATAATGATGTATCACTAAAAGCAAACCTAATTGTAACCTTAAACCTAACCGAAGTGCAATAGTGAATTAATAAACTCTATTACTAATCATATTCACAACATGGACCAGTGCATAATATATACTTTAATTAATAATATAAAATTGAATCAAATGTCTCCCGTGAGATAGTTTCCTCTCAGACTTGTCTCAAACATGTTCTACACGAGCCAGTCTCTGCTGATAAAATTTTGTGAAATTGTGCACCCTCAAATTGTAAATTTTTTTTTTTGTAACTCTTTTTATTGAAATAAAAAAAAAAACAAGGCAATAATACAGTACAATAGGATATCAGTTCAGACGAGAAGGAGGAATAAAATTCCATACAATAAGGTGCTCAAGACATATTAGGGGGTGGGAGTATGGGGGAGACAGATACATAATCAATTATTTCACATACTCTATGGGGAATGGCAGGTCAGAGGGAAAGTGGAACTTCAGGGACCTCCATGAGAGGAGGAGTGCAAATGTCTCCACGGTATGTATTCCAATGACCCCATATCCTACCCCATTTCCTGGGTCTCCCTCGTGCTACGTACACCGTTTTCTCCCTGAACATGCCCCAGTCCATGTTTTCCATCCAAGCCTCAACCGTGGGAGATCTTGGAGAGCCCCACAGCTGCGCTATATCCCTTTTTGCTACCATATTTCCTAGGGTTGCCCACTGCGTCTGTGCGACATTATAGTCATTTGGTTCCCAAACATTCAGGATACAACGTCTGGCCTAGGGCAACAAATCAACACTAGTAGCCTCCCTCATCTTATTGTGTATACCAATCCAAAAAGCAGGTTCCTCTAGGACATTCCCAAATTATATGTAAAAACGTCCTGAGCAGCCCACAACCACGTTTACAGAGACCATCATTTGAATAACCCATTTTTACCAAGCGTGGGCCAGTCACATAGACTCTATGCAGGATCTTCAGTTGCACAAACCGGAAACGGGCCGGAATCGCGACCTCCTTGGGAGAAGAGATAGCAGATTGCCAATCCTCGTCGTCTAACTCAAGACCGTCTCGGGTCCATACATCTCAGAGGGATACAGCTGGTCAGTCCTACCATTAATTAGCTTTTTATAAATCAAAGAGATAGTACTATCTGCCACATAACCATCCAATATTCTATCCTCAAGTGGAGAAGACTCCGGAATATCAGCACTCTCAGGAAAAACCGAAGTCAAGGCATCATGGACCTGTGCATATCGAAAATATTCCCTGTCACTCAGGTCGTACTCAGCCTTCAATTCCTCAAAAGTCTTAAACTTGCCTTTCACCCAGAGGTTACCCACAGTAGTAATACCGATCTTATCCCATTTTTCAAATCCTTTCGTTTTCCACAGGTTACCCAGCTTCTCGGAAGCAAAAAGCGGGGTCGGACGGGTCAGTCGATCCCTCCATCCCATTGCATTGTTAGCACAGTGCCATGCCCGAACAGCAATCTTTGTGGGCCCAGAAAGTTTCCCTCTACCCAAACGAGAATAAAGCGCTCTATAGTAATCGTCCCCGGGAACTGCCACCTGTCCAAAGCAAACGCTGGGTTAATTCCGGGGCCATACATACCATGATTAATGGCCCCCAACTGAGACGCCCAATAATACCGCTTGATATCAGGGAGAGCGATGCCACCGTCATACCATGGAACCGTCAACTTGGCGAGGGCGGTACCCGAACGCCCATCCCAGACCAACTTTCTCTGAAGACCCTCGATGGTACAAAAATAACTTGCAGGAATTACATCAAAGGTGTTCTGAAGAGCATACAAAAATCTCGGTAGTGACATCATCTTAAAAATCGCAGCACGGCCGAGCGGCGAGAGCGGCAGCTTACGCCAGCGCACCACGTCCAACTTCAGCCAGGTTAATGGTGGGAGCAAATTCTGTTCATATCGGGCAGCCGGGTTTAACGAAACATAGACCAGAGATACTTAAAACCTGTCTGTGTGACCTGGATGGGGCAATCACGCGGCAGAAGAGGGACATCTCCCGATAGGACGTATAAGTGAGACTTTTTCCAATTAATGACCAGACCTGAGTTCTTCCCGAAGGAGGTGAGGACATCGAACAAAACGATTAACGACTTACAAGGCGAGGTCGGGTACAACAATACATCGTCTGCGTAAAGCGAAATACGATCCTCGAGATCAGGGGCCCACTGGATACCCTTAATGGACGGTTCTCATCTAATCCATGCAGCAAGAGGCTCAAGAGCAAGAGCATACAGGAGCGGAGATAATGGACAACCCTGTCTCGTGCCCCTACCAAGAACGAAAGGCTCTGAAACCCGACCATTCACCACCACTTGCGCCAACGGTTCCTCATATAGGAGCCTGACCCAGCCAATAAAGCCAGGACCAAACCCAAACTTCGCAAGTACAGCCCACAAATACGGCCACTCCACTGTATCAAAAGCCATCGTGGCATCCAGGGAGGCCAAGATGGCCGGCTCACACAAGGACAAAGTCTTAGCGAGAACACCATGTAAACGTCGCAGGTTCAGGGCCGTATTCCGATGTGGAATGAACCCGGACTGGTCTGGGTGAATCAAGTCGCCAATTACCTTTATTACTCGATTAGCCAATAGCTTAGCAAGGATCTTGGGTTCCGCATTAAGGAGTGATATAGGCCTATAGGAGGCACAGCAGTCCCTTGGTTTCCCTTCCTTATGAATCACCACAATGTCGCAAGACGCTGATCACGGGGAAGGGAGCCACCATCTTGTGATTCCAGGAACATGTCACGAAGATATGGCGCAATTTTATCAGGGCACAGTTTATAAAGTTCAATGGGGAGACCATTAGGTCCCATCGCCTTACCTGAACAAATAGAGCGAATAGCAAGGGCTATCTCATCCGCAGTTATTGCAGCATCTAGGAACTCTCTATCAGAATCAGATAAGCTGGGCAATGCAATGTCGTGCAACAATAAATGGGAGTCTTCTTCCGGCCTATCAGATACGGGCGAATACACTTCTCGGAAATGTTCCGCAAAACTCTGAACAATCTCTTCGGATTCAGTCACACGCGTACAATTTACTTTCTCTATCACAGGAACAACACGACTGGCCCTCTCGTTTTTATCTAACCATGCTATCAGCTTGCCAGCTTTATCCCCGACATCGTACAATCGACCCTGCTGCTCCCTGCCCATAACTTTTGCGACGTCCGTAACCAGCGCCCTATAGTCAAGTTGCTTAAGACGCATAACATGTATCCTCTCACGGGTGACTCCCAATTCCAATTCACGCTCCAGTTCGACGATCTGTCTCGAGCCTAACCACCTCCTCGCGACTACTCTTCTTCGATCCAGCAATCAATGATAGCGCCTGACCTCGGATGACCGTCTTAAAAGCTTCCCAGAGCGATACTGCAGAGGTGACCGATCCCAAGTTCTCAACAAAATACTGGTCAAGCGACTTGACCAACTGCGAGCGGGTCTTAGGGTTACGGAGATACCACAGATTAATCGGGGCTACCCGTCCCTCTGACCCGATATTCACGTCTATCCTAATCCACAATGGAGAGTGGTCGGATATTCCCCGCACCAGGTGTCATACTCCAATTATGGAGGGGGCATGCGCTGCTGGTATTAAGAGGTAGTCAATCCTGGAAAGGCTACCATGTGCACCCGAGTGGAAAGTGTATTGATTCTGAGCTGGGTGTAACAATCTCCAACAGTCCACTAACCCCAATGTGTCAATAAAACCACTTAGCCAATTCTGTGACCCTGTAAGGTCTCTGGGTGGGTACCAATTGTCCCTGCCAGAGACGACCAAGTTGAAACCTCCGCCCATGACCAGAATTCCTTCAGGGAGTCCCAACACTAATCGCCCCAGGTCAGCAAAAGTTGTCGACTGTAGTCCCGGGGGGACGTAAACTGAGATCAAGGATATGGTTCTACCCTCCCACCGTCCAGTAAGGGCTACGTAACCCCCCCTATCATCTAGGTCTGTTGCATCTATTTTTAAGGGGAGGAACTTCCTAACTAGAATACCCACCCCTCGGGATCCAGAGGTGAACCCCGCATGGGCAACCATATGATATCCCCGCCGGTTCATGGCACGACAAGTGTCACCGAACGAATGCGTTTCTTGTAACAATACCACATCGGAGACAGTCTTGTCAACAATTGTAACACAACCCCTCGTTTTATCTTATCCCCCAACCCATTCACATTCCACCTCAGTAGTCTCCATCCCCTACCCCATCCCGAAAGTGAAAACAGATCCACCTCCCCTCCGTAACCAACATTCAAATCAGATGATAAGACAATACGTTGCCTTGCATTGAACCTAAACACACCCACTGAAACATCCTCCACCCTTGAACCAGAAACCCGTTACAACTCCCAGCACCCTGCACCCCTGCGTGAAACAAAATAACCACCCCAACTTGCAGTGTGCCTGTCGCCCTTATATCAAACAAGTCTACAAAAAGAAACCCCCTAGGAGGAAGAGAGTCAACCCATCGCCCCGCCACTCCCAGACATGACACATTAAATCCTACAGCCAAAGTCATCGTACCATTGCAGAGTCCTCAGTAAAGTTCAGGGGCCGGATACCATGTTTCTATTCCTGCTCCATCGGGCCACCTTCCGCTCCTCCAGAATGTTCCTCTCGGTCACATTGGTGCGGCAGAGTGTGAAGCCATTCTCCCGCATTCTCCGGCTGATCAAAAAAATATGTACGTTCCTTCAATTCCACACACAGTCTAGCTTGGAATAACATTGCGTATTTCAGTTCCATGTCACTCAATCGTCATTTGATGCCCAGAAATCCAAGTCTTTGTTTTTGGACTGCCTGTAAAATCCGGGTAGAGACTTACAGTGGTATTTTCATATTTTGTGGGTCTATTCAGCCGTGAGGCCTGCAGGATAGCGTCTCTATCCTGAAAATTAAAGATTCTGGCGATGAGGGGTCTCGGCGGGGCACCCACCTTCGGTTTACCGCCCGGTACTCTGTGAGCGCGTTCAACTGCGAAAAATTTGCTCAGACCCCTGGGAGCGAGGTGTTTAGTAATAAGATCTTCCACAAACAGATCAGCTTCCGGATCTTCTGACTTTTCCCGGACTCCAATAATGTGTACGTTGTTATGCCGGGCCCTCCCTTCAAAATCCTCCAACCGGCACGCAAAAAGATCATTTGAGGTCCGCAGGTTGCGAACCTCCGTCTGCAAGTTGGATACATCGCCCGTTAGGCTGGAAGTTTTCAGATCTAAAGATTTGACCTTTTCATTAGTTTTTGATAAATCCGTGCGGATCAAATTCACATTGATCGAAACTGTGTCCAGCTTGTGGGTGAGAGTCTCAAATTGCTGGACGGCTTGCAAAGTCAATTCCGCCGATGAGGAGGGATCCTCCTTAGTACCATCTAGTGATCTGCTCGGTCCACCAGGGGATCCTTTAGAGTGGGCATACCGATCCATTATGTTTGCTTGGGTATAGGTACCCGGCCGAGTGGCCTTGGATTTCTGCTTGTCGCCATCAGGCTTAGTCGCCATTTCAGACAAGATTGCCTTCCACAGTATCGTCTCTTGAGAGAAATGGTTGCGATCAAAGTGTCCGCAGCAACCAGAGGACACAGTCTGTCCGGGCCCAGTATCCGATGCCAGGATATCGCCTAATGATTGTTAAGTCATCAAAAAAAAAGCGTCTGCTGGTAGCGGGCTTCACTTTCAGAGAGGGTCCGAGTGGAGCCCCGAAAAACGAAAGTGAAAGTACAAGCCTGTGATTCCTCAGGCTGCTGTTGTTCAACTACTGCCCGGGAACCATGCCAACTCGAGCTCCGGGCATCTCCGGGCATCTCCGATGGGCAGGCCGCAATATTCAAATCGCTGTTATTCCGGTTCCCGAAGTCCGTTTCAAATTTGGACACATGTGTTCTCCTCAGCTATGGCTCGTCTTCAATAACCCATCAATGTAATCAGGATAATTTTCAGGATAGATGCGGGAGGTTGCGAGGGTCTCAGGAGCCCTGTGTTCACGCGACCATCTTGGTTGCGCGATGCTCCTCCTCTCAAATTGTAAATTTAATGATTTACATTACATTGTGCACACCTCTGTTCCATCATGCTTTCAGGAATGGTGAACCTGCAACCAAAGACAGTTTTTCTCCCAAACAGGATTCCCCTATGCCAGTGGGTAAGTCAAAGTTTCCTAGTGCTTCCCCCGTCCTACTAGCCCCCTGTGAGTGGCAGCCTAAATAAGACCTTAAGTCTTGGGTTTATTCAGGAATTTTGTTATTAAGCAATGAATATTTTTTCCACAACCTTTACCACATTAAGGCCCAGCTTGACTAAACTTTGATGCAAAACAACCCAGAAAGGGAAGGTGCTGTACAGCCTTGAGTCAATAGGAGAGAGCAGAAGTGTACTATGTCCATTAAGATAAGGTGCAGTTGATGGTCTAACAGCCCTTTATAAAGCCTTCAAACAACAGCTCGCTCCACAACTCCTCTCTCTATATAACGAGTCCTTAAATACCGATGAACTACCACCCACGCTCCGCGAGGCGGTCCTCACCATATTATTGAAGCCAGGAAAAGACCCAAATAAATGTTCGTCTTATCGACCTTTGTCACTGTTAAATCTTGATAACAAGATCCTTGCCAAAGTACTGGCCAATAGACTGGCATTGTTGATGGAGCAGATTGTCTTGCAAGCTCTGTCGGTCTTTGTCCCACACCGCTCTACCTCCCTCAACCTAAGGTCGGTTTTTGCAGTACTCAATAAGATTGGCCCAGAAACGCCAGCGTGGGTGGCAGTCTCGATGCTGAGAAGGCTTTTGACTTGCTCGAGTGGATATTTCTAAGAGCCGTCTTAGCAAAGCTGGGAATACCCCCCCTTTCTAGCATTAAATATGCTGTTATACACTAAAACCACAGCTCACCTCAGGATAAATGGAGCCCTCACGGACCCCATTTCTATATATCGTGGCACCAGGCAGGGATGTCGCCTCAGCCTGCTGCTTTTTATCTTTGAATGGACCCTCTAGTCAGGTCACTGTAGGACAACTAAGCCCATAGGGGATTACAACACACACATGTCCCATTTTTAATATCGCTGTATGCAGATGACATTGTACTGTTTGTGTGCCACCCAGAAGACAATATGCCCCCCCCCCGGAAGACAATCTGCCCCCCACTCATGCAGGACATAGCTGAATTTGGACTGATCCCTGGGCTTTGCATTAACTAGACAAAATCTGTGCTCTTTCCACTCACTGATGCCAGCCAACCCCCATCAATGGAGCCCCCTTCGATGAGCTGCAGACAGTACCAAATACCTGGGCATTCATCTACACAGGGATAGGAAATAGGTCCTCCAGTGTAACTATGGGCCAGCAGTGGGCGCCCTATGTACACAAGTAGACAGATGGATAAAACTACCTCTATCACTGATGGAGTGAGTGGTCATTATTAAAATGGGGGTACTGCAACACTTTATATATCTGTTCACTAATATCCCCATTCCACTGCCAAATACCTTTTTCAGTAACCTCCGTAGCATATTACTGCGGCTGATATGGACTGGGGCCGCCCTCGGGTGCAATGGGAGACACTGACACTGCCCTATGAGGGGGGAGGCCTTTGGGTCCCTGACCTCCCTCTTTATTACCTTGCGGCCCAACACCACTACACGTACCACTGGTACAACCCAGATGTACGCATTCCATATCTGTGCCCAGAGCACGCTCAACTGGATGGCCTTCTTCATTCCCAGATATTACCCCGGGGTATACCGTTGGACACTTAGGATATTCAGACAGTGTCTATGACCTGCTGGGTGTGGTGCAGGCTATGGCGCATGCTGCCGGGGAGCCTCTTTAACTTCGATTAAATCCCTGTTTCGGATAACCTGTGAGTCCCCCCTACTAGTGACCCACAAGTTAAACACACACTGGACAAACACTCAATACTCACCCTGGGTGACTTCTTACCGGACGGCCATGCCTTACAACTAGCAGATAACACACCTACACGAATTGTATCCTACATGGATCTCTTTGTCCTCAAAAGGCTTTGGAGTTCCCTCAGATCCCTCATACCCACATACCAACTTCCACTGGATGACTTCCCGCCTCTGTCACTGGTGAATAAAGCATCAGATGGTGGACACATGACATCTAAGCTCTACCATGCTTGCATGGCCATGAAACCAGATATTACCACCAGGATACGGGAAGTCTGGGAGAGAGAGCTAGGAGTCCTGATTACTGACCACATATGGGGCTATTGCTGTTTACAAATAAAAATGATCTCTATAAGCCCCAGACACAAGTTGATACACTTCAAATATCTACGTAGGTACTGTCTTACCTCAAAAGACATCACTAAATTCAACCCTACCAGGCCTGATAATTGCATAAAATGTCAAGTCCCCCGGGCAGACGTTTTCCACCTCACCTGGACGTGCCCAATGATTGCTGGCTACTGGGAGAGTGTATATAGGCAAATTACCGACATGACTGGGTGCAAGCTGACCCCTAACCCCATGACTGCCTTACTGGGAAAAACCCATAAAGTCTCTAAGGGGATCTGCTGACTAGTCTCTTTGGCGATGTTGCTTGCAAGAGGGAGATATCCCATAGATGGGGGAAATAGACCTCCCTCTGTTAAAGACTGGCTCGAGAGCATGAGCAGATGTGAGAGCATGGGAGGAGTCTATGCCAGCTTGCAACACCCCCACCCCTTGCTCCGGAGCTATCTGGCACTGCTTCCATGAGTATCTTCATACTTCAAACCAGGGCTTAAGGGAGACCCCCCCAGTCCCTATAATTCTCCTCTTAGACCTGCCATTGCATACCCAGACATGCAACCTAAATGTGACATTGCAAGTGCTGTGTTTTGTTGCCTCTCCTGAGACCTTACATGTTATTTTACAATTTCTGCATGAACACCACGCTTTGTGATTGGAAGAGATACACTATCTGTATTGTGTACTTCCAGATGTGACTGTATTTCGTTTTAGAACAAAAAAAAGATAATTCTTCTCTCTTGTAGAGCTGGCATACTCCTAGCTGCGTCTCCCCTAACAGAGGCAGCCTGTGCTCCGACGTAAGGGTACTTGAGATGTAGTCAAAATAGTTTTTGTGCATGATGGAATATCTTCCTGTACAAAGAACTATTCTTAGATGAATATTCTTCTTTGTATGTTTGCCGCATAATCCAGTACACATGTAGTAAGGAGGACAAAGTAAGATATTTTTCCTTGTTACACCAGCCTTACCTCCATTCTGATGCAAACCCATGTGTACTGACTTTAGTAAATGAGTTGGCATCAGAATACATGAGTGAATGCACATGAATCCCAGTGCTCCATCCATGTAAGGCCTCCCTGATGTAAGGTAAAGCAAGGCAGCGCTTGTATAGTAAATACTGAAATTGAATTTGCTTTGGCTGCATCAAAAAAGTGACACAGCCTGATGCAAAATCTTAGTAAATATAAGCCTAAATTTGGAATGGTGACAACACAACTATTCAACTGGGAGTGGCCATATATAACACTAAGGGACTGAGGTTCAGTCATAGCGATATGGCAACCAAAGAAAGAACAAAATAAAGGTGCTCAAAAGCACTTTGAGACATGGACCAGAATCTTTCCAGCGGCATCTTCAGCATCACCTTATATGTTGACTGGTCCCTTCTCATTGAGATGCCCGGTAAGCAGTGTCTTGTTACTTACCAGTAATCTTCATTACCCCGATTAGGGTCTTCCCCGTCCCAGTCCTTACTAAGTGAGGCAGTCCTGCCTCCACCCAGCCAATCACAACGCCAGTATGTTTAAACCACATAAGCCCCGCCCACCTACCACCATGCCTGTTATCAACAAGACTCCGACACAAACACAGCAGGAGGGATGGTCGAGGACTGGGACCGGGAGGACCCTAATCGGGGTAATGAAGATTACCAGTAAGTAACAAGACATTGCCCCCTCATGGGTCCTCCCTGTCCCAGTCCTTACTACGTGAGGAACTCACAAGTTGAGAACTAATAAAAAAAATGCAGGACACCAGGGATCCATGCAGAGTACAAAACTTTAAGCAATAAAAGATCAATGAACAACAAAGTTCAAGAAGCCAACAGAAAAACTGTCAGCAGAGGTATGTAAAACATCAAGCCTATAATGTCGCACAAATGTGTGATGAGACGGCCAAGTGGCTGCCCTACAAATCTCTTGGATAGAGACCCCCGCCGCCTCAGCCCAGGAAGCAGACACAGAACTCGTCAAACGACCCTGCACATGAGACGGAGGAGGCAAAGCCAAAGACTTGTAGGATTGGAAGACCGCCAAACGCACCCACCGATTGATCGTGGAAGTGGAAACCTTCTTCCCTTTAGCCACACCCCCACAGGAGACAAACAGGGCAGGAGAAATCCGGAACCCCAGGTAATGTTGGAGATAAATATGGAGAGCCCTGCGAACATCCAAAGAAGAGGGAACAATGGAATCCCCCTCAGCAGGCAAATCAGGAAGAATCACCTCCTGCTGTAAATAAAAATTGGAAGAAACCTTAGGCAGGAAGGCCGGATCAAGCCATAAAATGACCTGATCTGGACGGAACTGCAAATAAGGACACGAAATGAGCAAGGCACCCAACTCACCCAACCGGCGAGCGGAGGTAATGGCCAACAAGAAAGCCGCCTTAGCGGACAGCCACAACAAATCAGCCTCCATCAAAGGCTCAAAAGAGGGCAACTGTAGATCCCACAAAACAGTAGGTAAACCCCAAGAAGGAACGAGAACAGGAGAAACTGTCCGACGAAGCCGAAAAAGTCTAAGAAGCCGACTAACCAATGGGGCAACACCCTCCAAGGAGGCCCCAGGACCCCGACAAGCACGAACCGCCGCCCACTGAGCAGACAACGTGGAAGGGGAAAGGCCTTTCAAAAAACCATCTTGGAGAAAGTAAAACACAGAAGTAGGAACCCCAAGTATAGGATACACCGCATGAGAAGAACACCAAGAAACAAAAGAACCCCAATGATGACCAAAGCACTTAAGGGTAGAAGGGTGTCGAGACAAGTTGATGTCACGAGCCACCACAGACGAACAGCCAAAAGACTCCAACGTCAACCGCTCAAGAGCCAAGCCGTCAGTTGCAAACGACGAAGACGAGGCCGAGAAAGGAGCGGAAACTGAAGAGGAGACGGACACAAAGGAAGCCGGACAAACTGACCCTCCGCCAGCCGCAACAGGAGAGGAAACCAAAGGCAGGGAGGCCAGAAAGGAGCAATCAATAGGACCAAAACCTTCTCCCCCCGAACCTTCTGCAGCACCCTCGGGAGGAAGGGAATGGGAGGGAATGCATACAGAAGACTGTTAGAAATGGGATCTCTGGCTGGCCAAGGCTTGCGACAAAGTCAGTCAGAGACCACTACTCTAAGTCAGGGCAAGGGAGTTACACGCCAAGATAACCCCTGCTCACCCCGTTGGTAACGTGACACGAGCAGTAGGGCTAAACTCAGAGGCTATGTAAGTTAAGCTTTTGCGCGCGCACCCAGCAATAACACCCAAGGCCCACCACAAAGGAAACTCCACACAAGGTTATATATAAAAATAGCCTTTGTATTGTAAGAAACACATTAGATAAAAATACACTCTTTACAATGTGCCAACAGGCACGGGCAGAATTTACAGGGGATATATGTACAAGACAGGGCCACATGGACCACTGTCGGGAATAGCACTTTTAAAACTATACTTGTTAGAAATCGCACTTTGTAGATCATAGAATAATAATCACTGTAGTATAAAATAGCAACTGTAGCACGCAACCAGTAATCACTGGTAACAGATAAGTACCACCTACGCAACCCTAACCACCTTAGGAGAATATTACGCAGGGAACCTGGACTTCACTAGCAACACCTGTTCTAGAAAGAACAACCACCTAAGTATCACCATACAGTTAAACCTCGTGATTAAGAATAAGAAACTCATGTGAATAAAACATGAAATAAAATATGAAGAAGTTTGACGCAATTTTAGTTTAAACTTTATTGGCACCAAATGCATTGGATATAAAAACGGATTTCGTTTTATTGAGGTTGTGCTCAGAAAGCTGGCGCTTATCCTAGGCGCCACGGACAGTGTTTTGATTACCACACCTTCTCGTCAGGGGGTGATATCTTTGATGCACACCACAGACTTGTTCACCTAATTTACAAACGTGGAGTGCGTGACCCGTACCCTTAATACATGATGCATCACAACATTCAGAGGTGTAGGGAAAGAAACACATGATGTATAAACATACATTCAGCGGTGTAGGAAAAAGCACATGATGCATAAAAACACATTCAGAGGTGCAGCAAAAAACAATTGCGTGGAAATTACATATGCCACAACCTGTGACTGTCCCCAGGCCAACTGACCTCTCTGGGGCTAGGACGCCCTGTGTCCGCAATGTCAGGGGCCTAAACGGAGCAGCTGGCCACTATGTGCTGGGCAGCTGTGGAGATTATATTGCCAACGCGGTGGAGTCCCTCTCGGGGAACTCAAACTCACTAAGATGCCGCCTGAGCCTCTCGTGGGCTCCCAAACAAAGCAATGCGCCCGGAGCCTCTCTGGGCTCTTCAACACATATGCCCGGTCGTTGGAGTCCCTCCCTGGGGGACTCGAACTCAAGTAAGGCCCCAGCAGCCGAGGAAAAAGCCCACAAGGAATCAAAAGTGACATCCGAGAGGAATTGTGACAAGACCTCCATTTGAGCCAACACAGGAGTATGGTCCCCCTAATCCTGAAGACAGTCAAACAGTTTCTCAAAATCCTTAAGCAAGACCTGCGAAGCATAGGCCGCATAAGTGCTAGCACGCACCCCAAAGTGAGAAGCGGCGTAAAAATGCTTGAGAGCAGACTCCACCTTACGCTCCACCGGGTCAGACAGGGAAGCCTCCTCTGAGGACAAAGAGGAAGAAGAGGTGGAAGCCATAGAGGACAAAAGAGAATTAACCTTTGGAATCCCAGGAAACTGGGAATCAAAGTTCGCCAGGCGATACCGCTTCCCCAGGAATCGCGGAATACCCTGCTTATCCACCTCAAGCCACTCCTTTGTGAGGATATCCTTCAGGACATCATGGAGGGGGAGGTCATCGACCACAGAGGAACTATACTGAGTGCAAAATCCCTCCTAAGCCAGGGATTTAGGGTCAAACCCAAGCACCTCTCAAATATGAACCAGCATGTCAGAAAAAACCTTGCCCTGGACGTACTTTCACTTGGGGGAATTGTCCATGTCTTCCTCATCATCCTTAGCCCGCTTAGCTGCAGGCTCCAGCAGCGCAGACTGGACCGCAGAATTAATCAGGTCCTGCAAATCCGCCCTAGAAATCTGCAGGATCTCATCCACCTGCAGATCCTGAACATTATTCTGCTTTGAAATCGCCTTAGCAGGCACAGGTGAAGAAGCCCCTTCACTCATGGCGAGAAATCCAGTCACAAACTAACAGGAACTCACCACATAACCAAAGGAAGTGCCCAGAAACCCCCAATAAATACTGCCCCCAATCACCCAATCACACAAAGGTGAGACAGGCGAAAGAAATAAAAAAGGGCAGCCCTGTAGTCTCCACCCACAGCCATAGATCAAAAGATAATGGCCGCAGGGTCCGGACGCTGCACAAGAGCCCCAGCGCCGGAATGACCCAGGGCCAGGAAACCAAAAAACTTCCCGCCCCTGACCCCAGAACAGGAGCACAGTCTACCAGAATACCGGAGCGGCCGCGCTGAGAAAACAACAAGGAAAACAATGCAGAAATATATAACTGCAATTTCAAACACTCACAGCACCGTCCTGAAGAAAATCCAGACCAGGAACCGGGAGCACTAGCGTTCCGACCGCAGTCGGAGCAGAAAAAACCAGGCATGGTGGTAGGTGGGCGGAGCTTATGGAGTTTAAACATACTGGCGTTGTGATTGGCTGGGTGGACGCAGGACTGCCTCACGTAGTAAGGACTGGGACGGGGAGGACCCATGAGGGGGTAATGTATACTTACTGGCGTTTTTATCCATTTACAAATACAATTTTCTGTTCTCTGAAGAGGCCAATCAGATATATAAACACATTAAAATCTCATAACTAAATAAATAAATCAACTCAAACATTGCCTTTTTAATGTAGCTATTTTCACACGCCTTCAAAATATGCATATCGCCTTGCCCCCTATCGAGTTCAGTTCAGCATCTCTCAGCCTTGATGTGAGAACAACGGGGCAGATCAATAGCCTCAAAATAGTTGCCTTGCACGCAAATATTCTCTGCTGTTTCTGCGTTTGTTTTTAAGTGTTCACCAGAGAGCCTTTGCCTGTTCAGAGACCCAGTAAAGAGTGTGTTGGCAGGCGCAGTACAGAATGTGAGTGTGGGCTTCCAATTCGAGACTGAAACCATAGCTTTATGCCAAATCTTCTTGAGCTCAGCAGCAGAAAAACGTCTTAAAAAACAAAGGAGTCTACTTGCGAAAAGGCAAATCTAACAAAGGACTGCAGTGAGAGAGAGAGAGAAACTGTTTATTTAGACCGTGGTCTTTAAACAATGAGATCGAAATGCATCACATCAATATCAAAACCATACAAAATTTATAAAATCAGGCTGTTACTCTCCATACCGCTTTCTATATGTTATACCAAATTTAAAAAGAAAAGGCATTCTATGGGTAGCACAGACATAAAATCGTTAAGATGAATTTTAAAACACATGCTATACATAATAAAACTGGAAGATATTACATTAAAAACAGGCAATTTCGATATGTTTCTCATTACAGTACTATCTGATATCTTATGGGCTTGCAATCCCTCGTAACTTAGCTTTTACTTATATCTATCAATATAGGTTCCTCAATTTGATTTCTTTTGTTGTTCCTGTGCTAAGCGATTCACCTTTTTCAGAAAGTTCCCAAGTGCAATTGCTATTTCCAGATTTTCCATTCCTATCAATAAGTTCGTCGCTTGTACACGTCTTATGCCATGTTTTATAAATAAAGGTCGTAAGAACCGTTTTCTTACTTCTAGACATGTCAAACAGTCAAGTAGTATGTGCAGCATTTCACACTTGGCCCCCAGGCCATATTTACATATACCATCTGGATATAACATTTCTGCCTTAACTCTCCCCTCCATTAGCCAAGGGATGGTGCCAATTCGGATTTTCAATATCTCCCACCTAAATGCGTAATTTGGCAGGGTTTCTAAGTATGGGTACCCAGTCTCGTTTTCTCATGATTCTATCATATTTACCACTGATTTTTTGTTTCTTAGATATCCTATATCCTGCCTTCTGGAGTACTCTCTTCCTTGTACTCTGAGTGCACTCTTCGTGAACTCTACATCTAGAGAGTTTTCTTTTACTCCCACTTTTAGATTTCCAATTATTTCCTTTATGACTGCAGTGCCCAAAAGCTCATATTAAACCTGTAGCCTATGTAGAAGCAGAGAGTAAATTCAGATTTGAGCTATGATTAAAAGTAGCACCTATTTATCTGGCAATCTAGCGTATTGTTTTGTATTGTAATTGCATTTATGTAGCGTTTACTACCCCTGACGAGGCGTTGAAATGCTTTTTGGGCGAGCAGCGCGTTGCTCCAGAACCCATAAAGGATTAGTGGTGAATTAGTGTAGTGAAATAGGAAAGTAATTTGAGTGGTGGAATATTGCATTTTTTTTTTCTTCTTTACATGGCTGCTGGGTAAATAGCAGAGTTCATACACAGTTTTGCAGGTGTCCATGTAAGTAGTAAAGAAAGATTTCACTTGGGCAGGGCACTGACTAAATAGCTGAGATTATTTGTTATTTGTGTGACAGCAGGTTAAATAGTCGAGATTAAATACTATTTGGCCAGTAGATTGATAAAAGTTCACATTATGTACTATTGGGCAGGCAGGCATAAATAGCCACGTCCAAGATTAAATTCTTTGGAAGAGGAATTTTTAACCTCATGCCCTATGTCAGCACCTCCACACATATTCTTGAAAACTGTATTTTTCGCCTCATTAACAAGCAGGGGCAATGTCAGCATGTTTGGCTTTATTGTGCTGCATCCTGCCCTCTCACATGCACAGCACTCACTCACCTGGGAGGAGTCTTTTACCTGTGAGTACCATGAATAGGAGCCGAAGCCAAGAAAGATCATCTGCCTGCTCTAGTGTGATGGAACATGGACACAACCAAGAGGGCATAAGAAGAGGAATAAAGCATGTGAAAGGGAACTTAGGTCTGAAGATGACAGCTGAGATAGTGAGGACCAGTGCCAGCAAGTGCCTTGTGCACCATGCACAGTGTGTTAACGAGATCAGTTTATTCACTCATAACCTGTGAGGAAGTCCAAGTGGGAAGCATGCAGAGGTAAAATAAGTAATAGACATGGCAGATGTATTTTGCACAATCTGAAGATTACTGATATGATATTTAAGTAAGCCAAGCAAGACAGCATTTCTAAAATCCAAACAGGATGAGATAGCTGTCTGGATCACCAAGCTATTCCCTTCAACTCAGAAGCAAGAAAGAATTTCCCTTAAACTCTTAAAAAGGGACTGGCATGTACTAGTATTCTGGTTGACATGTGGTCGGAAGGTAAGCTCAGCATGGATAGTAACACCGCCTTATTTGGTCATAGTAGAAGGGGCAGAAGGTGACCTAAAAGATACTGGCTACCAAATGAAGGTCCAAAGCTAAGCATGATGCCCTTGAACCAACAGCTTTGTTGTGTCTGTATTCAGCCTTAAAATGTTACTGGCTGTCCAACATGTGACTGAAGGAATACATTCCCAAAGTTAAAGGGGAAAGACAGAATTGCTAGCACTTTGATGTACCAGGAACTGAGTATGAGTAGCATAGTCACAAAAGTAAAGCCAGATGAAAGAATTAACTCAATCAAAAGGTTTAAATAAACATTAAAGAACTCCATAGAGTCCAGGATTGGTCTTAATTAATACATCGCCAATGTTTTACTTTAAAAAAGTCCTTTAACACAACTAAATACTAAACATAAAATTGCAAATGTACACTTTACAAACGAGACCTCTCTAGCACTACCTGAACTGAAATTCTTCCAAATAGTGTAATCATCCCCAATCGCTCAAGATAGAACCCAGGCAATTTCGAGCGGCGTTTCCAGTCCCGATTCACTCAGCACCAATACCACAGAGTTTTCACTACCCGCGGTTCGGAGTTTGATTAACCACGGCTCAGAGACGGACACGCTCTGGTACTGTCTAATTGACGGCGCGGTCCTTCGACCGATTCCTTTATATTCAACCAGCAATTTTGAAAATTATATCTTACAGACACCCCCTAGATGAAAGAAACTTTCTAGATGACATTGTTAGTCTATTTGCAACTCTAACAATTCAGGTTGCCTGCCCCCACCTCTTTGGTCCTGAAGAAGACCCCACAGCAAGGGCACTACTAATCCCTGCTTTGATTAGAGGGTCGAAACGTCGACAACCACCTTCCTTGTGTCAACTTCACGCCACCATTATAACATTGACTGTATTTTGTGAAGTATGCCGTCTTGATTTAACTGCCTAATTTTTGGCTATTTTGGTTTTGTATAACATTGTCAATATAGTTTTGCTAAATTGACTGATTTTACTGTCACTAATACCTTTCATCTCCACATCCTCACTTGATCACCACCTCCCTCCACTCTCCTCCCCTGGGGCACTGTACAACCGCTAACTGCGCTTGACAATTTGTTGTGTATATTCATTATACCTTATCCCATTGTGAATTAAAACAGTGTGGATCCATTCAGTGTTTTGGAGATTAATTCTGTGATTTGTGTATATTGTTCTACGCTCACACTGGGACCCCTTCCTCCTAGTACCTACAAGATAGAACCCAAGCCTATCTTTTTTGCCCACTATGCCACCTCAAATAAGACCTGGCAATATGTAATTTAACCTTCACTCTGCTCCAATAGGAACGGTCCAAATCTAACCACCAAATCACGTCCTCTCTGAACCAAAACACAAGCAACCCAAAATCAATTTCAGCCATTTTGGGCTTCTTCAGTCAGCGTCAGCTTGGTTTCAGTGGCACAGTGAGCATCAAGCCCATGTCTGAGCATACATTTTAACACTTAGTGCATTATATCAAATGTGCAAAAGTAATGGAAGGGATGCTTGCCAACTGTTTACCCACTGGCAATGGTTCAAAGTATCCTTCCAGTCCATTGTTTTTGCCCACTATGCCAACTCTTATAAGACCCAGTCATATGGAAATTAGCCTTGGTTGCTCCAGTAGGAACAGTTCATCCTGACTGTCACGCCAGGCACTCTCTGAACCAACACAATCAACTCAAGACCAGTTTCGGCCGAGTTGAGCCTCTGTAGATCAGACCAAGTCATATACATTTTAGTCATGCTCCAATAAGAGCATCCATCCCAAACTACCAGCCCAGGTACTTTCTAAACTGGAACACAAGCAACCCAAGACCGGTTTTGGTCTACTTGGCCTCTTCAGTTGTGTGTGGCTTGTTTGCAGTGACACAGTCAGCATGGAATCAGGGTAATGAGATAGAGCAGTCCATAGCTGACTCATATTTGCTTTAATGCCTACACAATTAACTACTATAATCACAATGACAAATATTCACAAGATTTAATTTTGAATTAAAAATTAGAACCCAGAGTGCAAATCGCTTATCATAAAGAAATATCACAAGGGGCAGCTAATCCTTTAATTGTAGCTTGTTCCCAGCATCAGCTTTAATCATAAAAACAAAAATGCTTCTATATGAGCCTATTAGCAAATATAAGGCTTTTATCAATTCATTCACAATGAAAAGTTACAGGACTACTGCCAATCTCATCCCATTTAATAATCCATAATTCAAGCATGTGGCTTTAACTTGAATATAAACATAGCCAAGCTATCTCTCCTTAGAGCAATCAATTAAACAAGTTATGCGAACCCAACTATACTTTGACATGAACATTAACTCTCCTTCTGAAACCCCAAACACTTATTGTGACTATAAGTAAAAAAAAGGAATTTTTGTACTACGTCCATTCCTATTACAGTTGTCAGCAAATTAACAATGTAAAGTAATGTGCATTGTATTTGTCAAATACATCAAAATGTAAAGCCTATTTCCATGGTATTCCTCATGGAGTTTACAATGTAAAAACAATATTTTTTTGCATTTGTCAGAGTTCACAATGTAAAACCCATTGCACCTGCGTTTGTTAGCGGTTTCACAATATAAAACTCCTGCCTTTGATGTCTGGCAAGGAGTTCCCAATGTAAAAACTGGTCCTATTGTATATGCCTGGGATTTCATGGTTTATAGCTACTCTACTTCATATGGGTTTTGGCCATCAGTTCAATGTAAAACCCATTCCTATAATAGTTGTCAGAGAGTTCACAGTGTGAAACCCTTCCTGCTGTATTAACGTGAGGTCACACCATTCAAAGCTGCTTCCCACTGTATTTGATCTGATGTCTACATTAACAATGTCTCTATTCACTGCGAGCAATAGAAATACTTCTTAGGCAAAATTAGCACAACTATTTTTCAATCAAATACTTGTAGAGAATAAGATAAGCGTATGGGTGGAGCCTGCTTCATACATATCTTTTTTCTGGTGTTTATACAAGTCACACTATGGAGGCAGGCCTAAAAGCCAATGAAATTCCATAACATAAGGTTTGTCAGAGGGGATAACCAAAACAATTTCCTTCTGTAGCAGTCTAATGGGATCCATGTTGGAAAATATTTGTCTTTACACTTTAACACTGTGCAATAACGGTCCAGCCAAAAATACCAATTCAATCACTGACAATCACTGACACTTGTAAAGCGCGCTACATACCCGTAGGGTCTCAAGGCGCTGGGGGGGGGGGGTGCCGCTACTGCTCGAACAGCCAGGTCTTCAGCTTCTTCCTGAAGGAGAGGTGGTCTTGGGTCAGGCGCAGGTCGGTCGGGAGGGAGTTCCAGGTCTTGGCGGCCTGGTAGGAGAAGGACCTTCCTCCTGTAGTTGTTCTTCGGATGCGGGGGACGGCGGCGAGGGCGTGGTTGGCTGATCGGAGGTGGCGTTTGGGAGCGTAGAAGTTGACTCGGCTGTTGAGGTAGCTCGGGCCTTGGTCGTGTAGGGCTTTGTGTGCGTGGGTGAGGAGGCGGAAGGTGACTCTCTTGCTGACGGGGAGCCAGTGGAGGTCTCTCAGATGTCCGGAGATGTGGCTGGTTCGTGGGATGTCGAGGATGAGTCTGGCTGAGGCGTTTTGGATCCGCTGGAGTCTCTTCTGGAGCTTGGCGGTGGTGCCGGCGTAGAGGGCGTTGCCGTAGTCCAGTCGGCTGGTGACGAGGGCCTGGGTGACGGTCTTCCTGGTCTCTGTGGGGATCCACCAGAAGATCTTCCGTAGCATGCGTAGGATGTTGAAGCACGACGAGGAGACGGCGTTGACTTGCCTGGTCATGGAGAGGGAGGAGTCCAGGATGAAGCCCAGGTTGCGTGCATGGTCTGTCGGTTTGGGTGCGGTGCCCAGGGCGGGAGGCCACCAGGAGTCGTCCCAGGCGGAGGGTGAGGAGCCCAGGATGAGGACCTCCGTCTTGTCCGAGTTCAGCTTCAGGCGGCTGGTCGTCATCCACTCGGCTACCTCTTTCATCCCTTCGTGTAGGTTGGCTTTGGCGGCGGCGGGGTCGTTGGTCAGGGAGAGGATCAGCTGGGTGTCGTCGGCGTAGGAGATTATGCTGAGGTTGTGTTTGCGTACGATGGCCGCGAGGGGGCTCATGTAGACGTTGAAGAGGGTGTTAACATCTGCATATCACAGTAAATAATTTAGGCTTATTGCTTCTGTCATAACTTTTCATGTAAAACAGATCAGACCTGTGACATTTGAAATACCTCTTGTCAAAGGACCAATCAGGCTTGCAACCTTCATTACTAGCATACCTTCATTACAAGCCCGTCTGCGCCCTTCCGCACACAGGCCGCGACCAGTGCCAGCCATGCTGCCAATCCTGCTCTGGCTCGATACGTCTACTCTAGTGAGGAACTTATTCAGGTAGGCCAGCAATCTTGCTTGGTCAGCCAGTCTTTAGCAACCACCAATAGTCCAACGGTGTTATTCTGCGGTTTGCTCAATGTTAGGTCCTTGTGTAAACATCATTTGGAAATATCACTCCTAATCGATTTTCAGGGTTTGGATGTGCTGTTTCTCACGGAGACCTGGACAAGAGCTGACAGTGGGGTGGAGCTTGGGCTGGCCTGCCCCCCTGGCTATAAGATCAGGCATAATCCCCAAGCGGGTGGCAGAGGAGGAGGAGTGGGCTTTATTTTCAGGGAGACACTCGGTCTGACAGAGTTTGAGGTCAAAAACGTTCAAGGTATTGAACTGATGGGCTTCTCGCTTACAGGTCATAAGGGAGTTCTGTACTCTGGCCTGCTCTGTTATAGACCACCTGTTAGTGCCACGACAGTTCCACACGATCTGGTGGATCTCATCTATGACCTTTCAAACACTCATGCCAGGCTCATGGTTTTAGGTGACTTTAATCTCTGGCCGAATGGCCCCTTGGATACAGCATACAAAGATCTATGCCAGGCCTGCAGCAACATCCATCTTCAGCAGCTGGTGCTCTCCCAAACTCATTTGAAGGGCCATATCCTGGATCTGGTCTTTGCTGAAGACACCTGGGTCAAGATCGGGGATATAACCGTTCAATGTTGGACTGACCATGCCCTTATCCAATTTTCATTACAACTTCCTAATGACTCTTTTATAGATAACTGCGTAGGTAACACCAAACTTAGAAGACAGTGGTCTAGATTTTTTAAATGCTCTACTTTGCCTGCTTTGCTACCTTGTGGTTTTACCCTGGAGAAAGAAGTAGCGGACAGCTACCAGAGCCTTTGCCAACGGATTACAGAATCTTTAGATAAAATGGTCCCATTGAGGAAAGCAAAGGATAGATTCCAACAGGCTGCCCCTTGGTACTCTAATGAACTTCTTCAGCTGAAACGACGCTGTAGACAAGCTGAAAGAACTTGGAGGAAGCACTATCTTGAGGCAGATAAAATTATTTTTAAACAATCACTTCTGGGCTATAAAGCACAGATAAAATGCGCCAAAGCCAGGTACCTCGAGGACACATTGGCACATGCAGCTAACAAGTCGCAAACCCTTTTTAAAATCGTTAATAATCTCTCTAACCCTGCCTGTGCCACTAATAGCATTCCTGCTTCGCAGGAAAAATGCGATTCCCTGGCCTTTACTTTTGAAGACAAGATTACCACTATTTTGAGTGGTCTCTCTGCTTCTAGTACTCTTAACACCCAGTCCACCTCCGAGCCACTGTCCATTTTGACTCCAGCTGACACCAGGGAAGTTATTGCCCACCCAACGCTGTCCAGCTTCACCCTTCCTTCCTACGAGGATTTCTTTATCTTGGCCAACTGTGTCTCATCGGGCTCTCCTTTGGACCCGTTGCCACACAAGTTTTGGAAGCTGTTTCAAGAGGAGCTTTTTCCTCCTCTATATTCTATTTGCTGCCAGTCGCTCAGCACTGCCATGGTTCCTGATAGCTGGAAACTGGCAGTGGTATCTCCATTACTAAAGAAAGCCACACTGGACCCCCTCTGTCCTGCGAATTACAGGCCCATCTCTTTATTGCCCTTTCCAATTAAAATCTTGGAAAAATATGTCACAAAATCTCTGTCTAGCTTTATAGAGACAAATGCCTGCTTAGATGTAGCCCAGTTCGGCTTCCGGCCAGCTCACGGTACAGAATCTGCACTGGTGGTGGTTCTGGACGATCTTCGTTCGTGTGTCGACAGTGGCCAAGCGTTTATTGTGCTGCTCAACATGTCGGCTGCGTTCGACACGGTAAACCACTCTACTCTAATCAGTAGATTGGAAGAAAATGGGGTGGTTGGCCTGGCCAGGGATTGACTTGTCTCTTACCTTCACAATAGGCATCAAGTGGTGGCCTTACCTCCATTTAGGTCCGGCTCCAGAAAGGTGGGGCAAGGAGTGCCCCAGGGGTCAGCAATCAGCCCCATTTTGTTTAACCTTTATCTTTGCCCCCTGATTAGGCTGATTAAATCCTTCGGCATCTCTGTAATAAACTATGCCGATGACACGCAGCTTATCTTCTCTTTTGAGGGTAAGGATGCCGTCTCTACAGAGACCTTTCATCGGTGCATGCTAGCCACTGCGGACTGGTTGAGACATAATTCCCTCCAGTTCAATGGATCGAAGACAGAGGTGCTGCACTGCTCACTGGATAAAATTTCTCGCCCTTTGGCTGTGGACTTTTGGCCACCACCTACCTTGGTCACTGTCGAAGCAGCGAACGCTGCTCGCAACCTCAGCATCATCTTTGGCCCACAACTACAGTTGGATGCCTTTGTAAACAAGACTATTGGCACCTGCATGTTGTTGCTACGAATACTCAGTAAGATCCTCCCCTTGTTTGTTACCTTTATTAGCCAGACCTGAAGTAGTGCGTAGTATCATACTCAGTAGACTTGATTACTGCAATGCATTTCTTCTAGGTGGCCCTAGTTCCCTGATTAGGCAATTGCAGCGGATCCAGAATATGGCAGCCAAGTCGGCCCTCTCTCGGATGCGCTCAACCTCATCATCTTTGGCGCTTAGAGACCTCCATTGGCTGTCTATTCATCAGCGGATCTGCTTCAAGGCTTCCTGCATAGTCTTCAGGGCACTCCATGGACAGGGGCCTATTGTACTTCAGGAACTTTTTTCATGGTATTCGGCAGCCAGACGTTTACGTTCCTCTTCTGCTTATTTAGTGGCAGTTCCTCGAATCCAGAGGACATGAATGGGCGGCCGCTCTTTTAGCTTTACTGCTGCTAAACTCTGGAATTCTCTCCCACTTTCCTTGAGGAGTTTGAATGAATTATCTCTTTTCAAAAAGGGGCTGAAGTCCCATCTCTTCCCTAGGGCTGTGTGATCCTGTCTGTGTGTGATGTTTGTAGAGTCAAAGCGCCAGGATACCCTTTGGGTGACAGTTCGCGCTATAAAAGTATGTCTTACATTACATTACATTACTGGCTTATCACCATAGCCAACTCAGGCAAATCTGTGCCATACCAGCACACTCTTTTTCATGGGCAGCACGCACCTTAAGCACACTGAAATCCTGTAAGGAGGGGGCTGAGCATGTTGGCAGAGCTCCTCTCTCAGTGCTGCTTCTTAAAGTTCTTTTTCTGTTGATCACAAGAGGTCTGGGGACAGCTGCGCTGTTGAGTGTCCTGTGTTGTGGTGGTCTACCTGAAATGCACAAATGTAGCTGCCACCCAGCCCAACCCAGATGTGAGCTGGAGACAGGCCGTGAGACACATACAGCAATAAGTGCAGAGAAATGTCAACTTCCTAAAAGTGGCATTTCTAAAACAGTAAAGTTAAATCCAACCTCACCAGTAAGTAGGATTCGTCAATACAATTCCAACAATATGAAACATAAAAAATCTACTCCTCTCTGATCAGGAATTACAGTGTAAAGATTAGTAAGACATTCTCACTGGTAACCTATGAGAGGGGTAGGCCTCAAAGCAGTGAAAAATGAAATAGTTTGGCACTACCAGGACATGTAAAAATAAAAGTATGTCCTACCTTTTACTTACACAGCACCCTGCCCTTGGGGGTACTTACGGCCTACCTAGGGGTGACATAAGTAATAAAAGGGGAGTTTAAGATTCTATAAGTAGTTTTAAATGGCAAGTTGAAGTGGCAGTACACTATACACACAGGCACTGCAGTGGCAGACCTGAGACAGGTATATAGAAAGTAAATGAGCGTGACTTGCTTAAAGACTCGGGTTATAAACCTGTTTGCTTATGGTGGGAGGACATCAGAGAGCTGTAGCTACTATCACAGTTCCTTTTAGAATTACTTGACGAAGGGAGGGGGCACGATTTATAAAGTGGTTCGCATTAGTATTTTCAAAATGTTTTGAAATAGTAGTGTTAGCATACATGGACAAAGCGGGAGGACACCAGAGAACTGCAGCTACTATCACAGTTTCTTTTATAATGATTTGATGAAGGGAGGGAGCATGGTTTATGAAGTGGTTCACATTTGTATTTTCACTATCATTTGAAATAGTAGAGGTAGCATACATGAATTATAATGTCATAATCAAGTGACACTGTTCTATTTTACGTTCGAGATTCCCCTGAAGAAGAGCCCTGTAGGCTTGAAATGCATTGGGATAACTTACATTGTGCTCATTTTTACATAGAGATCAGTTTGTGCGTACTACTGTGCAAAGCTTGTAATGGCATACAGTATGTATTTGAAATGTCTAATAAAGACTACTAATTGTATCTTACTGTCTCTGTTGTGGTGAAGAAAATTAAGAATTAAATAGTAATAAGGAGGGAGAAAATTTGATTGATTAACAGAATACTTTGGATTACTTAGAGGAATATGATTAATTGGAGGGAGTTGTTCCCACTTGGTGCAGTGCACCAGGAACAGAGCACAAGGACCGTGCTCGGTTTCTTCATATATAACTTCCTAAAAGTGGCATTTCTAAAATAGTAAGGTTAAATCCAACCTCACCAGTAAGTAGGATTTGTCAATACCATTCCAAACATATGAAACATCAAAAATCTACTCCTCTATGATCAGGAATTACAGTGTAAAAGATTAGTGAGACATTCTCACTGCTAACCTATGAGAGGGGTAGGCCTCACAGTAGTGAAAAATGAAATAGTTTGGCACTAGCAGGACATGTAAAGATAAAGGTCTATGTCCTACATTTTACTTACACAGTACCCTGCCCTTAGGGATATTTATGGCCTACCTCGGGGTGACATAAGTAATAAAAGGGGAGTTTAAGATTTTATAAGTAGTTTTAAATGGCAAGTTGAAGTGTCAGTAAACTATACACACAGGCACTGTAGTGGCAGGCCTGAGACAGGTTTGACAGGCTGCTACTGTGTGCAGCACAATCAGTGCTACAGCCCACTAGTAGCATTTAAGTTACAGGCCCTGGGTAAAGGGGATACTACTTTACAAGGGACTAACAAGTAAATTATATATACCAATCAGGTATGCGCCAATCACAAACAAGTTTAGGGAAGAAGCATATGCACTTTAGCACTGGTTAGAGTGGTGAAGTGCGCAGAGTCCTAGGCCAACAAAAATAAAATCAGCAAAACAGGAGGTAAAAGACAAAAAGTGTTGGGAAAGACCACCCTAAGGATGCCAGATCTAACAGATGCAAGCAGTAAAAAACTGGCATTTACCTGCCTCTTCATTGGTGTCAAGCAAAAGGCAGCCAGCAAAGTATATACAACAGTGGAGAGCAAGCAACCCCAAGGTAAATTATTAAATACATAGCAGCTAAGTTTTCTGATTTCTTATTTGTGACATTTTCATGTTTGTTGACAGGAGACTTATTTACTGGTGACATTTCAGAGCCACACATGTCACACTTAGAATGCAAATCTGTCAAGTTTTCAGTTTGCTTATGCGTGACAGTTCCATGTTTTTAGCATGCTTAAGTGTGACTTTTCCATGCCTTTTGATGTGACACTTGGTCTGACACTTTATGACAGAAAGAACAAAGCTGTGAATTCCATGAAATGAGTTACATTTCTACCTTTTCTGCAATAGTATGGTCTAGAGCGACCTTAAAACAGTGGCATCGGAGCTTCTGAGATAATTATGCAACATCACTCACTTTTATTGCTTTTCTAAGATGATCTAAAGTGAGTCATACCACCCTAGTTACAATCCTTTGAGGACAAAAATGAACAAACTACTCACAATGAGTCCAGACTACCTCACACGAAAACTATACATTTTTTATAATCCTAGTTATTGTTATTGTTAGCAAGACTTATAAAGCACACTGTGACCTTACGGGTATCCTGGCGCTGAGATACGTATAATTGCCAAGCCCAAGTGCAGCATAAGACAACATATGCGACTGTATTTTGAGATGTAACAGTGTTACAGTCATCAAAACAATGTCTCAGAACATTCTAATAAAAAACTGAAGATCAGATATGGGAACTTATGATGAATTGTCCAGAGGCATGAAAAAGTAATAGCAAATGCCAAATATCTAGATATAGAAGGTGGTGTAAGACATTCTTTGGACAAGTGATGGGGATTCTGTAGTGAAGTGAAAAGAACATCGTTTTTGCAGTGAATATTTTCATGGCTAATGAGCTCATCCAGTCTCTTATCTTTTTCAAGGTAACTGTTCAAGGCTGTGTTGTCTGTGGTTTGACTCTAACAGAGTTGGGTATCATCTTAATAGAGTTGTCTGGCAGCACACTTCTCAAGCAGTGACTCCATGTACAGATTAAATATATAGGTCACAAACCATAGCCAGCAACAGAGGAATGAGGAGAAATATTTTAGGACCTGCCCTACACAACCATTCCTTTTGGTTCTGCTGAATGTGTTCTTGTTGATGCTCAAGGAGATAATAAAGTCTCCTAGGGAAATGTGCCATGAACCATTGATATCAAATATGCAGAACACACAAACCCAGAGAAAGCAAGAGGCGAACACACAGATCTGAACATGAGGAGGGTAAAACAAGAAGCATACCTACATAAACAGCAAGAAATCCGTAAAAAGGTTATTGGATTTACAAGAGTGTAGAAGGTGGAGGTCAGTCTGTTGGAATGTAGGCAAAAGACTAGCATGTACCAGTTTCAGGTCAGCCAGCCTTTCAAAAAATCTAGGTCACACTATAGTTCCAAATAAAGTGGGGCAGTAGCACTATCAAGAAGTTGGGATCTCTGACCATGCTGGCTTGCAACATTGCATTTAGATTGTGACTCCCACTGTTCAATAAAGTTTGTTCACCAGCTTTGCATTCCATCAACTTTGCTACTTTGCAAACCCTCTTAACCCCTTGTACTGCCCATTTTCCTAGCCCTTCCTGTTCCTCCGTACCCATTTGTTGTCTTCATGGCTTTTTTGTGCTGTATTTCCAAATTACAGGTTTATGACAATAGTGCCCCGATTCTAGGAAGTCTCCCTGCAGTTTGTCGTGATTTATTTCTAGGTGCACACTGATATGGGAATCCTTATTCTGTAATGAGTGTTTACTTAACTGATATTTTGTGCATGATACTGAAATCTGCTTTTCTGTCTGAAGTTGCACCATTTATCAGATAATATACATCAACAGCCCGTCTTGAGCTGAGAATTGACCTTTCCCTAAACAAGGCACTGGCAAAATATGATTGCCCCCTTTTCTCTTGTGGTCTTTCCTCCTTTCTCCTGGAGCATGCATTAGTGAGCTCGACAAAGCTACAGGGGCAGAATATGTTGGAACATTGGGGTTTACATCAAGGATGGTAGCCCATGGGGGCCATGGTTTTGTGCCGGGCAAAGGTGGCGGCAAAGGGCTGAGTTCTGGTTGGATGTGGAGGTCTTTCAGCAATTTCAGCCATTTCCTGAATCGTTAGAGAGCTGTCATCCCCTCCGGAGCTCTCATGAATGGTCGGAGCGGCATTTGGAGCTGCTCCGACGAAGATACATTTCCTTCCTTACTCGGCAGCGTTATCAGAAGAATCTCCTCCTTCTTTGCGTGCGAGCGGCGGCCATTTTATGAGTCTGCCGCTCGCTCTCCAAGACCTCCGACTGAGGCAAAAATGGCGTTGTGTTTCTACGCTTGGCAACGTTTTTTTCTCGTTTTTTTCTCATGTCTGCTTGACATTGCATTCCTGGCATGTATTTCTTTCCCACTGTTTTAAAAAACTGATTTTTCACTATGAACGACCAATTATTTTTTGCCTCTTTTTACATATGGTCACCTCACTGCATTTTTTGCCTTCTTCCTTTACTGCAATGACTGCGCATATGGTTCTCCTACACCTACTCATTGCATGGATTCTTTTTCTTTTTTAAGAAGACAGGAAGAGGGGCATGTTTCATAATTCTTGACATATTGCATATGGTTTTTCTCAACTGTTCCACTTTAAGCTTGCCTTCATATACATAATTTGCATTAACGGGTATTCTGTGGTTACTACTAAAGGTAACATAAAAGCATAGCGCACATAAAAGCGAGTAGTTGTCATTTTGAACCAGTCGCTCGCACCTTCAAGCCTCCTGTTGAGAAGGAGAGTTTGTTTTCATATCATATGGACAGGTTGAGAGCCCCATAAAAAAGTAGTAAAAGTTCCACGATGGCTAGTGACATTTCTCCTCGTGTCAGAGCTTCATCTTCTGGTATAAAACCCAAGCAAGTTACAAATGACCCCCTTCACCCATTTTGTCATCGCATGATCCTGCCCTTGATACTATTCTTGATGAGGTGAGGGGTTTGAACTCTTTAATGTCCATTAAGGAGAAGCTTCAACAAATTGAAGATAGGTGTATTTCTATGGAAGCAAATGTCTTTGATATGGAACAGCGCATCAGTGATTTACATGATGTTTGTACTAAAATTCCTATACTGGAACAGGAAATTCAGCGACTTAAGCTTAAGCTTAAGATCTTGAAAATTGCAATAGGCATGATAATCTTCATCTATATGGCTTGCCAGACAATTTAGAGGGTCCAGACCTACTCCTTTTTCTTAAGGGACTCCTGCCTGAGCTCCTTGATCTTCAAACAGAGTTGTCGCTAAATATCCAGCGTACTCATAGTCTTGGACGTATTCAACTGAACTGTATTAGACCTAGAGGAATTATAATGCTATTTCTGGAGTTTACTGATCTTATGCGAGTGCTTCCAGCAGCAAAAGTAAAGAGTCGCCTTGTATGGTCTAGTCACACAGTTTATTTCTCTCAGGATATCTCCAATGCTACTAATGCGAGAAGGAAGGAATTTCTGGCCCTCCGCCCTCAGATGAGACAGTTAAATATTCGCTATGGCATTTTGCACCCTTGCCTGTGTAAAATGACTCATAATGGTTCTTCTTGCTCATTTGATGATCCTGTTAAATTTAGGTCTTTTCTTCACAGTCTCTCACTGAATTCTGTGGATAGTTCTATCCGACATCTCTAACTCTTTTCTTTTCCGTCTTTCTAACAGATTTTGTATGGCTGTTGGTCTTCCTATTTCTTAATATTTCTTCCTCTGCTGTTCCATCTGTTCTCGGTGCTGTTGCACTCCATGCTCACTTTGTTTACTCTTCTTAGTTCTGGATCTCTCGCCTTGATCTACCGTTTTCTTTTTTTATTCTCTTTCCTTTAATTATTCTTCATTGTTTATTCTTTTTTTTACAATATTTTATATGATGCATGTGTTTATTGTTGGTATTTGTTGTTATGCATATTATTTTTCGTATTTATTTAATACGTGGGTTTTTTCTGTTTCCAGCTGTTCTCCTGAAGTGTGTCATCTCCATCCATGTATTACCTACCCCTCCAATATGTGTAATGTTGTTACGTGGAATGTTCGTGGTCTTGGACACCCTATCAAAAGACAAAAGGTACTCTCTTATTTGTCTAGACTGAATTCTCATGTTTCGTTCATTCAAGAAGCTCACTGTAATGATATAGAATCGGTTAAATTAAAAAGACAGTGGGTGGGCCAGGTTGTTGTTTATTCTTCAGCCTCCAATCAGAAGGGTGGTGTTGCTATACTATTTCATAAGTCATTACAGGTACAAATTTTATCTACACAATGTGATACCAATGGATGCTGGGTAATGGCTAAGGTTGTTATACACAACAAAGAACTTGTTTTATCGAATATTTATGGCCCATTAGGCGAGATCCTGACTTTTGGAAAAATATTAAGATCTTCTTTCCTCCATTGATGGTCCAAATATTATTGTTGCTGGTGATTTTAACCAAGGTTAGACCCATTTTCTGACAATCCAAATGTAAATTTTATCCCGATAAATCCCATAGATCATTTCAATCTGCCATTGCCTCTCGTCCATTGTTTGACGTTTGGAAGACTTGTAACCATGATTCCTTGAATTTAGATTCTTTTCTAATGACCATTATACTCATTCTAGAATTGATTATATTTTGGTTAGTAAACCCTTACTCTCAACTATTCAATCGACTGAGATTGGATCCATTTTTATTTTTGATCATGCACCTGTCCTCTCTGCACTTGACCTCTCCCTGAGTACTCCAAAATTTGGTCGCTGGAAACATAATCATTTTTTGTTGTCAGATACTGTTTTCATCCCTAAAGCCACTGCTTTTTTCAACAAGTTTTTTACTATTAATAATCCTTCGGATACCTCCTATCCTAAGAATTGGGATGCCTTTAAGGCCTCCTTTCGTGCCTTCACTATTGCATATTCAGCAAGAAAGAAGAAAACCACAAAGGCCAAGTATACATCTCTACTACAACAACTCAAAGCGCTGGAACATAGTTACTTCACATCTAAATCCCCCTCTGTTCTTCATTATTAATTACGGTCAAATCTGCTCTTAACAAACTTGCAACAGTTGATGCTTGCAATGTCCTTCTTAAAATTAAGTCCAAGTACCACGGCGGTCAAAATAAAGCTGGCAAAATGCTGGCCAATTTTTAAAAAATTAAATCTGAGCGTAAAAGTATTGGTCTTATCCTAAATTAATCCACTAACAAATTGGTGTCCTCCGATGAAGATATTTCTACTGCTTTTCATGATTTACTACCAATCATTATACTCTGATGACACAATCCCTCTAGTCAAAATGTTCGAACTTTTTTTGCGGGTCTTCCTAAACCCCCATCTCTGTCTGACGAATTTGAGGTATTAGAAACAGAAATTACTCTCCAAGAGATACTGGATGCCATTAAATCTTTGGAAAAATCAAAAGCACCTGGTCCTGATGGCCTCTCTACTGAATCTTTTTCTACAATTTCTTCTATTTTAGCTCCCAAACTCCTTACTCCCTTTAACTTCTTCCTTGATGCCTCTAAGGCATCTGGCTCCTTTATGGAGGCTTTGATTGTCTTTATTCCTAAGCCCGATAAAGAACACACCCTCTGTAAAGGTTATCACCCTATTTTATTAATTATTTATGATTGTAAGATATTGGCTAAAATCCTTGCCTCTCGACCTGAGAACATTATCCCACTATTGGTCAAAACTGATCAAGCTGGTTTTGTTAAGGGCAGATTGGCTTCGGACAATGCTCGAATGTTTTCTAATGTCATCTCCTTTGCGAAAAAATACAAGTCTTCCCTTGCTGCATTGCCCTTAGATGCCGTGAAGGCTTTTGATCAACTTAACTGGCAATTCATGTTTAATACTCTTCAGTGGTATGGTTTCGGACCGAATTTTATCTCTTATGTTAAACTGTTATATTTTACTCCTCATGCCAGTATTTTTGTAAATAACCATTTTTCTAAATATGTTCCTTTATATAGAGGTACCCGTCAGGGATGTCCTCTTTCACCCTTGTTATTTGTTTTATGTTTAGAACCCTTCCTTGAGCGCATTCGTGTTAATGCACTAATTTCTGGTTTTACACATAACTCCATAGAACCCAAATTGTCATGGTGCGCTGATAATATTCTGGTATATATATGCCCAATCCTGTTACCTCTCTTCCTCCCTTTTTATATGAAGTTCAGTTGTATTCCAGTATTTCTGGATATAGGTTGAAGTTCTCTAAAAGAGAGGTTAAGGCCATGTGCCTGACTCAAAGGGCCTTCTGGTAAGAAGGGCCCAGTCTTAATCCAATCCATGATCCCTCCCTATCAACCTCCCAGAGACCTTCGCTCTATGTCCTCCTTCATAGTCACCTCACACAGAATAAGGAAGGCTAGATGGGGTGGGCGTTTCTTCTCCCATAATGCTGCTAACTCATGGAACTCCCTCCCAATTCATCTGCGGAAGGAAAAAAACCTTCCCCCCTTTTGAAAGCTTTTAAAAACTGTTCTTTTCAATGAATGCATCTAACCCGCTCCTCTCCTGTTATTTTGCATAGTCCACAGCCCTAGGAAGCCTGAGTGTAGCTATCGCGCTTTATGAATTGTATTTTCATTTCCTTACCCGTGAACTCCCACTGCTATCAATATATGTTTACTAATACTAATTTTATCTGGTGTCCCACAAAAATAAAATATCTTGGTATTTGGTTTTCCTCTACCATATCTACCACAATCAGTCACACGTTTAACGCACTAATTACCAAATTATAAACACTACTTCTTTCTTGCTCGCCTCTTCATTTGTTATGGTGGGGTAGACTGGATACTATTACAATGATGATTGTTCCCCATGTCCTTTATACATTATTCATGTTACCTTTTCGGATTCCCGTTTTATATTTTTCACAAATTAACTCTATTTGTATCAAGTTTTTGGGGAATAATAAACATCCCCGTATTGCCCTTGTGAAACTCAAACGTCCAAAACAGAAGAGGGTGTGCGTTTTCCTGATTTTAAATTATATCACTCTGCATTTTATATTTGTCAGTTTTTTTCCTTAACTTATGATTTTACTGATAACCCTATCCCTCGTTGGCGTGTTGAAAGAGTTTTCTTTCCAAAACATAATATATATGTCTAATTGTACTTTCATGTCAGATAATCCTATTCTAAAATATTCCCAACAATTATTATATAATATTTTGTCAGATGGTCTAGATCCATACCAAAGTTTTGTAGTGTAGTTCCTATTTTCCCTATAGGCCCTGCGCATTGGAATAACATAAACAGCAGTGTAGACGTAGGACTGCGGTCTTCTGACATAATATCGACAGACAGAATATCTACATACAAAAATATCGACACAAAAATATCGAAATCAAAAATATCGGAGTCATATCTTCATAAAGGTAAGTACAAAAATATCGAAAAATTAATATCGTAGTACAAAAATATCGAAATTAAAAATATTGTTTTTTTAAATGTATTAATAATAATGTAAAAATAATTTTAAAATACATATAATTTTACAAATATTAAATAATATTAAAACATAATTAAAAAATTAAAACTAATACATATACATTTAAAATAAATTAAAAACTTAATAATTTAATGTAATTTTATTTTTTTTAATTTCTTTTAATTGATTTAATTTAAATGTATTTTATTTTTACCCTGTACGACTGTACCCCAAAAACCCAAAACTGACCCTGAACCCTAAAAATACCCCTTTACCCAAAAACCCAAAACTGACCCTGAACCCTAAAAATACCCCTTTACCCAAAAACTGAAAACTGACCCTGAACCCTAAAAATACCCCTTTACCCAAAAACCCAAAACTGACCCTGAACCCTAAAAATACCCCTTTACCCAAAAACTGAAAACTGACCCTGAACCCTAAAAATACCCCTTTACCCAAAAACTGAAAACTGACCCTGAACCCTAAAAATACCCCTTTACCCAAAAACTGAAAACTGACCCTGAACCCTAAAAATACTCCTTTACCCAAAATTAATTAATATTATTTAATTACCAATTAATTATTAATTAACAACAACAATAAAGTAAATATATTAGCACATTAGCTGTAATTAATTAAATTTAATAATTAATATTATTTTTTCCCAATTAATTAATTAACAATAACAAAAAATTATATATATAAAAAAAGAATTACGCTAATTAATATAATTAACTAATTAATATTAATTAATTACCAATTAATTATTAATTAAAAATATGTACACAATTATATTAATTAGTTAACTAATTAATATTAATAATTACCAATTAATTATTAATTAAAAATATTTACAAACATATATAAATTAATTAATTATTATTAAATTACTTCTCACCCTATTCCCTTATAAACCCACAACCCGCTCTGATACTAAAACGCAAAATGTAAACAAATTTACACATTTTCAAACATACATTACAAAACATGTTTAACAAACATATAAACAACATAATAAAATACATAACACTAAATCTTTTTTCGATATTAGTAAAATTCGATATTAGTAACATACATACCTTAAAAAAACGATATTCTGTCTGTCGATATTTTGGACATCGATATTCTGTACTGTCGAAATTAAAACATCGATATTATTGTATATCGATATTTTAATTTCGATATTTTGTCTGCCTACCCTCTACTGACTATGTTAGACTTAATTTAGGTTTGCGCCAGCTAGCTCAGAGGTCACTGGAAACTTTCTTGACTGAATAGGAAGTGATCAGCTTCCCTGGCTCAGACAAGAAGGGATTCAGCTTCCGACAACCGCATAAACATGACAACTTTGCTCCTCAGAATAAGAGTCAATCTCTAGAGTCGTGTGAAACAATAGACAGCTATTTCTCTCAGTCAGTTGTGCAGATTTACTTTCACCAGAGTGCAGAGAAATGGAGAGACGGGCGTTTTCAATAAAAGATATTATTTATTGACCAGTCTTCCTTCTCATGAAAGAGAAATGAATTGCCACAATTGCAAGACTTGTTATTATGAAAAGTGCGTACAGTAAAAGGAGTATTACGAAATAATACTGTAAAAGCATTGATATGGTTTCTTAGCCATAAGATAGTTAAAATGAATAAAATATATACATTCATATATACATTGGCTAACGACCTCAACTGGTGCTTCTAACTACGCCTACCCCGGTGTACCTGACCTAAGCCTAATACCTGGGAGGGAGTAAGTAAGTAGCAATTTAAGTTAAGTTGGTTTTGCCAAGAGTTTGTTTCAAGAATTCTCTCTAAGGGTTTAGTCAGCACCGCACCTCTGGAATAGAATGCAGGAGGTCTGGTATCTCCTTCTTAGGACCCGATATCCCAGTCACCCGCAAGGGTAGGCTGGATACGCCGGAGCTGGATTTTCTCGGCAGGAGAAAAAGACAGCGTCTTTCTCAGCGCGTCAAGGAGGAGGGGCAGCGTCCGTGGGCTTCTCGCATCTGCTGGGCTCTCTGCAAGGGGACAGCTGTTCTGCTCCAGTATTCACCACCACCGTGTGCTTGCTTAAGGCAACGTTGGTATATTTATACCTGAAAGGTGCAGAGTTTGACGTAAGTTTTTGGACATAAGATGTCAATAAAGATGTCACTAAGAACTGGTCGTTCTTACAGTGCTCGCAGGAGTTCTATTACTAATCAAAACAAAGCGAGCAGGGCTTTCCCAGGTTGCTGGGGGTTTGGTATGTCGAAAGAACTCGGTGTGCTATCTAGGAATCTAAGGAAGTGGCTTTTGCTGTGTCATGGACTGTCATGGACTGCAGAGGCGAGTTACTGAAATATGGCTCTGATTGTTATGCCATTATAGGGATATGTATTGATTATAGCCGTATAGGGGCAAGAGGTCACAATATTGATCGGGGTCCTAGATAAAACACATCAGTTTTTTGTCCTCTACTATTTGGTATAATAAATGTTTTACATTTAGAGGTAAATCATTTCATTACAAACACTGGAAGGAGAAGGGAATTATATTTATTCATCAGTTGATCCTTCATTATTTTGTTATTTTCCTTCTCCCAATTACAGTCGCAGTGTAACTTGCCCAACTAATTTCTTCCTGAGTACCTTTTAATATCAACTGCTTTGCAGTCCTATTTAATAGCGAATAATTTTCCATTAGCTTCTCCTTCACTTATTCCTATCACACTGATATATGGTATTTTACATGACCATAGGCCAAAGGCTGCTTCTAATTATAAGATGTTGTTACTGCCTGTTACTGAACGTTCTAAATCTCATACCGAATTACTCCTGGAAGCTGACTTATCTTTATCACTTACTATTCCTTCATGGGATAAATTCTGACTCAAGTTATTCAAAACTTCGATTGCTGCCAGAATCACTCAATCCCTATACTTTATTTATAGTAGGGCCCTTATTACTCCTGCATGTATATCCAAGTTTTCCCCTACCTCTTCTTCTCTTTGTTGGTCCTGTTCTGCGTTCACTGGGATATTAGTTCATCAATTATATGAATGTTCTAATGCCACTTCATCGTCGGGGGATACCTGAACCTGACCTGAGCCGGACTGTACTGTGGGTGCGGAACTGCGAGTCCCAGCAGGCAGAGTGCTCTAACCATCACGCGCACCTGCGACTCTTCCCGCCCCACCCCCTCCCCTGCATATAGGCTTGCCCATAACCGCGCACGTGGGACGCGCGCTGGATGGAGTACGGGGCAAAGCCCGGGCCACGGGTGGGCCTGTTTTTTGCCTGTTCGTGACCGGTCTAGACCGGACCGGGCCACCCCTCTTATTTTGGTCATTGAACTCATTCCTGCTAACCCCGTAAATTATGGCTGGACGCGAAACCAGGAGTACATCGTCGACAGCCGGAGGGTCTACAGTGGGAGGTATGGAAAAATTCTTGATTAGAGCTAATTCTATTATTGACACTGAGATTACTCTTCTGGAGAAACGTTTGTCTCAAGAAATATCGGCTATTAAAAGATCTTCCCTGGGGACTATTGCTAACGCCAAAACGCCAGAAAGGTTTCTGGATAGGGATACTGCTGCTTCCTGTGTGGCAGGCCAAGTTACAATTCCCGAAGGGGATGAACATGTTACACAGGACTTGGACATTTTAGTCAACGAGATACTGCCTGAAATTAATCTAATTCTTGATAATCATGTATCTAATTCTTCCGACCAAGATGTCACTATTAGTAATACATTGTCACAGGGGGTTAAAGAAGGAGCTATCTCTAAAAGAAAGAGGGCCTACAATAAGAAAGATGGGAGCAAGGCAAAATCTGCTAAGCTGCAACATGATACTAATTCCCCTTCAATCGTTTTAACCCAATCCCCTTCCCTTAATTTGCCTAGCAAAGAGCTATCAATTGAAAGTATGGGTACTCTCTGGTTTGGCTGCTGAGAGGGCTATGGAGGAGTTTTTTTAATGGTGTTGAGACAGTTAAAATTTCTCAAGAACAGGCTGAAGTTTTGGGTTCCCCTATCCAAATGGAAGAATTGGAGCTAGCAGTTAAATCTTTAGCTAATGGTAAGGCCTGTGGCCCAGATGCTGTTCCATTGGAATTTTACAAAATTTATTTTGATGATATTAAACTGTTTTTTTTTCTTGAGGTCCTTAGAGCAGCGCAGAAGGGTATAGTGCCGGAATCATGGCAAAATACAATTATAGTTCTGTTCAAGAAAGAAAAAGGGAAACCAGAGCTGCTCCCGGCATCGTTTAGGCCGATATCATTAATCAATGGTGATTCGAAAGTTTATTCCAAAATCCTGGCTTGTCGACTGGCGCAAGTAATCACTCCATTGGTCTCCATGTATCAGCATGGATTCATTCCAGGTAGAGACACAGCGGACCATGTTAGGCGTTCTATTGCATTGTTAGACTGGGCTCATGCTACAAAATCGCCTCTCGGGTTGATCCTGTTGGACGCCGAGAAGGCGTTCGAAAGGGTCTCCTGGAGGTTTCTATGGGCAGTACTTAGATGGAAGGGGCTTCCAGATGGATTTATAAATGCAGTCTCTGCCATGTATCTTTCCCCAAGGGCCCAACTTCGCATCTCAGGGCAACAGACTAGCTTTTTTTCCATCACTAGGGGCACACGGCAGGGGTGTCCTTGTTCACCCCTGTTGTTTGCCCAATATATAGATCCGTTTCTTTCTAAAATCCTGGCTAATCAGGCTATAGTTCCAATTAGGGCTGGGGATATCTCTTATAATCTGTTAGCTTATGCAGATGACATAGTTGTGATAACATCTGACGTTCAATCTGCATTTCTGGCATTGAAGGAATTAGCCAAACAGTTTGGAGCAGTGTCGGGCTATAAGCTCAATGCTTCGAAAACACAGGTGGTTCAGACTCCTGATATGCCTATATCCGATGCCCCAGTGGTTTCTGAAGCTATGTATTTAGGGGTGTGGATAAGCTCGACAGTTGATAGGATTCCGGAACTAAATATCCTCCCAATGATAGAAGCAGTTAACACTAAACTGGAGAGACTTGACAACCTACATCTATCGTTATATGGCCGCTGCAGTGTCCTGAAAATGATAGTCCTCCCGAAATTTTTATATTTGTTTAGAACCGTTCCTTTGCTATTTTCTCAAAACAGCTTGGTTAAGGCAGAGAGGGTTTGCAGTAGGTTTTTGTGGGGATATAGACGACCACGACGAGCAGCTAAGTGGATGTATCTTCCTCGAGATCGGGGGGGCTGGGCGGTTCCCAGTCTAGTTATCTATTATTGGGCAGCTATGTTACAAACTATGGGAGTGTTGATATGTGGCGATAGGGCGTATGTACCTATATCCAATCAACCTACTGTATATGAGATAGGGCTAGGTGAAGCTGCTAAGGGTATACTGTTGGAAATTTTGGAGCCTAGCTACTATAAAAGGACACGCTTCAAAGTATTGATTGCTGCGTGCTCTATCTGGCGGAAGATTAGGAAGAAATGAGTTATTCCGAATTTGAATTACTATACGCCATTTAAAAGTAGTAGAGTGTTTCCTAGTATATTTCAAGACCATGTAATGCTTGGCTGGCGAAGGAAGGGTGTTTATATGCTGGGTGACCTGGTAGAAGATGGGCTAATTTTAGTATATAGTGATATTAGGAATAAGTATAAACTACCCCCGCGCGATTTTTTAAAATATTTACAAATACAAAGTTTTGTGCATAAACAACGGAAGACCTCATCAGTTACTCTTGATAAGGTACCAATCATTGAGTTGATTCTGAAAAGAAGTAGAATTGGGGTACTTTATCAATATATAGTGTCAACTTTTCCGGATGATTTATTACTACAAAGTGCTAAGTGGGAAGCCAAATTGGGTCTGATAGGTATTGACTTAGCCCTGGTATTGGAACTTGCTAGTAAGGTCATCGCATCAGGTTCATTAAAGTCACAAAGCTATATGGCCATGTTAGACCTGTACTATACACCAATGAAGATCGCAAAATGGGGGGCTAGCAGGGGCATCACTTGTGCTCATTGCCAGTCATCGACAGCTGACATAATACATATGTTCTATGCCTGCCCAGTACTTGTAGGGTTTTTTGATGATATTGAGTATTTTATCAATTCTATACTTAAGATAAGTTGCTCAGTGACTCCTGCATTAGTCATATTCGGGGTTGACTTGGGTAATAGCTTGGCTGGTACCCATTCATTCTACCAATTAGCTCTGCTATTCATTGCTATGTCCCAGGCACGTCTATGTATTACCTCTCAGTGGCTATCTGCTGAAGCCCCGACGTTTGCACAATGGCGAGCAAGACTATTAGCCCTCCATCGGCCAGAATTTTCTGTGTTTTTGGGCGAAGGGGGGAGGAATCGGCTATTGGCAACTAGAATCTGGGCACCGGTGGCTGAATGGGTTGGCTAAAGATTCATTGCATTATTGGCTATTGATTGATGTGTGTCTTTTTGTTCTTTAGGAATATTGTTTATTATCCCCTTGTTAATACCGATTTTTTTATGTTTTATAACTGCCACTTTAGTATTCCTCATCTGATCATTTATAAGGATGTGCAAAGCTTTTTTTTTCAATAATGGTTCTTTTTTTTTTCTTACTTTATGTTTAAAACCTATTCTGCAAAAAAAAAAAAAAAAAATGAAAGTATGGGTGCTTTATTCAAATCTATTTTATTCCCCCTAGAAGCCAAATTGGAACGAATTGAACTTAGATTGTCAAATATAGAGAAGGTTACATCTGCCATATTAGCGAATTCTAACAAGTCCTGCAAGCCAAGTACCCTCCCTGTCCCTGTACCCCAACCCGGGGGGCTTGCCGCCCAAGCAGATAGTGAGGTCCAAACACTTAATTGTAGATCCCCAGGTTTTCTAGGTCCTTACCTGGTGAATCAGGTACCATCTAAGCAGATATCTGCGCCTCCACCGGGGGATGGTAAAGCCTATGGGAAAAGTGACGATGGCCAAGTAGGCCTATCATCACCAGTAAAAGAGCATAGAACCTCTAGACCACGTTTACCAGACCTTCCACCCGAAGCGAATCGCTTTATGGTAGTCCTGGCGGGAGCACCCACATTGGAAGTAGGGGAAGAAGAAACTTTTAGCTCTCTAAAAAGTAAGGTAGTCAGGTGGCTCAACTGGAATAGACCTCTGCCGGCCCACCTACATAATGAAATTATCATGGTAAGAAGGGTGCCCTGGCTGGGTAAAAAAGTTAAGTCCATTAATGGGGACTGTATAACCGTTAACTTTAGAGACCCCAGAACTGTTTCCCATATCTGTGCTGGTTTTAATAGATCATTTGTTTCTACTATCCAGACCCTTCCCTTGTCCTTTTTCTTTCCACCTAATTGTATGACCTATGGAAGAGGAAGGGATGACTGGATCAGGGTTGAGTGAAGGGGTAGAAATAGAAGATATGAAGCAAGATTGGCTCACATGCCCCTGAATGCACCCTTTTGTGACTATAATCGGTTCAGTTGTCTGGATGCAGTCGACTGACTACCTCCAGCTGTCCAGCTATTAACAATGACACATTCTTCTGCTTCTGACATGAGTAAAATACTAACGGTTGGAGTTGTTGAGCCCCACGGAAACACCCCTGTGGAGTGCATGCCAGTGGTTGTAGCTCCCTCGGGGATATATCATCACTTGCCCCATACTACCACTGACTCCCTAGAGCAAACACAGGATGTAGACCCACCAGACATAGTCCACCGACTGGCTTCCACTGCTTATTATGAGGAGCAATCATTAAACCTAGTATCCTCAAGGGATTTCGCGATCCCACAGGCTGTCCCTTGTGATCCTGGCTATAAAATAGTAAGCTGGAATTTTGCCGGTTGGCACCAGAAGGTGTCATCTCTTGGTTGGAGGGAGTCTATTATAAACTATGACATCCTCTGTCTTCAAGAGACTTGGTCTACGGCCGAGATCCATTTTGATGGTTTCGTGTCCTTCAACTGTCTAGCGCAAGAATCCACTATGGGTAGGGCAAAAGGTGGGCTGGTGATTTTACTGTCCGTTAATTTTCCAATACGAGTGAAGTCCCATTCCACCATTGGATCCCATTCGCAAGTACTATGGCTGGAGCAAAGTGGGGGTCGAGATATTTTGTTAATTAACCACTATAACAATATGTTTGATCCCACGAGCAACTGTGTTGTTAACCTCTTCAATGCTAATGACAAGGGTAACTCGTCATGCACTGCCCATTCATTTCAATGGAAATCTCATTAAATGGACCTGATTCCCTTAGCGTCCAAGTAGTTAATGATCTTGAGACTGCTGTTATGAAAATTGGTAGGGCTATCCTTAATCCTTATGATATCATTTGGGGAGGGGATTTTAACATTCGTACTTGCCCTCGCTCCTTTACAAATGCATGTGGTTTTGATGGGGCAAATGGGGAGGACCGGGCACATTTTGTCCACACAACTTATGGTGACTCTCTTAATACCTTTATGCTCAACTTTAATTTGTTAATTCATCAGCCTGCTAACGATAGTGAAGGTAACATCGTACCGACTTTTGTAGGGAGGAATTCAGCCTCTGTAATAGATTATTTTTTGGTCTCAGTTAACATTACCCCTTACTGTACTGTACCCGAAATTGTTGATTTAGGCCTCAGTGACCATAATGCTATTACCATGTCGACATCTATTTGATGTTTGGGGGTTTATATATAGCACACGTACACTCCAAGGAGCATCTTGGCGCTATTGACTTCATTGCAGAATAGAGTGTTGGGAGGTTGTAACTGAGCTTTAAAATGTCCTTAGACTAAGGTCTTGCATTTTGATTCCGATATTCCATAGATCCAGGTTTTTAGTAGTTTTTTAAAAACTTTTTCTGATGGAGATGCTCTCAGATGAGCTGGAAGAGTATTCCAGGCTTTAGCGCCTAGGACTTCCAAAGATTTTCCACCTTTAGTGGCCAGTCGGAACTTGGGTATGGTCATTAGGTTGGCCGTAGCTGACCTGAGTTCTCTATTTGGAAGATATCTGTGAAATTTATTGGACAGATATTTAGGTCCGCACTTATGATAACCTCTGTATGTGATCAGGAGGATTTTGAATAGTATCCGTTTCTGGATGGGGAGCCAGTGCAGCATGTTCAAGGCAGCTGATGCAGATGATTTTCTAGGCCATCTCAAAACAAGCCGGGCAACCGCTTTTTGGATCTTCTACAGTTTATGTAGGGTAGATTTTGCCACCCCTGCGTACAGACTGTTGCAGTAATCAATTCTCGATGTTATGAGAGCAATTGCTACTGTGCGACGGGCGGCCAGTGGCAGGTAATCAAAGAACTTGCGAAGGCCTTTGATTATGATTATTTGGGGGACTAAGTCTACAACTAAGCGTAGGATTGTTGCTGAAATTATCCCTTGCAGGCAGAATGGTATCAGGATCAAATGGTGTGGGGACAACTCTGATAAGTTGCTGCGAAAAATAGTGGTAGCCAGCTCTGATGAGCTGCTCCGTTGTCTAGATGACGATGCAGTTCCATCGCGTACCATCGCTGAATTTGAAAAACGTAACGATATCATCAAAAGGACCCTCACCATTACTAATGTTAACACCAAGAGGGCTACTCTAGGATGGTTTGACAGAGCCTGTACGAAATCTCTACAAGAGTTAAAGAAGGCACTCTCAAACCATCCTAGAGATGGGGAAGCTGTTAAACTTCTTAGGGCAACTTATAAACTCCATTTGAACCATAGAAAACAGGAGCTAAGGGAACAAGCGTGGGACAATCTGACTAAAGCGGCGGAGCTGCGTGATAGTAAGCTATTCTGGAGCACCGTTAACAGCCCTTTCCTCCAAAAGGAGGAATTTCCTGTTTTAACTGCTCAGGTTAGTGAGGATAGTTGGGTCCAATATTTCACCGGAATCTTTGACCCGGCCGGGGAGGACCATATAAGTTTAAGTGCCGACATTATTGGGTCTAAGCTACCACTTGAGATCACATTGCTAGAGGTTGACAATGCTATTCGTAACAGTAAGGGAGGGAAGGCCCCAGGACCGGACGGAGTCCCGGTCGACCTGTATAAAATGGATTTATTGTTATGGAGCCCCCTCCTGACTCAGGTCTTTAATGCATCTGTCATAGAAAGCACCCCATCTACATGGGGTGAATCCATAATTTTGCAGAATTACAAGAAGGGAGATAGAGGAGAGGCCAAGAACTACCGCCCTATCTCCCTTCTTGATTCCTCTTTAAAAATAATGAGCAGGGTCCTATTATTATGTTTGGAGGAGTGGGCTGAAGCGAATGGTATCCTTGCGGATTCCAAATTTGGATTCCGCAAGGGCCTTGGCACAATCGAGCGGTGTATCAATTTAGATCTAATTATCGGCAAATACACTAAAGCTAAGCAGGGTTCTTTATTTCTCTGCTTCACAGATCTTTCCAGTGCCTTTGACCTGGTGGACCATGCATTATTGTGGTCCACATTGCTCGAAATCCCCTGCTGCAATTATTTATTTTCTGGCCAGACTATATAACAAGTTGTCAGCCCAGATTCGTTTTGGCCAAGCGGGGAAATGTACTAAGAAGATCAAGGTTAAATCTGGAATTAGGCAAGGTTGTGTTTTGGCCCGTTACTTTTCTCCTTTTTATAAATGCCATGGACTCTGTATTGAAGAAGGTTCAAGCTGATGCTCCCCAAGTTGAGGGCCAAGCAATTCCGGTACTGCTTTATGCAGACAACACTGTCCGACTTTCAAGACCTCCTGTTGGTCTGCAGAGATTAATAAATTGTTTTTTTGATTTTATAAAGGGGAGGAAACTTAAAATTAATAACTCTAAAACTTTTATCATGGCATGCGGGAAAAGGGTGAAACAGCTTAGACCGTTCCAGTTTAGGGACCACACAATTGAAGTGGTGGAGAAATTCTGCTATCTAGGAATTACTTTTAGCAACAGTGGCACGTGGGCCCCTGAGATACCTAATATCAAGGCCAAGATGGGTAAGGGGACCTCAGGGGCTTTTAGATTTGCTTCCAAATTAGGCAGTCTTTGTATACCTGATATGCTAAATGTTTACCGGCATAGATGCGCTTCAGTGGCTCTCTATGGTTCCTGTGTTTGGGGATATTGCCAACAAGGGGATTTGCAAGTTGCCGAAAATACATTTTTAAAGAGGCTCCTCTGTCTCTCAATGTCGGCATCTAATGAACTCGTTCACAATGAAGTGGGGTTGGAATATCTGACTGATTTAACTGGATTGAGGCCCCTTATGGCCTGGAGGTCAATTTGGGCCAAGGATGAAACTGGCTTTACCAGGAGAATAATACAAGATTGCCTCCGCCTGGATACATTTAGTCAGATCCCTTGGCCCAAATATGTTCTAACTTCTTACAAAGATTTGTTTGATCTGGATGTTTATAGGGACCCTGTAAGTGCCACTAAAATCTCTAAACAGGAGGTCAAACGTGTCTTTTTGGGGGATAAATCTAAACTGCGTAGAGAATCCTGTAGCCACTTTACCTCTCATTTATTTTATAATTCTAACAACTTGGTAGGTTTTGGCTTTCCAAAGTACCTAAAAGTAATTACTAAGCAATCTCACCAGTTTGTTCATACTAGGCTGAGATTAGGTACTGTTCATAATTTGGTGGCATTCCCCCGGATGAAAAATCATACGTCAAATCCCTGCCCATGTGACGGAACCTCTAAACAGAGCACGCTGCACTTTTTGCTAATATGCCCCTTGTATTTGCATCTCCGTATTGCCTACCTTAAACCCCTTTTTAAGAAATACTCTGTGTCCACTGTTAAAACTGCTATGAGACTCTTATTTCCACTCGATGTTCCGGATGTCTGTTTTTACACTGCGACTTTTATCCTAAAATCAGTGTCCACTAGAGAAAGCATGGAATTCTAATTGTGCCCTTTCCTGTATAAATTGCTGCTATACCTATCATATTCCTCCCCATATGAAATGTATTATATCATGTATTTTATCGTAATCGTTTTAACAGTTTTTATAGGAGTTGTATGTAATATTTTGTGTGCTTTTATGATTGTTTATTGAATAATCGAATAAAGCTTTCAAATCGAATCGAATGTTCTAATGTATTGAAGTTTTGGCAATCTATTTGGGCTAAATGTATGAAAATATTTCAATGTAATATTCCATTATTAATACAAAATGTTTTTCTAGGTTCCACCTCACCTGCTTCTGATGTTTCTTCTCCTATTTCTTTGTTGTTTGATCTTTTTATTGCTCTTGCATTCAAAGTGATTTTGTCCTGCTGGAAAGATAACTCTAAATTATGATCATTAATTTGGTGGAACTATATTTGTGATGAACATAGAATTGCTAATGTCTCTAGTCTTTCCTTATCTCAGAAAATTCAATCCGACCTATTGTGGTTACCCTGTACGTCTCATCTTTCTACTTAAGCACCTGCGTCTTAGTTTTTATCTTATTTTTATTCTTTCCCTTTTAAATATTCATTTTATATTTTATTCTTCTCCCTTTTCTCTCTCTTTTTCTTTCTTTTCTTTGCTTTCCTCTCCTTTTCTCTTTTCTCTTAAATTATTTGCCCATGTTTTCTTCTTATACATTAATTTTTGTATTTTATCTGCAATGTGTTCATTTGCTTGATAACGTTTTTCTTTTCTCTTGATCTGAAAACGTAATAAAAATTATTGAACCAAAAAAAAAGGGTGCTAGCCGATTACTTTAAACCTTACTACTGGTCTTGTCATGTTGGTTGGGTAGAATATCACCATGAAGGTGACCAGGTTGTGTTTTTGAGCTAGAATAAATATGCATCTATCCGACAGCTTGGTAGATATCATGAAAGCAGCACATTTTCTTGTGTCTCAGTGTATGCTCAGTGACTTCATTTCAAAGAGTCAAGTGAATGACCATTCCCCAGGATCTTAGACAACTAATCACAGAGGTTGCTCACTATGGCCACTGAGGCATAGCTGCCACAAACAAAGCTCTCAGAGAAAGGATGTAGTTCTCTGACCTGAATACAACATTAAAAGACTCTAAAAAGTGTCACCTGTGTCAAGTCACACAAGAAAAGGGTTCAACCATCCCCAAAAGACACCAGGCATCCAGATATGAAAACTGTCTGGACTGGATTTTTTTGACTCTGATATCTATTAGTTGGGATGTGCTGTCAGTTTCCAGTTGTCAGGACTGCATTCCCAGCTGGCTCATGCAAGGAAATCTCTGCATTGGACAGCATATTTTCACCAAAATTAATGCTGTAGTAATCACATCTGACAATGAGTCACTAGTCACCATTTATCAGCAATATCCTCAAAGACTTTGCAAACTAGATGAACATCAGACACAAAACATCAAATGGCTGTGACCTAAAAATAGTGGCTTGGAAGAATGCTTAATGGAGTATTATGACAGGCAAAGGAGTGAAAACGGATCACATGTCACTCAGTAACACACTGCCAACAACTAAGAGCCTTGCACAACCATGTCCAGTAGTATCATAAGAGAATTTCAAGCCACCTCGATGTTTGAGGCGGTAGACAGGAAATTCTAATGAATGGGAGACCTGTGCATCACCAGCAAACGAAGTTAGAATTACCATAGATGAAAACCCTTTTTGAAGGGAGAGGATGTGGCCTAACAGCCAGAGATGCTGACTTTGGAACTGGGAAACCAAGTTTGAGTCTCAGCTTTGGTTTAACATCATGTAATTCTGGACAATTCACTTAATCTCTCCATGCCTACCAAAAATGAATGTGTTCTTCTGTAATGTAACTGGTGCTCATGTGAAACGCTCCATACCTTTTGGTTGATTACAAACTATATAAAACTGCAAAAAAAAAATAACTTTGTAAAAAAAGGAAGGTGTCATACCCTGTTCACACATTGACAAAAAACACATACTACTACAGAACCTTGGTGTTATCATCCAAATAACAAGAAAGTAATATTTAGGACTAATCATTGGCATTAGACAATCCCATTGACTCACTAGAGGCTGTGATGTGGGTCCAGCAACGAATCATAGACACTGCATTTTCTATTAGCTATCCCAGTGACTGGCACCTGCTTTCTAAGCTTCCAACTTGCCCATGCGACAATGTGACTGAACAAAGCATTTTGCACAATGGGGCCCATTACAATGTCGGGTGGAATCCCATCCGCCAGCTCATTAGTGGCATTCCACCTGACATCAGAGGCATCAGTCCGACAGCCCTATTATGATATGAACAGTCTGACCGATGTCTGTGGGGGAAACCGCTCCACCTCTGATAGGCTCAAGGAGCCCATTGGGGTGGAGGGTAGATCGTAATTCCCAAAATGGAGCCGTGCACATTTCCTACAGCCTTTTTTATGGAGGTCCGACCATAGAAAGGCTGTCTGAAATGGACTGGCCTGCCCCTCAGCAGCCTCTGCTATGAGGCCTGTGGGGCACCTGTGGTGTCCCCCAAACATCCATCCATTGTTAGTCAGGCACCCCATGGTGCCTGCCACACAGTGCATGGATGTTTAAAACGTGTATATTTCCTATTGCAGCTTGTGCTGAAGCTCTAAGCCCGCAGCACAAGTGGCAATAGGAAAGATACACTTTCCAACCGTCCTGAACGCAGTCGCATCCTAATATGGAAAGTGGGCCCGCCAACTCCTGGTCTGGAGGTCCCATTTCCAATAAGTTATTTTGCAGAATGTAAAGTTGTCATGGGAGAAGGTTTCTCACCCCTCTATTTAAAGGTTTTGATATCAGGAAGTATATATTGGCAATGCTTTTTGTTCAACAGCTCCCAACAGAAAATATTTTTATGAAATGAATCAGTTTTATCTGTGCAGGTTTGAAAATCCTGAAATTGTCTGGCTCTGACAATTATGTCTTACACCAAAGAGCCCTACTGTGTCCACTGGCATCAAAAGATTGACTCCTTAGGACATCAGGGTTTGAAAATAACCAATACCCCTATTATAATTTTAATGATTCAAGTCCTAAGGTCAGAATGCTTAGGACTTAGGTGTTTTTCTGACAATTATGTACCTGTTCCTGATTAATCGAGAGCTATCATTTTATCTTAGTTTTTTTATTTGAATTTTCCTATGTATTTCATGTATTGTTTTCCTTTTATGGCTTACATATAGCTGAATAACGACTTTTGTGATTATGAGATGATGACTCATAAAGTAAATATGAACCTGTTTCAGAAATGTGGGGAGGGGGTTTTCACTTTAAGTGGGAGGAGAGAGCTCAGTTATTGCTCGTAACTAAGAGGCAAGGTCCAGGTGCTGTACTCTGTCCCCAAGACAAGTCTGATCAGGCTCTGCTGTGTGAAGGGACAGCAAGTGAAGAAGGATAAAGGGGCATTCTAGTGTCGGTGGCCATAGGGCACTCATGGGTGGAGTCAATCATTGCCCATTAAATGACCAAGTGGCCTAGTTGTCATCAAACCTGTTTGAAACATAGCTTTAAGAAAATTAGGTGCTCCTTTAAGCACAGAGAGCATGTGAGGTCACTCATTTTATTTTGCTAAACATAGATTTGTAACTACAGATGCAGCTTCTGATGTTCTGTTATTAATTGGATTTGCATGGATGGCTGCTAAGTACACATTGCTTTAGGCTACAGTTAATTTTATTTCATATCATGCAAAATGTTGTTTGAATAAGTGCAGACAAGTCCTACATCTCTGTCTGTCAGAGTTTGATGATGATGTGTCTCTACATAGTTCCTTCACCCATCTGAAAATGCTCTTGCCTACGCAGTTGTTTTACAGGGTCATTTCTAACAGTTTAGCTACAGATGCCTATCAGGTCTTTATTTGTGTATTTGAAACTGCTTTTATTGGGGTTTACAGAAACAAAGACATAGCAGTAAATGCTGCAGGAGTGGGGATTTCAGCGTTGCACTTTAACACAATACAATCTGCAGTAAAACAGTAAAAAGCATACAAAGCCTCATCTTTGATCAGTCAGTCGCTGTTGTTTCACCACTTAAGGTGATAAATAGGTTAGGCTGTGGAGCAATGAAGTTATCTGCTTAACTAGCAGCCGCAGCCCGTGCAGGTAAGAGCGGTAGGCCGGGTGAGGGGGGATTTTGACGGGCAATGGTGAGGGAAAATTAAATAAATAATACATTTTCCCTAGTCATCGTCTGTCAGAATACCCCCTCAGCCCAGCCCACCACTCTTAAGTGCATGGGTGCGGCTGTTGAATAGGGTGTTTTCCCGTGAACTGGGGGTGGGGGGAAAAGAGTCAGGCATGAGGCAGTTGGGTTCGTGGTAGCAGAGCTGCAGCCATGGCTTTGCCAATGATGCAGGGGCAGTTGTAAGCAGGGCTCATGTGGGGATGTTTCATAGCAGGAGATCTGGTGGCAGTGAGGTGGAGAGGGGGCTGAGCGGGGATGGCAGGGGGCCATGCCCAGTTTAGGCTTAGATTAGTTCTGTCCAAGGTCATCGGGGGTCCCAAACGTGGATACTGGGGTGGGTTGTTATTCTTTGTAATCTCTCTAAATTAGTCAAGGAGATTATATCATGCCATGGGAAGTGGATAGATGCAAAGGTGGTGGGCCTCCTTGCGCTGGAGTGCCCCCACTTCAGCTCTTCCCCACCTCTATATTGAGCCATACCTAGCCACCACCGGCGGTGTCGAAGTCATCCTTCAATGCTGGGTCAGGGTTCTCTTTGCTAGTAAGAGGACCATCACAGCGAAGTGTTTCCCCCTCCGGTGGCATTTTCTGCATTGACTATGCCTATGGCTCAGGCTTTCCATGAGTGAATGTCGGTTAGATCTGTGACACCCCACAGGATACTGTGCACTGAGTGCCAATAGCACAGTATCATAACTTATGCTTTGAGTCGGCTATAGCCAAGCGGCAGCGGGAACACTGCAATTCCACCGTGGGGAAGTAGCGAATGAGCAGCTCTGGGGTCAGGTTAGCGAGGTGGATGATAACAAATGGAATATTTTGAATCATGCATTCCGAGATACCCACTGGTGGAACTCCAAGGCCCGCTCCCATTCCATCATTCTTTCATGTAATGCTCTACCAAAGTCATCCTTCCATTTCGCCCTCAGAGTAGTCAATGGGAACCTGGTATGTTCTCATATCATCTTGCAAATACATGTAATCAGGTGGCGTCCAGCCGCAATGTGCAGTAGTGTCTGTATGACGTTTTGTATCTGGGGTTCCTCATCATGTGTGGACCAGAGGACCTGGCATGGGCTGCATATTTGTCTGTAGGTGAGAAACTGGTCTGGCAGCATAGCATGATCAGAAATAAGTTGGTCAAATATTAGCAGGTGATCGTCAGCAAAGAGGTGACAGATTGTGTTCAAACAGCTTGTGCCAACCCCTCAGGTCCGTAGCAGAGTAGGAGCTGGGGAAACATGAAAGGTCCTGCAAGGGAAATGCTGGGGCACATGAGGGAATTTAGCTTGTATGTAAATGAACCCTGGCCATACATTTACACGCCACTGATGCCTGCAGGGACCAGGGGGACGTCAGCGTTATCCTGGGAAGCAGAAAGCCTCTCATCATGACTGGTGAGAGGGGACCAGTCCCATGGCGCGTCTCTCCCAAGTTTTGCCCTGCCAGCCAGCTCATCACCCACTGCAACTGGGCCACCTAGTATATGCCTTGCGGCCACCACTGCCAACTGGCGCTACAACTTTTCTTGTGCAATTCGGTGGCGTTTGTCTACGCTTATGAGCTCTCTCAGGAAGGCACCCAGTTCATTAGAAAAAACTAGGGGGGATTAATAGAGAGGTGCGTAAAGTGTGTATCTGGTCTTTGGTCTTTATAGTTACAATTTGAATTGGAATGTCATATTTTGTTTCAATATGGTAAAGCTGCATTAGATTTTGATTTTAGTCTGACCCTCACTAGGGGTAAGATAAAATAAGAGGGTTGTTTTGTTGGGTGAAGGAGAAGGGATTGTGTTGGGATAGGGAAATTCCAATGGTTTGTCCAAAAATAGCACATGCGGTGTCAGATCATCTACAGAAGGCATTCACTCACCTCTGTTGCACGGACTGCCTTCCACGATGTTTGCTGGACTCGCCAGAAATGGTCAAAGGATTTTTTGCTCTCTTTCCGGAGCAATTTATACAAAATAAAGTGAGAATATATTCTCCATTTATGCATATAAATGCAAAATCAAACATCTATACGCATTTAGAAACTTAATACTCATACCTTAAACAAATACATCATTTATAGAAATAGGGACTAAAGTAACACGCTTGCCAATATTTTAGGATATTTATTAATGGTCCCTCAAACAATTATCATTGCTTGGAACCTGCCTGACCTTAAATATGCTTTAACTGTTGCAAAAGTCAGGTATTTGATATTGAGCATTACAAAAGAAAGGCATTAGATCTTTGAGACAAGCTATGAACCCTTATAAGAGAAACAACAATGGGGCTAAAGTTACAAAACTTGTAATAGCTGAAAAACCTCCGTTTGACTACATCAGAGTGTTTGCACTTTTGTATTTATAAAACTCATTTAGAAAGTGTTTCCAAAAGTGTAAATGGGTTTTTAAACTAATTTGGAATTGCTATTTGGGAGGAATGTATTGAGGTTGTCCATTTCATATTGATATTCCTACCCGATGTATCAATTGCTTGTAGAGATAATTTTGGTTGCAACTTTTAATCAGTCGGAGATTCCTGAGTTGGGATGGTAACTGATTCACAAAGGTGAAAAAGTCCTATTTGGATTCCTATCCCTTTTAAAATGTTCAAAGAGGTTTCAGAGAGAGAGAAGGCATTGAACCATGGGACCACTACCAACTATAAGTGAAACTTAAAAAAAAGAAAGCTTTTTATTTTAAATTCAGCCATGTTTCCTTTAAGGAAAATGGGAGTAACCTTCATCAATGATTACCACTTAACAGTGAAGCCTTTAAGTGGTTCTACTGTCCTGCCGGAGTAGACTGGCTAAATAAGATCATGGGGATATTTCATAAAAGCAGGTCCCAACATACATTCACCTTACACAGGAGAGTCTACAGATTGGACATTTATTTTAGGTTTGGCATCCTTATCTTATAATGAGGTATGAGGTATGACTAAGATCCTTCAGACCTACGAGCTGGATATAATATCATGTAAACACTTAAATTATTACCTGATGGACAACTTTGTTGGATAATCCCATGCTTCCTGGTATCTTCTCAGAAACAGAAATTGCATTTTTGAGAAGGAGTAAAGGACTTGCATGGTAATTCAGTATTTGTGATATCCAATAACAGGCCCTGTGCAGATGCAAATTAGTGGATAGACAGTATATAATGTAATTTATGAAAAAGATGAAAACAAGTGTTCTTTCTTGAAGTGTTTATTTGTTGGTGTATTACTTCATGGGCCAGCCAACACGTGTTTCGTCAATTGGGTGTAAAACCCTTGACTTCCTCAGGGCTTGAAGAAGTCAAGGGTTTTACACCCAATTACACCCATTAAAAAACAACACTTCAAGAAAGAACACTTGTTTTCATCTTTTTCATGAATTACATTGTATACTATCTATACACTCATTTGCGTGTGCACAGGGCCTGTTGTTGTTTTTAGACGGACCGTGGTCCTGATTGATGATTTAGGGGTTTCTCCCTCACCTGTAGCACTGCATACATTATTCACTTGTGAGCCAATCTTACTTCATTTGGGAAGCGCCATTCCATACCCTGTGAAAAATAACACCCCTTTTTGTTGCTTCTATTTGTGATATCCAGCAAGAATTCAGTAGACCAGTCTATTTAAGGTAAGAGGATTGATCGCTCAGTGATCTATAGCTCTTTCGATGAGGCCAGGTTGGTTTGGGTAAAAGGGTTCATTTTGGGTGAAGGCTGATTTTATATGGCATAAACTAACTGAACAATGGATATGTGGAGAAGTGTGGCTCAATGATTAGAGCAGCAGACCCTGATGCAGAGGTCTAGCCCTGGACCAGGGTTCAATTCCCCACCTCGGCGGGTCTTGGGCTCAAAATTCCACGGACCTGATAATTCTCGCCTCGGTGCCTGTTCCAATCATGGAGTCCCACTCTGCAACTCTGGGCAATAGCTTACTTAATCTCCACAACGGCCCCCACAACGCTAAGGATGCCTGGCCTCCACCTTGGGGGTGCCCAGGAGTGGACGCCTCACAGGGAAAGCCAGGATGGGTTCCACAGCGGTATTCGCACAAGCGCCTTGAGACCCTTGCGGTTCAGTAGTGCGCTATACAAGTTTCAATTTACAATTTTATATAGGCCCAGATCTCTGTACTGGGGTAAATGTATGCCATTGTTCTGTAAACTGTGCATCAATTGTTCTTTTTGCATTTGTCTATATTACAGCACAGAGACAGAGTCAAAGTGATTTTCCCATTTGCATGGAGTCATCCCATATGCAAATGGGGTAACTCCCTCTGAATATAGCACTGGTTTTACATGTGCGCTAAAGCTATCAATATTTCAGAAGGGGCCGCACAAGTGTCTGAGGTCCCTTCTGTAATAGTAAAGTGCCGGGCTGGTGCACAAATCAGGTACACACATCTGTGGCTCCCCTGGGCCACTGTGTTTAATACAGTCCCAGATGATTTTTAATCCTTGCTCTTTCCATTTGTCACTCTTTTTCTGTTCTTCTCTTCCTCCTCTTTTCCCACCATTTGTGTTTTTTCTGTTTTGCTCTGGGTTAAAGTCTGATGAGGAAATCTAAGTTCAGGTCCCCAAAAATGAGTTCCTATTGGCCCCACGTGCAACCATCAGGTCAAATTAAGCACTGCCTATATTGGTTCTTGCTGCAGAGAACATTGCCTTCCAAGTTAAGGATCTAGCAAATGTACTAATATAATTGCTAAATCCTAACTGCAGAACCCGCTCAGTGCTCATTTGTAAAGCAGGACGTGTATAGTAGCCTAAAATAAGCAAGGGGCAATACCTAATTCAAGGTTGCAGTCAATTTAAAAATACGCTTTAGTGTTGGCCTTATGCGCACCAGAAAGGAGGATAACAAAAATGACAATGAACATATAAAGTTAAAACATAAACACCCAGGGCCTGATTCACAAAGGTAAACTTACACTTTAGTGTACGTTTACAATTGTTTGCTATTCACAAAGGAATTTATCAGTTGTACCTTTACGAGTGCCGAGTTTCGGCACATAAAACAATAGGTCTTTTTATGTACAGAGACTCCACACTCATAAGGATGCTAATGGTTAAATTCCTATGTGAATAGCAAACAATGGTAAACCTTACACTTTTGTGTAAGGTTTACCTTTGTGAATCAGGCCCCCAGAGTTCTAGAGCAAGACTGTGGGACTTGCAGGTCTGTCCGAAATGTACAATATCAGTGCAGTACCCAGGGCAGATAAAGGATTTATAGGAAGGGTAAGTATTCAACCTTCATCATGGTACTTTGTACCTGTGAACAATACAATTGCAAGGAAAGGGAGGGATATAATGGAAGGTTTAGAGTTCAAAAACATAAGAAATACCTCTCTGTGCACTGGGCCCTGCTTAGATGGGCACTTGTTCTAGGTGGGAGATTTTCCTCTGCAATTCTCTTCTCCTTGTAAGAGTAATTGACATGTTTAATTGCACACTTGTTGGCACACCTTCCAGAAAGTAGTGTTGGCTCCTAAATATGAAAGCTCTTCAGTTTATGCAAGTCGCAGCTTCAGGGCCCATAACCCTTAGGGCCTTATAAGTTATGTATATTTGAGGATGTTGATGATAAATAGACCACAAACATCCAACATAAGGTTTATGGTGATTAGTAGGGGGCTAGTTATGCACACCCAAAATGTTTTTCTTAAACCCAGTAAACCTTACTAAACGATGCACATCTGATCACATACAATGGAAAACAATACAATCAGTGCATATTTGTAAGAAGCTAGCAAAGCCAATTGATAATTATAGGTTATTGTATCATCAACAATCTATCTATACCTTACATTCCAAGTGAAAAATGACACATCACAAGTGATTCTTGAAAGCAATAAAAAAGGAACAAAGCAATAGGATGGTATAAAACATATGCCTTTTAGCTATAGAACTAAATATTTAGCAGGGCAAAGGCTTTATCTATGAAACCCATCTTCCTCTTGGGTGGGGTTGGCTGCATTATGGAGTGTGGGATCCTGTAAGTGATGCAGTCAAAGCTATAGAAATACTAGTGAAGAATTGTTAGCAGTAACAATATGGTCATGAAAACATTCAAAAGAGGGTTGGGAGACAGAAAAATCTACTTTGATTTGATTAATTCCATCCAGGTGGAGACCTTTCACTAAATGTCGGTGGGTACCTCCGTACATGGAGATATTGATATGGAAATTTACCTTTGTGAATAGGGCCCCATGAGTTTACATATGGAGGCATGGCAGACAAGACAAGTGACATGGACGGGGGAGGTGATGTTAAGTAGCCCACTGGACACATTGTAATCTGTCTGAGCAAACGGTAAATCAGACTAGAAAGACTAGAACGGATCCCCAAGCTGCATATACATGGTCATAAAGTAATAAATGAGACATTATTAAATAGGGAAACTAGAATACTTATCCTGGAGTGCATTGGGGCTTTGAATGCCTAGCTTAACTGAGGTATAAGAACTGTGGACCATTTAAGAAGATTACATTTTTCTAGAACATCAACAGTAGTCTCATCAGATTACACAGTGATGTTAATGTATACCTGTAGATATTTTCTAGAACTCTGTTACATTGTGATCCCTTTGAGCAGACAAGCCTTCATTACTGCTAAGAATTTCTCTCTCATGTTTATCTTTTGAATAACTTTAGTACATCTGCCTCATTGGTTGGAGAAGTGTGGCTCAGGGGTTAGAGGCGGCAGACCCAGAAGCTGAGATCGGCCCTGGACCAGGGTTCAATTCCCCGCCTCGGTGGGTCTTGGGCTCAAAAAATTCCACGGACTCGATAATTCTCGCTCCAGTGCCTTCTCGACTCACGGGTTCACACTCTGCGACTCTGGGCAATAGCTTGCTTAATCTCCACAACGGCCCTCGCGGCGGGATGCCTGGCTTTCACCTCGTGGATACCCTACCGGGGTATCTCACAGGGGAATACCAGGACGGGTTCCCTAAGCAAGCACCGGGAAACCCACTGCAGGTAGCTGTGCGCTATATAAGCTCAAATACATTTACATTTGGTTATACCCAACCAGAATTTTAGCTTTTGGCCTCTTTTATCTATCCTCTATGCTCTAAATTTAACATTAGAACTACATTCATCATCTAGCTTAGAGTCCTGCCTGACACAAGTGCCGACTAGATTTGTACGATACATCTAAATAACCTCATACATGGAGGTGGGTAATCCTTAGATTTATTATTTATTATTTTCATTTTTTGGAGACTAAAATATAATTAACCTAGGAGTTGGAGTAGGAGTCCACTAGGGCCCATTATCATAATTGTGGGCAGGGCTTACAATCCCCTACATGATCTATTCTATGGGCTGGCTTTTTTGCGATATCCCATAGACTCCACCTCTGGGACACCGTAGATTGCATGCCTGCATGAGCGCAGACAAGGAAGACTAATGTGCTCCCACTCTGCAGAAGCAGAAAGCTGCTCCCACCAGATAGGAGCACAAAAGACTCTTTCTGCCTTCGCTCTTGCAAGCATAGAAAGACATGGAATTGCTCCTGCCCAGCAGGAACAAAAGAACACTGCTCCTAGGGAGTGGGAGCAATGCTGGCTCCTGCTGCCCTGAGGATGGGTTCTGGCATGGGATCTGGCGACAGTGCGGGGGTCATTGGGTGTGCCCCACAGCCCCCATTGTGACCTTTTCTGTGAGGAGCCCTGGGTGGGCACCAGGTCACTAAGATTTACAAAAATGTTTAAGAAAAATTGCCAGCTCCTGTGCGGCTACGTGAATGGAGCCACTTGCCGGGAGCCGGCAAGGCCATGGTGGGGCTGGGGCTCCGCCTGCAGTCTCCCACCGAAAATGTAAAAGAAAAGAAAACGTGACTAATAAATGAGAGGTCAGAGCTCCTCATCTATTTCTTCCCATAATGGCCTAGGGCTTTATGGGACTGCACATTTTCTTGCTGGTGGTGCCATAGCAGAGGCAGGAGTACCACAAATTCTTTTTTCAAGTTTGTAGAGGGCTGAAGGGAATGCAAAGCACCACAGCAACATTAAAAGCAAAACAGTAAGTCGACTGGGTCATTAAATCTATGACCCATGGAGAACTTGCCATATTTTTTTAAACCAACTCCAAGATGGAGCTTTATGCTCTCCAGCTAGAGTGTGGGGACCTCTAGTGGTTGGTTTATGGTTGCACTTTATACCTTGAAAAATGTGAGAAAGAGTTTTTAAAAGGTTTTATTCCAAATATTTTATGTCAATCGCTTTTAACAAACATTGCAATGTGTAAATTGATTAAATATACATTTCATTATAGTTATTGGTGACTTTATGACAAAGCCATGTCTACCTTACCTAAAATGACACCCTTAATATTGTTACATATCGTCTTCTAAAGGTGTAACTCCCTGCCTTGCGGCCAGACCCTGCACCCAACTCCCTACTGTGTGGCCACAACTGGTGTCCAAACCATCAAAGGCAGTGCGCAGCATGGGCTTGGACTCCAGCGGGGTTTGGTTGCAGACCTTGTGCCCAACACCCTGCTGCACTGCATTTAGGGTTAAATAAAAACAAACACTGGTGACCGGTGATTATTAGGGCTATTATGGTTTGAAAAAAGGTGGCATTTGTTCTGTGACTTTCCAAGGTGTTAAAATCTAACTACTTTCCTCAAGTATAACTCCACTTTAACCTTTGCTTTTTTTGGTGAATTTCTGTATTTTTTAACGTAAGTTATAACTTAATATAATAGATTTGCAGCCAACTTTCATTGCACACAGCATTCGGTTATGTGTGGCAGGCCGACTGCAGGGCCTGGCTTCAGGGCCGGCCCTATGCCCAACTCCTGCAGATGGCCAACCTCTTTCTTGGCCTAGCAAAGTGACGAGACCCTGCACCCAACCCCCAAGGAGGTGACTCCTCTTGCCATACTTGACCTTTGGCATGCACAGTGAGGGGTTGACTGCAGGGCTTGCCTGGCCCTGTGCCCAACCCTCCAGTGGTGGTCAAGCATCCATTAGTGGGCAACCAACCATGGATCCTCACCTCAAGTTATTGTTTTTTAAGAGAAAGTGTTTTCTTGATCTTGCCGGAGTCCTGTGGGAACTGGGGTCGTGGGAGTACATGAGGGCCACACTAACTGTTGCCAGAGCCCTGCAAGATTGCAGCACCCAATATCTCTTTGTTTAGAACACCCTGGTCCCAGCTCCTACTACAAGGACCATGAATCTAGGCTACCCCTAACATGCCCCCTTGTATCTTTTTGTTTAATTTTCAAGCTAACCAAGGCCTTGAGATCTGCAGCTGAAACATTTTTGTTTAGGTTGTGGCCAGCCAAGCACAGCATGAGGCCATGGGAAAAAAAGTCCTCACAGCCAATAAAAACATGCTGTTTATTAACCCCTTCAGCGCTGCGTGAATTTTCGCGCTGTGCTGAAGGTTCTAATGAGCCTATCGGCTCATGACGGAACAGTTCCGTCATGAGCACAGCTCAACCGACGCTCATGACGGAACCGTTCCGTCATGAGCATGGAAGGGGTTAAATTTGTGGTTGGTTCTGCAGGAGTTTGCTGGCGTCTTGTGGGATCAACTGTCGATACATTGATACTTTTTTTTTAAAGTGCTGAACAGATTTACACCTAAACATAAAAACATGCTTACTGAGTAAAGAGCTAGCTTCTGCCAAATTTGTGTAATTCTATTGAGCCATTTTTTTCTGTGTCGTCTAATTTTTGCTATGGAAATTGAAAAATGTTTTAGACCTCTCCCTTTTTCTCATACGTCTTTTGACGGATCACCCCAAAACTTTACAGGAAGAAGCTTGTGTGGATGAACTTCTTTATGATTGTATGATGATTTATCAAACATCGGTAATGTTATTAGAAAAACAAACACATTCTTCCCATGGACATTTTGTAAAATATATTTTACAGGAATGAAGTCAGAACTGCTAATAACAGATAGCTAACAACACGCATGAAATGTGGGCACAGCACGCATGTGACAGTAGACAATGATTACTAAATAAAACATAACAATGCAACAGTATAAATGCATTCTGCATAGCCCTACAGGCAATAAAAACACATCAGCCATAGAATTATAGCTCCGTGGTCAGAGGAAATATTGGGACACACACAACACAGGAAGTATTCAAAAAGGACAACATTTAAAATAATGAGCCTTATATCAATAAAGTCGAGAGTCCAATCTTATTCTTTTAAAAGCTGTGCGTTCTATACAATATATTTGATTACCAATTCTTCCTCAGTTTATATATGTGCTAAAGACTTTGCCTCTTTTTTCACCCAATTTCTGTTTGTTCCTGAACATTGCATATCTTTTGTATAAATATCAAAATATATTTGTATTTCAACGTTATCTGTCCTGCCAAGTCTTCTTTCCTGTTGCTGATGTTTGCAAAAATGTTTTCTCCTGATGCCTAATATTATCTTGAATAAGTTTAGACTTTGCGTGCCTTTTATTCTTAGATGAGCAACAGCCTATCAATGTATCCGTAATTCAGGCTTTCTTTTAATATTTCCCATATAATCTAAAACCTAAAATACTGTTCCAAACACTGTTCAAATTGACCATTGGAAACACTGTAACACTGTAAAAAAAATATTTATAAATTATCTACATTTTCTTTCAGGAGACTCACATTCAGTGTCCATTTTCTAGGCTCCTAAATTCTCTAAAGTAGCAATATTTATATGTATTGATGTATATTCAGATAAGGCAATAACGTTGTGGCCATAAGTCAGTGCATTCTGCAGTATTTCTGGGGAAGCTAAACAATTATCAGTTCACAACAATTGTGACAGTCAAGCGATTAGAAAGAATTATCTTTGTGTGAATTTGGAGTGGGTTTTATGGAAAGGGGCGACCCTTCGGTCCCCCCGAACGTATGGCGGAGTACCACGATCCCCCCGGGAAGCCATCTTGGGCGGGAGGCGAGTCTCGGCTGGTATGCCCGAAGCGGCGTAGCCGGGGCGCGCTTTTTCCCGCCCTGGAGTGGGCTGGCCTAGACACTGACGCGGCCGGCCACGCCCTTTGGGGCAGGCAGGGGCGGGTTTACGCCCGCCCTGAAGACGGATAAAAGGAGCAGCAAGCCAAGAAAGCATCCTCTTGTTCCTGTGCTCTGACGCTGCACCTCCTCGCTGCACGTGAGCTCGAGACGGAACGAAGAGCCAATTTTGAGCGTGGTAATCTTTCTTTTTTGTCTTACAGATACTCTGTCGGAGAATGCCTAAGAAAGTCGGAAAGCGAGTCACTACCGATCAGATGCTCCGTATGCTCATGAAAGAAGTAACCGATCTGAAGAAGCAGATGGCGGCTAAAGACGGGGAAGGGGGGCCGAAACGACCTTTGGCAGGAGCAGCTCCTGGAGGAAAAGGCAAGAGGCCCAGAAGGGGGGCATCTGGGGGGGGCATCCCGGTTCCCGATACCCCACTCGAGGAGCCAACTCCGGTGCCGAGGGAGGGGAATCCGATTCCCGTGGTGGTCACTCCCATGTCCGGAGAGGACATGCCGCCTGAGTTAGCAGCACAATTGGCAGCGTGGTTGGGGAAAGATAGCGAGGGCGCCACGGCTGACGACGCACGGGTGTTGATGAAGCAACTGCGTGAAACTAGGGAGGCGGCGAAGGCACCAGCGCCAGTTACCCCGCTGTCTCCGGCGGTGGGAAAAGCAACAGGAGCAGGTCCAGCGGCGGATGCAGCTTCTGGTTCAGGTAAGCGGCCATTGCCGATTGCGAGGGAGGAGTCTGCACCTTCACGAAGGGAAAAGTTGGGTCAGCATGTCCCTCTGGCAATTAAGGAAAAGATGTGGGCGGACGAGAATGTAAACATTTTTTCGTTGCTTACCGACCATTATGAGATGGAGCATGTTAAGAGCCAAAAGGAGCTCATGCATCCGAGTGTTTGGCACGCAAAGATGGCCGCCTTTAAGGTTGATGAAAACATTGGCACTTGGGGCAGGGCATGGGGAATCTTTACCTCCATCATGGGCGAACGTAGGCCCGAGTTGCTGACCGAATTGCCTATTTATCAGTCACGGATCATGGAATATTATGGATCATATGGGGGCAATCAGTGGTCCTGTTACGATAATATTTTTAGAAAAGCGAAAGAACACGACAAAAACTTGACTTGGGATTGTTACGACTCTGTTTCATGGTCAAAAATGGAGAGTACTGGTATGTTGAAGTTACCATTGGTAGGGAGTAGCGGGGGGGAATCCTCCCGCCAATATGCTGGGACACCCTTTCGATCAAGTACAGGTAATGACTACCACTCGAAGCCGAACGGCAACGCAGGTAAAAGGGGGATTTGTTGGAACTTTAACAGGGGTAAATGTACGAGGCCCCAAGGGTCATGCAAGTTTAGACATGAATGTGGAGGGTGTGGGCAGCCATCCCATCCTGAGTCCATGTGCAGAGCCAAAACGGGTGATAACGGTGGTGGGGAGGCGCCAAACAGGTCTGAAATAGTCCGAGGGGCGCCTTTACCTACTCCGATTGATACCATGGCAATGATTCCTTGGCTCAGCGAATACCCGGATCATGCTTCCGCTGGGGTGTTGCGGAACGGGTTTTCATATGGTTTCCGCATCCCAGTGGGGGATTTTCAGGGTGTAGCAAAATGTAAAAACCAACTGTCGGTCTTGCAACATACGACCGTGGTACAGGAGAAGATTGGGAAGGAGGTTACTCGAGGTCGAGTCGCCGGTCCATTTGTTGATCCACCATGTGCTAACTTTGTTTGTTCCCCTTTGGGGGTGGTCCCTAAGAAGGACCCGGGTGAGTTCCGACTGATACATAATTTATCAGCCCCTCGTGGTCTTTCCGTGAATGATGCGATAGACCCGGAAGTGTGTTTGGTGCGGTACGCATCTTTCGATGAGGCCGTCGCCATGTTGAATCGCCTAGGGCCCGGTGCGCTGATGGCAAAATCAGATATTGAGTCAGCGTTCCGGTTGCTCCCGGTACACCCAGACGATCAGCGTCTCCTTGGTTTCATGTTTCAGGGTCACTATTACATGGATAGATGTATGCCGATGGGATGCTCTATATCTTGTGCCTATTTTGAAAAGTTCAGTTGTTTTCTGCAATGGGTCTTCACAAAGAGGACGGGTTTTCAACATGTCATGCATTATCTCGATGACTTTTTGTTCCTGGGGGCGGCCGGGGATACGGAATGTGGACAGGCTTTGAATGAATTTTGTGTCTTAATGAAGCATTTTGGTGTGCCGCTGGCACCAGGTAAGACTGTAGGTCCCTCGACTTGCCTCGAGTTCCTGGGGATCGAGCTCGATTCAGAGGAAGGTTGTTTTCGATTACCAAGAGAAAAGGTGTTAAGATTCAGGGCTTCCCTGGAAGCGTGTATTAGTGAGTCTAAAGTCAGACTGCATCAATTACAACAATTGGTGGGCCAGCTGAATTTTGCCCTGAGAGTAATGCCGATGGCCCGCCCCTTTTCCCGCTCGATCGCTCAGGCCATGGTCGGCCTGAAGGAGGGTCATCATCGCACGAGACTATCGGCAGAGGTTCGCCAGGACATGCGCATTTGGTTGGCATTTCTGGCGGAGTTCAATGGTCGAATTGTCTGGAATAAACCGGCGGTGTCCTCCGAAGAGCTGGGGCTGTGGACAGATTCGGCTGGGAGCATTGGTTTTGGTGCCATATTCGGCACACAATGGTCGGCTCGAAAATGGCCGTTATGGTGGCATGAGTGTGGGCTGACAAGTAACATTGCCTTTCTTGAACTTTTTCCCATTCTGGTGGCCCTGAAAACTTGGCCTGAGGGATTCAGAGATCACTCTGTGGTGTTTTGGTCTGATAACATGACCGTGGTTGAGTGTATCAATAGCCAGGCAGCACGATGCAAATGGATTCTGAGATTGCTCAAAGAAATTGTGTTATTGTGTATGCAATTGAACGTGCTGTTTAGGGCAAGACATGTGCCTGGGGTAATGAATCAAGCGGCTGATGCGCTTTCTCATTTTCGTATGCAGGCCTTCTGGGGTTTTCTGCCCACAGCGGACCCGGTGGCGGCACCCTTTCCCGAAGCTCTCTGGTCTCTCGGTGCCCCGAACTACAGAACCTCGTGGGAGAGAGTTTAGCACCCAGGACAAGGAAGGCATATGAAGGGGCGTTCCGATCCTATTGGGCCTTTTTGGGGACTGCTAGGGGAGAGCTTTGGGGCCAGGAAGAGCTAGTAGTAAAATTTCTGCTGTCTTTACATCAGGCAGGCAAATCAGTGGCTACGGCCCAGAGGCATCGGGCCGCCATTTCCTTTATGGCAAGGGCTCATGGGATCCAGGACCCGACTGCGTCTTTTGTTGTGCAAAAAGCGCTGCGTGGGTGGCAACGCCTTGAGGGTCGCAGAGTAGATGAGAGGCGCCCGATAGGTTTAGATAGGTTGGCTCTTTTGTTATCGGTACTTCCCGCAACATGTTCATCCCAGTACGAAACGGGGTTATTCCGAGCCGCTTTTGTGCTAGCATTCCATGGGGCTATGCGGGTAAGCGAACTAGTGGCAAAGAACAAGCAGGATACCATGGGGGGGACTGTGCCGAGAGCACGTTCAGGTCGGGGGGGAGACAATGACTGTCTCGTTTGTCAGGTCCAAGACCGATCAGGGTGCGATTGGGGACTGCATAATCATACGAAGGATTCCCGGGTCTCCCATGTGCCCTGTGGTATGCGTGGAGGAATATTTAGCGCAAAGGGTGGCATCATGGGGGGGGACCTTGTTGAGACACGCTGACACCACCCCACTGACGAGGTTTCAGTTTCAGCGGGTGCTTGCGATGTCGATTTCGGCCGCGGGCTTGAACCCCGGCGATTTTGGGACCCATTCCTTTCGGATAGGGGCTGCTACAGAGGCTACAGCCAGGGGTCTGAATGTCGAACAAGTAAAACGTGTGGGGCGTTGGTCCTCGAACTGTTATAAGAGGTATGTGCGATTGCACATGTTGTGAAGCTTTAATGATGTGCTCACGCTTCTTGTTTTTGTTTGGTTTTCAGTTGCGCAAGCCTACGAGGCGGGGCGGACTGTGCAGTCGACCCGACACCGGGGGGCCAGCGGTCAGACATCACCGGCTGTGAAAAAGGAGGTGTGGGTCGTGGGCCACTCATACGTGAGGGGTGCCGCGGACGTATTCAAAGCAGGTGACATGATTCACGTGGCTGGGGAATACGGGTACAGTGTGTCCTTCTACGGAAAGGGCGGGCTCTGTATTGACCAGTTTCGATCATTTTTTGAGGGTTTGTTAGGGCGGACGAGGTCACCGCCGTCTGTAGTCATAGTACATCTTGGGGGCAATGATTTGTTGACCACTGGTAGACGACTTCTTCTTGAGGCAATGCTTTCCACTGTAAGTTGGTTGGCGAGAAGAGTTCCAGGGTGCACAATTGCATGGGGGGGTGTTCTGTCAGGATTCCCCGAAAAGTGTGGCGGGGGGCTATTTCGGTTTCTGCTCTGAATCATTCAGTAAGGAAAATTAATAATAAAGTGAGTAGATTGTTCCGTTCCAGTACACTGCATTCTATTTCGCATGGTTGTATTAAAGGGGACAGTATGTATTTGGGGGATGGTGTTCATTTGTCCCGGATGGGGAACGAATTACTCATAGGAGACCTGATAGCTTGGCTAAAGACTTTATGACATGACCTTTAGGCAGGAGTGTTGTGGGGGGTCCGGATAGCCGGTCAACTATCCGGCCTGTGGCGGTAAGGTCATGATCGGTGAGCAGTAATTGGAAGATCCCTATGGGTGGGCGTCACCCATTACGGATGGGAGCGCTCGAGGGAGGTGGCCATTGGCCCCTCAACGGGGAGGCGGTCCCTTCTAAGGATGGGCCGCCGAAAGGAAAGGAAAGGCGGTCAAGGCCCCTTCCTGGGTAGGAGGGGCTTCAGCCCCCTCCTGGGGAATTTCCCGGGGCCTGGACATCTGCGACGGCAGATGTGGTAAGTTGTGTGGGGTTTGGGAGGGGGTCTACGCTACCTTCTAGATACCTCACACGAGTCCTCGGACGACCTTTAAATGGCGTCGAGTTTATTGGGGCCCCCGTCAAGTCAAGGGAAATTGGTAAATGCACTTGAGGTACACCTCTGTGCGGTCGCCCCTCACAAGTGAGGGGGATATGTCTGGTTTAGGGATCTTGACACCGGTTACGACCTTGCCGTTGGCCCGTAAACGTTAGGATGTACAATTTCAAGTTAAACGTTTTGTAGGATGTTAGTTCGGCTAGGAGAACCTTTGTATTAGAGAATATGTTAAGGTTAGCCAAACATCGCAATGTGGAAATGAAATTGTACATTAATACGAAACTGTTATTTTAATGTTTTAATTTTGTTTCATATTTTAATAAATACGGCCGGGAGGGTCACTCCCTCCCGTCTTCCAAAAGTTCAGAACCGTTTCCGGTTTCCCATTCTTGGGGATTGTGTTGAGAGGGGGTGGCGGGTATCTCAGCCATATGGAAAGGGGCGACCATTCGGTCCCCCCGAACGTATGGCGGAGTACCACGATCCCCCCGGGAAGCCATCTTGGGCGGGAGGCGAGTCTCGGCTGGTATGCCCGAAGCGGCGTAGCCGGGGCGCGCTTTTTCCCGCCCTGGAGTGGGCTGGCCTAGACACTGACGCGGCCGGCCATGCCCTTTGGGGCAGGCAGGGGCGGGTTTACGCCCGCCCTGAAGACGGATAAAAGGAGCAGCAAGCCAAGAAAGCATCCTCTTGTTCCTGTGCTCTGAAGCTGCACCTCCTCGCTGCACGTGAGCTCGAGACGGAACGAAGAGCCAATTTTGACCCACCCACCAGCCCCTGAGGACAGCAAGTGGTTTTGAATAAAGTTGGATGTGGTAACACTAATTTTGCAGGTTGTGATGACTATCGTGATAACTTTGAATATGCAATAAAGAATGGTCAAATGGTAATATGTTTTGCAAATAAAGTGATTATGCACTAGTGTTGATCAGTAATCATGCCTTTTAATAAAGTATAATTGTTACTGTCTTTTAGTAATTTAGTCATTTAGTAATTTAGTCAGAATTGTCGTATTTATTTTGGTCGGGCGGTAAGGTCATGATCGGTGAGCAGTAATTGGAAGATCCCTATGGGTGGGCGTCACCCATTACGGATGGGAGCGCTCGAGGGAGGTGGCCATTGGCCCCTCAACGGGGAGGCGGTCCCTTCTAAGGATGGGCCGCCGAAAGGAAAGGAAAGGCGGTCAAGGCCCCTTCCTGGGTAGGAGGGGCTTCAGCCCCCTCCTGGGGAATTTCCCGGGGCCTGGACATCTGCGACGGTAGATGTGGTAAGTTGTGTGGGGTTTGGGAGGGGGTCTACGCTACCTTCTAGATACCTCACACGAGTCCTCGGACGACCTTTAAATGGCGTCGAGTTTATTGGGGCCCCCGTCAAGTCAAGGGAAATTGGTAAATGCACTTGAGGTACACCTCTGTGCGGTCGCCCCTCACAAGTGAGGGGGATATGTCTGGTTTAGGGATCTTGACACCGGTTACGACCTTGCCGTTGGCCCGTAAACGTTAGGATGTACAATTTCAAGTTAAACGTTTTGTAGGATGTTAGTTCGGCTAGGAGAACCTTTGTATTAGAGAATATGTTAAGGTTAGCCAAACATCGCAATGTGGAAATGAAATTGTACATTAATATGAAACTGTTATTTTAATGTTTTAATTTTGTTTCATATTTTAATAAATACGGCCGGGAGGGTCACTCCCTCCCGTCTTCCAAAAGTTCAGAACCGTTTCCGGTTTCCCATTCTTGGGGATTGTGTTGAGAGGGGGTGGCGGGTATCTCAGCCATATGGTTTTGGTTAGCGCTCAATACCATATTGGAGAAATTACAAAAAGCCAGTCAGAGAAGAGGAATTCTAGTGGAGGCCAAGGTGCTAGCAGAGACATCAGGCAGAAAGTTAAGCTCCAAGTAATAATATAATGAAAATGTAGACTGATACTTATTCTAAACAGGTCCCAGTGTGCTGGGACCAAATGCATTCAGAAACAAATAGGAAATCCTGTCAAAGAGTAAGGTGCAGGATCACTGAGATCGATCTATGAATAGCTTTAATTTCGATTATGTATGTTATGTGTTCTGAATATGAGATTCATTAATAATTGAGACTGTATCATCATGTGAAATGAAATAGAAGGTAGATAATAAAATGCTCAATCTCAAGATACCATGAATTCATATCCAAGGTATTTAGAAGACTATTCACAAGGGTTGAAGGCAGAGTGTAGGACATGCCTAATCCATAAATGAAAGGAGAGTAGTCACATTTTACATAGTCTGAGGCTTTCCAGTGGAGGATCTACTGTAACTGCTGTGTTAGGAATCAGTAATAGGGTTTGAATGAGATTCAGGGGGCCTTATTCACAAAGATGTTTGAATGTGTAAATATAACTTTCATAGGTATTCCAAGGTAGGAATGTCTAGAAAGTTTCAGAACACGCACAAAATTACAGCCTTTTAAGATTCACAAATCTTTTTCTGACCCTTTTTCACCCAGGAAATGATCAGAGATTTACAAATGTCAAGAGCAGGAGTTAACCAATTTCCCAGAAGGGAAGACGAAGAGAACACCCTACAAAAATAGTGGGGACCTAGTAAAAGGGGCTTCCCCACAGGGAGAAATATTTTCTTTGTGGACAAATATAAAATATATTAGAACATTGGAATGTTGGGAGCTCCGTTGAAAACAATGGAGTGCTCAGGGCTTATAATGGATTCCAATCCCCTCACGCTCCCAAAAGGCTTTGTTTTTTTGTTAGAACATTCTGTCCACTAGTGACAGAATGTTCTAATAGCCTTATAGCCCTTCGTAGATGGGCTATACCGCTATTAAAGTCCCTCTCCCTTGATAAAGGCTCGGGCCTTTAACACTGGAGAGAGCCTTTAATAGCCGGTATAGCCCTCTACGGCGGGCTATAAGGCTATATTACATTTACTCTAAGTGAAAATATAACTGTATCTGCATCTAAGAAAAACACGTTCACACAATCTTATCAGGATTGACCATGGATAGTTAAGGCTAATTCAGATTTTTAAGAGGTTCCCTGGAAAAAGTTTTACATTTCAAAGAGTATTACATTTGCCACTATGGCAGTAGATTGTAGATGACGATTTACAACTGCATTTGAGGTCTAGTGTGTTTCATCTGACTCTGAAGCTTTTCATCACAGAAGATACATTTCTAACTCCTCCTCTGAGTCTTTCTACAAAGTATAAGAAGTGCAAGTACAGCATGGCTGGACAAGAACGCAGTTGCGCTCATATTGTTTTATGGTTTCTCTCTATCAGAATTTAAGTCTACTTTCTTAAAATGTATTAGAAGGCAATTTAAGCTTGGCTTGTGAAACAGAGCTTTCAGCAGCAGCATGTGCAGGTAGGAACGTCCGTCGAAACCCCCCCCACCCGGCCCCACCTCTCCTACCCTGCATCGGCAAGGGCTGAACGCAATATATTGCATTAAAGACCAACCCTCAAGCTCTTCAGATGTATCGGAAAAAATGTATATATCATATGCATTCCCATTGGGAGTGGTGTGCGCATTTTGCTTGCTCAGATCGTAACATAGGGACTTCCCCTAGGTGTCACTTGGTTGTAATTCTCTTAGCTAAAAAAATCTAAATCAGGCAAAATGGGTACAAAACCTCAGCCCTGGCATGAATACTGTTTGTTCATGGTTGATGCTGTGGTTCGTACACCCCTAGGGATGTAACTAATCCAAGACACAGAACCAATGGAATTATGTCGCTATTGCAGCCTTGGGGTGTTCTGCATAGTTATGGGTTTACCACACTTGTGACATTATCGGCCCTTAGCTGCATAGTTTTCAGCTTTTAACAAAAAAATGGCGTCTTGTTCAACAAAAGTGCTACACATGGTAGGGTGCAGTGGTGGACTCATTGCGAATGCTAAGTGGCCCCTTTTTAGTTTCTGATTGGTATATTCAAGTGGTGTGTGGTAATAATGAGATGAACAATTTCCCCTGATACTATTAATTTATGTACATTTGAAAAAATAGTGAAATCACTACCACAAAATGTGCTGCATTATGCCTCTTCATTTTCCTTTTTTTTGCTGCACTGTCAACCTTGCTGCACAATTTGATCCTCTAGTGACGCTAGCGGTCTGTAGTGCATTATTTGGTGGCAAGCACCTGCAACAGAAGAAAAGAAAAGAGCCTGTGATACAAAGGTAGATATTAAAATCTGGAGGGTTTGGAAGTTTTAGGCTATTTGAAGGTTACACAAATAAAAAAGGATGTTAGAAAATACAGTGCAGCATAACTGTAAGGGAGCAAATGAGCATGCCAAATTCAAACTTTCATTTTTATTTAGAAAACTTTCATTGACATATCATAAAGAATGCAGAATCAGACAGGCAAACTATTCCTTAATCATTTGAAGGACAAAGGCAGTGAAACATGTCTTACAATTTCTATGCTGGCTCATGCTGAAATCTACAATTATTGGTCAAGATGCTATGCACCTTCAAAATCATGCTGAAGCCAAGGCATCAGTTACTTGCAGAACCAAAACCCCATTCAATCAATCAATCAATCAATCAATCATCAATCAGGGGTTTGTAAAGCGCACTACTCACCCCTGAGGGTCTCAAGGCACTGAGGGAGGGGGGATTTTGGGCAGCTCCGGCTCATCCGAAGAGCCAGGTCTTGAAGCTCTTCCTGTATGCTTGCAGTGTGGGGTCACCTGATGGTGATGGGGAGTTCGTTCCAGGTCTTGGCTGCGATGTAGGAGAAAGATCATCCTTCTGTTCTGGTTCAGCGGATGCATGGGATTTCAGCCAGGGTAAGGTCGGCAGAGTGGAATTTCCTATTGCGGGCGTAGAAGGAGATTCTTTCGATGTGGTATTGGGGTCCAGTATTGTGGAGGACTTTGTAGGCATGTGTGAGCATCTTGAAAGTCACTCGTTTTTCGACGGGGAGCCAGTGGTGGTCCTGTAGGGGCTGTGTGATGTGGTCTTGTCGTGGGATGTTGAGGACGAGTCTGGCTGCGGCGTTCTCGATGGTCTTGAGTTTGTAGATTAGAGATTTGTTGATTCCGGTGTGGAGGGCGTTCTCTTAGTCGAGTCTGCAGGTTATGAGTGCGTGGGTGACGCTCTTTCTGGATTCCGGGGGGAACCATTTGAAGGTCTTGCGGAATATGCGGAGGGTGTAGAAGCACCTGGAAGAGACAGCATTGATTTGTCGGTTCAGGGTGAGGGAGGAGTCGAGTATGATGCCAATGTGCGGGCTTTGTCCCTGGGAGCGGAAGGGTTGCCGAGGGTTGTAATGTCCTTGTATTTACCCTTCTAGGTACCCGGCTTTTTAAGTTACAAGTGCTGACTATTTAAATACAGGTGACAAACATAGGATGTACGTTTAATAATGCCATTATTGTTTGGGATGAGACTATCAGGTCTTAGCAAAAACAATCACAGTATTTATTCTGAATTGAACTCCATGTTCTAAATATTTGTTATTGAGTTGTGAACAAGGTCTCATAAAAACTGATAATTTCATTTCCATTTATTATTATAATTATTATTATTATTCAAGGGCACAGTTTAATGGAAAGAAAATGAGTAAAAAGGCTTTAGAGCTTTTTCAGCTCATTGTTTATCCTGAAAGATTCAATACTGACAAGTAAATGTAAAATAAGTTAGGAATAGAGTGTGACTTGCCAGACTGGAACTGCGTGCCAGAAGACTGAGGTGGGACAGGCAGGATAGAATCGTATCACCTACTGCTGCTAAAGGATAATGGGAGGAGAACTTAGCCTTCGCTTGCTGGTCTCAGAATCCTGCCTGCTAATAGGAACAGCAGACGATGCAGTTATGTTGAGCATTAAGTTAATTACTTAAATAAGATATGCGGGTGTGAACCAATCTTTGGAGCTCAAACTAGGCTATCCATTGAACCAATCTTTGGAGCTCAAACTAGGCTATTCATTTGTTGCTGAGTTCAGGTTAGTAAGCCAAGGAAATGAGGGTGACATTGTTATAAAGTTACACATCCACTATTTTATAATATTTTCTGCTCTTCACATTATTTGTAAACATTGGAGTTACTATTCCATTTGTTTTGTCATTGTTACTACCCAAATTGTGTGCACTAGGATACTAGGATAGGATTTACATTTTAAATACATGTTTCTGATATACCCCTGCTTGTCTCCTCGTGTTCATGAGTGTGCTTTTCTATTATGGAAGAGGGTCTGGTTTCCACTAATCATCCCTGTGATATTTCATAGAATTGATCATTACCTGAAACACATCCCACTCAAATGTTGCTCAGTGGGTTGCAGGTAGTTGAAGTCCAACTGGCTTTTTCCTCAAGTTGGCACATTGAAATGTCCTGAGTGCCATAGGCTCTGGAAAGTCTTTTCCCTGTTCTTCTTTTGTGAGATCCAAAAAAAGTGTCATCAGTGTGTCCCAGATGGTGTTTACTCCCAATGTAGATTTTATTTTTGCCTTCCAACCACAATGAGTGCAGAATATAGACTATCGCTATGGCCTCTAACCTGTTTACTGCTACTGAACTACCTGCGTTCCCTGGTGTTTCCATGCAATGTGCTTACAGGATCTACAAATAGTGGATGCAGTAATCCCACACCCAAAAACACCAGACTAGGATCCCACTTTAGAGCTGCATGGGTTACAGGAGCCTACTACCCTATCCATCCTCCCTGCTCCTGCACAATAGGGGGAACTTAGTTCATTGTCTGTGTCTACCATGGGCCAAAAGAAAGGCCCAGCTTCCATTTACTACCTCCTCAGACTAGATTCTAGGATCTACATGTTTTTCCCTTCCCTGGGTTTGAGTGCAGGGCACTGTCCAAAAATGGTGATTCCAGGGCTCCAGTATCCTACACCTGTATGCAGGTAACTTGCAATGAGAGCCAGTGTTGTCAAGTTAAACATATGAATGTAAGTAATGATTGGCTATTCCTAACATCACATCTGTGTGCCTTGAAGATATATATGTATATACGTACAAAACCATAGAAATGACAGCGTTATAGTTAGTTTAGCTAACTATAACTCACGCCCTCGCAATGCACTGCTGATGACGTCACATTCATGGTCAGTGACATCACTGATGACATCTCAAATGACATCCCTGATGACATCACAGATTACATCATCCACGTAAAAATCTGATGCACCTCCTCCCACCTGAATGTAGCCTTTGATAAGCCCACTCTAAAATACAGACTACCATTTTCAAATAAATAGACACCTTAATACCAGTTACTAAATATGCACTGACTGATTCCTAGGTCTACACACACATCCACTCATTCACCCATACAGTCACTCATACATGCAGTCACTTATCAATACAACACTATCATATGCACTCATACACCTATACAGACACTCACACAATGCCACATATCCAGAGTTACTCACACACCTAGTCAGTCATGCAAAGAATCAATCATAATTCCATTTACTCGCCTATACAGTTATACAGACACCACCTCACTTATTCATGCAGGTACTTACACATAATTACTCTCTTATATAATCACTGATACAAATACACACTCATCTATGCAGCCACTCTCACAATTGCATTGCGGGTGACTGAGTTATAATTAGCTCAACTAACTATAACGCTGGGATTTCTATGGTTTTTTACGAGTGACTTGTCCAACTAACTATAACATGCCTGAAACCTATGGTTTTTCCAGTGAATTTCTATGGTTTATTAAATACTCATTTCTAACTATAACGACGCTGAAACCTATGGTTTTCTCAGTGAATTTCAAAGGTTTTTTAATTGCTAGTTTTTAACTATAACGTCTGTAAAACGTATGTTTTTTTCAGTGAATTTCAAAGGTTTTTTTAATACTACTCTCTAAGTATACCCTCCCAGAAATCTACCATTAATAATAATAGCGGGTACATGTGTTACTAGCTAGGCCATTCCATAAGTATATGACTAGTAACTGGAACAATTACAATGCTTCAAACAGAGTGCATGGTGAATTTATAAGTGCTTAGGTATTGGCTGGATGGGTGATTGGAGAAGTGCATGGGACTAACAGGAGGATTCCTAGGCTGCATGGGTAATAACTGGGTATTTACAGCAGTGAATCAATAGTATGTTGCTGGTTAGAAGTCTGCATGGATAGTGCATAGAATATTGTAGCTGTACTTGTGTGAGTAGCTAGGCCATTGACTAGTAGTAACTAGATGATTAGAGGGGGTTGTGCCCGGAGTAGTGTTTTAAGGTTTTGGGTAAAGCAGTGGTGTTTGTGTAGTGTAGGGAGTCATGCTGGGGATAGTGTTAGGGTTTAGGATAGTGCAGTGGTGTTTGTGTAGTGTAGGGGGTCCTGCTGGGGGTAGTGATTTAGAGTGTACGACAATGCCGTGGTGTTTGGGTAGTATAAGGGGTAATGCTGGGAGTAGTGTTTTAGTGTTTAGGGTAGTACAGTGGTGTTTGGTTAATGTAGGGGATCATGCTGGGGTAGTGTTTTAGGATTTAGAGTAGTGCAGTGGTGTTTGTGTTGTGTAGGAGGTCATGCTGGGATTAGAGTTTTAGTATTTAGGGTAGCGCAGTGGTGTTTGTATAGTGTAGGAGGTCATGCTGGGAGTAATGTTTTAGGATAGTGCAGTGGTGCTTGTGTAGTGTTTGGGGGTTTGTGCTGGGGTAGTGTATTAGGGTGTAGGGTAGTGCTGTGGTGTTTGTGTAGTGTAAGGGGTTGTACTGGGGATAGTGTTTTAAGGTGTAGGGTAGTGCAGTGGTGTTTGTGTAGTGTAGGGGGTTGTGCTGGGGGTAGTATTTTAGAGTTGACAAGAATGCAGTGGTGTTTGTGTAGTGTAAGGGGTCATGCTGGGAGTAGTATTTTAGTGTTTAGGGTAGGGCAGTTGTGTTTGGGTGGTGTAGGGGGGTCATGCTGACAGACTGACTCTCAGAGCTCCGAGCCAACGGACTGGCTTCCAAAGTCATAGCCGCGATCTGGTGATGTGGGGAGAGGCAGCGTGAAAAGGGTATCTCACACAGACACAGATGCAGAGTATATTCAGTGTGGCCTCGCACAGGTAGAACTATGGACCCAATGGCTTGTAGAGGGAAAGATGCAAGCTGCCAGACTGCATCACAAAATGTCTGACAGCTCGCAGACCCAGAGCTGCAAGTCAAGGCACTGGCTTCTAAAAGCATGATTGCAAAGTGGTGATGTGGGGAGATGAACCGTGAAGGGGGTATCTCGCGGAGAGAGAGCTGCAGTATATTTTCAGTGTTGCCTTGCAGAGGTAGAACTACAGACCCGATTGCTTGTAGAGGAAGAGATGCGAGCTGACGGACTAAATCACAAAATGCCTGCCAACACGTCCTAGTTTTAACAGTTCATAGCCAATGAGCTGCAAGCTCGTGCTCGTAAACCCTCAGCCAATCAGATGTCAGAATTCTCAAATATCGATATCTGTAAAATTTGACATTTCTCAAAGACTACTTAACAGATTTACACCATTTAAATTAAATCGTGCTTTCTGGACCAAGACCTTTCTCCCTGCCAAATTTGGCATAATTCCATTCAGCAGTTTGACCTGGGGCCTTGTTTAAAGTTTCCAACGGAAATTGCATTGAGAATACACGTTTTTGGACCCCCTTTTTTTTCTCACCACCCCCTTGACCAATCACCTCCAAACTTTCAAGGTAGCAGATGATCAAAAAAGAGAAGCTTTTTGGAAAATGTTATGTAGATTCATCAAACGACGCCAAAGTTAATAAGCACATGGAAGGCTCCAGGAGGGGGGGCATGCAACTCCCCTCCCAACATAAGTAAAGCCCCCGGATTGCGGGGGCTCCAGTGGGCCCCGGCAGCCCCATTAAGCCCCTGCTATGTTTTTTTAAGAAATGCCCCCGGAACCTTACCCACCCAGGGGTCTCATTAACATGGAATATGGGAACCCGCAACCCCAGCGCAAATGGCGCCAATGTTTTATTTTTTTAAGCTTGTTTTGGCCCTGTGGGTTCTTCTGGGACCCCTGAGCAGGCCTAGATGGTCAGCGTATTTCTACCCAGCCCCCTGCTCTTGTTTAATATCTTTGTTTCTCTTTTTTCTGGTGACCAAGGCCCCTATTCAGTACTGCGGTCTCATCTTCGGTCAATATCTTGCAACTGAGGTTGACTATCAGTTCTTGTTTCATTGTGCTCCCCTCTGCTCCAGATTCTGGTTCTGTTTGGTTTTGGAGCAAGTCCCGATCTGATTGGATATTTCTGGAGGCTGGTTCCAATGCACTTGTGCTTGGTAATTCTGATGGTTCCGACGTCGTCCTCGAGATCTGCCCCTAAAAAAACACCTCCTGAGTGAATGGGGTGCTGTGACACGGAAGCTGGAATTCCAACTGATGACACTGGCCACGAAGGGCAGTTGATGGAAATCCAATAGTCATCTTCCCGTCTCAGGGATAGTCCAGTCTTTATTCTTCGTTTTTGGATGTAATGCGTCTGGAAAGAATCACAGTCATATTCTCTATCTGTTTCTTTGACCACCAGATTCCTTTGTTGTTGTTGTTATGAATATGAGTTGGGGATTGAATCTGATGTAGGTCGGTAAATATGTTCCCTAGGACCCTTTCTTCCATGTGAAGTTGATTTTTGCATGTCATGAGTGATGTCATTTGAGATGTCATGAGTGATGTCATGAGTGATGTCACTGACCATGTCATGAGGTATGTAATATGTGACGTCATCAGCAGTGGATTGCGGGCGCGCGAGTTATAGTTAGCTGAATCAACTATAGCGGGGGAATTTCAATGGTTTTGTATGAGTGAAATGTCCAGCTAACTATAACATGTGTGAAACCTATGTTTTTTTCAGTGAATTTCTAAGGTTTTTTAAATGCTAATTCCTAACTAAACGTGGCTAAAACCTTTGTTTTCTTCAGTGAATTTGCAAGGTTTTTAAATGCTAATTCCTAACTATAACGCGCCTAAAACCTATGGTTTTTTCAGTGAATATATATATATATATTGCTCCCTTTCTTGGCTGGGGATATCAATTATTCTTCAATTTCATATTCTGATTCAAACTCAAGGCTCTTTATCGAGCCTTTTTGTTGTAACTACTGTTGCAGGAATTCTGCTCCTACACAGAACTGTGCATAAAGACTTAGGACCTCAGTGAATTACGGTGTACCAAAACCAACCTTAGTACCCAAACCCCCTACCAGACTAGCAATCAGTGACTCATTGGTTCTTCGTCCTATAGCAAAAACACCAATGACTAGTCATTCCAGAACATGCAACTTAGATTACCTCAAGTAAGGTTGATAACAAGAGCACTCTTTCGTTATAGTTTTACACCAGTCCAAAACAAGGAGTAAATAAAGACACATGCAAGTTTGAAATGTTTATTTCTAATGCCGTAATCTCATGCACAGTACCTTAGATAATACAACCAAACATATTATCAGAAACAAGGTTGTCAGCATTGTTACTATTCCATAAAATACAAAGGGAGAAAGCATCCAATAATGCTAAAGGGAAACAGATTTGAAATATACCTACATTTCACCCTCCCTACCTACCAGGTTAGTTTATAACTACAGAAGATCTGATTACCAAGGATTTAAAGCAGCTATATATCACCACCAACAAAAGGCATAGAGTGATTAACAATTTGAATCAGAGCTACAATACCCTTGTGAAAAAACTTGAATCAGACAACAACATTTTGATCCGCCAAGCGGATAAGGGTGGAAACATAGTACTGTAGCCTCGTCAAATGTATATTCAGGAAGCGGAAAAACAACTACAAGACCATTCTTGTTATAGAAAGAGCAATTTAGGAGCGGTAAGGTTGGCATGGGAGGAGCAAAATGCCAAGCTGATTGCATGGAAGTGTGGAAATCTAATCACTAAGGAGGAATTGGGATTTTTGAAGAAAGAATTCCCGGTTATTCCTTCATTTTATTTGCTTCCGAAGGTCCATAAGAACACACAAATCCCTCCCGGGAGGCCCATAATCTCAGCGATTAACAGTTCCACTGAAAAAATGTCAACATATATTGACTACTTTTTGCAGGACAGTGTCAAAAATTTAGATTCCTATGTGCAGGATTCATCTGACTTTGTCAGAAAATTGGGTGACTTCAATTGAAATGCAGACTGTGTACTTATGAGTTTGGATGTGACGTCTTTATACACGTCTATACGGCATATGGACGGTATTAGAGCAGTTAACTACTTTCTAAATAGGAGGTCAATGAATTTCTCTGCTCATAACTCCATGCTTACTGCAATGATTAGGATCTGTTTAGAACAAAATTATTTTTTGTTTAACAACCAAGTTTATCAACAGATCAGAGGGGTAGCTATGGGGGCCTGCTTTTCTCCCAGCCTGGCGTGCTTGCACATGGGCTGGTGGGAGGAGCAGGTCCTCATGGTGCAACATCAGGCCATCATGAGGAGTCATGTCCCTGTCTATTTCAGATATATAGACGACCTCTTTTTTATTTGGCAGGGTACCATGCTGGAGGCCCAAGAATTTGTAGAGAAACTCAATTGTAATGATCTCAACTTGGAATTTACATCTACTATAAGCAAATCACAGCTATGCTTCCTAGACATAGAGGTATACATTGATGCAGGAAATCTCGCCACAAGGTTATATAGAAAGCCGACTGCGGGCAACACTATCCTGCACGCGGCTAGTCAGCCTCCCCATCACTTGATACAGAGCATCCCCTTTGGTGAGATGCTTTGCATCAAAAGAATCTGTAGTGACGAGGGAGAATGTGCAAGAGCAATGGAGGAAAGTAAATTGCGCTTCCTGGCACGCGGATATTCCGCGAAAACAATCTTGAAGGCCATTGAGCGCACAAATAACATGTCGAGAGCACAGATTCTGGCACCTAAACCAAAATCTGAAACTATTCTTTCTGAAACTTCCATAGAATGCTCTAGGGTAGTAATAACATATAACCAACAGCACAATGAGATCCGGCGGATTTTCAGCCGCAACTGGAACCTGGTGACGGGGGACCCCGTCATCGGTGGTTCAGTGGGTAAAAGGCCAGAATTTTCTTTTAGAAAATCTACCTCCATGTCAGACAGGCTGGTTAAGAACCATTTGGAACCCCCTGTATCTAAAACCTTTATGAATTTGGGAAAAGGTTTTTTGAAGTGTTCCATTTGCAAGGCCTGTAAAAATGGATGTAACAAAACACGTTATAATACTCCATTCAAGGATGAACCTGTACTAATAACCAAACAGCTGTCCTGCAAGACAGAATTTGCTGTTTATATGCTGCAGTGCCCCTGTGATCTCAGATATGTAGGAAGTACCCGACTTCCGGTTCACAGGAGAATACTGCAGCACTTAAGAGCAATCTCCAACAATGAGCAATCCTATCCGGTGGCACGCCACTTCCAGGCTACTCATGAGAGTGATCCTAGGCACCTCACTTATTTTGTCATCGATTGCGTTCCACCCCTCAAAAGAGGTGGGAATGGGGATGGGCTACTCAGGGTCCTTGAGACTCGTTATATTTTGGAATTAAATAGCCGTACTCCTGGTGGTCTTAACGCCAGTGAGGATTTGTACACCTGTTTATAATTCCGGATTCCTCATTTCTTGTGGTTTCGTCCTATTCTGAATGCATGACATATTTGACATCAATTGTATGCCACCGTATGTTAAACTACAGGGATTCTCACAGTAATTTTGGCATTTCAGGTTAGAGCTGTGTATTAACATCAGTCAGTAAACTAAATTCTTAAGGAAGGGGCCCCTTCCTTTTTAAAATAAAATTGTTGTTATAATTTACTTGCACTTAGCACTTTGATTAAAAACTGTGTATGTTTACAATAGATTTTGTTTACATAAAGCACTTGACACTTTAGTGAAGATTCCCACTTGGGATCGATTTTCAAAATGTTTTTTAAGGGTCTTGGGACTGAGTCTTTAATAGAAATGTAATTAACATCATGTTTTTAAGATTCATATATTTATATTTATATATTCATGAATTTATATGTATATATGTATTTATTTGCGTGATATTGCACAGATGTATATACTTCTTTTTATGCACCCACTTGGGTTGTATTTAAGACCAGGAAGGACTATATATTATTTGTTTAGTCCCCTGTTTGTTTCCTTGAACGCTTTCAAACATTAAGTTTTTGAATAGATGGTTAACTTTAGTCCATCGTTTGTGTCACTGATGCTGTGAATAGATTCCCATGTGGCTTTGCGATCACATCGTGTGATCAAGACAGTGGATACTGTCGAAACGCGTAATGGCGGGCATGCTGAGCAAAATTGAGCTTAAATAAAACGCACTTTGTTTGGCACCATCCTTGGGTTCCTCTCTTCGTCTTTTCGAGACTGCGTGTTATCTGGCAGTGTTGGAGTTTTGGGACGAGTTTTTCTTATATATATATTGTGCGGCTCTAATTCTTCTCTGCGGGGGAGACTTGTTTGGAACAAATATATATATATATATATATATATATATATATATATATATATATATATATATATATATATATATATATATATATATATATATATATATATATATTACCTACTGGCGGTCGAACGGAAATACACCAAATTTGGCAGAGAGGTAGAGTTCACTTCGCAGATTGTGCTTTTTGTTAAATGATGAAAATCCGTTCAGTAGTTCCTGAGAAAATCTAATTTATCCAAACTCTTTCAAGGGGTGATCCATCTCAAAAATACTCCTTTGGCACAGCAAATATGGAGCGACACGTGAAGAACTTACACCTCAACAAATTTGCTCGAGCTGCAACACGGAGGTTGAAGGACAACCCACCTGCTGCTGCACCTAGCACATCAGCTGCTGCACCTGCATTTTCAACAAGCAGTCCACACCCACAAATTGATCCTGATTTTTCTAAAGGTAAAATTCTATGCATTTATTGCAATAAACTTTTGTGTTATGGGAAACAGTCTATTGGCCTGATAAAACGCAGGAAGCAGGAGCATCGCTGTCCTCGACATTAGTTTTTTTTCATTCTTTTGTTCCTGTTGGACACTTCCAGGGCCGGACTGGCTACCGGGCAGTTTGGAATGCTGCCGAGCTGTTGGAAGATTTTACTGCAGTGGGGGCTGATTTCGTACATGGAGACCTGCGTGTACTTCGAAATAATGAAAACAAAAGAATTTCGTTTAGTACACGCAGGTCCCCATTAACGAAATTAACCCCCAGCTCAGCAGCATTCAAAACTGCCCGGTAGCCAGTTCGGCCCTGGACACTTCCAAGCCGCCATTATAGGAAAAAATTGCCCCTGGGATTTGACCCCCCCCCCGGGAGCTAATTAAGAATAAAAGGGACTTCTAGTTTTTTTTCCTTTTCCACCGCGTACGATTACCATACGCGTACCCCACGTTTTTTTAATTGAAAAAAAGTAAATATTTGCGCCTAAAGATCCATGTGGGACCCCCTGAGCAGGCCTAGAGGGTCAACATGTTTCTACCTGCCCCCTTTCCTTATTTTTCAACTTTTTTTCTATCGTTTTCTTGTGACTCGGCGCTACCGAGGCACAAGATGGCTGCCAACACTTCCTGGTTTGGAGTGTTGACAGACAGTTGACATCCAATCAGCATGCAGCTCGTGCTCATAACTGTACGAATTTCGGTGCCCGTGCCGTACTTTGTCTCTAAATATCACTATGATCTTACTTTTGATTTTCTCAGAAACTACTGAACGGATTTTCACCATTTAACAAAAAGCACAATCTGCGAAGTGAACTCTACCTCTCTGCCAAATTTGGTGTATTTCCGTTCGACCGCCAGTAGGTAATATATATATATATATATATATATATATATATATATATATATATATATATATATATATATATATATATATATATATATATATATATATGTATATATATATATATGTTCCAAACAAGTCTCCCCCGCAGAGAAGAATTAGAGCCGCACAATATATATATATATATATATATATATATATATATTCAATCAAACAACTTTGCCACCAAAGAAGTCACTCGAGCCCAGGTCCTTTCAGCGTGCAATTTATTTAGTACACAGAGTGTCAAACAACACCCGACGCGTTTCGGTGCAGCCGCACCTTGATATATATATATATATATATATATATATATATATATATATATATATATATATATATCTATACTACTATAATAAAGGAAGAACTTTCAGCCTTTGAGGTGGGTAAACTCGGGAACCACAGCACCAATCCACACACCCGATACACCGTTGGAATCGTCAGGGTGTGTAGATGGTTATAGGCTATATAAATAAAAAATAAAAACGTTATTTTAAAAATTTACAGTAAAAAAAAAAGTAGTCCCTCCGAAGTAGCGCCGGCCACGACGTGCGTGCTCACGTCAGGAGCGCGGGGAGGAGCGGCGTCCAGGAGCACGACGAGGAGCGGCAGACATGGCGTGGGGGAGGAGCAGTGACGTGAGGAGCAGCGGATAGGCCAGCAGCAGTGCGAGCAGTGGACAGGCTGGGGGAGCGGCGGCTGAGGTAAGGGAGCAGCGGACATGGCGCGGGGGAGGAGCGGTGACATGAGGAGCAGCGGACAAGCCAGCGGCGGTGCGAGCAGCGGACAGGCGGGAGGAGCGGCGGCTGAGTTAACGGGAACCATGTCGGGGCAGGCGGGGGTCGGATCAGGGTGGGGGACGGGCCGGGCTGGGGCCCGGGCTGCTGGACAATGTCGGGTGGGGCGGGGGTCGGGGAAGCCTGTTGCTCCCGGACAAGGTTGGGACGGGCTGCTAGTATATATATATATATATATATATATATATATATATATATATATATATATATATATATATATATATATCAGCATAGGGTAACATTGGGAGGTGAAATGGTCGCACATTTGAAATAAAATAAAAGAAGCACCAAATTGGGTCTACCTCGTCTCATTGCAAGTCCGTGGTGAAGTTGTGGAGGAGGCGAGCTCTTGAAGCATATATATATATATATATATATATATATATATATATATATATATATATATATATATATACATATATATATATATATATATATATATATATATATAGTAACATTGAGTGGTTTCACTTGATAATTCTTCTAAGTGTGGAGTTTTTGAACTTTATAAAATTCCTATAAAATCAGCAGAAGTACGAATTTCGATTTACTCACCTGTTATCAGGAGTGACCTCAGTGCTGCTTCTTTGATCCCAGTACTGATCCTGAAAAGTAATTCTAACCGTACTTAACAGTAACTTGTATTTCATTCCATGTGAATCTATTGTCTGGTTTTCACCAGAAAAGTTTCTGTGTCTATTTTCACAAACTAAAAATATTCTTTAAAAATCGCCTGTTTGACTTAAACGCATTCTTTCAACTGTTTACAGGAGATGCCCCCGTGCTGAGTCCAGGAGCCACCACTGAGTAAGAAAAATTAACGTTAACACTACTTACCTGCTAAGTGAATTTCCTCAAATAGGATAACATTGGTGATTCTATGTGATAAAGTTTCTAAGTGTCAACTTTTAAAATACAATAATATTCCTTAAAAATCACTACTGTAACCAAAACGCTTTTACTCAACTGTTTAGAAGGAAAAGGTAAAACAGTGAAAATGATGAGCTGGAATATCGCAGGCTTACGTTCAAAAAGGGGTGACACAAGATGGCTTGAATTGTTAAAAGAATGTGATGTGGTGGCTCTACAGGAGACGTGGGATAGGGATTGTGACTTTTGGCTAGATGGATATACATCTTATTTTTTAGTTGCCCAGGCATCGAGCTCAGGTCGAAATAAAGGGGGGTTGCTGTTTTTAATATCTGTTAATGTGAGGGGCACTGTAAAGGTATTAAATACACCATCCCAAAACTACCTAGTTTTGGAAGTTACTATGCCTAACAATTATAAATGTGTTTATATCAACTTTTATAATGCCATATAAAGCACACCTCAAAATAACAACATTAACTCCCTGACAGAGTTTTTATGTAAATATAAGGAGGGTCAAACCACTTTCGTATATTTTACCCTGACGGGGGATTTTAATTTACATTTATGCCAACAGAATTGCCAGGTTAGAGATACTACAAACATAGATATGCTACCCTTTTCACACTTTGAACATTCTGTAAAGGGGACCGCCCTAGAAGAACTTCTCTTAGAGAATGATTTATCTGAACCAGAGTTCTTCGATACTAACGAGAGGGTGTCAACGTACAGTGCCAGGGACAGTAATACTAATATTGATTACATATTTATCTCTCCGGGCATGTTACATAATGTAATCTTTTAGAATGCTATACATACTACATTCAGTGATCATAATCCTGTAGTGTTAGAACTAGATAACAATCACCTGTTTTTATTTAATAGAGTAGCAAACGCAGAATTATCTACAGATTTAACTGCTAAGGACCAGGGGAGACGGGTTAAATGGAGCAAAATCATCCCAGAGGACTTTTTTTATTCCCTAAACTTAAAGGTGGGTAATGAAATTAACATCTGTAGGGAACCACTTAAATTTGAGGGGAATACAATTTTGTCATTTGAAACTATCTGCCATCAAGTTGCGGATGATTTAAAGTGCAAACTGAAAAATAAGGAGAAAAAGGCAAAGGGATGGTTTGATAATGAATGCTCCAAATCCCATAGAGAACTATATAAAGCACTAAAAAAGACACCCCGAGATAGACAGGAGGTTAGCAGGCTCAGGAAAAAGTATAATTTGAATATTTTAAGGCGAAAAAATGAAATAAAAAGACAGGCATGGGATGACTTACATGAGAAGGCTACTCTGAGGGATAGCGCTAAATTTTGGTCTATTGTTAACACTCCCTTATTTAATGGGAAAGAAAATACGCCACTAGAGATAAATATCCCCAAACAGGATTGGCTGGATCATTTTCAAAAAATCTATGGCAGTAATCTTGAGCTAGGCTCCTTAGACCCAATACTGATTGAGACGCAGGAGATTTTACCTAGATTCTCTATAAAGGAGGTACAGAAGGCCATTGAGGACACGGCGGGTAAGAAGGCCCCAGGCCCAGATGGCGTACCGGCCGATATGTTTAAAGCAAACCCAGGCATGTGGTCAGTGGTCCTCACCAATGTCTTTAATGTAGTTAGTGTAGATAAGTCAAGAGCCCCAACATCTTGGTCACAGTCCATTATAATCCCCATATTTAAGAAGGGTCAAAGGGGGGACCCAAGATGTTTTAGGCCCATATTCCTGTTAGATTCTTCTTTTAAAATCCTAGGTAAGGTTATCCTAGAAAGAATTTCAGCCTGGCCCATTAATAAAGATATTTTGTGTGAGGCTCAGTATGGCTTTCGATCCGGGAGAGGTACAGAGGATCAATGCCTAAATCTACATCTTACACTGAGCAAATACACAGTAGCGTCTAGGGGGAGGATGTACCTGGCATTCATGGACTTGTCCACAGCTTTTGACCTAGTTAATAGGTCAAAGCTGTGGACAATACTCCTGGATAGGGGCCTAGATCGGGCACTTGTGAACTTTTTGGCGCAACTCCATGGAGACCTGAGGGCAACTATTCGCATGACTCAAGAGGGAAACTGTACCGCATTTTTTAAATCTGGAAGGGGGGTGCGCCAAGGGTGCATTTTGGCCCCCATGCTTTTTTCCCTATATATTAATTCACTAGGAAAGTCTCTGGAAGCGGCATCTTCTGATGTACCGCGCATGGGTGGCTCCTTGATGCCGGTTCTATTATATGCCGACGACACGGTGTTGTTGTCAAGAACCCCAAATGGTTTACAACACCTACTCAATTCCTTTGGGGCTTTTATGCGAGACCTGGATCTATTAGTAAACATAGAGAAATCGCATGTAATGGCAGTGGGCAAAAGCAAGAATATTATAAAAACCCTCTCCTGTAATGGCTCAGTGCTCTCCAAAGTCAAAGTTTTTACCTACCTAGGAGTGGTGTTTGATGAGAAAGGGTCGTGGGTACCACAAATTTCTAGCAAAGCAGCGGCAGTAAAGAGATCGGCGGCCGCTATCCTGGGTTTTGCAAAACGACTGGGTGGGAAACCAGCTGAGGCTATATTGTCCATCTATAGAGCCAAAACCCTGGCCATTGCTAGGTATGGGGCCTCGATATGGGGTTTTAAAAACTTGGCTCAGATACAGAGAGAGGAAAACAGATTTTTGCGATCCCTTATGGGCCTCCCCCAATCCACACCAGCTTTTGCAGTCCACATGGAATTGGGGATGGGGTACATTGAAGACACACTGTCCTTGGCCCCGCTTTTGTCATGGATTAGAACATGGCTCAATCCAGATTTAACTTTAAACCATAAGATCATCAGGGATTGTAAGGGGCGGGACAATGTGGCTGAGATCGGGTGGTTAACACATATTAAATCAACAGCAGGATACCTGGGCCGCCCTGATTTATATACAAACCCCGAGAGCCTGATAAGAGAGGACATTAAATGGGTTAAGATCCACTTTGTAAAGAAAAAGGAAGCAGAAAGAGAGGCTAGTGAAATTATGAATTCAACTGTAAGGTCTCACTACATGATGATTACATCGTTATCTATACAACCATACTTGACGATAGTTAATAAACCATTTCATCGGTGGCTCCTTACAAAATTTCGCTTTAACCAAGTTCACTTTCTGCTGGGAGATTATGCTAAGTGGTGTAAGCCTCACGAGAATGTTCCCTGCAAATGTGATGACTTTTCTGACCAGGTCATATTACATTTTGTGTTTTTCTGCTCCTTTTTTAAGAGTGGCAGGGAAAAATTTATTAAGCCAATACTAAAGGATAAAGAGTTTAAGCAGGTAAAGCCGGCTCTATTGTACCTGCAGCTTATGTAATCACCACTAGTAATGTATGGGGTAGCTAATTTCTTGACACTCTCAATACGGTCCAGGCAAAATAGACTTCGGCCGTCTTTGGTTTTACATTTTGGGAAATGATGAATGACCAAAATAATTTTAGGTTAATAGCTTTGTAACAACTGAATTGCATTAAATATCAATCCATGAATTTTGCAAGGTTTGCACATTTCTCTATGGTTGTAAAAATTTTAGAAATAGAACTGTAGTAATTCCCAATTTATATATTTTGTAAGAATTGCACATTTCTCTATGGTCCTAAAATTCTGTAAATTGTGATTAATTGGATGTATAGTTACCCTGATCACCACTGACGATGTGTATATATTGAACCCTTGTTTTTAATAATTTTTAAAACTGCTTTTTAACAACTTATGTTTTTGATGATTTAATGTGACTGTATAGCATACTTTTATAATTTTAAAATAATCGAATAAAGTGTTTTTGACTCTCTGAAAACTGTTTACAGGAGATGTCCCAGGACTGAATCTAGGATCCAGTCCGGTGGTTAGAAAAGTAATCCAAAAAGTAACTAATTGCATTTAACTAGAAATTCACTTTGACCTCAATGTTGCATTGTGTCTGAAATTGTGTTGCACATTACAACTGTAACCACTGTACTAGAAGACTATTGCCTATTTGCAAAGTATTTAACTAAAGTAATTCATTCTGAGTAGGTATATTTTGTAATGTAATGTATAATGTAATTATAACGTAATAAAAAAATATCTAAAAATAAATTGTATAAAAAATGTAGAAAATCAGTATTTAAAAAAATAAAAATAACAATTAATACATTTAAACATTGTCATTTACAAAACCTTTGAAATTCACTGAAAAAAACATAGGTTTCAGACAAGTTATAGTTAGGAATTAGCATTTAAAAAACCTTAGAAATTCACTGAAAAAACCATAGGTTTTAGGGGTGTTATAGTTAGCTAGACATTTCACTCGTATAAAACCATTGAAATTCCCCCGTTATAGTTAGTTTTACTAACTATAACTCGCACACCCTCAATCCACTGCTGATGATGTCACATATTACATCATTCATGACATGGTCAGTGACATCACTGATGACATCTCAAATGACATCACTGATGACATCATCCATGTGACAAACTGATACACCTCATCATACGGTAGCATAACCTTTCAACACTCATTATAAAATATGAAGTACCATATTTCAAACATTGACACACCAGTACAAGTTTCAAAAAACTCACTCAGTGATTCCTACATCTACTCACACATCTAAACACTTACACTCATACATGCTAACAAAGATCAATAGAACATTATTAAATATACTTATACACCTACATCAACATTACACACCAGCACATATCCTATTCACTTATGCAGACATCCTACTCACTTATGCAAACAATTGATCATACTTATAGTTACTAAGCTACACACTTACACAAACACCACTTTATTTATTCATATAGATAGTAACTCATACTTAGGGGGTCACCCTACTGGTGAAAGGGACCACCCGCCATAAGGGCGGGGGTCCCATGGCTAGCATTAGGATGCGCCCGCCACAGTGGCGGGCGCATTCTGCATTCCTACCATTGTGGCGGGCGGTGCACTCAGCAATGCCCACCAAAATGGCAGAAAGGTATGCTGTGCACTTCCATGCACAGCATGGCAGGCACCGCCATTGGGCAGGGTGCCACTGTGTGCTTTTTGAGCACGCAACACCAAACAAAGATGCTGGCCTCAATGGAGCACCTGACCGAGAGGCGTGTCGGATATGCAGCGCCGACAGCTGCATTAACATCTCCCTCCAATCCCGCCTCCTCCATGAAGAAACGGGTCCGACACTTGCACTGGGGCCAATCCAGGTAAGTTTATTGACACCACCAAGAAGACAACATTAAAAAACACCTGGCAGACGCGTTTCGGTGTGTGCCTTAATCATTGCCAGTCTCTTGTGTTCTGTGCTGAATTCTTTCTGTGGGGGCCATACTGCTGGTCAAAAACTCGCATTGGAGCCTGGGTAATCCAGTTTGGAGGCACCGTTCTTTTCCACCTCCTTTGTAGTCCTCACAATGAATGATGGTCACTGTAGTCCCCACGCCAGCGTGTCAATCTTTAGCCCAAACGCAAACAGAAATGTAGCAAGCTTCGTCGCGGACTCTAGTACAATGACCGGTCCGGGCACCAATTGTGCCCCAGAACTGCCAGCTCACGAAATTGCTATGTACTGCTGCGGGGATTCTTCGATGGTGGCAATCGTCTCCCGGATTAAAGATGAATGGATATGAATTAAAGAAAAGTAAATCTAAACTTACCAATATATACTTACCTTGAATGGTAGTCAATATTTTGTACCCAATAATGCTGCAGGTTGATATTTTGGTATTCCATATTGTGACATACAACCGGTGGTGGATCCTTAGGAGTACATGGTCCAGACTAAGCAGTAGTTAGAATCCAGGCTTATAAGCAGATCCTCAACCAGCTCAGATTCTGGGACCTCGTGAAAAGGAAACTGTTCAGATCAGAATTTGATTAATAACCTCAAACCAAGTGCCTTTATAAAATACTGAAAAGAGTAGCCATCTTTGACTCTGCCCACAATAAGGCCCTGATTCTGACCTTGGATTAAACATTGTATAGTAATTTTACTCAGGAGAAATCCATTAATGCATTGGTGACATTTGCTAGTAGTTAAATCTCCTTAATGTGAAATTACTTAGAATACCAATTTTGGATGTAATTCTGGTATTTCTTCATATTTTAGAATTCATGTATAACTATTCATGCTGTGACAGTGCCCCATAGTGAACATAAGGTGATACTGTAGCACAATTATAAACAGAGTACAATAAATAGCATTTAGGGTATACCTGTATTCAAGATGTCGTAACCCTAACTCTAACATGATTTCAATGGTGAATGTAAACAATTTAAGAGAAATTGAACATGACTAGCACCGCATAATTTTTCAAATTCAGAGCCACCGTCTCCATAAAGCAAGCAAGTACACTATGGGTGCCACAAGTAAGTGAAATCAAACATCTACATCTACAAATGGACTGAAAAATGCCCTTTTTTTGTGGATGGTGTAGGCTTCAGCCACAAAATTACAATTTGCCTGGAACACCGAACATTCTTGCATCATTCCTTTTTTTATTTATACTTTGATGCTTCCTTGCACATCAGATTTCACCTTTTCAAAAAGAATATCAGTGAATGAGACATCCAAATTCCCAATTATAGGAACCACTCACAAACTGCATTTTGTAGTTGGTTAGCAGTACTACAATTCTAATGCACATCGCTATTCACAAACCTGCAAGCGAAAATCTCCACCTACATTTTGCCTATCTTTTTCTTGAGGAAATACTTATTCATATACATCTACTCCTTAGTAGTAAATATGGGGGGACCATAGCAATGACTGAAAAAAGTGGCACCCTTACTACTAAAAGAGAGGGGTTTAGAGAGGAGTAAGGAGGGGTTTAGGGAGGTTGAATGAGAGGGTTAGGAATGGACATGCACACACTAACAAATGATTAAGCTCATTGCTATTGACAGATGGTGCTTCTAAAATCAATTCTGCCAAAATGTGACCCAAAACAGTAGTAACTTACTCCTGCACAGACCTCAAGTACGTACAGACTAGGTACAGCACCACACATTACCAACCACTGTTACTGCAACACCCTCCATTCAAAATAATGGAGTTGGGACCTACAATAAATCAGAAATAATTGAAAGTTGAATTAAATTATTTATAATAGTAAAAATATAAATAATTATAATTTAGGACCTATATATGATGTCGAGTGGACCGTAATTGCCTTGAGCCGTCTGACCTTATGTCGGTGGTTCCAACCGCAGGCTTACGATGCGACCACTTGGTCGCAAACATGCCTTTTACAATGTAAGACTGTGAGGCAGGCAAAAAAAGGCCCCCAGCACAAGCGTTCATTGTAAAATAGAAGTTTTAACACATCACTGCACCGTGAGGTGCCTGCCACATAGTGGAGGAATGTTTAGGGTGGCACCCAGGCCCCCAAGTGGAGGACCAGGGGGAGGGGGCTCTGCTAGTACTCTCAAAGTCACTTTCCACCTGCATGGCGGACAGACTGCCATGTAGGGGCAGGCAGGAAGTGCCATCATAATCCAGACAGTGGAGCCGAGCTTGACTCCGCTGTCATTAGGGGATTATGGTACCTTCCGACGCACCGAAGGGCTCCTTGAGCCCGCTGGAAGTACCGCAGATGGTCCCTCCACCTGCCGCATCGTAATGCGGTGGGCGGACGCAGGAGAAGATGTTTGTGGGACCGACACAGATGGGCCGTCGATGTCAGTCCTACCAACATCATAATCAGCCCTTTATCGATAAAAAAATCGAAAAACTAACCATACGTAAATATAACATATTTTGACAACCTTTTTCGATTTTGGAAATTAATGTAACATTATTTTTAATTGAAATAAAATTAAATGACTTTTCAATTAATTCTGTGCATCACTTTAATTAATAATACATAATATGTGGTGTTTTATTTTTACTTTTAAACATTAAATTATATTTATTTATATTGTAAACTATTTAAAAAAAAAATATTTAATATTATTTCTTATAGGGTTTTATTTTAAGACCCTAGCTCCATTACTTTCTATGGAATAGTGTTGTAGAATCACCATTTAGCCATGTGTGGTGCTGCTCCTGTTACTGTTACTTTTTGGCAGTATTAACTCTCACTTAACAATTTGGCTCCATCCTCTTTTTCAGGGGGTGGAGTAAGTAACTTTACACTCAGATTTTGTGAATGCCCAAAAGTAGTAAAGTTACTTTTTAGTTTAAAAGTAAATGACGTATGGAAGTTCTTCACAAGTGGGTTCCTTTTCTGTCTAGCCATGTAAAGTGTTTATACTGACTATTAGAAAGCAGCTACCATACCATTACAAAAAACTGTAAAAGGGCAGATTTCAAAAGGAATGTTCTGCGAAGTTATCGGGCTGGCAGAGTTCTTAGCACTATCTTATGCCTGCCAACATCCACCTGAGCGCTACTCGCACGTCTTTGTTGATTTGCTTGCTGACCTTGTGAGTGAATAAAAAGTATATCCCTCATCATCAAAACAGCATAACGTTTTAACAAAAAATTTGGCACGTAACTGCACATGGTGAATGTTTACTTTCAGCTTCATGAGATACATCTGTAAAGATGATTCTGAGAAAACAAGACACTTATAGAAGTAAATCAAACGGCACCTTTGACAGGTGTTATTGGAAGCTTTGCCAAGAACAGTCATCTCAGGACACGATCAGAAAAAAAGCCCAACTCCACAAGCATTCGGTGGAAGAGGGAAACTCTGCAACAGTGGCATTAACAGGGGATTTTAAAATCTTGAATAATTTATTGGAGGGCTTAATGCTGCATTACATTAGTTCTGTTAAGTAAATAACCCATCACAGGCCATAAGTTACAGTAGCCGCAAAGCCATTCACAGAATTAGTGTTGCCAATTCCAGAATTTTAGGATGAAACCCACGGTTTGGCGATAGTTATTTATTTTTTATTTCTCTTTGAAGTGCCCTGACAATGGAAATTGGCTCTTTTTTCGCGTACTGTGCACTTCACTATCTAGATTGCAGTGTTATATGGTTTTCTCATTTTCAATTTAAATATTATAAAAAGTAGGCAATATAACACAGGTTTAAACATATGTTATTATCGTTATATATAAATGGCAAAACATTTTGGAGCATGCTGAGGAAGTAATATATTTCTAAACTCAGAATATTTTTCTTGGTAGTCAATATCAAGGCTAATCAAACATCAATATTTTTTTTCTCCTTATTAGGTTTCCATATTCTAATTATGTATGTATTTCAAAGTTTTGTATAACACCTCGCCTTAGCACTGGCCACCAAACAACATTCATAGTACATCTAGCGTAAACGGAAGGGAGGAAGCATTGTCGAGCAAAGTCGACGACCAAGCTACTATCTCAGTCGCTCTTCTTGTCTCTGCGGGTACTGTGACGAACGTCTGACCGAATAGCTCTGTTTCATTAAAGTAACTTATTTTCTACATAGCACTTGATGATGCACTTATGTCAATTCTAAGTTCTGCAGATAACAGCTGTTACTATAACCCAATTCAATGGTAGTCAATTTATTAAATCGTGAGTTGTGAATGCTAAAACTTTTTTTCTAATGCAATAAACCCATTTAGGTTTCAGAAAAGTGGTTCTGAATTGCTAAATGGGTTTAGAAATGGGTATGGAACTACACTTTGGGATTGGCAGGCTTAGACTGTCCCTTCCATATATTGACGTAATTCTGGTTGCAAACCATTGATCATTACCAACTCCCAATTTGGGGTGGTAACTGACTTGCAAAAGGATGGGTTCCCTTTAAATGCCTTTGCCCTTGGGAATGAAGATGGCAGATGTTGTGCCCAGACAGTGGGCACCCCGACCCTGGGTCAGGAGTGTGGGGAGGGGGACACCAGACACACCTCCGGTCAAGGGAGTAGGGCGGGACACAAGGGGACCAGGAGGGCAAGGAGCAGGACGCAAGCAGAGGCTGTAACCAAGATTGTAATAAAGGTACCTTATACCAAGTCACGGCGTCGTGTGATCCTTGGGGGCTCCACGACACTACAAATGGCGACGAGGATGGGATATTCATTCAAGATGCTTTTCTTCTCTGACATGTTGTATGTCATCTCGAGGAGGCCCATCACCTTGGCTGTGATATTGCTCAGTAGGCATGGTGCTGGAATGTCACCTTTCAGCACGTGAATTTCTTCCTTTATGGTTTGGCCTTTGTATGTCGGATTCTCTGTGAATTTTCCCATGTTTTTCACTGCTTTTCTTGACCCCCATGTGAATACCTCAACTTTTGACGGCATCAACACTGGCTTAACTTCCATCTTCTCATATTCCGACACACACATGATGTTACATGTTGAGCCGCTGTCTAGCACAAACCGTGCTTTGTGTGGTCCCACATCTATGGTCACGGCCTCCGTCTTCTTTATTGTGTTCTTGTTTACGAGGCGGATGCTTTCTTGATTTCTGTCTTCATCAGTGGGCATGGCAGCAGTGTCTGACATGAGGTATAGTCGTTCTACCTTTTCTTCTTCCTCGTCTTCTCCTGACTTTATCGAGGAGCTTCTGTTTGCTGTTTCCACGTGTCTGACATGTCTGCTCGTCGTCATCCGCAGTCTTCCCAATCTTCCTCTTTCACTTCTGAACTGCAGTCCCTGGTATACACTGGCAAAGTGGTTGCTTCTGTTGCATTTGCACGCATGGACAACGGAGAAACACGGCCGAGAAGGGAATGCAAGAAACTAAAGAGACTGATTGAAGATATGTGAAGAGATGTAAGGTGACGAAGCCTGTGGGGATCTCTCTCTCTCTCTCTCTCTCTCTCTCTCTCTCTCTCTCTCTCTCTCTCTATCGCGACTTCTCTACCAGTGACCACAGGCATCGTCACAGAAAATGTTTGTTTGCAACAAAGGGGGAGGTGTCGTGCCCAGGCACTAGGACTCTGGGTCAGGAGTGTGGGGAGGGGGACACTGGACACCCCTTCTGGTCAAGGGAGCAGGGCGGGACACAAGGGGTCAAGGAGGGCAAGGAGCAGGACGCAAGCATAGGCTGTAACCAAGATTGTAATAAAGGTACCTTATACCAAGTCATGGCGTTGCGTGATCCTTGGGAGCTCCACGACACCACAGCAGCCTAAGGGGAAGAGTTCAATGATTTAGAGGACAAATGCTGCTCACACTGAAGTGTTTGAAATGAGAAAGCATTCTTCTTTTAAAAGCAGCCCCAGTTCCTTTCTGAAACATGTATTGCTTTAAAAAAAAAACGCTTTGAAAAGCAATTTCAGAATGGTGGTCTGTGGTTCCTACAGGACACCATCCTCACCATCCATGTAAATTGTGTTCTGCCTAATGATTAATTAATGAGGCAGGTAGTTCTGTTTTTACATAGGTCGGTGAACAGGGCTGGACTGGCCATAGTGGACATCAGGCATTTCCACGGGAGGCTGGAAGATTTGGGCCGTTTCTGCAGCTGAGGGGGCCGGTTTTCTTACAGGGGACCGGTTTTTCACCTGTGTCTGAGAAAATTCCCGGGCTGCTTTGGGTTCCCAGTCCGACCCTTTTGGTGAAATTTTATTCACAAAAAACGAATGCACAATTTGCAAACTCTTCTTGTGAATGTAATCTTAGTACATTAAGTTTTTACTGTTCCTTGACTGTAGATTGCAGTGCAGAGGTGGGTGTGAGGGTGGTAATAAAAATAAGAAAAAGTTACTGTTCAGGGAAAGAGAATAAGTAAAGCAGGATTATATAACACACTCTGCAAACGCATTCATGTAACCTTTTCTTACATTGGCAATTATGAAATTGGATTTTTTCCAAAGTTAAAGTAATTAAAAAAAGCAGTTTCGAAGAAAAGGAACAGTACAATAGAGCAATATGAGTTCTAATTATTTCTGAAGGATTACTTCAAGATTTAGCACTCGAATTTAGAATGTATCAATTTATTTCGGACAATGTGTAGAACATTATTTCTTGGTCTCTGATCGAAACAAGTGACAAATTTCACTGGCATTGCATCAAGAGAGAAAATTATTGTCTACTGCATGTATGCCTGATAATAACTGCTATGGAATGGGCTTAACTACTTTATAAGGTCTGTAAAAAATATAAACTCATTGTCATCTCCTATATTACTTCTGTGCAGAGCCTTAGCAGGGTCAAACTGGAACAGAAAATAGGTCCTGGCACCAAAATAAAAGAAGCCCCATGAATGAATTAAAAAGCTAAAAAAGTGGTCCATGTTTGTAAACTGAGACAGTTTTGAACTTGTAAAGACACGCTGCAAAAGGCCCAGATTTACAAACCTGTCACACAATTCATTGCAGCACCCAAAGTTGCTCCTTTGCATAAGATGATTCAGAAAAGGGGGTGGTGATGAACAGAGTGTCTGAATTGAGCAGACCACTCTTACCCAGTCCAAAGATCAGGGCTTGATCCATCACCGTTTTTTAGCTCACTGCACCATCCCAGCTCAGAACTTGGCTATATGCAAATTAGTCTGACCCTGACCCAGTGCATCATGGGAACAGGGCAGACCAAACTACCAAGCCAATTCTTATACTGGGAAGGAAACAAGCTACCGGGGACCCGTTTCTGGCATTTCAGCCGTCTTCGGCACGGCTTGCTTGAATCCTGATGGTGCAATGAGCTAGGGACTCACATCTGAGTATACCCTTCCACACTTATGGTGGACAAAAATGATTCAGAAAAGGGGGTGGTGATGAACAGAGTGTCTGAATTAAGCAGACCACTCTTACCCAGTCCAAAGATCAGGGCTTGATCCATAACCGTTTTTTAGCTCACTGCACTATCCCAGCTCAGAACTTGGCTATATGCAAATTAGTCTGACCCTGGCCCAGTGCATCATGGGAACAGGGCAGACCAAACTACCAAGCCAATTCTTATACTAGGAAGGAGACAAGCTTAATTCAGACACTCTGTTCATCACCACCCCCTTTTCTGAATAATTTTTGTCCACCATAAGCATGGAAGGGTATACTCAGATGTGAGTCCCTAGCTCATTGCACCATCAGGATTCAAGCAAGCCGGGCCGAAGACGGCTGAAATGCCAGAAACCGGTCCCCGGTAGCTTGTTTCCTTCCCATAATGGTGATGGATCAAGCTCTGATCTTTGGACTGGGTAAGAGTGGTCTGCTTAATTCAGACACTCTGTTCATCACCACCCCCTTTTCTGAATCGTTTTTGGCCACTATAGGTGTGGCAGGGTATACTCAGACATGAGTCTCTTGCTCAATGCACCATCAGGATTCAAGCAAGCCGGGCCGACGACGGCTGAAATGCCAGAAACCGGTCCCCGGAAGCTTGTCTCCTTTCTGGTGAAGAATTGGCTTGGTAGTTTGGTCTGCCCTGTTCCCATGATGCACTGGGCCAGGGTCAGACTAATTTGCATATAGCCAGGTTCTGAGCTGGGATGGTGCAGTGAGCTAAATAACGGTGATGGATCAAGCCCTGATCTTTGGACTGGGTAAGAGTGGTCTGCTTAATTCAGACACTCTGTTCATCACCACCCCCTTTTCTGAATCGTTTTTGGCCACTATAGGTGTGGCAGGGTATACTCAGACATGAGTTCCTTGTTCACTGCACCATCAGGATTCAAGCAAGCCGGGCCGACGATGGCTGAAATGCCAGAAACCGGTCCCCGGAAGCTTTTCTCCTTTCTGGTGAAGAATTGGCTTGGTAGTTTGGTCTGCCCTGTTCCCATGATGCACTGGGCCAGGGACAGACTAATTTGCATATAGCCAGGTTCTGAGCTGGGATGGTGCAGTGAGCTAAATAACGGTGATGGATCAAGCCCTGATCTTTGGACTGGGTAAGAGTGGTCTGCTTAATTCAGACACTCTGTTCATCACCACCCCCTTTTCTGAACCATTGCATAAGAGGCAGGGAGCAGAAAAGTGCTATATCTATAGAGGTATGGCACTATGCTCTCTCCCTGGCACAGGCCCACAATTAGACTTCGGAGTGTCACACGCACACCTTTGCATAATGTGAAACCAGAGACCTGGCCCACTTGCTCAGGTTGTGTGATCCTAGGTAGTTGCACTTATTTTATTTCACTTTCTCTCATTTTTCTTCATTATCACATTATAGAGGACCTTGAAATTCATGACAGGATGTGCCTTGTACAAAACCTTCTCCTGTCTTTGATTTAATAAACCATAAATGTATTTATGTATAATCGCAACCCAGGCCACCCAAAGGGTACAATAAACAACTGACTGCCTCTTAGTTTACTACTGGCATTGTTGTCAGGGTGGGTGGAAGCATGAATATACCTAAAATCATGTTTGGAAACTCTCACTTAAAAACACACAACTTCTCAGTTCATGGATATAATGTGATGAACTAAGGTCAAAAGTTTCTGCATGTTAATGAAATACAGACTTCATCCAATATTTACACTTTTGCTGAAAGATGTCTTCAAAAGTGAGCGTTCCTAAAGTTAAATGATGCAGGACACCTTGGGGCATATTATCAAGGGGGTTTATCTCCGCTTTTTTGGCTTTAAAAGCCAAGAAAGCGGAGATAAAATTATCTCCCTATTACCTAGCTGTCGCTAACACCAGTTAGTGACAGCTAGTAAGAGATAGCGACCATCTTGGGCCCCACTTTGCATGTCAGTGATATTTATCACTAATGACATGCAAAGTGGGCATGCCAAGATGTTAGCGACTGGAAACAGTCGCTAACATCACTATCTCCTATTACCAACTTTTGGAGATATTCGCGCTAAGCGCGAATATCTCCAAAAGCTAACACCTGCCCTGAGCAGTTCTTAGCCACGTTATCCGATGGGAGTTGGATAACATGGCTAAGAGCAGTAGCCCGGTAATGCATGAATATCGCTGACTTTTCAGCGATATTCATGCATTGCGGCCGATTTTTATCTCATTTGCGATAAACCATGGTAATGCCAAGGTTTATTTGCGATAAAAATCGCAGCATCTCAGCGGTAAATTTTTGTCTCTAACCAAGCAATAGCGATAATTATCGCTATTGCTTGGTAATATGCCCCCTTATTTTTTTTTCTTCAGTTAACCTATAAATAATGCTTGTCCATTTAATTAATATCTTTGTTAATGTTAGTGCTGAGTCAAGAAAACAGCAGCCCAGTGTTGACCAGAGAGCTGCATGTAAAGTTCAGAATGGCCGCTTGCAGCCCCTGGGCCGTACCTTGAGCATCAATGGTATAGACAATGAAATAATCTGGGTTGAATGTGCAAATACTCCAACCTTCCTATTAAAATTGCTTTTTTTCTATTTTTCTTTGCATATTAAATAAAATATTCCATAATTTGCGGTTTTGTTTGACGAATGCTTGTTCCTGTATTTTTTGTGTATTGTTTTGAAGTTCAAATCATCGAAAAAGCTTAGGTCAGGTCGGAGGCTTCCAGTATTGGCTCAGTGGAGGTATCCAGGTTAAAATAAGGATTAGGTAGAGATCCACAGAAATCAAAAGGTTAAGAACCACTGGTATACATCATTCTGCTCACTTCATGATTTATGTGTATGGTATTTTTGCAAACTAATCAGAGTTGGGAATAGGACCTGGTTGTGCATGCCTTATTTGTGACTAATTCAATATGGGTGAAGCTATTGATTTAAAATTCTATGTCATATCAGGTATTTTACAGGTACAGCTCATGAAGGTGATAGAGCGCTCAACGCTCTTACATTTCTAAAGGTGCATTATATTCATGTACGAACTGTACTCGTATATGTTCTATTGTTTGGCTGAAATTCGTGTTATTAGAATGAAGTTTATATCTTCATATTAAAATCAGTACAATGAAATTGTGACGCTATTTACAGAACTGATCAGGATTTCGCACGTGTTTAGAGAAATCGTCTAATCATGCATGTGCATTATGAATTTTAGGTAAAATAAATGTTTTCACTGTTTATAAATGATTCATATAGAGGCTTGTGTAATGGGTGCACATTAAAGAACTTTCTTAGGTTAGCCAATTGTAGACATAACTTTTGTTTTTCTTTAGTTTAGTTTCTCCTTGTTTGCTGTCAAGATGGGAGTTAATTAAAATGTATGCTTGTGTAGAAAGTTTTCTTTCACCCCTACTGCAGGTACAGGAATTCAACCTCATTACTTTAGATTTGAAAAGATACATGGGAGGAGAGGAATGTGTTTGAAGAACTTGAACAGAGAGAAGGGAGGACATCTTCTGTGCCTGGTGAAACCTGTGAGCAAAGGTTGTCGGAGAAGACTTTGAATTAGTGGTTGGAGTCTGTGGAAAGTTACTCAAGAAAGGTATTCACAGAATAGCTTACCATATGACCTGTTAGGGGTGTAACTATGTCTTTTTGTATTAGGCAAAGGGACAGATTTGAAGGACTTCTTCTTTTGACTGAGGAAAGGGAGCATCTTAGAATGAGCTCCATAGCTTTACACTACATGACCCATTTAATGTGAGTGCATTTCTTAGGTAGTCAACACGTGCTGACACCATTGAGGGAAATTCTTCGGGGAAATTAGGAAGGGATGCCACTTTAGAAGTAGAGTAGGGACATATTATTCTTTATTTCCGGTAATACAAATGAAAAGGAAATTGGACGCAGTGTCTATACTCAGTTCTGATTCTGGAATTCATTGTTCTGTTCCTATTGTGTGGAATGAACTATATTCGTAGATTTGGCTCTGTATTAGTATTCATGTATCTTTATACTCTGATTTTGAGGTGGGTCTATATTCTATTGTTTTTGGCTTTGTAATAAATTAACAAAACCTGAATCCAAAGTCTGTGGTCCTTTAGCCAGACAAGGAGGGGAAATGCATAATTGGCAACTAGTTTCCTCCCCTTTACACTTCTATAGCCGGCAATAAAGACCATCGGCCAGGGGTTCCAAAGCAAATCTAGGACATGGAATCTGGCCCCATCAATTGGAAGCAGAAATTATGGTGCCTCTAGAGGTGAGGGGAGAACCCAGGAAAAATCTAAAGCAGAAATAGACCCATATATTTAGAAATAGAGCCCTATGATTGAGAACAGAGCACGCGAACGTTGAGGGAGGTCGGCGGAAAATGATGGTGCAGCTGAGACAGTGGTAGCGTGAGTATGAATAGTGATGTGTGCATTAGATTTCAGTGACTTGATTGTGTGATGTCTTGTGTAGTTGGAATGGTAGTTGAGTGAACATGAGTCTATTGGTTTACTGGTCCGAACACGTGCGGATCAGGAGGTTTTTGAAAAGCGGACTTGAGAAGTCCAAAATCCCAGGATAGCTTTGTGCTGTAATTGTCTGATCACTGATGTGGGTGTCGTGGAGTGCTTACAACAGCTTACTTGGGATAGGGAACTTTGTATGAGTGGATCTAATTAAGTCATGTGTGGAAAACCTCAGGTGCCAGGAGTGGACTACAACAAGTTGAGTGACTGACGCAGGTTGTGCCTCATGGAGTGTGAATGTTCTTGAGGGAGAGTATACTATCGTTCTTGTAGACGGCAGACACTTGCTTGGTTTTATGTAACTGTAAGTTACTGTGGCTGCCTGGTAGGTAGTTACTTCATTTAGTAGCTTTTGGATAAACAGTTATTTGGTTGTGTGATTGTGAGAGCAAATGTACATGGTGAGTTTGTAAAGGAGGCTGAACCACTACAAAGAGGGAACAGTGATGTCAGAGTGCACTGCGTTGTGATAGGCTGGTCGGTGTAACTAGGGTTCTCGGCAAAATGTGGAAAGGAAAATTGTGTTTTGTAACAATTGAATTAAAAATGAGATGTTTTAAGGTAGTGCAAGATTTATGTAGAGGAGATTCAGGTGTGGTGACTCAGGTGGGGGAAGAAGTGCCGCCAGAGGATACTCAGCACATTACATTGAAACAAATGTAGGACTTCATACAATAGCGTGGCTCTAAAATTGACATAAGACAGAAAAGGTAGGGGAATTGGCTTTTCCACGTTATGGGTCATTTCGATTGGATGTGTTCTATCAATGAAGGGGAGTGATGTCTTCATTAAAACCTCCACCTAGACCCACATAATTCGAGACATTAGATGCATGGATGCAGGCAGCACAACCTAGGCGGAGAGAAAACTCCCAAAGAAGGATGAGAAAAGCAATGAAGTCATATCAGGATGCCAAGTGGGATGCTCAGTTGAAGAGTTGAAGGGTTGATACCATTGATGCAGAAAGATTGTACCCAATGTTGGTACAAGGAGCTGGTGCAAGAACAGGAAATACAGAGGATGGCAGTGACACAGATGATAGCTTGTTAGATAGACTATTGGCAGAGTGCCCTCCACCTCACAACTCTCCGTCTGAGGAGGGATGGCAAGAACTGGTAGAAGGAAACTCAGAAGGAAGGGGCTCGACTCCGGTAGGCCTAAGTGCAAGAGTAGTGGGAAAGATTATGGTGGGATCGGAAGGGGCAGGAAGGTCAGAAGTTGGGAGTACTGAGATGATAGGAGCCAACTTAACATACGTCTACCAGAGGCCCTCACAGTGCTGGTTACTATTGGACCCGTGGTCTCAATGTACAATCAGAGCATGGGAGAACATGGGGGTCAAAAGCAGACAGGAATGGGGAAAGAAACTATCTCTGGAGGTAGCCATACAATGGGAGGGAGGGGTGTACTTTTTGCGCCTGTGGAAGCTAGCACTCCATTGTCAGCGATGGCAGACCCTTCAAGGGAGTGCATTGGGTCGGAAACAAAGCAAACAGGTACATTGGCAAATTCTAGGTCAGAAATGAGAATGCGAGTTCCACCAGTGAGGGATACTATGAGAAGATGAGCCGAGATAGATATGAGACAAGAGGCATCTAGAACACAACTTGGGTTCCCGAATGCAGGGTCGGAAAGTTGATGGAAGAGTCAGAGTTGGGAGGGGGAAGCCCTGCCCTCTTTCCAAGATGAGGGGACGGGGGATTGCTGGAGAAACCGAAGTTGTAACAAATTTGGGAAGGTTTGAGGTTGCAATGAAGGCAAAATTATTAGATGTGCTGAAGTTGAAGGCAGAAGGATACGAGGTGATCAATGGGAAACTGCTGCTGGAAAGAAAGGATCTATATGACCAAGATGAGCTGTTATTTGTGGCCAAGGATGTCACTAGGAAGGCAAAACGAGTTCATGAGGCATTATTTCAGTTGGCGGGGAAGTACAATGTGGATTTGACAAAAACAAAAATGCTACAGGGAAATCACATGCTAATATACAGTGATCAGGAATTGGAAGAGAAGAGAATAGTAGGTTTGAAAGCCCATATTCGAGAACTAATCATAGGGATGCAAGCATGGAAAGAGTTGGATAGGTGGGAAGAGAAGTGGTCCGGAGGAGTGACGGGGAAGGTAGGAAATTACCATTGCGAGAGGTACAGAATGGATGGTATGCACATGTGCCTTGGAGCAGGGGTGATTTGACATCATTTAGCAATGATTTCCCTCACCTGAGGGAAAAGCCTGCAGAATGGTATAAACAAATTGATTGGTTTGTGAAAATATAAATGGTATTGTGGATTGATTTAAATACTCTGATTGACATTGTGGTCCCAGGTGATTTGTGGGCAGCATGCTAAATTGCAATTGAGCAGAACCAGACAGGGATACCCGTAACTCATGGTCCCTTAGAGGAGGTAATGAATAAATACAAGTAGGCGATTACAAGGATCCAGTCTAAAGTTGCCCCTCGAAGTATTGATTGGCTCAAGATTGATCGTACCACCCAAGAGTCCAAGGAACCAGTACATGATTACTATGGGAGACTCCTATTGACCTTTAAACAGCACAGTGGGCTGGATGCCCTTCAACAGAAAGATATGGGACAGTTTGTTTCGAAACATTTTTGGGGATTGAGGGCTGAGATTAGCTTGATGATTCAGCAACATTTGATATGTTGGCAGAACAAGTCAGTGGGTGAGAATCTGCGTTATGCTAAGTATTGTAGAGATCAAATAGAGTCCACGCATAAGAAAATTAATGATAAGCTGATGATGGTGCAGTTGAGGAATGCTGAGACACCAGATCTAATGCAGGGGAATGGAGGTACAATGGGCTGAAGACAAGGGATTGGTCGAGTAGTAGGCCAACATATGACAGCTCATCCAGGACAGGGAAGAGGAAGAGGAATGGACTCGGGCCAGGAGTTGAGTGGGTTAACACCGAGGAGGAACACAAAATATCGGGCATTGAAAGCCCGAGTGTCACCTAAATCTTGCTAATCAAATGCAAAATGTGGAAACTGTGGAGGTATCTGATGGTCTAAACACAGTGACTAGACCTAGGTCCATATATTGGGGAGGTCCGGGACAACAGGTACAGGTGCCTCAACCCCTGAGAATATCCTCAGCCAATCATGTATATCAACAGATGCCTTTCATTGAAATAACCGACGTTTCTGATCTGAACCCATTCCAAAGACAGTGTAAGAGGCGGAAGGAGGACTGCACCCTTTGGGCAGCCTTGGAGGTAGGCCAGAGTTGACAGTTTGTGGAGGCAGATGTCAACTGTTATCCCATTACTTTCTTAATAGATACTGGAGCTGCCTGTTCTACTGTAAGGTCAGGAGTAGTTCACAACTTGTGCCTTTCTGGACAATCGATCCAAGTGGTGGGAGTTACCATTCAGAAAATGGCCAACCCACTAATGAATAAATTACCTGTCAGAATAGGATCTTTTCAGGATCAACACCAATTTGCGGTGTGTGGTTCGATTCCGGTTTGCCTATTAGGAAGTTACCTTCTGTGGAAGCTAAATTGTACCATCTATTGTAACCCGAAGGGGGTGGAATCACAGACCTGTGACAACGACGCTGCCTTCAAGGTGGCAAGTCAGAATTTGTGTGCAGAGATGTTCATTGTCTTGACCAAGAATGAATTACCATTTGAATTGAGGGACTCTGTCTCTCTTGTGGTATGGGATTTTACTGGTGAAGAGCTAGATCTGATTTGAGGAGATTAGCCAGTTAAGATACAGGTCAAGCCAGATGCTGAATTCCCAAGGATGCTGCAGTATACGTTAACCCCAGAGACAGTGGTGGAACTAAAACCTGTGATTGAATCTATGATTGCTCAAGGCATTTTGAAGGAGATAAGAGGAAGCCCCTGTAATTCACCTATAATGGGGTTGCAGAAACCTAGTGGATAGTACAGAATAGTTCAGGACCTGTGAAGAGTTAAGGAGATTGTAATTCCATGTTGTCCTGTGGTACAGAATCCAGCAGGAATTTCTTGATACCCCTCCATGAAAAAAGCACATTTTTATTTGCTTTCCGGCTGGAAAATTATGTGTTAACATGGTGTTGTATCCCACAAGGGTATACAGAAAGTCCATCCATTTTCAATCAAATCTTGAAGAAGAATCTTGATAGTTTGACAATGCCACAGATTTCAGTCCTCGTTCAATATATAGACGATCTTTTGATTGCCTCAGAAGTGGTGGATGCTTGCAAGATAGGTACTGTGGCTCTGTTGAACCACCTGGCAGAGAATGGACACAAGGTGTCCCCAGGCAAGCTTCAGTACTGGTTGCCTGAGGTTCAGAATCTGGGTCATCGAATTAAAAAGGGAAAGAGAAAGGTTTCACCAGATCGCATCGAGGCAATCTTACAAATGGGTACGCCTAAAACACAAAAGGAAGTCCAAATATTTTTGGGAATGGCAGCTACTGTCAGCAGTGGATTCCAAATTTTTCCCTCAATGCAAAACCTTTGTTAAGGTTGATACGTAAGGGTGTAAATGATCCTGTACCATGGGAAAACAACTGTTTGGTGGCCTTCAGGGAGCTGAGAGAGCCTATGTCATGCACCAGCTCTCGGAATGCCTGATTATAATTAGGGCTCCCGGATTTATGGTATTTTGTTTTTGCCATTTCCGTCTATATTTAACCATATTTATTTTTTTGGCATTTTTTCTGTATTATGCAGCACAATATCCTTGGTGCAACAACATCAACTGTTGCATGGATAAAGACCTATTGGCTATGACAATGCTTGTTAAGGTTTATGGTTCGATAATGGGGCCACTTTTATGTTAGTGCCAAGATAGGAAGGAAGTGCACGTGAAAGCAGCTGATACATGAATAAATGGGACTGTGCCAGTGCTGGCATCAGGCTATCGTGCTATGCCAGGCCTCGCTACCATTTACTAATTGTAACCGCTACAGCCTGTGATGCCCACAATGCTACAGACCTAGAGTACCGGCAGGCTGAGAGGTCCCTGGTCTCAGCAGCAGCAGTCCCTCCATTTAGTTAGTGCAGGCTATGATGCCAACTTAAAAGGAGTTCGAAATCCGAGACAAAAATAAAATGAAAACAAATACAAAGTGGTTGGGGTACCTATTGCATGGACTGGGCAGTCAGATAGGCAGTGTAACCAGGTCCACTATAGACATTTGGGTACTTCAGAGGGCAGTGCGGAACCAGGCAGCCAGGGGCTCCTCTGGAAAGTTCAGTTACTGGGATGGTACGGGTACCTATGAGATGGTAGTGTGGCCAGACCAGTGCAGTGTAGTACTGTGAGACAGCCAGTAGTGTCAAGTGGTAGTCATATGGATAGTACATTAAGGCTACAGTGGACGAGACATCGCTTCAGTCCTTGAGATGTCAGTCTTCCTGACAGACTCGAGGTTCTGACGGCGCCCAAAAGGCGCACGAGGCAGCTCCCTCACTGTAACAAAACCTGCTGCCTCTACCCGTAGTTTATTCCCTTCTCTCTGTCTATGCTCATGGAACCCTGTCTCGCCTGTTGAAAGTATGAAGGATAAGTGTGGTGGGTTGTTTTATGGGTGGGAAATATACGTGCGCTACACCTATCTGAGTCAGAGCGGCATGCTAAGAATAGTTGCCAAATGCTTTCTGGGAGGTGCAGTTTGGGTTCATCCTAGCTGGTTCTATGTTAAACAATTTCCAATATAAAACAAGTTGCCCTGAACATTGTTCATTTATGTTTGACCTGATTTAAATATGCATGGAAATTAGCAGATAGTAAAAAAATGCGCCCTGGCTCTGCTGGTTGACTGTTCGGCAACGCACCCTCGTGCCAGCTAGTGAGTGTAGCCCTGAGTGTTTTGCTCCCCTTCAGCACCGTGCACTTTGTCTATATCACTATTTCATGTAAATCCTAAATTATTCAGATGTTTTCATCAATTCATACATTGTTTTGAGAGCATCACCCATCAATGGCATTTGTGCATGCACTAACGGCGTATTTATCATTATGTCTTGAGATGCACTCACAAAAAAGAGCTCTGTGGGTGGCCCCGAGTATGCACGCGCTCCTCACTGAACTGCAAGCGCAGCTGTGCGACTGTGCACACGCTCCTCACCGAAATGCAAGCACAGCTGTGCTCTGTGACTGTGCACGTGCTCCTCAATAAACTGCAAGCGCAAATGTGCCACTGTTCACGCGCTCAGTCGTTGGACAACAGTTGTGCGAGAGTATGGCAGGAGGCATTGTGACTTTAAACCCTCCCCCTGCCGCTACCAGTCTAGGGGGCGCAAGTCCTTCAGCAGTTCGGAGGGGCTGCTCTAATTGTTATTCACCAGTCTGTGAAGGTAGCCTGGAAGCGTGACCTTTGCTTGTTGCATTTCCAGCCTGCCTTTCACACCTCATTTACAGTGATGGGAGGGGAGGGCAGGAGCCTGCTATCCATCAGACTGGTACTGGCGCCATGGGGAGCTGGGCTACCCTTTGTCTGGAGTGACACCTGAGGGGGCTATTGATGTTGGCTGATGGGAGCAGAGTAAGCTGTAAGGGAGCGGGGGCGACATGTGGACGCAATGTAATTTACAAGCAGATGGAGGCGACTGTCTGCGAGGGGGGGCTCATAGCGATGCTCCCTGGTACAGACCAAGGAGGGGGAACTGCGGACATTACTGTCTACCCCCTGTGAGAGCTGCCTTTTACACGGGACACGGGTGGGAGCTACATGCCCATATTTCTTTTTTATTTAAACAAACATTTGCGGTGTAGAAAATGGAAATGTGGCAAATATCTGCCACGGGTACAAGCACCTTATCTGCCATTCCAATTGCCCCGTCTGTAGCAAAAGACCTGACGGCAGCGTGGCAAAATTTGCTAGTATTTTGTAGTTTATAAATATAAATACAGACAAAGGAAATATAGATTTCCGTCTGTATTTATAGGTATAAATCCGTAAGACCAGAAAACCAGGAGCCCTAATTATAATAAAGCATTTTTGCTCTTCTGTCATGAGGGGTAGGGGTGTGCTCTAGACATACTAACTCAGACACATGGGGGTGCCTATAGATCAGTGGCTAATTTTTCAACTACCCTTGACCTGGTAGCTTTTGTGTTGCCCGGATGTCTCAGACCTGTTGCTGCAACATGTGTTAGCATTGAAAGATGTGAAAGCATTGTGATGGGCCACCCACTTACTGTCTATGTCCCACATTCAGTGGAACTCCTGATGACAAGAACCAAAACGCAGCATTTGACTAATAATAGGCTTACTAAGTATGAGCAAGTTATATTGGTGTCTGACAATGCTTCCTTGAAAAGATGTTCTATGTTGAATCCTGCTACACTGATGCCATATCCCACCTGTTGAAAGAGAAGATTGTGAGGAGCATGACTGCTTGGATGTGACTGAAATTTCTACCAAACTCAGGCCTTACTTTGTCGATGAACCATTACCTGAATGTGATCTGGTCCACTTTGTTGATGGTTCATGCTTAAGAGACAATGAAGGACGTTTGAGAACAGCTTTGCTGTTTGTACTACTTCTGGAGTTGTGGAAGCTGCTTGTATACTCCGCACAAGTGGCTGAAATCATTGCCTTAACCCCTTCCATGCTCATGACGAGCTCAGCTCGTCATGAGGCACGGTTGAGCTGTGCTTATGACGAGCTGAGCTCGTCATGAATAAAGGTGCTTTCAAAAAAGTCAGCACCGGAGGGGAAAACCCTTAGCAGCCAAGGTGTTAATATGCACATGTCTCATCTCTGATCGAGTCCGATTGACTATCTTCACTAATAGTCAGTATGGGTTTGGAGTTGTTCATGATTTTGGGCAGTTGTAGTCACAAAGGGTGTTCTTAACATCATCAGGATCACCTATTAGGAACAGAGAATATGTGCAATAACTGTTAGGGGCTTTGCAAAAACCCAAGGAAGAAGCAGTGGTGAAAAATGCGGCACATGGCAGGGGGCAGGATTTTGTAACCAAGGGAAACCGCTAATGTTGAAGAATTAGCGTGCTTTTGTGCCATACGTGCCTGTATTTTTAATGGAGAATATGTAGGAGAGCGTACAGAAAAGACTGTGATCAGCATGATGGTGAATGTGGATGATGCCTGGGATGAGGTTAAGCGCCTCCAAGAAGAGGTGCCCGAAAAGGAGAAGCAGCATGGATTAGAGCAGGTTGTGAGAAATGAGGAGATGGCATTTTGGTGTCAGCGAATGAAAGGGCAGTGTTATTTAACTGTTTGTTGAGTCCTATGGCATGGCATAGTCGAGGAGCAGTTCACCTTGGAACAGATGCCATGGTGAGGGTGTTTTGACAGACATGTTTCAATCCACTGTTTCATTTGTATGCCGAGGCAGTGTGCCATAGGTGTGTTATATGTCAGCAAATGAATGCAGGAAAGAAAACTGTAGTTACCCTGAGTCACATTGGAAGGTCAGGAGGCCCTTTTAACACGATACAGTTGGACTTCATTGAAATGCCCAGATGCAATGGGTTGAGGTATGGTGGTGGTGGTGTGTGTCTTTTCATGCTGGGTTGAGGCGTATCCAACTAGGTGGTGTGACAGTCTCACAGTGGTGAAGTTGTTGCTTAGAGAGGTCATATCACGGTCTGGATTCCCAACCTCGCCGGAATCGGACAGAGGAACTCTCTTTCATAATGAGATCATGAAACTATTGTCTGCCACCTTACAAGTTGATCAAAGACTGCATTATAGCCACAGGCCGGAGGTGTCTGGCCTAGTGGAACCGATAAATGGGACCATCAAGACGAGAGTGGTGAAGGTTTGCTCGTCGACATCTTTGAAAGGGCCAGATGCGCTGCCCTTGGTGCTAATGAGCTTGTGTAGTATTCCAGATAGGAGAACAGGACTTCCCCCTCCATGAGATATTGATGGGGAGGACGATGTGTTTGCCTACAGTGTCAGCTACAGCACTGATAAACATGACCGATGATTTCATTCTCAATTATTGCAAGGGACTGGCTGATGTGGTTAATTCTGCGCCTCATAAGGTCGAGGATGCGACTGCACCCACCTCGAAAGATCTCATGCATGACCTAAGCCTGGGGGACTGGCTTTTGGTCAGAAAGCACATGAGGAAGAATATCCTTGATGCACGGTGGCAAGGTCCGTACCAAGTGATCCTGGTTACAAGCACAACTGTGAAGTGTGGAGGCCTACCAAACAGGTTTCCATGACTCCCACACCAGCAGAGTTCCAGAACCCTTGGAAGAAACAGCTCCTCTTGCTCAAAGAAATCCAGCTGAGATCACAAGGTCAGAAGAGGGGACAAGCCAAGCTCTAAGGGTTCCTGCTGAAATCGAGTGTTTACTAGGTCGAACTGAAAGGGATCACACTGCACAAGATCCTGGTACAGACACTGAGGGAGACGGAATCATTGGAGTTGAAGTAGAGTTGGATTCAGCTCAGCAGACTGGTATGGGACAGGCAAGGGTAGAGAGGAGGACAGAGGCTGAAAGCAAAGTGTGGCCGGGGGGAAATAAAAGACTGAATTTGAGGCTTACATCAAAAAAGGATCTCATTCTCATCTCCAAAATGTCCGAATCTGAGTAAAGTGAAGTAGAGCCAAGTCAAGAAGTCTTAAGGAGATCAAAGAGAGAAAGAGTGCTGTGCTGAAAGTATGCTGCTCCAGAGTGGACATACCTGGTCACAGATGCAGGGACCAGGGAGGTCTGGGAGGCTGAGGCCTGGAAGAGTGAGACGCGAGGAGACCGCACTGGTCATTGACATTGAACAATTAGTCCCTCTAGTTGAGGCCCTCGGCCTCTTGACTCTGACAGTACCCAATCCTCTAAGGGTGAGAGGATTGCGAATTCTGATCTTAAATCAACTCTTATTTCCAACGTTTGGCTGCCAGCCTTCAGCTTAAGAATTGGCAGCGTTTCGCATGGGGATCTTGCAACTCGTTATTGATGCTCTTGGCACTAATTTCACATATGATGAAAATTGAACTGAATGAAGAGAAAGAAAATACATAATCATTCCCCTAGGCCCAAGTGGAAGAAGAATACATTTAGGGACTATCCAGTAGAAGAAGAAAGAGGACTTGGGATGGCTGTTGATGAATTGTAGATCATTATTGCTAAACTGAATACAGAAGGAGTCCAAAAATTCCCAAAGGGATTCAGTAAGAACTTTGTGTGCAGAATTATTAAGGGAAAATACATTACTTTGTTGATTCCACTTCTGCACCTTGTTGGAGAACTAATTCAATATGGAGTCTGGAAATTTGAACCATAGGCAGAAATTCATGATAGGTACACTCATAGTAGGGGTGATTGTAGTCATTACTGTAGTGGTCATTACATCCATAGTCGAGCTCAATGTTGCAGAAGAAGAAGGGGGATGAGAGACACCTACACCTTCTATATCAGACATAGAGAGGGTGCATCAGAATCAGATAGGGACATGATAGAAGAAACAAGTCCACTATTACATGTAGACTTCTCCAAAGGTGACTTTATGTTAAATGCGTAAGTAAGGTTGTTGTATGAGTATGTGGACACCATGAATGCAAAGGATTGCTATTTGTGCATGCAGTTGCCAGCATCAGTAGAGGAGGGCATTAGATATCATCACCTGACCCTGACATATGGCATCACTTCAGGTATGTTGCTGAGTATGTTTTATGGTAAAGCACATTTTGAGTACTACTTCTCCAATTATGACGTGTTGCTCCCCAAGGTCCCCATACTTAAATATTTAAACAAATATGAATATTATAAACAGGAAGAGAGAATGTCAAAATATTTTGTGCCCACAGTAACTTTGGATATAGCATGTGCCCATCAACACAATTTGACATGTATGTTATCTGGCATAGAAAAGAAATGTGTGGATCAGATAGAGGATAGGCATAGACAGTCGTTATTCAGACCTGATCCTAAGCATGAGGTGGTTCTATGGACCCAATGAGTTAGATCATAAGGCAAAGAGAAGCTCTGGTCCAATAGCTCAAGATTTGCAGCAAAAAGGGAAACTTTGCATTAGACAACCACAGACATATTATGACAAAGTATTTGTTGGAGAGAGTGAATGTGAGCACATTTTCCTTATTGAAGAATCAATAAAAAGGCGTCATTGGATACGTTGATCATGGTGCCCAATGTGTATTTTGTATGTGGGAGAAACTCGTATGTCTGGTTTCCACCAAATTGGTATGGAACATGTTATTTGACTGTGGTATTTCCTAAGATATTCCATGTGGAAGACTTGTGGCCATTGGAAGGGAAACAACAGTGTAGAGAGAAACGTGGCACAAGTGCAGGAATAATTGTTGGTGATGTATTTGGCACAATGATACAGAGTTTGGGAGTGGTTCTGAATGATGTAAAGATTAGGAAGCTTCCAGCACTGGTGGACAAACTGTCAGTGAACACGGTTCAAGCTTTACTGCTTGTTGACAGAGAAATGGTCTCTATAATTGCCATGGTGCTTCAGAACCATCTTGCATTAGATGATTTATTGGCAAAAGAGGGCGGAGTCTGTAAATTGTTAAGAGTCCAACAGTGTTGCACTTATGTCCCTGACAATAGTAAGGATTTAAAGAAATATATAAGCAATATCATTGAGATACACCATGACAAACATGATTTGGCTACTGAAGGGATTTGGGAAAAAAGGATTTGGAAAGGTTGGAAATTGGTTTGGAAATTTGGGGCAGGGAATTATTGGTAACATTCTGAAACCTATCATAATATTCATGATCTGTATCATTGTATTTCTGGGTGCCTTTAGAACTTATAAGTGGCACAAGGCAGGACAAGCTGAGAGTTCTCTTAGGAGACGGAAAAGGCAGCTAGAAAGACTGCAGGACAGTCATTATCAGAAGCTCAAGAATCTGGAAAGGTTTAGGCAGGGAAGGCAGGTTACAACTTCTCTTTAGGTCGGTCTATTTTGCGAGGAGAACATAGCAAGGGAAGGTGCTGTGTTTGATGACACTAGTGATCAGAGGGGGAGCTGATAGAGCCCTCAACACTCTTAAATTTGTAAGGGTGCATTATATTCATATACGAACTGCACTTGCATATATTCTATTATTTAGCTGAAATTCGTGTTATTAGAATTAACTTTATATCTTCATATTAAAATCAGTAGAATGAAATTGTAACGTTATTTACAGGACTGATCAGGATTTCGCATGTGTTGAGAGAAATCATGTAATCATGCATGTGCATTATGAATATTAGGTAAAATAAATGTATTCACTGTTTATGAATGATTCATATATAGGCTTGTGTAACAGGTGCACATTAAACAACAATCTTAGGTTAGCCAATTGTAGGCCTAACTTTTGTTTTTCTTTGGTTTCGTTTCTCCTCGTTAGCTCTCAAGATAGGAGGAGTTAATTAAAATGTATGTGTGTGTAGAAAGTTTTCTTTTGCCCCTACTGCAGGAATTCAACCTCGTTATCTAAGATTTAAAAAGATACATGGGAGGAGAGGAATGTCTTTGAAGAACTTGAACAGTGGGCAGGGAGGACACCTTCTGAGCCTGGTGAAACCTGGGACTCAAAGTTGTTTGAGAAATTACCTTGAATTCAGTGGAGTTCATGGAAAGGTACTCAAGAAGGTGTTCATGGAATAGGTTACCATGTGACCTGTTAGGGGTGTAACTATGTCTTTTTGTATTAGGCACAGGGACAGATATGCAGGACTTCTGCTTTTGACTGAGGAAAGGGAGCATCTTAGAACAAGCTCCGTAGCTTCATGCTACTTGACCCATTTAACTTGAGGGTACTTCTTAGAAAGTCAACACATGCTGACACCTTTGATGGAAATTCTTCTGGGAAATTAGGACGGGATGCCACTTTAGAAGTAGAGTAGGGACAGATTATTCTTTATTTCCGGAAAAACAAATGAAAAGGGAATTGGACGCAGTGTCTATACTCAGTTGCGTTCTGATTCTGGAATTCATTGTTCTGTGCCTATTGTGCCGAATGAACTATATTTGTAGATTGGGCTCTGTATTAGTATTCATGTATCTTTATACTCTGATTTTGAGGTGTGTCTATATTCAATTATTTTTGGCTTTGAAATAAATGAAAAAAAACTGAATTCGGAGTCTGTGGTCCTTTTGCCATATGAGGAGGGGAAATGTATAATTGGTAACTAGTTTTCTCCCCTCTACCCTTCAATAGCAGGCAATAAGGACCATCGGCCAGGGGTTCCTAAGCAAATCTAGGACATGGAATCTGGTCCCATCAAAGGTATATAATCACCAAAAACTCTTCTGAACGATACGGAAAGTTTAATAAATGGCTGTTTGTATTAATGTCTACAGAGACATTCCGTTCCTTATGCACCTGAATGCTCAATATATCAGACTGCAAGTGTGGTGCTCATAGAGGAAGTGGCCACAGTCAGTGCTGGGGGGATTACAGAGGTTTCCCTAGAGTTCCTGGGTGACAAAGAGATTGTGCCAAAGCGTCACATGCCTGACAATACTAAGAAATATGGGCAGTGACTCACGATCAATCGGCAGAGGGTGGAGGCTCTGAGAGACACAGGACAGAGTATGAGTAATGTTAGATCTCCATTGCCACAATATTGCCCTTGCATATTCGAGGGGCAGGGGGAATGAGCGAACAGTGATGCCCAGCTGCAGCTGCATTCTCCTGAATATTACTACTACCACACAAAATAAAGGTAGCGCTATAGAGGATCAGACGCTCAGTGTTAGTGCCTTTATATTCTTGATTCCGTACAAAAGCTTACTCCTGTTCCTACCAAAATTTCCCAGGAGTCCTCAAATACAGAACCTTTTGAATATTCTTAAAAATGTACTCGGTGACCTCACACACCCCCCTGGATGTCAAGCTTCATGATCGGTCATCCCGCACTCGCCAAAGAATCCTCTATTGACAGATGGGTCCTCAGATGTTTTTGAGAGTACTTGCAGGGATAAGGGTTATACATGCACAAAATGCTTGCTGTGTACACGCAGTTGGCTCAGCATATTAGTTTGAGGTGACCAGCCTGCCTTAGTGTATATGCATGTTTCTTGTATCTGTTTTCATTGACATATAAGTTTGTGTAACTATGTCGCCAAATTTAATTTTTTCCTTTTCTATATATGTACAGAACCTGACAAATGCTGTATGAGAAGGGAATACTACACTCGCCAGCTGAAACAGTATATTGGTATTGAATGTGTGATTGCTGGATGTGCATACATGAAGTCAAGTACCTACTCCACGGAAACACAGAGATTTTTTCATGGCGAAAGATGTCAGTCCCCTTGAATGTCTGTTTGGCCACCCTGTCAGATGGTTTCTCAGCCTTGTGAAGGAGGGGTGGCAGCAAGCTCCTAGGAAACCCCCACAGGATGTACGTAGCTAAATGTTGGCTCTCTGATGAAACGCTTTTGGAAAAAGGCCACTGAGAACCTGGAGGCCAGCCAGGAAGTCATTAAACTATAGCATGACCAGAAGCCCACTCTGGTGGAGTTAAAAAAGTATAGGAGATGGTGACTCTGGAACCTCTGGTCGTGCAAGGGCCAGTAGACCGGGCCCTATGAAGTCAAGGAGCAGAAGTGGATGTCACCTAACTGGTGGACCTTTGAAACCCCAGGATTTCTGTGAGGGTCCGGCATGTGATTTGCTTCAAGCCACCCTCTGAGAGGTCTGTAGTCACCCATCTCTTGGTGACAGATGGAGGCAAGTAGGAGGAGTGCAAAGATCTCCCAAATCTCCTCTCCTCTAAAGAGTAAGATGGTTCTGTACAGGGTGGGATCATCTCCCCCTCTCCAGGATCAAAACCAGGGGAGAACATGCTGCAAGTTGCTGGAACAATTCTCCTCCCTGTTCTCACTATACCCTGGGCTCTCAGGGTGGTGTATCCATGACATCAACATGGAAGACAGCATACCTGTCAAGAATAAGATGTACAGGCTGATAAAGTGGAAGCCAGTATCACGAATGAGGTGTCCAAAATGATGGTGTTAGGGGTGAATAAGCACTCCAGAACTACATGGACCAGTTCAGGTGTTCTGGCACCTAAGTCTGCCCCTCCGGTGGCCATCTCAGGACTCCAGTACTATGTGGATAAAGATGGATTATCTCAGTGACCAAGACTGATGCTCACCCTATCCTTTGAGCTGCTGAGTTCATTGATCAGTTGGGAGTTCCTAGGCTCCTGAGCACTTTCAATCTAATGTCAGGGTACTGTCAGATTGCCTTAAAAAGTGGATCAAGGAAAGGTCAGCATTCTCCACCCCAGAGAGCCACTTTCAATTCAGACTGATACTCTTTGAATTGAAGAATGCCCCTATCACCTTCCATAGGTTGGTCATCTGGATCCTACCTGGGCTAGAGGACTCCAGTGCCCCTTATTTAGACAAAATTATTGTCTTTGTCTCCAGCTGGGAAGTGCTTCAGACCCTGCAGTGGGTAGACCTAACTATCAAGACTAGTAAGTTCAGAGTAGGGCACGGTTCCGAAGTCTAGTGGGGACACCAGGTCGATGGAGACCGAGTACAGCGCCTCCAGACCATCCTGTCTTGGAAGCACCCAAAACCCAGACTTTGGTGAGAGCTTTCTTAGGTCTCACTATATAAGACAGGATATGTGTTAAGGAATATAGCAGCATTGTTGCCCCTTTAACAGAGCTGACTTGTAAGATGCAATGCAAAAAGTGATCTGGCTAGAGGAGTGCCAGAAAGCATTCAATAACTTGAAGGCCATGTGCACAGCACCAGTACTCAAGACACCTGACTTCTCCGAAGAATTCATAGTGCAGGCGGATGCATCAGAGCATGCTATTGGGGTGGAACAATTAGAGCTTGGACCAACCTCTATCCTGGATCAGCATAAGGTTACTTCCCAGGGAACAGAGGTGGAGTGCAATTGAAATAGAGGCATTTGAGTGGTCAGTGTCCTAAAAAAGTTGAGACCATATCTGTTGGGACTCACTTCTGAGTTTAGTCAGACCACAGACCCCTCAGATGGCTAATCCCATGCAGGGCGAACATTCAGAACTGATGACTGGTCCATCTCTCTACAGGGAGTGACATTTATAGTGGAATATCACCATGTGGCTGAGCATGGCAATTCTGAGGGTCTATCCAGCTCTTTTATCCCTAGCTATGAAAACGCCCATGAAAGTGGTCATTTCTCCCTGCTTTCTGCTTTGTGGGGCACATGCTAGACCTGACCACCTTGGCATGATATTCACCCAGATGTTTGCCACCATTAAACTGCTTTTGCTGAACCAGTTTTTGTTGACATTAGGAATCTGTGCACTTTACCCCTGCTAACCAGAGACAAAGTGATTGAGCTCTCTCCCTTAAACATTGTAAAATTGGTCAACCCATGATTGTCACTTTTAATTTACATATAAGTTCCCAGTACATGGTACTGCCTGTATCCAGGGCCTGTTAATGTTACTAGTCGGCTGCAGCACTTATTAGGGCAACCACTAAAGTAGCACTTTAAAAAATGTTTCAGGCCTGCCTCTGCAGCCTGTAGTGCAGTTTTAAACTACCATTTCGATCTGCTAAAATAATTTTTTGCTGAACCTAAACCTTCCTTTTTAATACATATAAGTCACTCCTAAGGTAAGCCTTAAAGCTCACAGGGCAGCATGCATTGTATTTAAAAACTATGGCATGTGTACTTACGATTTGGATGTCCTGACAGTGAGAAGCACCTAAAGGTATTTTCCACTGTAGCGAGGCTATCTTTCCCATTGACTAACACCAGGTTACCTTATTACACATAGTAAATTATGAGTATATTGTGAAAATGCCACTTTTAAAATTTTGTCTTTTGTCTTTTGCAAATATCCAGGGTCCAATAGTGTTGGACTTTGCCCTTTTTTCAGGGTCATCCCTGAACTTTTTGCACTCCTCCTATATTTTTTCTGACCTGTTGTTGGTTATTTTATGACTCTGGGCAGTTTACCACTGCTGATCATTACTAAAGTGCATACGCTCTCCCTATTGTGAATTAATGTATGAATTTGTGATTCCATGATTGGCTGATTTGGTTTACCTGTCAGACCCTAGTACAGTGCACCCGGAGTGCCCAGGGCTTATAAACCAAATGCTGCTGGTGGGCTTTCAACACTGGATGTGCCACCCACAGAAGCAGCCTGTAAAAGTGTGTCTAAGGCCTGCCATTGCATGTGCAGTCTGGTACTGCCATGTTGATTGAGCATGTGTACCCACTTGCCAGTCCCTAAACCTTCCCTTTTCTTCATATCAGACACCCCTATGGTAGGCCAAGGGCATGGTGCATTGTAAGTATACAGTAGGACAAGCCCTGGTGTGTATGGCATGTCCTAATAGTGAATTACAGCCATTTTCGTTTTTCACTATTGCAGAACTAGCTGTTCTGCATAGGCCAGAATGGGCAGTTAGAATATTACATCTTATAATCCTAACTGTCTCAGGGAACAGTGAAAGCCGGTACGAAAGACATTGGCTATCTGAGGGTAAATATGATTATTTAAACAAGTTGAAAGTTGAGCTCATTCCTTCATTTTTTAAATGGTAGAAGGATGAGTGACGCAGTATGTTGTGTGTCTTTTTTGCTTTTGACAGTCTACCATAACGATGTGTCCAATACGGGTGCTTTGGCGAAGTACTTTGGCCCTGAAGAATTTGCCTAAATTCCTGCGGCAAAAAAACATGTTAGCGTTGGAAGGGGTATGCATGAATGGCAACCTATCCATTTTAATTGATAAAAACACTCAGTACATAATAAAGAGATTGCTTTGTGAGTGTCTTTTTCAATTTTAATCACATCTGGTTACATCATGTGATGTGACCTGTTTCACTTCACTGCATCTGATTTTTACTTTCTTTCTCGCTTGGACTCTTTCTTTTTTCCTTTCTTGACAAAATGACCACCGATGATGATAAAAGTGAGCTCAACTGGTGAGTATCAACCAGTTATCCCATTGGTGGTGTGCATGTGAGGGGTAAATTTTGTCTTTCCACATTTCTTCTCACACATTTGTTTTCACATTTTGTGACTTCGGGGCTCATACTAGGCTAAGTTGAAAGAACCTCTTTTTGGAGGACTGTCTATTGCAAAAATTATGATTTTTAAAGGAAGGCGGTTAAATGTGTTGTAACTACCTTACAAATAAGAAACAAGCATTTGCAATGCAGTAGGGCTCGCATTAGGAAAGTTTGAGCTATTGGTATTGTAAATGACAATTTTTTTATTTATGTGTTGGTTTTGAAAATAGCAAAATTAATAGCTTTGTCATTTACAATGCCAATAGTTATAACTTTCACAAATGTGACACCTATAGCATTTATAATGCAATATGTGTTGTATTTACGTGACTTAGATGTATTGATATTACAAATAACAATGATTTTTTAATTTTTTAAAATATTTAATACTTAAATAAAAGTTATTGTAATTTATAATGGCACTGAGTGGTATTTGGAGTGTATGTTGTGTTGAACGCAGTGTAAATATGTAGCGTATAATTATGTGGCACTGAGTGGTATTTGGAGTGTATGTTGCATTGAGTGCAGTGTAATTATGTGGCGTGTAATTATATTGCACTGAGTGGTATTTGGAGTGTATGTTGCATTGAGTGCAGTGTAATTATGTGGCATGTAATTATGTGGCACTGAGTGGTGTTTGGAGTGTATGTTGCATTGAGTGCAGTGTAATTATCTGGCATGTAATTATGTGGCACTTAGTGGTAATTAGAGTGTATGTTGCATTGAGTGCAGTGTAATTATGTGGCGTGTAATTATGTGGCACTGAGTGGTATTTGGAGCGTATGTTGCATTGAGCGCAGTGTAATTATGTAGCATATAATTATGTGGCACTGCGTGGTATTATGAGCAGTGTAGATTGTATTCAGTAGAGTGTAATTATGTGGCGTGTAATTATGTGGCATTGAGTGGTATTGTTTGGAGTGTATGTTGCATTGTAATTATGCAGCATATAATTATATGGCACTGAGTGGTATTGTGTGGAGTGTGTGTTGCATTTAGTAGAGTGTAATTATGTGGTGTATAATTATGTGGCACTGAGTGGAATTTGGAGTGTATGTTGCATTGAGTGCAGTGTAATTATGTAGCATATAATTATGTGGCAATGAGTGTGTGAGGGTGCAGTGTGTGTGAGGGTGAATTGTGTGAGTGCGCAGTGTGTATGTCCTAAAGTAGTGTGAGGGCACAGTGTGTGAGTGCGCAGTGTGTTAGTGCGCAGTGTGTGAGTGTGCAGTGTGTGTGGCCTAAAGTAGTGTGAGGGCACAGTGTATGAGTGCGCAGCGTGTGAGTGCGCAGTGTGTGAGTGTGCAGTGTGTGAGTGTGCAGTGTGTGTGGCCTAAAGTAGTGTTAGGGCACAGTGTGTGAGTGCGCAGTGTATGTGGCCTAAAGTAGTGTGAGTGCACAGTGTGTGAGTGCGCAGTGTGTGTGGCCTAAAGTAGTGTGAGTGCGCAGTGTGTGAGTGCGCAGTGTGTGTGGCCTATAGTAGTCTCAGGTTGTGAGTCAATATCCAAAAACCCAGGAAGATTCATAGACAGTCATATGCAATCTTTTATTCAACAATGGCCCAGTTATCTGGAATAGAAGTGATTTCTTAAGGAGCTTAAAGACAATCAATACTGAACCAACCGAAGACTGGATTCTATGTTCCATAGACGTAACAGCACTCTACACATCGATCCCGCATAAATTAGGCCTAGAAGAAATTGAATGGGCGTTACTGCAAGAAGACAAGCCTGAAACAACCAAGATCATCATCATGCAACTTCTCGAATTTTGACTAGAGAACAGCTATTTCACATGGCAAGACCAATACTATACCCAACTCAATGGTACAGCAATGGGTTTTCCAGGCGCATGTGTATATGCCAATATATTCATGGCGAAATTTGAAAAAGAGTATATCATGGAAGATTTAACATGGCAAGATGGTTTGATCTACTATAGACAATATATCGATGATATATTCATAATTTGGAAGAATACACAGCCAGCCCTAATCAAAAACATCCAAAGTCTAAACTTGGTAGACCCAAGGATTCAATTCACCCATAATATCAGCAAAACTGCCTTACCATTCTTGGACGTCTTGGTAGAATGCAAAGATAATCAAATACACACAAGTGTATTTAAAAAGCCAACTGACAAAAACACACCCTTACTATATGGAAGTTCTCACCCTCCAAGTTTGATAAACAATCTACCAATATCTCAGTTTATGAGAATAAAGCGAATCTCATCAAACAATGCTGTATGTTCAAGAGCTTTAGAAGAACAAAAAGAAAAATACATCAAAAGAGGATATCCTCAAAAACAACTGGATATGCAAATTGCTAAGATCAACGCAATTCCCAGATCAAAACTCCTAGAGAAAAATGAAGTCAAGCAAAACAAACGAATGGTATTTGTATCGAAATTCTCATCCTCTTCAAGAGACATCAAAAAGATAATCACAAAGCAATGGGAAATCCTAGAAACAGAAAATTACTTTGGCACATTATTTAAAGAAAAAACATTGTTTGCATATAAACGAGCACAAAACCTCAAGGAGCTCTTAACAAAACAACCTAAACATCTCAAATTGAATGATCAAGAGGCATACAAAGGCACAACCAAGTGTTAGAAGTGCAAAAATTGCAATAATGTAATTACGGGCAACATCTTAATGCATCCACGTACAGGAGAGAAGATATCCCTAAGGCATACAACCAATTGCAACTCTGAGCATATTGTATATATGATCAAATGTCCATGTGGTCTACTATATGTAGACAAGGGAGAAAGAAAATTAAAGATAAGACTGTCTGAACATGAAAGTCGGATCAGAAATCAAAGTACAACTTCACCATTAGCTCAACACTGGATAGAATTCCGCCACTCAATCGCACAACTAAAATTTCAAATTATCGAGCAAATCTCTCAAAGACCAGGATTGGACAATTCAAAAATCCTCCTTCAACGTGAAGTCTTTCAAGAAACTTCAAACATTAATGCCATATGGGCTTAACGACAAAATGGAAATGATATGTTTCCTGTAAAATGGAGAATATGGCTAGCGACACGTGAGAAACAATCACGCAATGAAACTCATTTACAATATATCAATAACATAAAACAATACATTCATACTCTTGTTTACACATAAAGACATAACACAAATACAGACCATGTTAACATCTAGGGTCATAAAATAGAGGGTTGAAAATGTGATAGTAGGAAAGGAATGTTGTAAATGTAATTAATGATTTGACTGCAGTTGTTCACAGTATAAAGAGAACAATGTTCTATTGAAACGGTTTGTTTTGGATTACAGCAGAATACCCCTACAATTCACTAAAATTGAAGGAATAATCAATATAAAAATGATCTCATCATATTCTTTAATAAAAGAGAGAAAGAACACAGTGAATCTTAACTCGTACTTAATAAAGATATCACCATCAACTTTAACAAAATTTTATGAAAACAGACGCTCAACATTTTCATTCCGTTTTCTATGACTATGACATTTGGCGTAACAACCATAGTGCTTCATTTATGGCCACGAATACCAAAGTCCGCGATAAAAGTAGGACTCACTGTAAACAGCAAGTAGAACTCAGTTTACGTAGTTGAAGAAAAGACACGTACACAGAACGCCGAAAAGCGCGAAGCTGGAAAGAAATTAGTAAAGCTACTCCCGCTCAAAATAACAATTTTCTAGACCTAAAAGGTAATATGATTTACACCAGCTCTCTGCATTTTTCAGCTCGAGCCGCAATAACTTCAAAAAACGCGAATTCGCACTGACATGAAAACTGTGAGGTAAGACTCGATAAAAATCACAATAATACTCGCAGGTGAGATTATCTAACATAATAGCTAATCAATAACCGCAACGATTAGCACAATCAACAAATATATTCTGTCGCATTTATCTTTTACAGAATTCGAAATATACTCAAGCAATATGCAGGTAAAATTGGCACCTATAATGCTGAACATATGCCATGTATGTCTCTGAAAAGCGGAAGTTTAATAAAACCAATGTTATATTTTCCATTTAGACATAGAATCCAGATTCAAATTAACTCAAGAACTGCTCATACCCGCTACATCACAATCTTGCATTTGCCTCACTTAAGAGGTAAGAAAAAATTCCCTCATAATAAAAAGTATCCTTATAACATAAACAAGAGTGACATTCACCAGAGAATAAGCAACAAATTCAAAAGGCCAAATATTAAGAAGAAATAAAAAGTGTACATAAAATAGAATTAATCCATGGAGCGTCAATAGTAATTAAGTTTCCTTTCTCTCTTAACAGAACCCCCGACGAAGGGACAGAAAGGTCCCGAAATGCAATGGGTTTAATCAAATATAATTGTGAATCATGATGTAAAATTGAAAAAGAGGAACTGTTATGTTTGTATATGTATTTTGTGAAATGAAAAATGAATATTTTTTTGAAATGATTTAAGCAAATGAAAAAGTATTAAAAATGCTTTAAGAGGAATACTGCTTTTTGTAGTGCATGCTGGAGCCCTAGTGGCTAGGCCACTTTCATTTGATATTCCAATGCAAGCAGACATTAATCTGGCATAGCACACATACCATTCAAACTTGAATATAGAGTACAATACCCGCACACATTCATTCTATAGTAGTATGAGGGCACAGTGTGTGAGTGTGCAGTGTGTGAGTGCACGGTGTGTGAGTGCGAGGTGTGTGAGTGCGAGGTGTGTGAGAGCTCAGTGCGTGTAAGATAAATAGGCAAGTTGTATATACCCTATATGGGCCAATAAACCCCTGATCATCTCTTTGGAAAGTCTGAACATGTGGAAGGGGTATCATCTGATACGGAATTGTAAGAATCCTGAGGAGTTTCTGGATCCTTCTTCCCTTGCAGAGATGAGGAAGAACCTTTACTAAAGGCCTCCAAAATCTGGAGAACAATCCTCCTTATCCTCTCCTCCTCATGCTCACTACAACATCTAGAGCACTTAGAAGGAAGAGCATGAGGATGGAGAGGCATACCTTCTCTTTTCTGTGTGCTTGCCCATAATTGCCACAAATAAAAAAATAAAAGAAAGTGATCCTCGCAGCACAAATGTAATCAATAATACAGCAGAAATGTCATGAAAATGAAGCCAGCGCTTATCTGTTGGCTTTTAAAGAGGCAGAAATTGTGCTCTTATTCCCTTGGAGCAGACATGAAAGACCGTAGATGTGCAGACTACACCTGCCTTACTATGCATGTACTGCCAAAGTGCGTCGTCCTGCTGACGCCACTCTCTCCGCTTGCTTGGACCTCCTAATACCTGATTCAGAGTTGGTTGGTAACGGGAATCCTCTGATTTGTGGAGTTAGTAGTAAATAATCTGTTGGGAGTATTCTCTGCTTCCTTGGATTTCCATGCACAACAATAACTGCTTATTCTTCCTTTTCTTTTCTTCCCCTCCTTCTTCTAGTTTTTAGATATATTCTATTATTTGAAGTTCTTGAGCGAAAAGTAGTTGAGCCAAAACTACTTTTAGTAACTCCAATCACTCGTGCAACTCTCTACCAGAGGCAGTTACAATGAATACTTCTTCACAAAGAACTTATCACTCATGCCACAATGCACAGGATTTTCTGTTGGTGTAAAGGTCCTTATAGCGTGAAACTGTGCACATTTAATTACAAGTTCAAGCAAAGGGGGACAACAGTGAACAGCTCGCTTTGGAATTCTGCAGAAGCAAAAGAGATCTCAGGCTTCACACAGAGATTAAATAAATATCACAAATAAATATATACGTGGGGGTTCCTACCAACCCTTCAATAAACCTGGTCCTTTCTCCATCAATCCCAGCCCCATCATGCACATACCTTTCTCTCAGAAGCATCAAACGAGAGGACAGTGCCTTCTCAGAACACAAAGTCAATCTCAAAGCCTACATAAAACAAGAATGTACTATCGCCGCCGGCCCGAAAACCGGATGTTCGGGAGCATGAAGCCGGTCTCGAGGCGGGACTTCCGCCTTCTGTGTGAAGCCCGCACCCACGGAGTGCCTAGCAGAGAGCGGCACTGGTGACGCGGGGCTCCCTTGCATGAGGGAGAGCCCTGCGGTTGCTGCACACGTAAGCAGGAGCGGCAGGGTCCTGAGCGTGTAGCCAGGTGAGTGGGGCTTAGTTGTAGGGGAGGGGGTGTCTGTGTGTGTGTGTGCGCGCGAGAGCGATTACAGGAGGCTGACTTAGTTGTACCATGACTGGGGGGGTTGTTTGGCGGGTGTCTGTGTGTGTGTGTGTGTGCGTGTGTGCGTGTGTGTTTGTGTGTGTGTGTGTGTGCGTGCGCACGATTGCAAGAAGCTGACTTGCTCTGGAACTGGGACAGGAGATGTGCACGGCGCGTGGCTGTACGTGCGCGCACACATGCTGAAATCGCCGACGGCCCTGCGCGTGCCCTTCCCCTGTCCCACTTTTCCAGCAAGTGGATAACAATAGAGGCTTCGCTGGTCGTAGCAATTCACACTGCTTACACCAGCTCGACCTAAAAAGAGGAGTGTACGGAATTTAGTAAATGACAGTATTTCGCACACGTTTAATAAAGTTTTGAATTTGGAAAAAAAAAGGCACCTTAGAAACCAGGTCTTGGTGTTTTGGTGACTTTTGAGTGGAGGGCAACCTGGTTTTTCTTCTCCCTCTGTTGCTCCTTTGTGAATATATATATATATATATATATATATTCACTGAAATGGTGTCATCAGTGATGTCATGAGTGATGCCACTGACCATGTCATGAGTGATGTAATATGTGACGTCATCAGCAGTGCATTGCACGGGCAAGTTATAGTGAGTCCAACTAACTATAACGTGGAATTTCAATGGTTTTATGACAGTAAAATTTCCAGTTAACTATAACTGGTGTGAAACCTATGGTTTTTTCAGTGAATTTATGTTTAAAGTATTTTATTGAAGGAGTACACAGATAGAAAAAACATTCAAGCAATGACATCCGTGCTGTAGACTTGGGAGCCCCTCTTATAGTAGTGTCAAACACCCCGCAATTGCTTTGGAAACTGTGCGAGCTCCACACCCATATGCATAACATCAAATAACACTCTGAGGTAGCAAAAGGGCTCTCTGTACACACCCCGTTTTTAGTAACTGTTCCCCCCAACTCCCTTCCACCCTGCCCCCCCACCCTCCCCAGCCCCCTCGGCCCCCCCCGTCCAGTGCCCTGCTCAGCCAAGTATACTCATATCCTCCCTCGACCCTCCCCTCTCACTCCCCCAGATTCAAAGGCTGCTAGGCAGTGTAGTCGATCGGTGGTGTGATTCTCAATAATCTCAAGTATCTTGGACAGGTCAATTCCCTGAACTCAGTGGCTAACAGTGCATGGAAGGGCTGCCAGAGTTCTTCAAATTGTTCCACATCCCCGGCCATCATAAGTGACAGTTTCTCCATGCCCAAGACGTGCCATAATCTGTGCAGCCAACCTGTAATGGACGGGACAGTGGTAGTGCGCCAGTGTATTAGGATGTTTTGAATCGCCGAGCCTAATGCTATGGCAATTTGTCTACCCCTGCGTGATTTCAGCGGATACATCAACCCATTAGGTAATCCCAAAAGGACATATGCCGGGAAGCGGGGCAGCTCTATCTCAAAATGGACATCAATCTCATCAAGTACCTCCTTCCAATAAGGAAGCAGTAGCGGGCAGTCCCACAGAACGTGTGTCAAAGTGCCAAGTTGTCCCCACTCCCGCCAACAGGTGTTATCAATATGCCTATTCATCTCGTGTAGCCATTCCGGAGTGTGGTACCAATAAGTAGACATCTTGGTGAAGGTTTCAGTCAGCCCTACATGATAAGCGGAGTGTCGTGCACGATATGAGACCTGGTCCCACTCCTTGTGGCTCAATGTCCTACCCAGCTCCCTGTTCCAGCGTTCCCTACCAGTATTATGATAGTGGGTGGGGGGGTGTTGCAACATCTTGTAAAGATCCGTAATTAGTTTCACATCTGAGGTGCGGGTCGCCAACCACTTCTTGTACGGCAATAGCTTCCTGTCAGCCAAGCCTCGCACCTGTGGTTGTAAAGCCCAGTGTCGCACCTGCCAGTAGCGCATCCTGTCCTACTCTAATAATCGAAATCCCTCCTTGAGACTCTGAAAAGGGAGGACCCCTTCCCACCCGTACAGGTGAAAAAGAGCCCTGCATCCAGCCGCCCGCCAGTGTGTAAAGGCGCCCGGGGCAGTCCCCGGCGCGAAGTCAGGGTTGTCCGCAATAGGCGTAAACGGGGAGGGAAACGTTGTGAGGTCATATGTCTGATTGGTAGCGTCCCACACTCTCAGTGGGACCCGCGTTACATAGGATGCATAGAGGTTCGGGGGACGATGCGCTCTGAGCAGGAAGGGCACCTCCTGTAGGGGACGGCCCGCCACCGCCTGGTCCTGGAAGAGCCAGTGCTTGTCCGACTCCCACCGACTCCATTCCACCAGGTACCTCAACTGCGCCACCTGAAAGTATTTGCGCAAGTCTGGGATACCCAGTCCCCCCGACTCCGGCGCCAACAAAGAGAGAGTCCTCTTCATCCGGGGTCTGCGGCCCTGCCATACAAAGTGGGATAAGGCCGACTGCGTCTGCTGAATCCAGCCTTTGGGCGGTTGCAGCGGCAGCGCCCGGAACGGGTATAATATCTGGGGGAGAACCGTCATCTTAACCGCCGCCACTCTTCCCAGCCAGGATATCATGCCTTTACTCCATCTCCCCAGTTCCTCTTTAATCTTCCTACCCAGAGTTGAGTAGTTAGCTGCCACTGTTGCCTGCAGCGTGGGTGCCAACAGAATACCCAAATACCTGACTGGTCGACCACTGCATGGAGAAGAGGGTTTGGAATCCCCGTCGCGTCTCAGGCATAAGAGAGAGATCAAGGGCCCCATGTTCATCTTGAACCCTGCCACTCGGGAAAAGGCCTCTAGTTCGTCAACACACGCCGGTAAAGCACGCCTCGGCTCCTCTAAGGTTAATATCACATCGTCGGCGTAAAGGCTGACCGTGTGGATATATCCTCCCATTTTCACACCGATCGCGTCCGTGTTCTGCCGTATTCTCTGGGCAAAAGGCTCCATATACAGAGCGAAGAGGAGTGGGGACAGTGGGCATCACTGTCTGGTGCCTAGCTCAATATTAAACCTCAGAGAATTACAACCATTCACCCGCACTACCGCCGACGGGAACCGGTAACAATTAAATACCCAAGAGCGAAATTTCCCGCCGATGCCCATCTTCTCCAGCACCCGCTCCAGATAAGGCCAATGCACCCGGTCGATTGCTTTTTCAGCGTCAACCGACAGGAGCATTCTTTCTCCGGGGATCCGCGACGCCTTTTCCAATATATGTACCACTCTCTTGGTCTTATCCACCGTCTGCCTCCCGGGCACAAAGCCGGCCTGATCCGATTCCACCAGACCCGGCAGATAAAGCGCCAATCGGGTCGCCAAGATTCCGGTGTACAATTTGAGGTCAACATTTAAAAGGGAGATCGGGCGGTACGAGCTGCACTGGGCCCTGTCCTTCCCTGGTTTGGGAATGACCGACACCATGGCTTGTAAAAGATTCGGCGGGATCGCCCCTGGTTCGGAGAGGAGTTAAATAGTTTCGTCAGAATAGGCGCCAGTATGGCAATAAACGTCTTGTAAAAGAGCGCCGTATAACCATCTGGGCCAGGGGCCTTTCCATATTTAAGCCTGGAAATGGCAGCTATAACCTCCCCCGTCCGGATCTCCCTTTCCAGATATTCCGTTTGGGGCGGCGCCAGGGACGGGAGGGCAACCGAGTCCAGGTATTCTTCCGTCTCCTGCACCAGCAGGTCCTCCCCTGTGTACAAGTCGTCATAGAAACGGCGGAAGGCTTCTGCTATCTGTGCGTCGTCTGAAACCGTCCTTCCGTCCCCCACTGCAATCTCCTTCACCCGTTGGCGCTCGTGGATCACCCTGAGTTTGCTCGCCAGGAGGCGACCACACTTGTCCCCACCCGTATAATAAGCATGCTTCAGCCGCAGCACCGCATATTCCGCCCTATCCATATCTAAAGAAGACAGGAGTTTCCTCGCCGCCTTTAGTTGCTTCCAGACCCTAGGGGCCCCCGTGCGGCGATGCACTTCTTCGAGTTCTCTGACATTTTGCGTAAGTTCGTCTCGCTTCTGCCTCCGATCTCTATTCTCCGCCGAGGAGATCGCGATAAAGTCCCCTCTAACCACCGCCTTAAGAGCCGCCCACTGAGTGGCCACTGATGTGTCCGTGTTGTCATTGTGTGTTTGAAAGTCCCTGATCACCTCCGTAATGCGCTGCACAACTATTTTCCTATGCAAGAGAGCGTCTCCGAGGCGCCAGATCCCGCGAGGAGCTCGATCAGCTGGCAAAGAGAAGGATCCCGCGACCGGCACATGATCGGATAAGGAAATGACCCCCATCTCCGATGTAAATGTAAATGTAAATGTATGTAAATGTAAATGTAAATGTATTGGCATTTATATAGCGCACTACTTACCCGTAGGGTCCCAAGGCGCTTCGACCGCTGCGAAACCCTTCCTGGCTTCCCTGAGAGATGGTCCCTTAATGGGTATCTCCAGGGTGAGACCAGGCATCCCCGGCGGTCTGGTGGGGCCGTTAGTGAAGATGAGGCAAGCTAATGCCCAGAGTTGCCGAGTGTGATCGCTGATCAGAGTGGGCACCGAGGCGAGAGAATTATCGAGTCCGCTGACCCTGGTCCAGAAACCTGCCGCGCCGGGAATCGAACCCTGGTCCCGGGCCGTCCTCTGCTCTCGGGTCTGCCGCCTCTAACCAGTGAGCCACACTACTTAGCCAAAGCGCAGACCGGGCCAGTGACCAGTAGGTGGTCCAGTCTGGCGTATGTCTTGTGCGCGTGAGAGTAGAAAGAATAGTCCCGGTCTGCGGGGTGCGGGGTGCGAGCTGCGCCAAAGGTCGTGGAAATCCAGGTCTGCCAGCTGGGACTTTGTCAGCGGTGAGAGTTCCCCCGACTGTGGGGACCGTTGGGCCGACCTATCGCCGAGTCAAACACCATATTTAAATCACCACCCAAAATAATGTGTCTATCTGGAGATGCTGTTATGTCTACCAGTGCAGAGCGCATGAAGCTATCCTGTAGTGAAGTAGTGTGGCTCACTGGTTAGAGGCGGCAGACCCGAGAGCAGAGGACGGCCCGGGACCAGGGTTCGATTCCCGGTGCGGCAGGTTTCTGGACCAGGGTCAGCGGACTCGATAATTCTCTCGCCTCGGTGCCCACTCTGATCAGCGATCACACTCGGCAACTCTGGGCATTAGCTTGCCTCATCTTCACTAACGGCCCCACCAGACCGCTGGGGATGCCTGGTCTCACCCTGGAGATACCCATTAAGGGACCATCTCTCAGGGAAGCCAGGAAGGGTTTCGCAGCGGTCGAAGCGCCTTGGGACCCTACGGGTAAGTAGTGCGCTATATAAATGCCTATACATATACATATACATATACATGTTGTTCATTCGATCAGTATATCGTCCCGATGGTAAATGTCAGGGTCCCCAGTTTAAACTGTGCGCTAAGAGTCTCCCTTTCTGCTCTGCGAATTTGTGTAATACCTCCCCCCTAAACGAAGCAGACACTAAAATCGCTACCCCAGCTGTTTTGGTGGTGTTCGAGGAGAAAAACTGTGTGGGGAATTTGCGTGATCGTAATTTATGGCAATCCTGTGTGAGTAAATGAGTCTCCTGGAGGAGACAAATGTCATCCTGGGTGTTCTCTAACAAAGACAGGACTGCCCTCCTCTTAACCGGGTTGTTGAGCCCCTTGACATTGAGGGTCACGACCTTAAGGGACGCCATAAGAAGTCATAACCAAGTAACATGCACTGCAAATCCACATTAGGGAGGGCCGGAGTGTGAGTTTACGCAGCGACATGACCCTCGCCAGGTCTTCGCGGAAATAACAAGAGCACTGAACGGACTAAACCCTCCCCTCCCCTCATCCAACACCCGGCCCCCCTGTCCCCCAACTCCCCAACTCTCCCTCCTCCCGCACCCCTCCTGTACCCCCAACTGCCCCAAACTCCCCCCCCCCAACCAGGACCCCCAACACCTTCTGAAAAATTGTCCCAGCCATGTCCCTGCGGACAAGTCCGTGGTAAAGTATTGAAGTGGACGTCCAGCCACACCCCTCCACCCTCCATTCCCACCCCGCCCTACGGAAACCTGGCCTGCAATCATTGCAATGCTATGTCGTTCTCCCCCCGGAGCAATCTCACGCTGTCAGCGCAACACCATCAGCCAATGTAGTGTCTCCAGCGGCCGCTTGGATGGCGCTCGCCATTTCGGCCCTGATAGTAGGCGAACCGGGTCGCTGAGGCGCCGCTGATGTTCTACGTCTCAAAACCCTGCGCCATCCGTCTTCTGAGGTGCGCCGTCTACGCGGCGTGGCGGACTCCTCCTCCTCCGCGGTGATCCCCAACACCTCACATGTGTCCTGCAGGGACCGCAGCTGATGTACCTCACCGTTCCACTTGAAAATGAGGCAGAAAGGGTGTTTCGTGCTGCTTTAGGAAGTCTGTCGCTATCTTAAACGCTTTCCGTTTTTGTAGTGTGATCACAGACAGATCCTGGTACAAGGCCACCGGGTGCCCTCGGAAGGTGTTTCGTGCTGCTTTAGGAAGTCTGTCGCTATCTTAAACGCTTTCCGTTTTTGTAGTGTGATCACAGACAGATCCTGGTACAAGGCCACCGGGTGCCCTCGGAAGGCCAGCGAGGGCATTTTCTGGGCCTCTGCCATGATTTGTTCTTTCAGTGGGAAGTCGGGAAGAAAGGCCAGAACATCCGGGGGGGGCATTAGCACGTCTCCGGGGTCCCACTCTATGAGCCCTATCAATCCTTATCGGGAACTCGAGTCCCAGACAAAGAACAAATGATTACAATTTTATGAACTTATTTCAAAGAGACAAATTATTAAATGCAACAAGATGTATTTCAAAATTGCATTATTACCTTTCATTGGTTGGATTTCATCAACAATATTTCAACAAACTTTATGTATATGTGCCCACATACACAACAAGGAAGGGGGGGTGAAGTGAGGGAAAGTGTCAGGGATAAAGTAGGATTAGGGGAATAGTCAGAATCATTTGTGACAGGTATTCATCATAGCTTCAAAAACAATGTTCATGTGGTTCCTTAGACCAAGAGTCACAATATTATGCTCGTATAGAGTCCAGAAATCTAATGATGTAGACCACCTAACTCGCCTTCAGCTGCTTTGGTCTAGCTTGGGGGTAGGAGTTGGTGAAATTTATATGGTCTACGTTTCGACCCGAAAGATGCGTAGGATAGTAGTCCTTACAAAAGGGGTCTTCTTCAGGACAGAATGGTTGTGGGTGGGCAACCTCCTAAACAGTAATTAAAAAATTAATTAGTACACAACCTCCTTGTTGGTACATACAAGGCAGGCGGTTAGTTAAAAGCGTGTTGTCATATATCCACAGAACATGAAGTCCGTGGTACAAACATTTGTTGGGGATAACCTCCAGAGTCATTGGGGTATTCTGCATATATTCTTAGCTTTTGTCTAGATATGAAATCCTCCATTTTTGATTGATGTAACTGTCTTCCAATATGATTGTTTAATATTCGCCCATGGAAAGTGACCTTACATAGGTCAATGGTGTGAAATATATAGTCTTAGGAAGATTCAATTATGCCTATCCTTCTCAACCAGCATTATATAGTGTACGTGATACACTTGCTGGTTTAGTACGACAACTTATCTTTTTTAATCACACTACACTTTATTTGCACTTTATGACCACTTTGCACATATTGTTTATTTAATACTGCAACTATATTGTGGAGTTAAGGCGTTATCAACCGAAAGGCACCAATAGGTTATTTAAGGTCTGTTTAGATTAATTTGGCATTAAGTCAGAGTAATACTTTGAGGAAATTACGAAATGTTGCAGTTGGGTATACATTTTATGCATTTGAGCATTATATATTTCTTTGCAAAAAATATTATATACTCACAAAAAGACCCTAGGGTACCAAGGATATAAATTGGTTGTCCATATGATTATAATATAACTGTATTAGGACAAACAATTATGACCTTCTCCGATTAACTGACAATATTTGTTGTTTTCTATTTTCAAAACAAATGTATTTGTACAGATAATATCTTTAAATCAACTGAAATGATTATTAGTTGTTTAATGCTCAATATAAATGCATTTGAACTAGAATGTCAATTTAGAAAACACTTTTGTAGTTTTTATCGTAGTATGTTTTCACTGTCTATGACCTGAGCAGTCCAAGTAATCACGTGAGCACTGTTACCATTGTATTTAAACTAAGTTGTTTGAGCAGCGGGGTTATGTGAGCAAGGCTACACGCTAGCCGAAATGCGTCATCCTGTCTGTCATCTCGCACTTTCTTTAAAATAAAAGTCACTGCAGCCAGCAGTGTGTAAGTTAATCCTGGAGTCCGTGTCTTTCTCCGTTTGGTGGTTTCAAGCGCCGGAGTGGTAATTGGATATATATATATATATATATATATATATATATATATATATATATATATATTACCTACTGGCGGTCGCCAGTAGGTATATATAGTTAGGACCTAGTTACAATAGGAGATTCCAAACATTCTATTGGGAATAACTTTGGCACCGATTGAGGGATCTGTTTGTAATTTTCCTTGAATTTGCCTCGTTCCGCTCCGCTTCTTCCCTGAAAGTTTCGGGGGGATTCGTCAAGCGGGCTGAGAAAAAAGGGGGGTCTCAAAACGTGTTTTCCCCATGTTAATTTCCATAGGGACATTCTGACACGGCTACAGCTCGAACGGCTGAACGGAATTACACCAGATTTGGCAAAATGTTAGGGACTGGTATGCAGCAGTGCCTTTTGTATGTTTGGTGTAAATCCCTCCAGCAGTTTTTGAGAAAATTGAATTTGAAATTTTTAAAATGGCATTTTCTAGGGGACCTTTAGACACGGTTACAGCCCGAACCGCTGAATGGAATTACACCAAACTTGGCAAAATGGTAGGGACAAGTATGCAGTAGTGCCTTTTCTATTTTTGGTGAAAATCCGTCCAGTAGTTGTTGAGAAAATTGAATTTGAGCAAATTATATATCTATATGCGCTCACCGTACGTGCACGGTACGCGTAACCGTACGTGTACCGTATGCGTACGTGCGTGCACCCTTACATGCGCGAGCGAGTTTCTGATTGGCTGACAGTCGACTGTCGACATTCTAAACTGTCCAAACCAGGAAGTGTTGGCCACCATCTTGTTTTTCAGGAGAACTGAGGCACAAGAGAGCCCAAAACAAGAGTGGAAAACACGAAAAGGGGGCAGGGTAGAGACCCCCCAACCCTCTAGCCCTTCTCAGGGGGTCCCAAAAGGACCCCCAAGGGCAAAAAAAAAAGAAAAATCGAAAAAATCGCTGGGTACGCGTACCGTGCGCATACCCTGCGATTTAAAAAGAATATATTTCGCACTTGGTGGTCCTTCTGGGACCGCCTGAGGAGGGCTAGGGGGTCAGGGGGTCTCTACCCTGCCCCCTTTTCACATTTTCCACTCTTGTTTTGTGCTCTCTTGTGCCTCACTTCTCCTGAGAAACAAGATGGCTGCTCAGGTGGTAACAGAAAGGATAATAACATATATAAACGTTATCCGCTAATAGAATTAGCATTTACAAAACCTTTGAAATGTATTGAAAAAAAATATAGGTTTCACACCTGATATAGTTAGGAATTTGCATTAAAAAAACCTTGCAAATTCACTGAAAAAAACATAGGTTTCAGGCCTTATATAGTTAGGAATTAGCATTTAAAAAACCTTGCAAATTCACTTAAAAAACCATAGGTTTCAGGCCTTATATAGTTAGGAATTAGCATTTAAAAAACCATTGAAATTGCTCCTATATAGTTAGTTGTACTAACTATATTTCGCGCACCCGCAATCCACTGCTGATGATGTCACATATTACATCATTCATGACATGGTCAGTGACATCACTGATTACATCTCAAATGACATCACTGATGACATCACCGATAACATCTCATTTGACATCACTGATCACATCATTGATGATATCATTCATGTGATAATACGATGCACCTCCTCACACTCTAATATAACCTTTGATACACCCAGTGTTAAATACAGACTACCATTCTTGAAACCCTTGACACACCAATACCAGTTACTACATACGCACTCACTGATTCCTAGGTCTACACACACATTCACTCATTCACCCATTGAATCACTCATACATACAGTCACTCATCAATATAACACTATCATATGCATTCATACACCTATACAGACACTCACACACTGCCACTCATCCATGGAGTTACTCACACACCTAGTCAGTCATGCAAAGAATCAATCACACTTCCATTTCCTCAACTATACAGTTATACACACAACACCTTACTTATTCAAACATATACTAACACATACTTACACTCTTATACAATCACTGATACAAGTACACAATGATCCATACAGCCACTCGCACATTCACTGGCTCTCATGTATAGTCATTTATATATGCCAACTCTCACATGCACTTTGTTTTACATATGTACTTACTTGGACATGTAGCACTGAGATATCCATTCACTCACCAGCACACCCATGCACACAGTCAACCGCCCATATAGCTATTTCTACATGCACTCTTGAACTCATACACCTAGTGAATCAACTGCTCACACATCTATGCACAGAGTCACACACCTCCCAGCCACCGACACACACACTAAATCTCCCATTCAAATACATGGGCAACCAATCAATAACCCATATAGCCACTCATATAGCTACTGATCAACACATGCAGCAGCTTACACAACAACAGGCATACTGATGCACACATTCAGACAGTTTAGTCACTAACCCATGCATTTAGTAAGACACATTTAATCACTCACTCATACAGTCAGTCACACACCTACTAAATCCTTCATCCAGACACTTATACATCCACTCATTCTTCAATATGTAAAACATATTTAAACTTTACAGAAACACACAGTCACTGGATGATGTCATCAGTGATGTCATCAGTGATGTAATTTGAGATGTCATCAGTGATGTCATCAGTGATGTCACTGACCATGTCATGAATGATGTAATATGATGTAATATGTGACATCATTAGCAGTGGATTGCGGGTGCGCGAAATATAGTTAGTACAACTACTATATAGGAGCAATTTCAATGGTTTTTTAAATGCTAATTCCTAACTATATAAGGCCTGAAACCTATGTTTTTTAAGTGAATATATATATATATATATATATATATATATATATATATATATATATATATATATATATATATATATATATATATATATATATATATATATATATATATATGATATTCTGGGACCTTTCTCCCAGGGATTGATGGTAGTGGTAATTTTCCTTTTTTTACTGTTTGGGACCAGCAGGCTTTTACTGGTGGCCAAAGTATGGAAGCAACATATTGTTCGCTCTTAATGCTCTAAATAGGCAGTTTGTCTGATAAACTTACAGCAACGGACTCAAGGCACTTGAGAAGAAATGTAAGGTTTCCACTGTCAACTACTCTAAATAAAGCAGAAGGACTGCGAGTTTAGCAGACAGGGTACACTGTCACATTTGAATTTATATAATGCAATTACTGTAACTTTTCCCTTAATCCACAGAAGCATGTTTTGATCTCATAATTTTTTAGCAAACAAGCTTCACTACATCTAAACCACCAACCAGCTTTTGCTCAACACTTCAGTTCAATTAGGCCATTTTGTTATCTGTATAATGAGCACCTCCCACTAAAATGGAGACTTCCCCAGCAGCACTAAGATGACCAAAGTAAACGGCCTTCTCATATAAACTTCCCTTGACAAGACTCAGTAGCTACTATCATATCATAAGTATTAATCATAAGCATTAAGGAGCTGAATTAGATCATGGCGGTGAGGGGACTCCGTCACAAAGGCAATGGAGTACACTCTCGGCCAAAGAGAAGTTCTGCCTGACTCATTTAGATTTGGCCAGACCTTCAGTATGAAGATGGAGAAGACTATTCTGTCTCAGCTGCTGACATGCAGTGTTGGCTGTAATGGGCTGTGAAACCTGGAAAGTGACCCCATCAAAGTGACCCCCATGCAGTGGGAGAAATCCCCCATAGAGATGGGGGGTTCCATCATTTTTTCTTTTTGAAAGAAACACACATTGGTAAGGGCTCTGTAATGATGACGTAGCGGTTCATTAAACTTTCAATGTATTTACAGGAACCGCTGTTCGGTTGTTCCTGTAAATACAAGAGATGTCTACTGAGCCAGTGAACATTCCTTAATTTGGCAGGCGGAGTACTCTCGCCATGGCAGGAGTAAAATACTCAGAAACAGCAAATGTTCTAAATTCCATCCGCCAACCTTAAAAACAAATAGAGAACAAAAAATTGGTGTTTTTACTTCGAATAAAATTTGTCATGGACGGCGAGTTTCTAGGTGAACACCAGTCTGGTCTCTGATTGTAATAAGTCATTGAAACAGCAACTCCACAGGCTGTCAAAAATGCACTATCTGCATTTTATACAATTTGTAATACTCCTTGGTGTTGGCGTTAGAGTCCTTTAGAGTTTTATTCTTATTCATTCTTACAACACCCATGCCAATTAGCTAAATACAACATTTGAAAGCCATCTCTGTGCCCATGGTGTGCATCACTTCCTATATATCTTCTTTCCCTGCGTTCTTCATTGTATATGTGGTGCAACTTGTTGATTGACAACTTGAGCATCACTTATCATCAATGTAACAGCAGAAAAGAATGCTTCACTGGGTGTAGTAACCATTTATCATCTATGCTGGATAAACCACAAAAACCCACAACACCAGAACTAAAGCTACTCTCGCCTTCCCCTTCTCCACCCGTCTAGAATTGCCTTCTGTGATACTAGTTAAAGTATTCCTACCCACATAGGACCTGAATCCTAAATTCCCCAAACCACCTTTTTCGCTATACATATAGCAACGGCAGTTGGCACATTTGCATTTTCCCTATCTTCATAAAGGCAAATAATACGTGTTTAAATAACCATCAATACTTTCTAATTTAGATTACAAAAATTGACCATATATGTGTAACATCGAAAAGATCTGGGGCCAGATGTACAACTATTCCGTTTTGCGGGTCGTAAATTATGATTTTTTTGACTCGCAAAGTGGAATGTACTAATGTGTCTCAAATACATTTATTGATTCTCAATGGAGTTGCAAGTGGCCTGCTTCATCAATATTTATGAGGCAGGTCGCAATTTGGGACCCATTGGAAATGGGCTACAATCACAGGGATGGGGTCCAGCTGGGAACAGTAGACCACCATGTCTATGTTTACTTTTTAAATAGCAACATTTTTTATTAAAATGCATCCCATTCAATTTTTGTTGCCAAATACAAAGGGAAAAGGGTCCCCTGAGGACCCCTTCCTGTTTGCGACTTCTTTACCACCAACTTAAAATTGGTGGTAATTGAAATTGTTTTGCAACCGCAAACAATCGTACATCCCCCTGCAACTTGCCATTAGGAAGAGACGCCCTGGCACACTTCTTCCTAATAACGACTCTTAAACCCTATTTTGCGAGTTGGTAATAAGTTACTGACTCGCAAAATAGGGTTTGTAGATACAATAACCCTTTTTAGAGGTCGCAAACAACCCAAATTTCCATTAGCGCCTGCTAAAAACAGTCGTACATCAGGCTCAAGGTTCCTTTTATAATGATACATCATGTAAGAGTCCATTTCATATTCTTGGTGGAATTATGACACAACTTCATTGTTCAGTTGTCGCTAGACTGGCATTCAACTGAGGTTTTCATGTTCTCTCTTAAAAAGTCATGCTTGAGTTGCAAAGCCGTCCACCACAACAAGGACCAACAAGGACTCCTTCTGAATGCACAGCTGTACAGAAAGCATCAAACTCTTCATTAAACATTCATCACTTACTAAAGCCCCAAAATCTGCATCTCCGTCCCAGATGAGCTCTGTCCTCAGAAATGAATCCACTTAGAAAGAATTAACAAAATACTATTTATGCTAAGCCAAAGTCAGTATAGGTTTAAGGAAAATATATAGGTAGTAACTTTGTGTTATGCATATGTATGTTATGCAAAGTTTACCTCTTTGTCTTTTTTTTGTTAGTATGCTTTTAGTTTAATGGAAAGGTAAGAATCCTGCTGGCCCGGGTGGAGTTGATGAGTACCTAAAGAAGTGATTACATCAAGTTTGGTTGAAAGCCTCCAGCACAGTAGGCCTGTGCAACCCTACTCTACCTTTACACATTTTTGACTGATCCAGTGTATTTCCTCCACCTCCCAACTCCCCTGGAACGTGTTCTACATATTTTTGAACAGGTTGCTTCCTAGCAGAGTATTCATGTCTACTTGAGATGTTTAAAATCTAGAGACATCTGATTAATGTTCACAATGTGTATGACTAGTTTGGAGAGGCTGCATAGGATCCTTTCCATTCTCATTTTATGCCCATCCACTGTTACTTCTCTTACCTCCTGTCTGCATTGAGCACTGTATCTATGGTTGAGTGGGCAGCTAGGGAGGCATGAGTTACCCATGCCTTCCAAGACCACATTTAGTGGTTCACAGCCAATCCAAAATCTAACACAGAGACCTAATCTGATTATTTGAATGGGTGTCCCACCAATTTACTGTTGTTTATCCAATCTGATGGGCCACCATATCAACCAATTAGAATAGAACTCCGTATTAGAACCATGTCCATTGACTGTCAATCCAATGTTTAGTTTCCATGAAGTAAACTGCCCAGATTAGCATGGAAGCAGGTAATTTCACAGTGGTCTGTGGTAGACTGCAGGATGCGGCCAACTGTTCACATTTATTACACCTGTGATAAGCAGAAGCGTGTCACATATTAAAGACAGATTTGCGCCCCAGATTAATTTCCTCTTACCACGGAAAAAACTAAAAAGTTAACCAACCATGCTTGGAAAGCTCAAGCTTCAAAGAATACAGTTGGTCAATGTTGTTGCTGAGCCAACTATATTTGAGTCAACGGCTTCTGCAGTTTACATCTTCTTCTGTACATCAAAATGTTTTTTTATCTCTTCAAAATAAAAACTATAACCTACCTATTTTATTTTCTCAGAGCAGAGTTGGAGATCTTTGACTCATTCAATATGAAGAGTTCTCAAGTGGAAACAAACCTGTATGTTCAGTGGAGAACATTTGCTCAAAAGTACTGTGCTTTTTGCAGCATATAATATAAAGTTCTGTTACTTAGCAGGGTTCTTTCAGAAAAGAAAGTATTTTTCAAGAAGTGCAGTTCAAGTAGATGGAACAGCTCGGAATGATGAATCCTCTGACTGAGGTCACAGGGTGAGGAAGTTTGAAAAACCAAGTGGTCTAAATTTGAAGGAAAGTCAGATAATTAAATGACAAGGACATATAATTCAAAAGCCTTCACTGAAATCAAAGATGAACTGTCACATCAGACATTTCTGTCAAGGCACAATAGTTAGTCCATTATTGCTTAGGTTTTGAAATTGAAAAGTTAGAAATGCTCTTAAATATTTCACTTACAGTCTTGGAAGAAATCTACAGCAACTTTAAGTATTTTCAAGTACCTTAGTGTAATTGTTGTCCTACGCATAGCAAATTGGTAAGAAATGTGCTCACAATATATTTATTATTCTGCTTGTAACATGTACTGTAGTGTATAGCAAACAGCACTAAAACAAACTTTGGGTCCCATTCTTGATGGAAGTTGCTCCATTAATTGGAATGGCTGAGCAATATTTTGCAATTCTAATACTGTATGCTGAGAGTTAAAGACTCTAATGCAAGTAGCTTGTTTGCCAGAACGGGGATGTATCCAGGGTATCGCAGCTGATATAGAAAACCGATAAGGAGAAATATAATCTTTCTTATCAAGAGATACATATAGAATGCCTAGCCTCAGATAAAATTAGCATTTCAGTAGTTATTATTTAACACACCCTTTTCTGTCGGCTCTAGGACTGGAGTAGAGGCGAAAGCTATGAACCTGTTACCTATGGTATGTTATGCAGACATAGAATAATCCCCAGTTTTAGTTTAGGGAAAGGTTAGAGATGTCACTGTCCAATGAAAGACATCCATGTGAGTCGGAGTCTATGTGAGGGATGATCAATAAGCCTATGGCTCTTGAGCCACTAATCACAGCTGAGTTGCACAATCCTTAGACTCAAGGAGATTGGACTTTGCTTGGACAAATCCCTCTGAAAGAGAAGCACATGGTTACAGAATTTTTAACTTGTCTCTAGCATATGCTTTTCATGAAAGGAACTAGGAGAGCACCATCCTGCCATCTTTCCAGAAACGAGGTTGTATTATTCTGCCTAATTTTACTCATAAACTTTCATATTCTGCATTTTAGGAGATCGTCTTTGAATCTTGGCAAACCATTTATTTTTTTCTAGTTTTTTAAATTCACAACTTCCGCATTCCAGGGCAGATGAATCAAAGAAAGTGATTGAAAAGCAGTGAAGAATTTACAGAAAAAATTATCACTGACTTTATAGAACACTGTTGGATGATGATAGGCATGGCCAAAAAGACATACTGGAATAGCTAAATTCACTACCGGCATAAAATGGACTTCAGGGTAAAAGATGGTGTATGTGTAGGGTAACTATAAAATCCTGTCACCAAATAATAAACATGAGCTTAGTGTGATTAACCCCTTCGCTGCTCATGACGAGCTCAGCTCGTCATGCAGTACACAGATCGTGTGCTCATGACGAGCTAAGCTCGTCATGAACAATGGGAAAAATGTAAAATCAGTACATGAGGAAAATATCCCTAGCAGCGATGGTGTTAAATCATAGACATCATTTCTAAATGAAATGTACTGCTTCTCAGAAAAGATACAGAAATATGTTTTTCAACATGACTATTGTTGTCCTGCTCTTACTTTGCCAAACCCCAGACTGCCAGTTGGGTCTGAATGAAGGGGACAGGCTTTATTGTCAATGCCCTTGGACAGAGGGCGAATAGACATCCAACACTGCCTCCTCTGTTATTTACCAATAAGGTAAGGCGGGGCATCAAGAAAGCACTTCACACCTTTCAGGGATAAAAGGCTGCTTCATTAGAACAGGTCTGTGAATTAAACATAACATTATGTAGGCAAAGTGCCTTACAAAACTAATTTAAATCCCACTAACAAAATATCACTTCCTAAACCAAAACCACCCATTATAAAATCTCAACTTTCTCTCCCAATATCCTCCAACCTCTTCACACCCCAAAGCTGTCATACTCCTTATGCATCTTCTAACCTTACTATTTGTCCCCCCAGTGAAGGCTCAATCCATCTGCCTGCTCCTTGACCATATTCCCACCCTCACTACCCTATGCTCACCCACCCTGAGAGTCCACCCATCACCGAATATTGTCCTGTTGACACTGCCAACCAGGAAAACGCAAAGGTGTTTTCCTCCCCCAATAGTGCCCTACCTTTTCTATTGAAAAGGGCAAACATCACACGCTCAACCTCACAACATTTGCCTAATAAGTGAACTATCAATAAGCACAATTCCATCAAACAGTATTACATGCCTATGAAATATAGATGAACACGATCCTGTTGGAAAAGAGAAGTAGCCTCCACCACAATCTCCTCCTGCTTCAGCACCGAAATCGCCATTAACGTTCAAAAACCCTGCATCTCTCTATTGACTTTCCTGCTTTGCTTCTCAGCCTTCTTGCACCTCTCTAAACTCACCTCTGAGTTAATGCAGTCCATAAAATATGGGTGCCAGACCAACTCTCTTTAATGAGCAAGATCCATCTTCATGGCTTTCAATAATCCAATGCCGGACATCTGAACTAAATCATTTTCAACCAGATGGATGGCTAGTAAATCTGCGCATACCCTACCTGACAGGTAATTTGACAGTGTACCAGCAGCTCACCACAGTAAAGTTCTCCCTTATCCTACCATGAAACCTACACCCTAGGTCCATTAAGTCCTAGCTGCCTTCCATATGTCCTTTTCTCTGCTTGCTTTGTAAGCCCCACCGAAAACAAATGAGTGTCCTATGATCCATACAGCTTTATTAGTACTGAGGGGACTTGGTACACAATCTAAGAAAAAAATTAATGAATAATTAAAAAATAAACAACACCATGTAAGCCTAACACTTATTTATACATCCTCACATACCGCTTGTAGCATGCAGATTGGCACCTACCCATCAATTTGATGTGATCCTCTGACAAACCCAAGTTTTGCGCTTCTGTTACATCCCCAATACAAAACAAATGACTACCATAGTGGCCTGCTGAGAAACCTAACTCAACCATTGCTAACCATAAAACTTTCAAAACTTGGACAGGAGTTAAAGCTGACCCATCTGCATGAAGAAAAACTTGTACTGTCTTTTCACCTTTGAACAGCTCAAATTCAAACCACTTATGTACAGGACAATAGGCAATATTTGCTTTTCTTGACAAAATTATCTCATGCCCCCTTCCAAACTGAACAGTCTTACACTGTGTGAACTGAATCCTCACTGCCGGTGAGGAAACAATTACATGCTGTCGCAATAATCCACTCTGCTCTTTCAAGCCCAACAATTCAGAAATCCTGAAGGCACCATGGTATAACCAAACCATGCACAGCAAAAAAAAGGCTACTTTCCAATCTGAAAACATGATAGATGGCAACTTAGCTAATATGTTGGCAAGCATGTCTTGAGAAATAAGTCACCTTCGGGCCCACTTTGTCCCCTTTTCGTTTGCATAGCCAGTCAAGATCCTTTGACAGACCTCACCTTCCATCGGGTCATATCCCCAAAACCATTTTCCATAGAAAGAAATGCCTGCTAGCTTACCTGATACAGTAACTGATTCTAAACTTAACCTTCCTGGGATAGAATGAAATGTACAGCATCTCACTGATGAAATGCCAACTAATCTGAAGCCAAACCTTCACTCAAAGAACCGCTATTCAGAAGTTCCAGGCAAACTTGTCTGTATATTTGTTTGGTCGAAACTGCTAAATACTTTTCAGTGAGTTCCAGAGGTCCACCACATATAAGTCTTCACTGCACCTGCTCCTGTTGCAAACCCACAGAACCTCAGGCACTTTGAACGAGGTAAGGTGTCCACGATATTATTATCTATGTCTGTAACCGGCTCATTTTGCTACCGTGAGGGGAACGGTTACCAGCAGCTCTTCTTGTCTGCAGTGAGGGGAACGGCCATCAGCTTCGCTCCTTGTCCTCTGTGCCGTGCTGGGAATGGCCATAAACCACAGCATCTATCTGCAGTGAGGGAAACGGCCATCGCGGAGACTACATCTCCCAGCATCCCTGTTGCGGCACCTGCTGTGAGGCCATCTTCCATGCCTGGAGGCACAATAAGAGCCCTGCCGGCCTCCCCCAGCACGTGATGCCTGTAATCAGCTAATTTTGCTACTATGAGGGCAACGGTTACCAGAAGTTCTTCTTGTCTGTCGTGAGGCAAACGGCCATCACCTTCGCTCTTGACTGCCGTGAGGGGAACAACCATAAACCACAGCATCTCTCTGTCGTGAGGGGAACAGCCATCGGGGAGACTACATCTCCCAGCATCCCCGTTGCTGCGCCTGCCATGATGCCATCTTCCGTGCCTGGAGGGGCGATAAGAGCCCTGCCGTCCTCCCGCAGCGCTGGACGTGTGCGGGCCGTGCCCAGGCAAAGCCTAGGCCAAGGGCGGGCCCGTCCTTGCCCGTCAGTGACCAGAGGAGGCCGCCGGGCTGCACCAGGATTCCTTCATTTGAAAATTGGCAGTGAGTAAGGGGAGGTGGGAAGGGTCACATGTAATAACGCACATAATAATTTATGTCACACAGGGTGTGCGAGCATAAGGGAGAAAATCCCCCAAAAATGTTGTCCTGATTGTTGGATGCAGAAGCCTATTTTTTTTATTTACGATTTCGGTCATTAGCCAGTCCTTTGATTTTTTTTTGAGAGAGAGGGGTGGGTGGGGAAGAGTGGGAGGGAGGTGGGGTAGGAAAGGAGAAGGAGAGAGAGGGAACTTACTGTAATAACTGAATGGTAGTCCCTAATAAAATTCTTAACGTATTATCATGGAATGTAAATGGTCTGCGAGTAACAGCAAGGCGGAATAACATTTTGGAATACATTTTTTTTAAAACCATTTTTATTGTCATTTCGTATTTGTACAATCACAAACAGCTGGAATATCATTAAACAGCAATCATCTCCAATTATGCATGATTTGAGCAAATTACATATCATAACACACAACATTACAGTCCAATCCCGGAAAGTCAACACTCCCCCAACGTCTGCAATACCTTTCTCCACTGTGCCCCTCTCCCCGTACCATCGCATGTTGAACCATAGCTCCTATATTTTGGAATACTTGAAGTTGAGGGAGGCAGACATTATTTTTATACAGGAAACACACCTAATGAGAGAGGAATGGCTGGATATTCTTAAAACCCAATCTTGGATAGAACATTTGTATATGCACAAACCAATTAGTGACAGTTAAAGGGGTAGCGATAATCGTCAAAAAGTCTGCGCACTGTAACATAGCGGATGTTAGAGTTGATTCCCAAGGTAGATGGTTCATTGTTAAGGTGAGAGTACAAGGTGTGTGTGATAATACTGGTTTCTCATTATGGCAATAATCTGGATGATCCGCTACCCATTCAGTCATTAATGTCTCAATTAGTGGAACTACATGGCGCAATCATTTTGGGGGGTGACTTCAATGTTGTTCTTGACCCGGTTGAAGATACCACTTCAAAAATATATAGCACAGCAACATTAAAAATGAGAAAAGTGTTAAGGTTATTAATGCAGGAACATGAGTTAGTAGATATATGGAGATTAAAAAATAAAAGAAGGGAGGGATAAAGGAGTAATAAAATCAGGGACTTTATATATCATAACAAAAAGTATGGACATCGATCAAGGATTTTTTTTTTAACTTCTAGGAAAGTTAACAAGCAGGTTATGAAAGTAACACATGTTCTTGAACACCTATCAGATCATTCAGCAATACTATTACAGTTTAATCTTTTAGGTAAACCCCCGGAGTCACGTTGGACGTTAAATCTCTCTCTTCTTTTGGAACCTGTAAGAGTGGAAAGTATAATAACGCATACAAAAGATTTGTATTTCTTTAACTCTGGTACTGCTCCTATAAATCAAGTATGGGATACATATAAGGCCTATTTGCATGGAGTTTTAATCAGTGTTAATGCTAGGGAAAACAAGGAACGGAAAAAATAACTTTCTTTCTTAGAAGATCAAATTAAGAAGTCTCAAGAAAGCAGTAGCTCAGGGCATAGATGAAAATATAACACCACTGGTCGAAGCAGACTCAATTAAGGCTAAGACAAAATTAGTTGAGTATTTGGAGATCAGGATGAAAAAGATGGGATGCAAGTAAATTAGCGAACTATGAACATGGTGAGGGAAGCGGCAAGCTGTTGGCGTGGAAATCTAAAACAGATAGGGTCAAGAATAATATTAAGGATCTGAAAAATCAAGCTACAGATGAAATAATAACAGAAGATGAGGCAATAGAGCAGGAATTTGCCCAATGTTTTCAGGATCTATATAGGGAAGATTTAACATGTAATGAAGAACAGATTTTTTTTTAATCTTATAAAGCTGCCGCAGTTGAGCAGGGAAAACAGAGAGGAGCTATCGGCCCCAGTCACATTGGAGGAAGTTTATAGTTCAATTAAGAATCTGAAAAAAAGCAAAGTGGCTGGTCCTGACGCTATACCCAATGAGATATACAGTTTATTAAGGGAAATTCTTGCCCCAATTTTGTTGGATCTTTTTAATTCTATATATAAATCTCAAAACAAGACTCCCCGCTTTCAAGGGATAGCGCAGCTATAATTATCCACTTGAAACCTAATAAAAATCCAAGAATATGCGAATCTTATCGCCCGATTTCACTTCTGAACAGTGATTTATAAAATATTCACACAAATTATGAGCAAGAGGTTGGAACGTATGATGGGTACAATTATTCATAGTGATCAGAAGGGATTCAGAAAGGGAGACATCTGGAGGATCTGACACATAAAGTAATAGCTGCAGTAGATCTCGCCAATGACCAAAAAAACCTCGGTCTATTATAACATGTGATGCTGCAAAAGCATTTGACAGGGTAAATTGGCTATTTTTATATGAGGTAATTAGGCGTTTTAATATGGGGGAAGTCTTTGGGTCAGCAATTAAAGCCTTATATAGGAATCCTAATGCTCGGGTACTAGTAAACGGCGCTTTATCTAAAGTGGTATGAATAGGAAGAGGGACAAGACAAGGTTATCCACTCTCCCCTACCCTTTTCAATATGTATATTGAGCTATTGGCTATTAAACTAAGGGCATGTAGGGGTATCCAGCCTTTCTCTTGTAACAACTGGGAAAAAAAGATTGGGCTTTATGCCAACGATCTCATGATTTTTACTACTCATGTAGAATCAAGATTACCCGTAATATGGGAAATATTAGATTATTTTGGTGTTGTTTCAGGCTACGCTATAAATCCTCAAAAAACGGAAATAATGCAGTGGAATACTACCTCACAAAGTGGTCTGTCAAAAAGAAGATTAGGTATCTGGATTGGTTTCGTGCAAGATCTGGCCTCATTAGCAAAGGTAGAATAGGTCAATTTTGACCTGGTCACCTCTAAGGTAAAAAAACAATTTCAGCAATGGGAAAACTTACCTTTATCCTTTCTTGGCAAAGCAAACCTTCTTAAAATGTCAATTTTACCAAAGTATACTTTCATTTTTAATGCAATTCCATTCGAATTTAAGACTGAATGGACTAGAAAAGCACAGGGTGAACTGTCAAGTTTTATTCGGGGCAGGAAAAGGCCTAGAATTGAATGGAGGAAATGTAGGGAAAGGAAAGAAAATGGAGGTGTTGCAAGCCCTGATCTATTACAATATCAAAGAGCCTTCCATTTAAAAAATTTCAGACAATTATTAAAGAACTCAAGCCAATATACTCCCATGTTTTGAAATATGGCGCACCTGACCTTGCTAATTATTTTTTATATAAGTTTGGGGATCCTAAGTTTAAAAAAAAAATGAGACTAAAGATTCTCTATGGGGCATGCAAATTATGGAGCCAGATCAGGAAGATACTACATATTCCGTATTATAGTTATTACGCACCAATATGGCGTTCTCCAGGAACTCCCACATGCTTGCAAGATGCTCTGGCAATTCAGATAAGAGGAAAAGGAATATGCAAATGGGGCCAACTAATGGAGGGAACACAATTCATTTCTTGGCAAAAGTTTCAAGAGATTACAGAAAATGCGGTTTCCCGCTTTAAGTACTGTCAATTGTTAAGTTGGGCTCGAACTTTGAAACAAGGGTCGACTTATAAGGAGACACAGAAGTATAAAATCGCATTGCAGCCAAGTTTTAAACAGAGATCTCCATGTGGTACTGGATACTGGTACAGTCAATAGATGACCCCAAGATTTGGCAAGTAGAAACTTGGAGGAGGGAACTGCCGGAGTTGGATATAGAAGTGTTATGGAAAGTATCTATATCGCATTTATGGTATCATGTGAAATCCGCCCCATTAAAGAAAAATCATTTTTTTCTATACATAAGGCGTATTGGACACCTCGAAAGTTGGCGAAAATGGGTTCTCAAATGGTGAGGAAATGCCAGAAATGTGGAGAACCGAATGCAGATGAATGGCATATGTTCCGGTGGTGTCCCTCCATTCAAGAATTTTGGCAGAAAATAGGGGAAGTCCTGTCAGAACTGATGGGTCAAGAAGTTAAGGTGAGCTTGGCTTTGGTCATTTTCTGAGTAATTCCTGAAGAAGAGCATATTGGTAACATATCTAAGTATTTAAAGGCTCTTATTTTTGTTTTGATATTGTTGGCACGTATAGAATTCTGTATCAAGTGAATTTTAAATGTTCCACCTGTAGAGTCTGAATGGATAAATTCAATCCATCGGATAGCAAGAATGGACAGGGGAATGCGGCCAAATAAGAGAACGAAATTTTGGAGTTTGTGGGATAATTGGGCGGAGAAGGCTACCTGTTTAGTATAGTTAGAAATTTTAGTTTTTGTTCTCCTTTTTTTTTTTTCTCCTTTCTTTCCCTCTCGGACCTTTCCTTCTGTTCTCTCTTTATTTCTTATACTATTGTTTTTGCCCTCTTTTAGTTTTAAGTTTCTATAACATAGTAAAATGTTAAAGGTTAATCCAATGATTAAGTATCAGTAAACACAGGTTATTCTCTGGTTACAGGGGTGATTGAGAAGGATTGATGACCCCTGGAAGAGTATCTAAGTAGGCGCCTGTGATAAGGGAGATAAGAGAAAACTGTCCATGTAACGAAGAGAATCCGTGATGGTAATATCGCCTCCCGCTGGAGTGAGCAGGTTCCTTTCTGCAAGGGAAGTGAAGGAAACTGGACGGTAAACTCTTATATTCTCCATCAGTATACTGATTAAACATATGAGGGGGAAAAAAGTGAGTAAAAGCTCTCACCATAGAGGCACAGCTGTACACAGTTATACTCGGAGGAGGTACACTAAGTTTAATAAGTGTCTTCAGATATCTCCTAAAATGAGCAAACGCAAAGCTGTAGGTGCATTATCCGGAGGGGGAGTTGTGGGGTCTTTGGACGTGTTCCTGACCAGGGCTGAGTCGCTTCTGACCCACCAGATACAGCTAATGGAGAAAAGACTCTCCATGGATTCTCTTGGAGCTCAAAAAAGGTCCTTGATAGGTGGTATGAACATGGCAAAATCACCATTGGGGTTAAATCATAACGTTGACTATATAGACACTGAGCCTGCAGGGCTAAATATAGTTGGGGTGCCTGTTGTTTCTCCGACAACAATCACAGCGGGGGCCATCAACAGAGATGAGTCTAATACCACTAATACTGCCCAGGATATGGAGGCGGGTCCTGATTTCTCTGCTCCTTTAACGACAGTGCCTGAGGTGTCTTCAGCAATGTCGGGATTGGCTACCAGTGAGGTGGTGACTAGATCTAAAGGGCGCAGTGAGGGGCAGGGTGGAAAGCCGGGCAAGATCATTGATAGCAGGCAGTTATGACTGTGATGTAACTGATGAAATGAAAAATGCAATTGTGATGTAACTGATTAAATAAAAAATGTATACCTACAACAACGCTTACAAATTAGCAGAAGTGCTACTTAAAGCTACAGAAATATTTATAAAATGCTAATATTCATAATATTACTATTAATACTTTTACTACTAATAATAATAGTAACAATCATACTCATAATAACAATATCTATTATTGGAGTTATTATTGTTGTTATGAATAAAATATATTTTTATAACATTAAACAACAAATTGCTAAACTTCAATTGGCTCAAAACAAGCAACCTTAAAGACAAGCTACAGCTATACAGACATAACAGATTATACAAGTCAACAATAAAACCATATTCACAAGGATATGGTGCAGCCTTGCGTTTCCCCCTGCGATGGCGCTAAACACAGGCCCCCTTGCACCACAGTGCAAAGGTGTCTGCAAGCAGGGAGGCTTGTTTATGTACAGGAAGGTGTCCCTTCCTTCACATAAATAAACCTAAAATGCCAGTTTATAACTTACATGTGCTCTGCTTCATGCAGCACACATGCAAGTCACAAAATGGCATTTGAAAAAGAAGGTTTGTTGATGTACAGGAAGGGACACCTTCCTGTACATACACAAACCATGGCATTTTGCTTTTTACATGTGTGCTGCAATAGGCAGCACACATGGAAAAAGCAAAAACGAGGAGAAACAAAGCATTTTTCCTCGTTTCGGCAACTTAAGGGCAGGGTTTTCCTGGCCTTAATTTTGGCGCTGCCTCCTGTTTACGGTGCCCTTGTGAATAGGGGGCAACGTCAAAATCAATGGGTGTTAGGGTGGAACACCCACCACAACACCCACTGCACACCCTTTTCATGCTAAACATAGCGTGAAAGGGGACCTTATTCATAAGGTGAGGCCCCTATTGCCCCCACAACATCACTGAAAATGACGTTGTGGTGGTGATAGGGGCTTGTGAATATACCCCTAAATGCTTCCAACAGAATCCACAATGCAAAGTTCAACAATAAGGAATTTTAGAAAATAATCACTGAATTCTGGAAACCAAAATGGAAAGAAGCTACCAATCCCATTTCTCAAGATTTTTGTGACACGCTGGCATATCATTGCCCAACTAAAGAAAAGATAATGGAATCTTACATAACCAACATAAACACCCACAGCTCCAACCCATTTGGAACAAAACTCTCCAGGGGCAGGGAAGTAGAGGCTCTATTATTCTTCAGAGAACTATGACCAACTGAATTTCTAGATCTTGCCAAAGCGAGCAAGCCACCTCAAATCTTCACAAGCATTATTGTACTAGTTGCAGCAGCCATTCCAGTCAGAACACTCAACCAAATCTCCCTAAACTTAACCTGGACAATCAAGACCCTAACAACTACAGACCTATAGCAAATGCATCATTCCTGTGGAATCGTAAAGAAAGTGCTGCCTTCACCTAGGTGTCACAATTCATTGAAAACAATTCTTTACTTACTGGCTTCCAAACTGGATTACGTCCAGGAAGAGGCTCTGCATCAGCCCTATTTTCAATGTGAGATGATCTGAAAAACACAGTACACTAGAATGGGTTTTCTGCCCTTCTTCTCTTGTGGCCTTTGACTCAGTTGATCATTACACACTAATACAAAGACTTGAGGAAGCTGGAATAGAGAGCAAATCTCTTTCTTGGATCCCATCCTTCCTGCACAATAGAACACATATCGCCCATACGCCTACATTAACTTCAAAACCACACAGCATTAAAGCAGGAGTCCTTCAAGGCTCCATCATCTCACCCGCTCTTTCCATCTACATGAAATCATTACCAGATATCATCAATGGTTTTGACTTAACCTGCTATCACTACACAGACAACATGCTTATACTTCTGAAATTTGGAAAACTCAAAGGACATTGGAACATCCCAAATCATCAGTTGTCCTTGGGCTGTTGGCCAATGGATGATGTGAGCCATATCAAATTGACTGAATCCAAAACTGAAATACTAACCTGTGGTTGCTGGTCAAAGTATTACCCTAGCCGGATGATCAAGGACCTCCATAAAAAATATTTAAGTAGGCAAGAAACCTCAGAATTACCATGGATGCCAAGCTGTCAATTAATGCCAAAATGGATAAGGTAGCCAAATCAACCTTTCATACAATGAAAACTACAGCGTATCTTCATGCACTTAGGATTCCTCACGAGATCCAGGAGACAATTTCTCCAGTTGATTAAAACAGGATCACGCCAACAATTTGTATCATGGCTCACATAGATAAACTATGAGAAGATTACAGGTAATTCAGATCTCTACTGCTAGACTATGTGTAAAGTTAGAAGCGCAAATATCCTCTACCTTGATGGTCCTACACTTGTTACAATTTGCCAAAAGATCCTCAAGCTACTTTGTGTCACCCACAAAACAATACAAGGCAAAGGTCACCTTTTCAGCAGAATAAAACCACCAACTACATACATCAAGGAAACCTACCCTCTAGATGGCTCCCCACCTCAAAATTCCTACATATAAATAAAAAACCATGGGTGGAGCATCCTATTTTGTTCAAGCAGGTAAACTATGGAATTTGGTACCCACAAACATAAGAAAGACTGACAAACATCTCAGCTTCAGAATAGTCCTGAGCTGGATCTTCCCCGCATGATCACTTTACTTACAACACAACAGTTTGAGGCAATTATATTTGGAAGACATAACAACTCTGCTGCTGTGCTGGCTGTATGTGTTTGTATATATAAATGTATATATAAATATATATATATATATACATATATATATATATATACACCCCTCCACACATCTTTGATATATATATATATTACCTACTGGCTGTCGCCAGTAGGTATATATAGTTAGGATTTTTTCCCTATGGGATTTTTGAAAATTCTATGTCTAATAACTTTGGCGTTTGTGGACGGAATCGGCTGAAATTTTCAGGAAAATGGCACATTTTGTTTCTGAGCAGCCCTTGAAAATTTGGGGGGGTTTCGTCAAGGGGGGCCAAGAAAAAAGGGGGGTCCCAAAACGCGTTTTTCCCATGTTAATTTCCATAGGGCTGTTGGCCTCACTTTTAGCTCGAACGGCTGAATGGATTTGCACGAAACTTGGCAAAATTGTAGGGACTGTTAGCCCGATGTGCCTTTGCTAGGTCTCAATATATGTGCTTCAGTGGATTTTGAGAAATTAACGTTCAAAAAAAGATATATATCTGTAACAGCGCTCCGGGCTGCGCTCCAGTTCGCGTACTTTTCGCGACACGGAACTTTGCAATGCGAAGCTGATTGGCTTTCCGGTGTCTGTCAACATTCTAAACAGTCCGGAGCGGCCGCCATCTTGTCTCTCGGTAGGATCGAGAGACAAGAGGAGGTGAAAAACTAAGGGGGAATTTAATGAAAGGGGGCAAGGTAGACCCCTCTTGACCCCCTAGGAATGATGTTGGGGTTATTAAAGGGTCCCGTGGGGAAAATAAAAAAAAATTGATTTTTCACGGTAGAAGCGCTTCCCGGGCCACGAACTGGGCCGCAAACTGGTAGCGAAACGGGAATTCGCCATTTTGTGTTTCGTTTTAATTAAATTACTAGGTATAAGGGGGTGCGGGAGACGTATCCTGATCCCTTATGTTTTCTGAGGGTGGCTGAGGAGGCTCATATATGTTGATACATGTCTTCCAGCGGCTGTGCGTGAGCGTTTTTTTTTTTTTTGCTGCGTGACGTCTGTTAACGTTCGATTCGATGGAAATCAGGAAGTGTTGACCGCCAATTTGTCACTGCGATAAAATATTTTGTTATAAATGAATCCGTATTGATAAACATTGTCTGTGCCATCTTGCCTTTTTTCCAATGCCACACTTTTGTCGTGCACGGCAGCCATTTTAGATGCCTTGACCAGACCCACTCTCTGCACGCCGTCGATTCTCAGCACGGCTCCCCACCCTCGCAATCATCTCCCCCACGCACTGGTCACGCCCGCTCTCTCTCTCATGCATGGGCCATAAACTTCCCCCCATCTGCGCTGCTCTTCCCTGAGAATCACACCCTGTGCCCGCCCGACACCTCCCTTTCACCCTATTCACTACCGCACCCTCTGACACTCCTCTTCCTCTGTGTCCGATTGTCCAGGCCGGTCCCAGGCTATCACCTAGCCCTGCGGATGTAGTTTATGGCCCCAGCTGTAGAGAATCCAGACATGCCAACCCTCCCGATTCAGGCGTGAGACTACCGATTTCAGTGCTAGTCTCCCGCCTCCCGATTCCTGCAAGCAAAAACCCGATTCCTCGGGGGTTTCAGCTGACAGGGCTTGGTATTGTGTTACGTGCTAATTCTTCCAGGAAACGTCAGAGGGCCGATGCAGGGGCTCTAGAAGGGGTGATAAACCATTTAAGCCTCATTAACAAGCGCATGGTCTTTTAAAGATCTGTGAAGTACTCGGGGCGGCGGTGTGTGTTTGCCCTCTTTCAGGAGCGGGCGGGGGGGGGGGGCACTGCCAGCAACTTGCCAGGCCAGGCAGTGTTCAACACTTGCATCACCCTTTCTCTGCCTGCTATTGCGCTCCATGCTTCGGAAAGGTAAGAAAAAGAACGTGCATTTGAGTTTGAAATGTCCGATCCTGTAGCAGCACACTTCCAAAGCCCACACATGACAATAACCCGATTCAAGGCCCCATTCACCCGATTTTTAAAAAATATATAGCACTCCAACAAAGTAGTAGGATTATAAAACTTTATTAACTTATAAATATATAGAACGCAACAAAAACTGTAAATACATTTAAACATTTTTTGGAAAAAAGAAGCAACAATGGTCAGTAGCTGTCTTTTGTGCGAATAGTCCCAAGGCAGCACAACGTGCTGAGTTCTGGACGGCACCCAGGTGATGTTACCTGGGTGCTGCACTGGTTTTTTGGTTTCCTACAATGCAGCTCAGAAAAACAGCGTGGGGCGCCCCGGGGGGTGCGCGGGGAGGCCTCGTCAGTAGCGGTCTGTTGTGCGAATATTCCCAAGGCAGCAGAACGCGCTGAGATGTGGATGGCACCCAGGTGATGTCCAGTAACTTGCCGCACTGGTTTTGGTATCCTACAATGCTGCTCCGAAAAACGGCGTGGGGCGCCCCGGGGGGGGGGCGTGGGGGAGGCGGCGTGAACGGGCCTCCCCAGGTGGAGGCTCGTCTGCTGTACTGGGGTGCCCCTTTACCGTTTCAGTTGCCATTCCGCCCGCTTTTGCTACACTGTGCCTCATCCTCCATTCAGCTGTTTATCGCCCGCTCTTGCGGCTACAGCGTCTCGCTCACCATGTAGTTGAGTTGCGCCCACTCTTGCGGTGCAGCGATAGGCGGCTGCCATAGGACTCTTAAAATGGCGGACGGCTCTTCGGATTTGGGCCTGGTCCACTAAAATGGCCCTGGGACACCTTGGAACTCGGACGCTTGCCTGCTAGAGCTTGGGCTCCATTCTCGAAAGCGTCCCCACAGCCGTGAAGATTCTACAAAAGTCTTGGGGGCCCTCGACTCCTGCAGTCTTCCGGTGGGGAGCGGCTGCCATGATTGCTCGCGGAATGACCACGACGGAGCCACGAGATGGTGGTGCTTTCATGCTGACGCCAGCTTCAGTCTGAAACATCCAGAAACAAGGTGGGGCTTTCATCGTTTGGGAAAAAAAAATGTTCTAAACCAATGAAAAGTGTTATTTTTAGGTCATATGACCAAGCCTTCCGTCATTAGGAAACCAAAAGTAAAATGAACCAATGAAAAGTTTTATAAACAAGTCACATGACCTGTTATGCGGCATAGGGCTACAAAAAGCGTAGAAAATCCGTTGGCACGTGAGGCGGCGTCAGTAGCGGACCGATGTGCGAATAGGCCGAAGGCAGCACAACGCGCCGAGATCCGGATGGCACCGAGTTGTGTCCAGCAAGTTGCTGCACTGGTGTGGCTATCCTACAATGCTGCGCCGAAAGTCGGCGTGGGGCGCCCCGTTGGCCTGTGAGGTCGCGTCAGTCAGTGGGGGCTGTGCGTCTCCCCCAAGATGGAGGCTCCTCGGCTGCAGTGGGGCGCCCCTTAACGTTTCACTCGCCGTCCAACTGAGTTGCGTCCGCACTTGCGGCTACAGTAGGCCGAAGGCAGCACAGCGCGCCGAGATCTGGATGGCACCGAGGTGGTGTCCAGCAAGTTGCTGCACTGGTGTGGCCATCCTACAATGCTGCGCCGAAAGACGGCGTGTCCAGCTGAGTTTCTCCCGCTCTTGCGGTACAGTGACTCGAACGCGCCGAGATCCGGATGGCACCGAGGTGGTGTCCAGCAAGTTGCCGCACTGGTGTGGCCATCCTACAATGCTGCGCCGAAAGACGGCGTGTCCAGCTGAGTTCCGGTCACTCTTGCGGTACAGTGACTCGAACGCGCCGAGATCCGGATGGCACCGAGGTGGTGTCCAGCAAGTTGCTGCACTGGTGTGGCCATCCTACAATGCTGCGCCGAAAGTCGGCGTGGGGTGCCCCGTTGGCTTATGAGGTGATGTCAGTAGTGGACCGATGTGTGAATAGGTCGGAACCAGCACAAGGCGCCAAGATCCGGATGGCAAGTCCTGGATGTTGAGTGCCATAGTTGAGAGTTCTGAGCAGTGTTTGTAACACTGTCTGAAGCTTATTTGCACCTGCTGCAGCTTCACTATTGCCCTGGTGTGGCCAAAGATCGCCCATGACATAGGCGGCCGGCTCCCGAGGTCCGGCGGAACTTTTTTCCTTTTCCTTTCTGCATCTTGTCCCACAATCCGTTTGACCTGAAGACACGACCAGGTCCCTGAATGTGTGCAGGGGGACGTTATTGATTGAATCAAAATGGCGGCTTCACACAAAGCTGACTCAAGCGTTGCTGTTGATGCTATACAGACAAAAATTGGCTTTCAGTTTGTACATTCTTTAGGATTTTTTTTTCAATCCAAGGCTGATTGAGAGTTTGTAGAACAATGGCTTCAGATTTTCAACATACTACTCTTCAACATTCTTCCTAAATGTAACAATGTGAGACTCACTAGGAGAACGGCTGTTTATCTTTCCTTTCAAAATGCTGCCAACAATATTTTCTGAATGGAAGACACCATCTTGTAGCATAAAGGGCCGAAAGGGGTTCTGGTCTGGCCGATGGTTGGTGGAGACATTTTGACTATATTCTGGACCTGCCCAGCCTCGCCCAAAATGGCGCTGGTATAAATGGGACTCGTAACTCCTTGTTGTGTACTGGTTGCCTAACCTTGATATCACGAGATACGTATGCAGTTTTGAAGCACATGGCGGGCGGGGACGAGTACTGATTGAACATTTCGACATCCCTATTGATATTAAGTTCTGATGTGTTATTGATTACTGTACTATTGAAAGTTCGAATTAACGTCACCCATGGTACTTGCCCGCAAATGTATATCTAGATAATTTTTTTGTAAGTGGCCCTGTCGTATTTTAATTACAAAATGTACGTCCACCGATTCCGCAACTGTTAGACACCTTAGTTCTTGCAACCTAATGGCCCGCTCGTTACGTTCAACAACAATGTAAATGTCTCCTCATCATATACGATTTCAGTTTGCTCCGTGGCCGGCCCACGTGGTTATAGGCCCGTATTTGTATACTGACATTTTCACAATAAAGGTTTTTAAAACAAAACATGGTAGTAGTATTTACATTGGTAAAGTTTTTACTTTTAGTCACTGTTTTCGAATCAGTAAAAGGCAAGTGAAATAAAGCAGTCCAATTACATGACGGATAAAAGGTATAATACGTAGGAACGCAGTAAAGATAAATGGTCAAGGGCAGTTGTGTTTTCCAGTCCTGCAACATAAAGTGATCGATAAGAATCTGATAATCAGGCGTATCGGCGACTAAGACAGCAGGCCGAGCCTCTTTTACTAAACGGCTCCGTCATGAGACGAAGAAACGCCCTTTTTCTCAAAAAAGGAATATATTTTACTTGCAGGACAGTTGTAAATTTTCCGGGAAAGTACATTAGCCTGGAACATTATAACATATATGTTTAAAAAAAAATAATGTTCGAAACCAATAAAAAGCGTAATTTTTAGGTCATATGACCAAGCTTTTCATCATTAAAATAACAAAAGTAAAATGAACCAATGAAAAGTTTTATTAACAAGTCACATGACCTGTTATGCTTACGTTACGCGCTGCGCCCCGGATCGCTTCCGGGAAGCTGCGCTTCGCGCACCGGAGCACTTCCGGGTGCGCTAACGCGGCGTGTCATATAACGCATTACGCGACAACGTAGGTCAAGAATATAGTCAAAATGTCTCCACCAACCAGCGTTCGGAACACAACCCCTTTCAGCAGTCCAAAAAGTTCTGTTAAATGACAACAGAGGGGACAGGCAACAAGAACCATCAGTCAAAGAGGGGAGGGCAAGTTCTTCTCTACCGGGTCATGTTGGGGCGCTACCGGAACTGATCGAATTGGTAGTCTACAGTGTTTCTGGATGTTTCAGACTGAAGCTGGCGTCAGCATGAGAGCACCACCATCTCGTAGCTCCGTCGTGGCCATTCCACGAGCAATCATGGCAGCCGCTCCCCACCAGAAGCCTGCGGGAGTCGGGGGCCCCCAAAACTTTTTTAGAATCTTCACGGCTGAGGGGACGCTTTCGAGAATGGGACCCAAGCCCTATCAGGCAAGCGTCCGAGTTCCAAGGTGTCCCAGGGCCATTTTAGTGGACCACGCCCAAATCTGAAGAGCCGGCCGCCATTTTGAGAGTCCTGTGGCAGTCGCCTATCGTTGCATCGCAAGAGCGGGAGCAACTCAACTACATGGTGAGCGAGACGCTGTAGTCGCAAGAGCGGGCGGTAAACAGCTGAATGGTGGAAGAGGCACAGTGTAGCAAAAGCGGGCGGAATGGCAACTAAAACGGTAAAGGGGCGCCCCACTACAGCGTGTCTTCAGGTCAAACGGATTGTGGGACAAGGTCCAGAATAGAAGAGTCATCAAAAGGCAAAAAGTTCCGCCGGACCCCGGGAGCCGGCCGCCTATGTCGGGGGCGATCTCAGGTTACACCAGTGCTATAAGACTTGGGGAGGGGGTCGGAGCCAAGCGTCTTCACCGAGTCCGTGCCATCACACCGCCCCTCGGGGGCCTCCGTCAAGCGGTTTAGGGAGGTACCATATCACATTGTTTTCAAATGCAGTCAGGTCCACAAACGGCCCTCACTTACTTTGAGAATAGTGAAGCTGCAGTAGGTGCAAATAAGCTTCAGACAGTGTTACAAGCGCTGCTCAGAACTCTGAACTATGGCACCCAACATCCAGAACGTATGCCATTTGAGAATGGCAGTGACATCGAAGCAACTCAGGGACCAAAACCATTAACGTACTTTCACGTATGAAAATCTTACTTGGGGAGGGGGCAGGAGCCAAGCGCCCCCTCCCAGTCCGCGCCACCACACCGTATGTTGAAAATCTGAAGCCATCGTTCTACAAACTCAACCAACCTTGGATGGAAAAATCTAGAAGAATGTACAAACTGAAAACCAGTTTTGGTCTGCATAGCATCAGCAGCAACGCTTGCTATCAGAGTGCATGAGTTTCATGCTCGATCGATTGAGCTAGCCGGATCGGGCAACAAAAAGTATAAAATAGTTATGTAAATAGTTATTTAATAAAATGTTTTACCCTGTTACTTTGCTGGTGTGTTGTATATATTTTTAATATTTGCATAGGGTTTGTCGTTATTTTGGGCGGGGTGGGTGACGGAGCCGATCTGTCTTGCAGCCCTCATGGTGTGGAGCTCAGTTCATCTCACTATTTTCGTATTTCTCATGAAGGGTTGTTCCTAATGTTTCTATTTTAGCGAGGTCAAAAAGAGATCCAATTAGTGGCCTACTGATTTTGCTCGATTACTTTTATTTTTTTACACGATTTTTCACTATCTGCAAAGACTAAACAGAGTATTGCGACTTTGTGCTTGTTTGTAAATAGAGAATGAACCAAAGAGAATCAATTGTAAAACAGTAAATGCTTGGATAGCAATCAATCAAATGGAGAGACAAGCAGGCACGACGGATTACAACGGGGGTAAAGGCCTGCGTTAACTACCCTTCACTATCTGCAAAGAGAGAGTACTACTAAGAGAAAAGAGGGGAGGGGGGGGGCAGCGTTCAAAGCACATCAGCGTGCATAAACACGAAAAAGTTTTTACCTATCACGTACTTGACATTTGACAGCTTTTGATATTTGCTATTAAAAAACCATTGAAATTCACAGAAAAAACCATAGGTTTTAGGCCATATATAGTTAGGAATTTGCATTTACAAAACCTTGAAAATTCACTGAAAAAACCATAGGTTATAGAGCATATATAGTTAGGAATTAGCATTTACAAAACCTTGAAAATTCACTGAAAAAACCATAGGTTATAGACCATATATAGTTAGGAATTCGCATTTACAAAACCTTATTTTACTCACACAAAACCATTGAAATTCCATATATAGTTAGTTGCACTAACTATATATCGCGCACCCGCAATCCACTGCTGATGATGTCACATATTACATCATTCATGACATGGTCAGTGACCATTAGCATTTAAAAAACCTATTAAATTCACTGAAAAAATGTCAATGTAAATAAAAGGCCTGGCTGAAACATGTAGACCACACAGGACGTGGGAGCCCATAACTCACTCCACTGCGTCCGTTTGCCTTTTTATCTGCTAGCAGGGGCCCAGACATTAAAGTTGCCCTCGGGAACTGGGACCCACTGCATAGCTTTTAAATCACTTTCACACCCACAACACAGCACACTCAGCAAGTATACCAGCTCCTCAGTAATCTGGAGTCGAAGCACACCCGGGACACATTCGGTGTCACTGTGGTGGGCCCGATGATGAAGCATGCCACCAACTAGGTTGGTGGGTGAGGGCTTCACAATCAAACCAATTGGTTTGCCGACATACGTACCCACTGAGTCTCCCAAACACAACTAAGCTAGTCCTTTCTTGATACTACATATAAACCAGGGGATCCGGACTAGCCTATCTAGTCCTCTCTCTCCATTTTGATTTGCTGATACTTGGCAGCGCACAGCTGCGAGAGATACTTAACCTACCCAACATGGCACAAAATATAGGCCTAACCTTCACTGAGGATGATGTCAGCGAAATTCTCGCTGACCCCTCCCTCCTGGCAGATTTCAACACAGCTACGACCATAGCACAGACTACAGACTGGGACACTCTCACTGAGAAAAAACGGAACAGGATTCGAACGATCTTACATGGCGTTATCCTCGCACAATATCTCCGTACCAACACAGCACCGAAAGGACTTCTGGTTAACAACGCACCCAGAATCTTCCTTGATGATGTCACCTTCAGAAAGGATTGGGCACAGATAGCCTGGCGCTGCACCAGGGACTGGCTCATACTAATTATAAAAACTGCTAAACGCCTTTCGGATGCTGTGATCATAGAAATCCAGGTGACAGAAACCCATTTTAGAACTACACTTACGGGTTACAAGAAAAAACTGGATGATCAACACCGTGAAATGGCTGAATATAAAGAATACCTTACCCAAACCAAGATTAAGAAATTTGAAAAAGACCTCAAGAAATTCAGCTATTCAAAGACCTACCCATATGCTGATGACGATTACACCGCACCTACAAAAGGCACAGACAGCTCAGAAGACAGCAGCTCTGTCTCGAGCGGTTCTAGCGCAGGTTCCACCAAAACTAGAGGGAGAGGACGTAGAGGCCAACATTGGCAACAACCCTGGCAAGGGCCCACACAACATCAAAACTTTGGACCACCACCTTTTGGACCAATACCACCACCATACTTCGGATATCCACCGCTGTACGCCCGGGGACAGATGCCGTACTACCCAAACAACCAAAACCAGAGATATCCTTTTTTAGGCCAAGGCCGCAGACCACGCGGCAATGGAAGGAATCCCCCCCAACAAGTGCAGTGGGCAACAGAAGAAGATCCAGTGAGTTCCAACACACGGAACAAATCCCGGGAACAAGCAGGACCCAGCAAATAACTACACCACAGACCAACAACCTCCTGGTATTCAACATCTCAGATGTGCCTCTAACTAATGAGGAGACTGCAGTCCTCAACAAAGGACTTTCCTTCGTCCCCACTACCAGATTGGATACCTTCAAACTCCATGTGGAGTTAGCCGAGTTCTTCAGGAAACTCAAACTGAAAGCCTTCTTCGAAAAGCAGGAGAAAACTGGTGACAACACAGAAAACATCAATAAAACAGGCCTGAGATTGAAGTCCAATTTCACCCCTCCACCGGCTAGCATACCAGTAGAAATCACCACATTCGAACTTGCAGCCTACTCAGAAATAGAGAAACTACAACCCAAAAATACATTTAACAACCTCTCCCACCAGGACCGGGAAATTATCAAGCGCTTACAAAATGATCCCACCCGCATCATCAAACCTGCGGATAAAGGAGGTGGGATTGTAGTCATGAATAAAAGTGACTATGACATGGAATGTCGCAGACTCCTGAGTGATACACGGAATTACAAATGTTTAAAAAAAGACCCTACTGAAGAGCTACAAAAGAAAATAAATCAGCTTATCAAAGATGCCAGTGACGCAGAATACATATCCAAACAGGAGGCGGATTACCTCTGCACACAAAATGCAAAAGTACCCTACTTTTACACAGTGCCCAAGGTGCACAAAGGGGTCACCCCGCCCCCAGGCGGACCGATTGTGTCGGGCATCCAATCTCTTCTAGAACCATTATCACGCTTCTGCGACTTCTATCTCAACCCGCTAGTCCAGAAGACACCGTCCTACATCCAGGACACAAAACACCTCTTGAACATCATCAAAGACACCAGCTTCAACCCAGAAACGCAACTCCTTGTCGGATTGGACATAGAGAGCTTATATACAAGCTTACCCCAGGATGCCACCTTACAAGTACTACATGATGTCCTGATGGAGAGTACTTGGCAACATCGTACTCCCCGGCACTTCATTCTTGACTGTGCTGCCCTGGCTTTGAAAGACAACTATTTCGAGTATGAGGGCAAATTCTTTCTCCAGACGAACGGAACCTCTATGGGGAGTGTTTTTGCCCCGAGCATGGCAGGGCTCTACGTTCATCATTTTGAACGGACCCACATCGAGGCCCCTACCAACCCCTACTCAGCTAACATCGTAACCTGGCGTCGCTACATCGACGACATTTTTATCATCTTGGAGGGAAATGAAGACACGTTGAAACATTTCCTAACATGGATCAATAACCGTGACACCTACCTTCGGTTCACCTGCACCAGCAGCCCCACCGAACTCGCCTTTCTGGACCTCAACATCAGAGCAGAACAGAATGGCCTGACAACCACCACACATTACAAGCCAACATCGCAGAACTCATTACTGAGATTTGACAGTTTCCACCCTAGACCGCTTAGGGAAAACTTACCCTTTGGCCAATTTCTCTGCATACGACGTAATTGCAGTAAAATTCAAGATTACAAATCACAGTCCAAAGCACTAGTCCACAAACTTGAGGAACGTGGCTACCCCACCAGCATTATCTCCAAAACCTGCAAAAGAGCACGCAATCAGAATAGAGAGGCCCTCTTGGACACCATCATTAAACCACCTGAAACACCTATCCTGACATGTGTTACCACCTACAACACTGCCTCAAATCAAGTGTCCAACATAATCTGAAAAAACTGGAAAATCATCAATTCAGGAACGAGAGAGTGGGAGACCCCACGCTTTGCTTATAAATGAGCAAAGAATCTAAAAGACCAATTGGTGTCCACCAGACCAAGAATAAGCCCCCGCCCGACAGGCAACACGATCCTGAACGCCTGGGGCCTACCAAAAATGACTGGCCACCAACCTTGTAACAACTGCAGCGTTTGCCACCTGACCTCCCCCTCCAAGACACTGGCCCTGGGAAACGGCAAAACCTGGATACAGCGCCAGTTCACAAACTGTAATTCATCCAACCTTGTGTACCTTATCACATGCCGGTGTGGCCTCAGATACATTGGTATGACTACCCGGAAAGTCAGGACAAGAATGATGGGCACGGAAGCACCATGCACTGCGGCAAAAACATAAGTAAACTGACAGAACACTTTCTCACCCACAATCACACCCCAAATGACTTTACATGGACAGTGATTGAACAATTTGAAGTATCTAACTGCAATGAGAAAGCTCTCCTCACCAAAGAACAACGTTGGATATACCGCCTCTCCACACATATAGATGGGCTTAATGACTCCATCCCGTGGAATTCGCTGACTAACTGATCAGCTAGATGTACACAGTACACCCTGACCCCTTCGTTTGATGCCCTAGACCCGTTCTGACTCGTGGTCTGTCCCCAGTCTGTATCTCTCACTTTTATCCTTTTAAAATTCCTTAATTCCCTTATAATTGGCCACAATAGGGGCTATTACTCCCAAGCGCTGCCACTACGCATGCGCCTCCACAGCACTCCACCAGTACGCATTGCGCATGCGCTGACCAGCACTGATCCCGCACTATGCTCATGCGCTAAACTAGCACTGATCGCGCACACATGCGCAGGGCAGCAGATGACTGGGCGCTTTCTGCGCGACCGCAACCACTTTTCTCTATCCTGCTCCAGGTGCTGTGAATCTAACGGGCTACTTAAACCCAAACGAGGACCGCACACTCTCACTCGGGACACCGCAGCAGGACGATAGGTCCCAGGAGCATGCAGATCGGCAATTCCGTGAGTAACTATGCTGGTTCACCGCTACTATCTAGGTAAGCAGCAGAATCTTTCTCCCTACAGGCTCGGCTCTAACCTGTGGTAAATAATTAATTACCCTGTCATAATTTCTATACATTAAATAAGGATCATGCATATAATGAGAGGCAGAGTCCGTGGTGTCCGATTCAGAAGGGCTTTATTCAATAGCTCGAGCTAAAGGAGAATCGGGTTCCATCTCCACTAGGGATCAGGAAGGATCGTCATCTGGATCTTTATTCACAGAATACAATATATATAGTTAAAACATACATTGAATTGGATAGAGAAGGTGGGGCAAGTGAAAGAGAGAGATAAGAGCACATGGGCGTGAAAGAGGCGTGCAAGGAGGTGTACACATGGGTGTTCACTTTGATAAGTCCTAGGGGTGTCATAGGTGGGTGGATGCATAGAGGGGGTCTGCATGGTAAGCAAGAACCTTTACCCTACTTGTGTGCGCAAAACTGGTCATGACATGGAATTGACGTGTTACTGGGGGGAAGCTGGGGGGAGCTGACTTTCGTGCTAGTAGAAGAGTCTGGGATGTCAGAACGACCTGCACCTCAAGCATTATCTGATATCTTGTGTTTTGGAGGATGTATTATCTGACTTAAAGGTCGCTAGAGCAAAGGCTGCAGGGGCTGCTCATCACTAAATGCTAGTGTGTGCCTATATTTCTTCGCGCATTGCGTGGGGCCATGGGCCTTCTATGGATTCGGGTTCTGTAAATCATTTGAATGGAGACAGAAAGGCTAGGCCCTATCTTCTGCTGGCGGAATATGTTTACCCCTTTCGTTAGACAGGAATGTGTTTCTGTGGAGCAGAGCAGATAACTGTTAGGCAAAATACTGTCTTGGCAGGCCAGGCTGGGCACCTCTCGGCTGAGCAGGAAGTATGTGAGAGGTCAGGGATACATAACTAAACTGCAGCTTTCAGAGTGTCAAGAGGCTTGGAGCCTGAATTCGGGGCCTGGCTCGACTGAGCCAGGAAAACAATTTCATCTCGACATTAAAACGTGTACCATGTAAATGCATTGGCAACATAGGCCTTAGTGCAGAATTAACGTTTCATTCATGGAGGGCCTGATAGCTGACATGCTAACATTGAACGGAAATGCAGAGGCATTACTATTACAGGCATGAGAAGGGAAATGCGTGATGACATGGACATACTTGGGGTATATGTACAGACATAGGGTGCATGTAGGGGGCACACTGGCCACGTAAAATTTCTATTTCCTCATTCCCTCCTTGTCCCCTACTGTGCCCTTCAGGACACATCTATATTCATGATACCATATATCTGATCATACAGCATCATTTGCTCATCTTTATTCTTTTGTACACGTGAACGCGGACGGGGAATACAGGCAGTGGCACACAAGCCACAAATCGCTGGTCCACATTGCAGACAGAGACAGCAACTAAATAGAACTAGCAGTATCAGTCCTAGGAACAACAATACCTTCCATCCCCATGCTGATATTATACTCCAGAGCCAACCGGACCAAGTCCATGTGCCTGGATTTTGATGTATCTCGTGAGCTATCTTATGGAGTCTCGTTATTGCTGCGTATACGGATGGCGCGTTATTTGGAATAAACACACAACAACTGGAGCCAATCACTCTACAAGCCCCGCCCCTATCTGCCAGGATGACGTCAAGAACAAGGCGATTCTGAAGAACAACAAGTCTCATCGCAGACTGCTCCTCTGTCAAGTTCGCTAGAGCAGAAGTAGTCTCATTCACTACTGCTTCAAGAGTTCTTGTTAGCCTACATATTAATTTACTGTTTTGGATGGGACCTATGAAGAAAAAGAATCCTCTATTGAAATCTGTATATTGCTCTAAAGTTGTCTCAGTCTGATCGACAACTGGGGAATTGGTCTCCCTTTTATTTCTAACATGTACTAGTCGGGAATCTCGATGATAATGGGATGGGGCTAGAAAAACAGGTGGCAGTAGGAACGCTATATAACATGCCCCACCCCAGTCTAAGGGCAGACGTACATAGGCTGTCTGACCATAAATAAAATAGGAATGGCGGGAAGCTTTGAAAGTAGACCTTCCTTTATCATTGAACTCGACTACAGTATTACAATCACTGTGTCCTAAATGCACTGAGCCTTTCTTTCTAACGCATAATTCACCTTTTACTGGTAAGACTGTTATGAACGGTGAATCTGTATTTTTCTCGGACTGGACATTCAGAATCATAAAGTTAAGGGAAACATTTCCTTGCTCGTACACTTCATTTTCTAGATCTGTTCCTTTTCTCTGGGGAAGACCATCTTTGTCTGGAAAACATGCCTCATTCATTACTATATTTAAGTCTCCCCAAATCCCTTCAGTCTGGGAATCTGTGAACTTTCTGTCTTGTGATGACATTAAAGCAAACCATGCTCCGCACGAACCATTGTGCGAGAGCGGGAAAGGAAAGAGGGGCAAAACTCCCTTCGTTTTCTGATAAGGTGGGAGTCGGCCACATACCCAACAATTTGTTACATTGCTGGTCTGATGAGAATGGTGCAACATGCGAATAAAAGTATTATTGCGTAGTGCTAATCGATATGACAGTTCATGAGGTGGCAGATCACTGAATGTGTGCTCTACAGTATCGTTGAAAGAAGAATGTATATGTGAACCAAGAGGAGGAAAGAAAACATGTAGCGTCAATCTTATACATATAATCAATATACTCAGAAGAAACATAATGATCAGAGTTACTATACATCTGCTGCGTAAGGTCTTGCAGTATTTCTCTTTCTTATCTCTCTGTCTACTATTCTGGTCTACGATCTTATACATGTCAGGAACCTGTCTAACCGATTCACCACAGGGTGGACTTAAACAATTAAACTGTCTGACTTACTAGACCGTAACTTTAATTTGTACTCCTGTTGCAGAGTTTTTTCTAGCAAAGGGGGCTTTGAATCACTGGTATCTGGGCAGTCCTTAGTTTCGTTTACTGTTCCGTGTCCATGGAATCGCTTCACGTGTTGGGCATGGATCCAGCCTTTCCTTCCCTCGACCTTGACGGCGGTCCTCGTTGTTAGAAGTACCAGCTTCGGAGCTCGCCAGCGGGGCTCGAGAGGACTTGAACGATCAAAGTTTCGTACTAGCACTGTGTCCCCAGGAACGATCGAATGTTCTTTCACTTGGGTGTTGTCGGGGAAGGCAGCTGCAACCTGTGAACGACAAGAAAGGAGTGCAGACATCAAGGAAGCCAGGTAATCTGTCAGCATATTACTGTCAACATGGGTTATTCTTTTTGGCATAGGCGTACCCCACATATTCGGTGGTCTACCAAAAACCACCTCGTACGGGGACAATCCTGTTCTGGAATGAGCTACAATACGCATGTAAAAGAGGGCAACCGGCAAGGCTACCATCCAATCCACGCCTTTTTCTGCACAGACTTTCGCTAATTTTGTCTTAAGTGTCTGATTGTGTCTCTCGACGAGACCTGCTGCCTCTGGGTGTCGTACACAATGGAACTTCCACTGGTACCCTAACAGAAAAGATACTTGTTTCATTAATTCAGAGGAGAATGGCTGACCGTTATCTGAGTACACGACACAGGGCAATCCGTACCGCGGGAAAGAATTCTCGGACCAACTGCCTGGCAGTGGTCACAGCAGTGTAATCTGGGACTGGGTACGCTTCTGTCCATCTGGATAGTGCACATACAACTACTAGGACATACTTGTATCCTCGACATCTGTCCATCTGAATATAATCCATCTGGAGGACTTCAAAAGGGTGGTCAGGAGGATGAAATCCACCTTGTTCCACAGGAATGCCTTTACCTGGATTGAACTGGCAACAGATCATGCAGGTACGCACTTTCTGTTTTGCTGCTGCACGCAGGTGCTTGTTGAACCAGATATTCTGTAAACTGTCTAACATGGCCTTTTCTCCTAAGTGTGCTGGACTATGTGCTGTATTTACAATGACTTGAACCATGGAGTCAGGAAGAAACCATGTAGCTTTGCCTTTTGTCATCCAACCCTGGTCAGTCTGGACCCCTCCTTGTTCAGTCCATTTCTTTATTTTGTCTGGAGTGGCATGTGTCTGTATGTCGAGTACATCTTGTGAGGGATCCCTGACTGTCAAGGCAATTCGTCAGTGCTGATACTTCTGTCTTTGTTGTGTCTGTTGGAATGTCTGTTGGAGTCTGGGCTGTAAGTTTAGCTGTTCGATCTGCCAGGTCGTTACCCTGGGAAATGGTGTCTGTGACTTTCGTATGTGCTTTGCAGTTCATGATAGCTATGGCTGTAGGCAAGTGTATTGCATCTAACAGAGCCTGAATAAGGGGACCATGCTGTATTTTGGCCCCATGAGAGGTCAGAAAACCTCTCTCCTGCCATAGAACTCCGAAGTCGTGAACAACTCCGAAGGCATACTGTGAATCTGTATATATGTTTACTTTCAAGTTCTTGGCTCGTATGCAGGCTTGTGTCAGAGCAATGAGCTCTGCTGCTTGGGCTGACAGTGTGTCAATTCGTTGTGTCTCTATGACTTCAGTATCAGTGGTCACTGCATATGCGGCCACTAACTCTCCTGTGCTTGTTCTCATGCATGAACCATCCACATAAAGTGTCAGGTCTGGGTCTGTCAGTGCAACGTCTGTCAAGTCTTGTCTTGGCCTCGTTACTGTATCAATTACTGTAACATGGAGTTGCTAAAACTGGTGCTTGACATAGAGCTTTTTTCAATTCTTCAAATGCAAGTGTATGTTCTTGTGTCCAAGGGAGGACAGTCGAAGACGCTGCCTTCTGTGTTGTTAACTGTATGAGTGGTTTTGCTAGAAATGCATACTGGGGAATCCATTGTCTGCAGTACGAAGTGAGGCCAATGAAGGCCCGTACTTCCTTTTGTGTCTTGGGCTGCGGAAGATTTGCACTTAACTGAATGCGGTCTGGTGTCAGCTGTCTACCCCTCTTGGACAGCAAGTGTCCAAGGTACACCACTTGCTGTGCACAGAATTGCAACTTTGTGCCCCTTGTCTGCCAGAAAGTATAAGACTGTCAGTGATGCACGTTCGCAGTCTCGTTCTGTTCGTGCTGTAATCAAAAGATCATCCACGTATTGGAGCAGGGCGGTGTCGGCAGGCATGTGAATACTGTCTAGTTGTCTCTTTAATGCTTGACTTTCTGTGAATCCTTGAGGAGCCCTCGTAAATTTAAAACTGCAACCATTTAAACAGAATCCGAAAAGGTACTGGCTCTCAGGATGTATTGGGACACTGAAGAAGGCGTTTTTGAGATCTATTACAGTAAAGAACGTTGCCTCGGAATCAATTGCAGTCAGTAATGAAGAAATGTCTGGGGCCACTGGGTACTGGGGTATTATGCACTTGTTCAGTTCTCGGAGGTCAATCACTAGTCTGTAAACTGGTGGTGCATTAGGATCAGTTTGTTTAAGAATAGGGATGACAGGAGAATTACATACATTTGAGTCAGTTTCTACAACCACTCCCTGTGCAATGAGTTTGTCAACAATTTTCAATAATGCTACTACGGCATCAGGTGGTAACTTGTATTGTCGGATTCGTGGCAGTACTACTCCTTGTCTGAGAGTGACACGGTATGGCGTAATGTGCATGCAACCTACATCAGTCGGACCTTGCGCCCATAAATGCTGTGGTACATTCTGGAGTCTGGGATCAAAATCTCTCATCACATAATGTCCTTTAAAATCACGTAAAAACAATCTCACTCCTTCTGGAGAACAACATATTACTGCTCCTAGTTCTTTCAATGTTCTTATACCAAGCAAATTTTCTGGACATGACTTAGTAAGTAACAAGTCTGTAGTACGGGACAATGGACCGACTCCTAAGGAAACTGGCTTTGACACTTCGTTAACAATAGGCTTTCCTGAAAATCCCAGGGAAATATTCTGTGAGCCTGAGAGGGGTGCCCCTAGAACCTCGTCATGACTGATGGTAGTTCTGCTCGCCCCTGTATCAATCAGAAATTTTCTGTCTTTTCCCAATACACGACTATGTACATAGGGACCCTCTTGATCTACAGGAACCTCAATAAGGGGCAAGCCAACCTCCCTCTCTAGGCTATTTCATGAGTACTGTTGATATTCTGGTTAGTCTGACTGTGCGTACTGGTACATTTGTTGCATGACATGTTGTGTGGCAGCTATTAGTTGCGGTACAGCTACTGTCTGTTGCATGTTCTGTGGCGTTTGCGTGTTCTGTGGGATGCTATCCTGTCTAGGAGGACGCGGTCTTTCTTTTGTCTTGCCTGTAGCTATATTGTGTTTCAGGACAGCACATTAATTTACATAGTGACCTGGTTGCTTGCAATAATTACAGTTCCCTTTAACAGGTGCCGTGCCCTTTTTATGGCCATCAGCTGGTACTGATTGTGCGACTAGCACTTTCATTTTCGTATCTTTCATGCGTCTCTTTTCATGTTCCTGTTCCTCTCTAATTCTGTTCTGGTGATATTGTAACATTTGCAACATTTGGGAAGGGCTGTTTGCTTGCCAGGTACTCTCAACCTTCAGTACTCTATTCTTGATCGGGGGTAAGGAATTCTCTACTAATTTGCTTACAAAAAGATGTGGGTACGATTCACTACTTGGCTTAAGGCCACTATTAACAGTAAAACATTTTTCGAATCTGGACTAAAAGTCACTGGTGTCTTCATCTGGTTTCTGTTTACATGCTGAAATAGCATCCCAATCTTCCTTTTTAGTAATCAATAATCTTGGCAGGACCTGTATCAAGAGTTCAGGTAGTGCTTTAGCTTTGTCCCCAAGACCAACACCAGGGAGCCGTGTTCTATCCTCATCTTCCAATTCAGTCCAATTTATCTTTTTCTCTCCCACCTCCCATTCTTTTTCTTTAAGCTTTTCATAAATGCCTGCTGGTACTAGTACTTTTAATAATTTAATGATATCAGCATACGTGTAATCCCCTATGCGGAGAATGTCTTTTAATTCACGGTGGAACCCCCCCGGGTCTTTATCATGGCAGGGCAGCAACTTTTTCATTTCCAGTATTTCTAATTTCGTCAAGGGTGTGTAAACATATACTCGTTGAAGCTCATTATTTGCATTTTTGACGGGATGTACCTCTCGTAGGGGGTTCTGTCTGTCTATGTGTAAACTCTTCCTGTCGTGGTGTGGGGCAGGAATCATGTGTGTGGTCAGAAAAGTTACGTACTTATGTCGCTGGTCTAGAATGACATTAATTAACTCAGTACCTAGACCTATCCATCTCTCTAGAAGTATATCGTCCAGTAATTTATACAAGGGACCGGGATCAGAACGTTGACTCTCGTACAACGTGATCAAATGTTGAACCATGTAAATACCAGCCAAACGCTGTTCTTTCGGGGGAAGGCTCAAAAAGGTCTGAGCCACTACGTCACCATTATATATGTTAGAATTAGACATCCATTGAACTGCTGACCGGGCTAATTCCTGTTCGTGTACGGTGTGGGGTCTATCGCACTCTACTCGTCTTTGTAGTGCGTTCTCAGTAGCTTGGAATAGGTTCTCGAGGGAATATCTTTCTTTTATAGGAGGTCCCTTTTTGCGGTAGTCGAGGCATATGGGCCTATCAAACGGTCGTGCTCTGCCTACATAATTTATTCTACTCACTTCCTCTGTTGTGTGCTCGTCATCATCTGATGCTGAATTCTCTATCTCGTCGGACTCTTTCCCGTGTGCATCGAACTCATTCCTGTGTAAGTTCAGAATTTCTTTACGAATTTTCCTGTCCATGCATTCTATCTTTGACATTGTATCATGTTTACAAGCAGCTATATTGTCGCTCCACTCTGTCATACCCTTAGTTACTCCTTTATCTGGCTGGTCTTGTTCCCTTATCAGACAATTAATCAAAAAACCTAAAAATTGCGCGTTGAACCTCCACCTTTTGCTGTGCCATAGCCTCATGTATACTCTCGGGTCCCTCCCCCGTTCTAATGAAATGGTATATTCTGTCTAAATTGTCTTTCATGCCTGGTAATGTGATCAAATATTCTGCAACACGTCTTAACCGTAGTGAGGATATGAGCATTGGGCCCACACCCGGTACTGAATCGTATATACAGTGTGCAATTGTTACATTATGTTTATGGGGTGATGCTGTCCTTTGTGGCATTCGTTGTAATGCTAGTTCTTGCAATGCTCGTGATGGTGGCGGTGTTTGCGGTAGATTTGTGGTGGGCCCCCCTCCCACTGCCCCTTGTCCTAAATAGTCTATCACTGTCGGTGACGGAAGCAGTTGTACATGCTGGTCCTGCGATGCGTCAGAGGGAGAAAAGGATTGTTGCCAGGAGGAGGAGGAAAACCCGCATCGGCATAATCTGGAGCGGGCTCTTCTAGATAGGAGGAAAGGAAGACCTCCGTGGCTGTCTGTTTATGACTACGTACTTTAGTCGGGATCAGTGGTGGCGGCAAATTACTATGTACTTCCGGGGTCACTTTAGTTAGTCCTTCAGCGAGGACGGGATACATGCCTTTCATAAGGGCATGTCTTGGTCTATCTGCTTGTTCTGCCTTAACCCGTTCACCCTCTTCCTTAAGTTCTTTTTCTCTGGCTTTTTCTGCTGCTTCTTTACTTCTCTCTGCTTTGTGGAATTCTTTCTCTGTTCTCCTATGCGCTTCTTTACGCCATAACTCAATGGCATCTTTCTGGGACTGTCTAGCTTTCTTTTTCCATAGCGCTTCCTCTACTCTCATAATGCAATCAGCATCCCATGTCCCTGAGGCAGGCCATCTATATTTCTTGTCCAGATCCTTCGTGTAATCTACCCATAAGTCTAAAAACAGTATGGCATCTAACCCATGCTTTTGGTACATGAAATGGCCAGGAGTGTCTCTAGGCGGGACGGGGACTGCCTCTTCGAGTATCCCTTTCCTGGTCCCTATCTGACGTAATTTCGAAAACAGTGGCATATTGGAGCTAACTTGAACGAACACACAATATACACAAGAATAGACTGGAAACAACCATTCACACTACAACATTAAAACATTAAAAACAGATACATCCTAACTAGTACATAGAAAAAGACACGATCCTGAAAAACTTATTACTTTATGCACTGCAAAACAGTACAACCATACCGGTCTCGTAAAGAGACACGTCTTTACCGCGTCCACCGAAATGGACACGTCTCTACCGCACCTGTGTACCCAGATACGTCTTTACCGGGCTCAAATAAATGAACCCGTCTCTATGCATTCCCAATAACGGTACTCACCGGGAAGCAAAACTGAAGGCCTCGGAAACTCGATACTGGACTGCTACTGCTGCGGTTGCTTCTGCTGCGCATGCGCCTCGGAACAGGTGGGCCTCGGGATACCTCGGACCTTGCTCTCTCGGCTTGGGCTCTGGTCGGGGTGGTCCGCAATCCTCACCGCCTCGTGTGGATGCCTGGTCGCAGTCTCCGTCTCCTCCGTGGGCCTGAGGGAGTAGGCAGGAAGTCCCGCTGTCGTGTACACTTGAAGTCCGTCACGGCTGTAGAAGGGGTCAGGGGGCTGGACCTACATCGCCGGCGCGTGGGGAAGGGGACTGGTCCCTATTCGGGCGCCAGATTAATGTGGTAAATAATTAATTACCCTGTCATAATTTCTATACATTAAATAAGGATCATGCATATAATGAGAGGCAGAGTCCGTGGTGTCCGATTCAGAAGGGCTTTATTCAATAGCTCGAGCTAAAGGAGAATCGGGTTCCATCTCCACTAGGGATCAGGAAGGATCGTCATCTGGATCTTTATTCACAGAATACATTATATATAGTTAAAACATACATTGAATTGGATAGAGAAGGTGGAGCAAGTGAAAGAGAGAGATAAGAGCACATGGGCGTGAAAGAGGCGCGCAAGGAGGTGTACACATGGGTGTTCACTTTGATAAGTCCTAGGGGTGTCATAGGTGGGTGGATGCATAGAGGGGGTCTGCATGGTAAGCAAGAACCTTTACCTTACTTGTGTGCGCAAAACTGGTCATGACGTGGAATTGACGTGTTACTGGGGGGAAGCTGGGGGGAGCTGACTTTCGTGCTAGTAGAAGAGTCTGGGATGTCAGAACGACCTGCACCTCAGGCATTATCTGATATCTTGTGTTTTGGAGGATGTATTATCTGACTTAAAGGTCGCTAGAGCAAAGGCTGCAGGGGCTGCTCATCACTAAATGCTAGTGTGTGCCTATATTTCTTCGTGCATTGCGTGGGGCCATGGGCCTTCTATGGATTCGGGTTCTGTAAATCATTTGAATGGAGACAGAAAGGCTAGGCCCTATCTTCTGCTGGCGGAATATGTTTACCCCTTTCGTTAGACAGGAATGTGTTTCTGTGGAGCAGAGCAGATAACTGTTAGGCAAAATACTGTCTTGGCAGGCCAGGCTGGGCACCTCTCGGCTGAGCAGGAAGTATGTGAGAGGTCAGGGATACATAACTAAACTGCAGCTTTCAGAGTGTCAAGAGGCTTGGAGCCTGAATTCGGGGCCTGGCTCAACTGAGCCACGAAAACAATTTCATCTCGACATTAAAACGTGTACCATGTAAATGCATTGGCAACATAGGCCTTAGTGCAGAATTAACGTTTCATTCATGGAGGGCCTGATAGCTGACATGCTAACATTGAACGGAAATGCAGAGGCATTACTATTACAGGCATGAGAAGGGAAATGCGTGATGACATGGACATACTTGGGGTATATGTACAGACATAGGGTGCATGTAGGGGGCACACTGGCCACGTAAAATTTCTATTTCCTCAAACCAATGCCTTTTTACAATGCCTAGGGTCTTCTCCCCCTGCCAGGTGACCCAGGAAGCTTTAACAGCAAACAGCAAGTGTGAGGAAAATGTATAACACTTACCTGTACCTCACCCTATGCTCACCTCGCTGTTTAGCCCACCACCCCCACCCCATTTTAACGCTATAAAACCACACTTGCCATGTAACCCACATGGCCATGTTCTACCTGCCAGTTTAGGTCGTTCACGCACCTTAGAAGCCGGCATCATGTTTTGTTTAAAGAATACCATTCTTATTGACTCTACCTTGTATGTCTGTTTGTGTCTTTATGTTATGTGTACAGTAAAGCAGAGGGAATCTCCCTCTAACACGTATAGCACCTTAGCGAGTGCGACACTTTTATAAAACAACACCAAACCACTTAATATAGTTTAGTTTTCACCCACACATACTCATTGGTCCTGAGGAAAGCCAGATGTAAATAAAAGGCCTGGCTGAAACATTTAGACCACACAGGACGTGGGAGCCCATAACTCACTCCACTGCGTCCGTTTGCCTTTTTAACTGATAGCAGGGGCCCAGACATTAAAGTTACCCTCGGGAACTGGGACCCACTGCATAGCTTTTAAATCACTTTCACACCCACAACACAGCACACTCAGCAAGTATACCAGCTCCTCAGTAATCTGGAGTCGAAGCACACCCGGGACACATTCGGTGTCACTGTGGTGGGCCCGATGATGAAGCATGCCACTAACTAGGTTGGTGGGTGAGGGCTTCACAATCAAACCAATTGGTTTGCCGACATACGTACCCACTGAGTCTCCCAAACACAACTAAGCTAGTCCTTTCTTGATACTACATATAAACCAGGGGATCCGGACTAGCCTATCTAGTCCTCTCTCTCCATTTTGATTTGCTGATATCTATTCATATTCCCATCTCTGGATCACTCATGTTCAACATTTCCTTATAATACTGATATCACTTACTATGAGATCCACTTACAGTACCTATATGAGAACTGGATTTTTTGTATTATGTTCATCAGTTTTACTCACTATATAATTTTAAATAGCAGGCTAACTTTTTTTAACTGCTCCTGTCTTTATAGGCAAATTACCTTTAGTTAAATTTTGGTTCCAAAAACACTAGGTAAGAATTTTTTAAGTCAAACGTTGTTTGAAAGTCAAATGAGTATCATTACAGAAAGACCAACCTTTTCGACATTTTAAATAAGCTGTATAATGCCCTGATGTTGTTGAAGGACCGTCATGATAAATAATAGCTACAGTTACAAAGGTTCTTCCTGAAATTGATAACTGAGAAGCCACAAAATTCTTTTTTTTTTTTTAAATGTTTTTATTGATTTTTACATATTTATCCCCCCCCCCGGACAGGCAGACTTTCTGTTCATTAACCTCATGAACTTTTCGTTGTGTTTGACATAAATAAATATACATTATAGAGAATTTACAAAATAAAATATATTCCCAGCATCACGAAAAAACCAATTAAAACAGTAACATGAATACATTACAGTATCGATATTAAATCAGTTTTGTAGAGCTCGCCAGTGTGTGAGAGGAGTCCAGATTTTCATACCCCTTTCACGTCGCCGTCTGCCTTTACGCTTATAAATAGCTGTCTCGATATTATGCACAGCTAAGAGCCTAGCTAGCCACTGTTGGAAAGTAGGTGGTAGCGGGTCTAGCCAAGCCGAGGCTAGGCATAGCCGCCAAACAGCCATAGCAACAAATATAAAATCGTGGCCGCTCTCAAGATTATCTGGATCCTCCACCCCAAGTACCATTACCTCTGGTGACAAGGCAACCTTTCTGTGAAGAACTGAAGTTAGAAACCTCTCTATACTTTGTATTAAAGGTATTAACACCGGGCAAGAGGCAAAGATATGGATGGAATCTGCCTTAAATAGATTGCATCTCGGGCAGCAAGTCCCATTACTGGTTCCCCATTTTGCAATTTTATCGGGTGTATAGTAAAGAAAAAAACAGGTTTTATAAAATTGTGCCTGGAGTCTAGTCGAGATAAGAATAGTTTGAGCTAGCTGATAGGAGTACAAAAATCCTTCTTTAGAAATCTCGAGTTTGCCTTGCCACCTCATTGCCGTTTTATCTAGATCATCCGGGAACCTGTCCAGCAATGACACATACACTCCACCTATTGACTGTTTCCTTGAATGTATAATTGTCTCCACTACAGTAGATTGTTCCCAGAGTGTCCTTGCTCCAGATTTGTGAGTTAGGAAGTCCCTAATTTGGAGATATTTAAAAAAATCCCGCCAGTCTAAACCAAATTCTCCCTTCAGAACTTCAAACGATTTAATCCCCTGATTGGTATAAAAATCCCCAAGTTGTGTAATTCCTAAATTATACCATTTATTAATGCAATTATCTTTAAAGATTATTGGAGGAAGAGTTGGGTTGTTTAGTACCGGAGTGTAATATGAGAATCGTCCTAAGCCTAGTACTTTTTTTACCGCCTTCCATACCTTAAAACAGCTATAGAGAGTCTTGAATTTGACCTTTTTGTGGTAATTGTCATGTATGTGTCTCCAAAAGTAGCCATAGCAGGAATTCCCCACCAATAGCTGAAAGATTGAAGCGGTATGTAGCTCTGTGTTGTTCCCCCCTTGCAATAATTCCTTACTGTAAAGTAATACACATGACCAGTAATATCTCCTTAAATTGGGAAGTGCTAACCCACCTCTGTCCTTAGGAAGGGTAAGATATTTATATGCTCGACGGGGTTGAGCGTATGACCATATAAATCTAGAAAAGGTACGTTCCATTGTTGTAAACCACTGATTAGAGAACTCTAGGCAAATTGCCCTGAATAAGTATAATATTTTAGGAAAGTACACCATTTTAATTGCATTTACTCTTCCAATGATGGACAGGTGAAGATTGTCTAACCGTCGTAGATCCTTTTGTATCGTGTTCAGCATTGGCTTAAGATTTATGTCCACTACTTCCTCTAGCTTTGAAGAGATTGTGACACCCAGGTATGTCGCTCCCTTCACCACCCTAGGGTCATCCATCCCAATTTTTTGATTTAAAACAATTTGTGTCTTTCCTTGATTTAGCGCGTAGCCAGAGACAAGACCAAATTTCCTAGCCTCGGCTTCAATGATCAACATTGCTACTATGGGGTCAGCGGTAACTATAGCAATATCATCGGCGTATGCTAATGTTTTTGTTGTATGCCCCTGTGATATAATGGGGGTTATATGAATATTTTTCTCCAAATAACGAATAAAGGAATCTATATATATTGCAAAGAGCAATGGCGAGCAAGGGCACCCCTGACGTGTTCCCCTGGAGATGGCGATTTCCTTAGTAAGACTTCCATTGATAGATACGACAGCCCTAGGATTATTATACATTTTTTGTATCGCCTGAATAAACTTGTTTCGAAATCCCATCATCGCCATTGCTTTCCAGAGAAACTGCCAGGAGACCCTATCAAAGGCCTTCTCTGCATCCAAAAGGATCAGGGCCATAGGGTCTCCTGTAGTTTCTGTTCCATCAAAAAGTGTTATTACCCTCTGGATATGATTGATCGTTGACCTTCCAGGGACAAAACCGTGCTGGCTTTTGACGATTACATTGTGTATTATAGGGGCAATTCGATTTGCCAAGATTTTGGAATATATTTTAGAATCAGCATTTATAAGGGTTATGGGGCGATATGATCCTAAATGTTCTGGGGGTTTCCCCTTTTTAGCGAAAATCACAATTTTGGCGTTGGACCAGGAGCTGGGAGGTTCCCCCCCGGAGAAAATATGGATAATCAAGTCTCTAAATATGTGTTTGATTTCGTCTATAAATGTGCTATAGAACTCCGAGGGGATACTGTCCAGACCTGTTGCCTTTCCTTTAGGGAGGCTATTAACTGCGGTCAATACCTCTTCCATATTCGGAGTTTCCTCTAGAGCCAGCTGAGTATTTACCTCAAGCTTTACGATATCACAATTCTCTAAGTACCTTTCTATTTCTGTAATATCTTCATTGCCCTTATCCGTATATAGTTCTTTATAAAACCTCCAAAATGCTTGCTTAATCAGCTCTGAGTCTTTTAACTGGCCTTCCACTGGGTCTATAATTTCCCTTATTAGATTAGCATTGACCTGTTGTCGCAATCGCACCGCCAATAGATGACCCACTTGCTCATTGACTTCATATATTAATTCTTTTCGTGCCGTGGCTTTCCGGATTGCCCTATCTGAAAAGATATTGGTAATTGCTGCCTTGGCAACTGCTACTTGGGCTAAGGTGCTAGAGATGTCCCCAGTTGAGTCTCTATTGTTGGTGACACTGATGAGCCCTACTTCAGCTAGCATAAGCTCATCCTGCAGCCTCTGCATCTCCTCTTTCTCTCGCCTGTTTGCTCTGAGGGAATATGACATAGTCTCACCCCGGACCCCTGCTTTCAATGTGTCCCAAACAACCTCTATTGACGTACTATTAATGTTTTCTGCTAGGAACTTGGGTATCCAGTCTTTCATGTGAATACAATACTGAAGGTCGTTCAGTAGTGCTTTTTCAAATGACCACAGAGTAGGCTCTGATTTAGCTAGCCTAATAGTCAGTGTACAGAGAAGGGGGTTATGGTCGGATAGTACCCGGGGCAATTTAACAATTTGGGAATTCCTGAGTAGTGAATTTGAGAGTAAAATATAGTCAATTCTGGTGTGCGTGTGGTGTGGATTTGAATAAAAGGTATATCCAAGGTCCCCGGTGTTAGTATTTGACGTCTGCCAGCTATCTACAAGTCCATGCACAAGACACAAATCCTTAAGGGAGCGAAATACTTTAGGTTTGTATCCTTTATAGACCCATTCATCGTTTAAAGACCAGTTAGCCGGGAGGTTAATATTAAAATCCCCACAGACCAACACTGGAAGAGGCCAGTGTGAAAGTTCATTAGAGACCTCATCGAAAACCCTGGGGTCATCTGTATTGCTCCCATAAATAGCACAAATTGTGATTTTTTGCCCTGTTTGATAGCTGCATTCAGTAATAGCCCAGCGGCCAAACTTATCAGCTTTAGATTTGTTAAACGCCAATCCACTCCCTTTAGCCAGAATGGCAACCCCCCGAATTTTAGCACCTTGTGAGGTAGCACACACCAGTTTATATCCTAGTGTATTTAACAACTGGCTCTGGGACCCTTCAATATGCGTCTCCTGCATACATACAACGTTGGCTCCCCAATTTTGTAGACCAATTGCCACCATTTGCCTTTTCTTAAGATCGTTCAGACCACAAATATTCAGAGATAATATTTTTATCCCAGCCATGTTCCTAATAAAAGAGTGCCATATTTTATATCACAGACAATCTGGTTTCCTGTGATCCCTATAGGTATTTCCATAGTTCTTATTGACATAGATTTACTTCCCTGTATGTCTAACCTGTCCGGCCTCCCCTCCTCCCCTTTCCTCCCCCCCACCCACCACCACCTTTGAAGGTTACCTGGGCCTGTCTGGACCAGGGGTGCGACATCCGCGCAAGCAGGCTCTGCGAACTAGGCTAGTTTGTTAGTATAAGTTTTATGCTTATTTTTTAAAGTTGACCCTAAGCCTTAATTTTTAAATAATTTTTCAAACTTAATTTCCCCAAATCGTTCAGCCATTCCACTAACAGTCCACGCTTTCCCAATATATACCTTCTACTTGATATACATTGCAATAGTACCTTCATCTTATATATTCCTTTTACAACAAGTCTTTAAGTCTACAAGTCTATAAATCTGATTTACATTATTTCCCTGGATTTCGAGAGGTTATCTCTGAAATTTCTCGAAGATAGTCCTCCGCCTGTATTTCGCTGTTGAAGCTTCTTGTTGTACCTTTAAATATAATTTTCAGGCGTGCTGGATTTTGCAAGAATACTTTTGCTCCAACTTTTTCAAAGGGTCCAAATAGCTGACGCATTTTCCATCTTCGCTCCACGGTGGCGTGAGCGAAGTCCGGTCTAACAAAAAATTTGAACCCCTTATGCTCTCTTTGGGTGGTAGGTCTTGCAAGGTCGTAGATTTTTTCACGGAGGAGAAAATTCCCAAAGCAGACCAGCATTGCCCTGGGATATTGATTTTGCTTGTTAGAGTTTTTTGATAGCATTAGAGGAAAACGATGGGCCCTCTGGACTTCCCTTTCCATATCCCAGGCTTCCAATTCCGGAAACGATGTTTTGAGTATGTTAACCATTGCCCCTCTAGCATCGCTTCCCTCAAAATTCTCCGGAATTCCGAGAAACCTTAGATTATTCCTTCTGGATCTGTTTTCATGATCTTCCACTTTGGCCATAAGATCCCTTATTGTTCCATCTTGTTCTGTTTCCCTTTTTTGAAGCGTTGCAACATCGGTTTCAAGATTCTCAGTACGGGTTTCCATCATGACCATTCTTTCAGAGATCTCGGAGCAAATACTGCCCACTTTCCTCACTGCTCCTTGTAATTTTTCAATGGCCATGCGGTTCTTTTGACTGTCTTTTTTCACATCCTCATGGAAGTTTTTTATTGAGCTGAGCACCTGGCTCAACGAGGGCTCCGTAGTTTTTTGGTGTCTATCTTTTTTTTCATGTACCCTCAGGGTTTGGCATGGTGTTTCCCCTGTTGATTTAGTTTCTGGGCTTCTTCGGGGGGGATTAGGTCTACTTTTGACATAGTCCGTGTTATTACCAGGGTCTGTGGTTTCCTCATTCAACACGTTTCGTTCTCTTTTGTGTTTTGACCTTTTTTTCCCCCCACTCCTTTTTTTCCTGGTGTTGATTTCGATAGATAATCTTGAATCATTGGAGCCAGAGAGCTCCAGAGATACGGTGCCCCTTCGAGCGCTTGGACTTGATTCTCTTGAATTGCTCAGTTGGCTTAGGTCACTAGAGATAGACAATCCTGTTTCGTATACCTCGGATTCTGAATCTTCATCCGAGAGAGAGTAGTTAGCTGAATGTACTTCCTTCCCCACTGGAAGATCTTGCAAATTAGGAGCGTTGACAAAAGGGTTCAGATCCTTCGTTTCCTTGTTCCCTTTTTTTTTAACAAGTTGCTCCATTTGTTCTCTCTGATTTGATGTTACTACGTCTAACTCTATAGGTGCCCTTATCTCTTGCTGAGTCACTTTTGAATCTGCATTCCAAGTTCCTTCGCCAGTGCCTATAGCTCCACTTCTTTCCAAATTGGTTGGAGGTATACATTGAACATCCTTACAGCTTTCATTCCACTCCTCAGTGTTCTTATTCTGCATTTGGATCTGTATTTTTTCCCCATTATTTGGTACATTGCTCTGGTAATCCTTATGTAGAGGGCTGAATATATTGGATATTCTTGGCTGGGATGACTCAATTATACCGGTATTTTTTGCAGTTGCCTTTAAATTTTTTATAGTCTGTAATCTCTGTGCTTTTTTGGCCATTAACTCCAGTTTGGCATCTTCCTCCGTTTCAACCCCTTTCTCCTTCTTTTTGCCAACCTCTTTCTCCTTTTCTTTCTCTTTCTCTTCCTTTCGTTTGGTTTTTTCTCTTTCTCTTTCCAGCTTTTTTTCCATATTTTTATCTTTAATTCTTCCTTTATCTTGAACCTCATCTCCTGTCAGGCCTTTCTCCTTTCTCTAATTCCTCTGGTTTCAGGACCTTTATGTCTGTTAGTTGTGTGTTGGGCAGGTGTCAGTTCCATTTCTGCGTTTTTTTCACGCTCTTGTTGGGTCGATATCTCTCCCTGTAGAATCTCGGCTACCTCATCCCCTTTTTCCTTGTTAAAAGCGGCGTTATATACTGCCCCTGTTTGTGTTTTCTGGCCTTTTTGCTCCTCTTGCAGGGTGAGCAGGGTAAGCCTCTCCCCTCTGTCCTCCTTGCCCTCCCTGTTCTCTCCGGTATTCCCTTCCATATCTGTAACTTTAGAAGGCTTTAAGGGCATCACAATCCATTTCAGACAGTTTACTGACGTCAGTACACCCTGCCGATTTCCCCCATGAAATTTCCTCTTGTGCCTGTAATAAAATTGTTTCACGGTAGTAGTGCGTTTCTTCTGAACTTTTGTGCCCTTAAGCTCCTTCAGACAAGTTCTCTGCTCTCTCTGTAAAGAACCAGTGTTAAGAGGGTAGCTCTTCCCTATTTGAAGTTTTACTTGAGGTTTTGCTAGTTTCGCTGGTTTTGCTGGGTTTGCAGTAATGCCAGATAAAGAAATAGACACAGATATAAATACAGAGCTAGTATTAACCACAGTCACAATTCCAGTCCCCAAAAAAAAGCAATGAGGCAGATGAGACAGATGAGACAGCACTAGTTCCAGCTCCAGTCTCACTTGCAGAGAGCGATTGAGGAATAAACTGCTTCTCCTGCGTTTTAAATCTGCTCCTTCTCCTAAGCACCATTGATTTCCCAGCCCTCCTTTCACCTACAGAGCGTCTCCCTGGCAACAGGCAACAGGCCAGGCAACAGGACACAGGACACGTGGGGCGCGCTCAAACACGCAGCGCAGTGCACGTAAGAGTTAAAGTCCGGTTTTCTCCCGTCTGCAGATGAGGTCTAGAATCGAAGGGAGGCGGATGGGGAGAGAAGCTCCGGCGTCTCAAGGGCAGTGAAAGGCTGAAAAGTTACTGAGCCTGTTACGTTTTTAAAGGTAATGAAAGATCCAGGCTTTGATCAGGGCTTTAACAAAAACGCGATGCGATGCCAGGCGAAGGTCAGGAATTAGACTCATAAAGGCACAAGAGGTTTTTTAAATTGTGAAGGGCCCAGGTCAAAATGTCATGCGGGGGATAAATTGAACAGCAGAGGTTGAACAGGATGAACACTCACTCACTCGCTTTAGCAATCCAGTGAATCAATCAGCTGACAATGGCAGATAGCACGTGTGCACGCTAATATGCCCTTCTGCAAATATGTTCCTCTGCTGTGTAATTCAATGCAAAATGATGTCAGCGCCATGTGCCATGTGCCAAAACGTCAATTATCAGAATGTAATGTAAATGTAAAAACTACTTGCAGCTAGGGTCGAAACTAGGTCGAAGTCGAGGTTAATTTGGGACTTCCCCCATATGCGAGATTCGTAATGGCATTCCCAATGCACAGCTCGGTCCGGTTTAGCGCCTCCAGATTCTTCCTTCCCTCCGATGGTCCATGGCGCTGGTAGTACCAGAAAATGCAGGATGAAGGATACGGGAAATAAATGCAAGATGCGGGGGTCTTGATCACTCGGCTAGATTGTGGGAAAGCATGTACTGAATAGAGACAGCCCAGTGTCTCAGAGCACCGCCGCTGCGACTGCTCACGCTGACGCCATCTTTCCTTCCATATCTGCAGAGAGAAGCCACAAAATTTTTAATAGAAGTTGTCAATTTACTTCCATCAGATCTACATCGTTGAAACATTAAAATGACATACTGTCCATAAGTTTGTATAAATAATGTGGACAGCATTGGACACTTGCATTGGGAACAAACCATATTATGATCAGCTGCTTTAAGTAGATTATTAAAAGACACTGATTTGCAGTCTGGTAAACTCAAATATATAAATCTTTCAGTGTCTATTCTAGTACTACTCAAAAAACTACAATTGTCGCAGTCATGCTGCCATTGATTAGAAAGTCTAAAAAGATTTTCTACATCTACACCTTCATTTTCCAATAAACCAAACATATACATTAAAAATTCCTGACAATCGTGCTGAATATTTTGTTAATTTTTTTTTGACCTGAACATATATCTAAAAGATTTCGAATTTCGGAAACACTTTCTATTTTTGCTCTATCACTGCTATATTTCTGTAACACAGAATTCAATAAACCGCAGAATCTTTGATCCCGATTTTCAACAATCTGTTCTTGTAAAGTTTTAAGAAAAAAACAACATTAACCACTACATTAGCATAGCAGTTGACACCAAAACTGTTTTCATATTGAAATCCAACAACATCTTGAACAGAATCCTTTTTCTTTCTGCTTACAATTACAGTTTCATCTACTTTTTGTCTTTTTGCTACTACCTCACTGCAATTATTCTCATTTCTTCTTTTTCGGCCTATCACACGTTTTTCAAACAGAGGATATTGAGGCAAATGTGGAGCATACTCTCTTCTTAACCTATTGTATTCTTTAACACAATCTAGATCTGCACAAATCTTTGTCTCATCACAATCAATCAAGTACAATCCTGATAAAGTTCTGACTCGTGATAATGCCACATATGCCATACCCTCTTTAAACACAGAACTTCCAATGTTCACCAAAGCACTATCTACACTTAAACCTTGAGATTTATGAATTGTTCCCGCAAATGCCAAACAAACAGGAAACTGTTTTCGGCGAACATATAAGTCTTTTACAAGCAAAAATCTAGCAGAACAACAACTAATTTGTTGTACTTGCTCAATGCCATCAAATTTTATTTTTAAAAATTCAATTCCATCTCTATTTCTATAATTCACAAAATCAACAACATGACCCATTGCACCATTTACCAGACCTCTTTCAACATTTAAATTCCTTCTCAAAATGATACGACAATTTAAACACACATTCAGAGTCTTTTCAAAACCAGCTGTTTTAGATATACTTTTCTCTAATGAATCTAATTTTGTTTTCAAATTTTCTGACAAAACAATTGTTGCACCCATATGCTCTATTTTATCTATTGCTTCAAGTTTCACAATCTCTTCATTTTCTAACTTTGAAATTTTGTTGTTGAAGATGGAACATTCTTGCAGAGTTGCCAGCAAACATATCCCAGATTTCTTCTCAGTCATTTTTAAAAAAATATTCTCTGGCAGAATGTTTTCATTTGGATACAAATTTGAAATTAATCGAGAATGTAAAGCTTCTTTACCAAGCTCACTTACTTTTCCGATTCTTACATCTTGTAGAATATTTTTATAATCTTCATCCTTTGCCTGTCGCATATTTTGAAGCAGTTCTGCATATTTAAAATTTAACCATATATTAACTTTTCCAATGCTTCCAAGGGACTTCCTGGTATCTTCATGCGTGAGCATTTTAAACACTGGTTGTCCTTTTACCGGAGTTAACTGCAGTAGATCTCCAAAAACAATAAAGTGTTTTCCTCCAAATAACACATCATACTCTGTTCTAAGAATTTCTTGCATTCTCAAATGCACAAAAGCAAGCATTAGATTTGAGACCATGCTTACTTCATCAATGATAAGAAGTTTCTTTTTCTTCAGGACTCTGGAAACTTCAGAACACGCATCTCCAGATAGCTTGTTGTAATGCAATGTATTATCATGCTCAACTGGCAGCATCAGCAAACGATGTAGAGTAATCCCTTTAATGTTATGTGCTGCCAGTCCAGTTGGAGCGGTTACAACACTTGACAGCGGTGATTCAGTCCTTTTCTGCAAATAAGTTGCAATGGCTTTAATCAGAAAACTTTTTCCGGTTCCTGCTTCTCCACTTACGTACAGTCGGACAGGCTTAAATGATATACATGAGCAGTCTTTTTTTTCATGTCTGAATCCATGTTCAATCTGTTCTGTGACTTCATCATATATCTTTTTCTGCTCAACGTTTAGTTGCTTTACCAAATCTTTTAAGTTAACTACATCCTCTTGAGCTTGTTCCATAGCTCTTTCCACCTCATCCATGGCAGTTGCAGCTTCATTTTGGATAATTGGTCCTCCTAGTGGATCCTGACTCAATGAAGTAGAACTCTGACTGTCTTGAGAACTGTCTCTAGCAATCTCTTCAGCAATTGTGGCTTATTGCTCTATTTCTTCATTCAACATTTGCAGATAATTTGGAAAAACAGGACATTCTATGGTATCCTTGGTTGCATTAAAAGAGTCTTCATAACAGAGAAAATCTCCATGTAGTTCCTCTTCTGTACGCCATGGCTTAAAGAGTTGTAAAAGTGCTATATAGTAAAATTCTCTTTTGTCTGGAGATTCGCAACTCAATTTTCGATGATTAATCAAATGGCCTTTTCTCTGCTTCACTAGACATCCTTCATACCCAATGACAGCATATTTTCCATTATTGATATCTTCTGTGATGTTCCTCATATAACTGTAGTTTTGCAGAACTTCATACAAACAAGTGTTCTCAAGGTGAGTACTTCTTTTTGGATAGTATGTATCCAACATGTTTGTCTTCAAAATATCTGTACTGTTTGGTTCTTTCTCCGCCAAATATTCAATTTCTTGTACAGATTTCAAAACTCGGTTTCGAGTTGCAGCAAGACCTAGACTCACCCAAATGATTGTTCTTGATTTGGCATAGAGACTTGCTGATGATAACCGATCAGAACATTCATATGCTCCAATTTCTCGATGCGACAACATCTTCAGACTGAAACTGTATAATTTTTTACTTATACTCTTTTCATGTGAAATGTCTTCCCACATTTCCTTCAGTTCAGTCTTTTCTTTTTTTGTGATGTAAGACATCACATATCGAGCCACAGCAATAGAGTTTTCAGCAACAAACTGAATATCCATGTTAGCATTCCACATGGATAAAATCACTGGGTTGTAGTCGTTGATATACTTGGACTCTTTGTTTCTTTTTAAATTGTATGTATTTTTTGGTGATTTCCTTGTCACAGTATGTCGCAGAGAAGACATCAAATTATTTACTCCTCCTTTAGAAATCCTTGGTCGCAGAAACGCAAAACGACATTTCGTGTTGAATTTGTCCTTGTTTTTAAATTTTCGAGGACAGTACTTTCCACAACGATGGGATTGAACTTGTTGCCTTAAACTGTTTTCTTCAGTAGTTTTCGGAACAGCACATGTTGAATATTCTTCAATGAAACTCATCACTGTATCATCCGAATCAGTTCCAAATTTGGGTGCATCTTTAATCCATAACAACATATGTATGTGAGGAGCACCTCTCGCTTGATACTCCTTCCTCCAAAAGAAATCCAAAACCTCTCCAAGGGGAGGATTTGTTTTGTTGGTAATAAAAGACATCATGGCTTCAAATCTATGATTAAAATATCTGCAAACATTCACTGGATCCAAAGAACACAGTTCTCCAGGTGTTTTCAATTCTCTATGTTGTATGTTTCCATTTGCCTCTCGTAGAAATTGAAGTAAGTCGTCCCATGCATACTCAGCACAGCTAAGAGTGAGGAACCATGTAGGAGTTCCTAAATTTCTTAGCATACATTTCAATTCCCCATGACGACGGAACCAATACTCGTTTGTTCCACGCTGACATGCCATGAGATTGATTAGCTGAGATTCCAAAATACTGTCTTGCAGATTGACTTTCTTCATAAAGTCCCTCGCTGAAACATTTTGCAGATGAGCTCCACTTTTCAGTATATGATTAACTGCATAAGAAAGCCCAGACAAAACACTTTCATAAAGTAGATGAAACAAATACGGAATGCATTGATGAAACCTTGGATCTTCAGCATATAATCTTAAAGTCCGGTATTCAGCTGCAGGAATTTGAACTGGTCGATCGTCATATCGTCCACCTCGACCTGTTGGAAATAACTGTGGAAAACAACGAGCTTCCAAACTTTCTTCCCATACACTAATAAGACTTCCTTTTGCTTCTTTCATTTGAAACAAGTCAATTGTATTCCCCATTACTTCTTTGGAATGCAAGGGATGAACAGTATAATGTTCATATATTTCTTCACTTCTAGACACATCAACTTTTTCAATTTGGCCAACTGAACAATCACTGTCTTCTTCTGTAGCTGTTTCCTCTGCTCCAACACTTACATCTTTGTAGTACTCATTCTTTTTGACCAAATACAACGTTGCCTTTTTGACTTTCCTAACATCCACTAAATCTTGCCAGATTTTCTTACTCTTTGTCGGAACCCCATTAACTAGAATAACCAGAGGATCCTCTTCTACTCTTTCTACACCAATTGTATCAATATTTTTCTTGACATCTAGAGACAAATAAACAACTCTTCCCTTTAATCCTCTTTGTAAATCTGTAGGAGGTAATTTCCCTATCTTAGGCTCCATGCGAACAATAGCCTGAAAAGGATGGACACATTGAATCAAAATAGATTCATAAGTATTTAAATACATCAATTCAGAAGGAATATCTATCAACTGAAGATTATTATGAACAGCTCTAGCAGGCATTCTATTTTCATTTAATTTTTTCAAACAATAATTACAAATACGCTGATCAAAACTTAAATCAAAAGAATTCTCCACCAACAAATAACTTACAAAATCCTTCCATTCACTATTATTTTCCAATTTACATTTTGCATATAAATCAACTAACCTAGTCTTAATCATATAATGAGTCCGTCAACAACACACACAAGTTAAATTAGGCCTTTCACTTGATTTCACCTTAAACTTGGTAATTTCCTCGTCAAACTTTTCAATACTTGAAATCTGTACATTGTCTTCCACATTACCATCTATTACTATATCCATTTCTACACTGTCCTCTTTGTTCACAAAATAACAAAACTCAATTTCTTCAAAAATAGTCTTCACATCTACTTCAGATCCATGCAAAAGAGCACTGTTTAACTGTTTAAGCTTAAGTGCTGGACTTTTTGCATAATACAACCTTCTCACTAATTTCCTCACCTTATTATGATGCACTGCTAACATCCTAAAATGATGAAAAACACTCTGACATACTTTTCTAGAAAAACAAGCCAGTGAATGCCCATGCAAACCTGTGTTTTCTCTCACTCTGCAAGGATCTAACTCTTGCAAGATCTTCATTTTCTATTTTATACTTTTCTTACTATATGTGCGTAAGAAATTTAGAGGCAAATCGATTGAACCTTTCGCACACTACAAATACTACTGCACTTCCATGTGTACACTGGACCCTTAGTACGTCTCCCTAAAACTTCATCAGCTAACACCTCTTCTGCATCTCTAGACACAAGTTTCTCTTTTTCCATCGGACAACCATCTTTCACCTCATATGCTTGATCACTGGTGTCAACTGCATGCACCAAATCACTTTCCTGAAAGTGACTCTCCTCATTAAAAAAATGGCTCAGAACTTGAACTATGCATCCATTCTCCAGAAAATACTTCACAAAAATTAGTCCGATTAATTATTCTTTTCCATCTACTGTTCGATTTGAAAACATCAATTGCCTTGTTAAGTATCCTAATTCTATTGATTACTAAAATAAATAATTTGTTCTTAACTTCAAAAGCCTGATCAACAATCTTCTCTACACTTTTCTTTTTCTTATAAAAAGCAGCTCTCTGTTTACCTTTCTTTTCATTTTTTAGCAAATTTAAAACTACCCTATTGCGAAACATTCATCTACGAATTTCCCTAAATTGATTTTGCCTTCTATTGCTATCCATACTCTTCTCTACTGCTCCAGTAGAGACATTTTTTGAGGGCCTCTCCTTCCTTTTCAAATTTGCTCTCTCCTTCTGGATCTTCACATTCCCGTTAACATTTGTTTTTGTTCTACATATGTTGCGGAAAAAAACTTAGTTGTCTTACCAGGAGCTTTTTTGGTGTTTTTTGAAGTACTTGTTGTAGAGGATTCCTTAAATTCCGTTGCTGATTTTGTTCTTTTCCGTATGGTATTTTTTCTTCTCCTTTGCCTTGACGGCATTTTTGCTTACTTTTGAAATATTGATTTCAATCTGTGGTAAAGAAAAAAATAACACATTATAGACCACTATTAGCAAACAACAAAGCAATGACTATAAGCAAACGATATAAACACTAATTTCCAACATATGTAAGTTTATACCAGAGCAACTATATAACTAGGAGTAAGACAAAGAAAAACAGCTAGAGGGAGTAACACAAAAACACAGAGAGACTTAGACAAAGAAACAGGTAGAGGGAGTAAAACATACAAAAGGACTAAGACAGAGAGAGTGTATAATATGTTAGAAACAAAGCAAAGGCGGTAGTGTTCCCAAAAGGGAAATGTCTGCACAACACCTGTATAAACAGTTATTCTTTGTCTTATGTTAAGTACACATTGTATCAAAAGAGAAATAATTTTCTAGGGTGCTATAGAACCTCAAGGCACCTACCACCTAAAGATGCCGTCAGTGCACACTATGCGGTGTGTCACAAGAGCCAAACAAAATAAAGAGGATAGCACTCCTATAAAGCAATAATTGTAAGATTTGGAGCAAAGTTGAGTAGCCCCCAGTAAGTAAGACTCTAGTATTTGTAGAGTAAACACAAAAACAAGTTATAAAATAACATTCAATGGCAATGATAGAGTTCTAGGATATAGTCCAATTATTTTTGTTTTCAAACTTTATTCTTGTGATTCCAAAGCACAGGTTATTCCAGCAGGATTAAACATCACCAACACGTGTTTCATCCTACACAAGGACTTTTTCAAGGCTGGAAAATTACAAAAAGATATATATATATATACAATGTAATAATTCATATTACTAAAATATATACATCTCATAAGTTAATTACAGTTAAAAACTTTATATACAGTGGTGTATTATGTCAGCTAACTTTGCCCGTTATGTCAGACTAAATATTAACATAGCGGGCAGGACCGGATCTCAAAAGGCATATCCTCTAAAGTCAGCCAGAAAGCACAATACTATCTATACATACAGACATCAGCACAATATAATAATCAGTCCTATAAACGGGATATCTTTGACAAAGAAAGGAATCCCTGTAGGGCTTTGCAAAATAAGACGTGACATTTGACATATAAGAAAATTGCAGTCATGTGCATAAAATTCTCCTATGGGGCTAAGCAAATAATGCTTTGGTTTTGTGCATAAGGTACTATAGGAAATATATAAATAAAAAGAGACTCACCTAATAGTTGGGTGAGCTAAATTATCCAATGGATGTCCAGAATGAAGTCATAGGCCAAAGTTTAGTAGAAAAAAGTAGGATTTCTGAGAAAAGAAGAGGTATCATAAGTGTTGGAGTTTGGGAGTCTATAGAGAAAGAGACTGACGCTAGTGTCCAAAGCACTCTGCTGTTAATGACCAAAACAATATAAGGTATCACAGGCAAAAGTATGGCAACGCTGACACAATTAAAACAACAAAGGGCCGGGATACCTGTGGGGTTGACGTTGTAAAAATGTATACACCCATGTTGGTTCTAGAGCTAGGTAACTAAAAATGCAAAGCTGCCACAAAGACACATTGATGAAAAAGTGTACAGCTACTCGATAATTGGAATAGATACCAGACTTCATGATATCTACAAAAGCGTCCATGAACTTGCTTATAATAAAACTCACCTAAATGTAAACGGTGAAGATTAACATTGTATGGTAACATTCAGCAAATTTCGGTCCAAAGAAACGGTATCAGAGGTCACATAAGACCTAGCTAGTACGCTGTGGGAAAAGGAAAGCGAGTAGGTCATACATGATTCTCACCGAAGTAAAGAGCACATGTGATACTCGCAAGGGTAGGGAACAGCTGCGCATGCAAACGCACAATTGAAACAGCCTACTCAGAAATACACAATGTTCATGCCAACAACAGTATGGCTCTATTTAAAAGAGATGATTGAGAGTAGTAAAACAGCTAATTTGAGGCTGATAGTATCACGTAAAGAACACACAGATGAGGTCGCCTGCTCAATAGTATACAAAATTTGGGAATCACTATACAACAGTGTGGCTATATCGAAAAAGTTAATGCCGTTGATATAAGGCAGACGGTATAGCATATTGAGGAGAGTGGCATTTAAGGCCAATACAGTTACTGCAATACGGGGAAGGAATGCAGGTATAGCAATATAATCACAACTCACCGAACTGCACAAATGAGCAGAAGTTATATACCGGTCAGGTTCTCATAGCTGAACACACGAACATGGACTGTAGGGGATTCAGTAATTTAAAACGACAACCATGATAAGTTGGGACGCTACAAAAGATAAGTATCATAATAGATTAGAAGTCGGTAATTGGGCTACTGTATAGAAAACCTCATGCGCAGAGAACGGTAGCTCGCCGCTGGTATGTACTTACCCTAAGTTTAGGACCGTTACATGACCTCAAGCAAACAGTATCTGGAGCGCGAAGCGGTGGGTAGCGGCATGCGGCATTATAAGCAGTCGCCGCTAAAGTGAAACCGCCACTACACCCACGTGTGGAGACCGGTCATGGACACAAAGAACAGACTAATTCGCGTCAAAGTCAAACAATGTTGGAAAAGCGGCTCCCATCTTGGAATGTCTTCAGAGATGATCGAAAGTTAGCGTGGATGAACCAAAACTGTATAGTATTGGAAGGTCAAAGAGATAGTTTGGACACAAGCATAGGTCGAGGTATACTCCCATGGATATTATATAAAGTAAGGTGAAAGTGCAGAAAATATAGAGGAGTATGGGAGAGTTACAAAGAGGTGAAGAGGACTACAAGTAGAGGCTCATAAGATGAAGCTGCACATAAGAATGTAATATGTACAATAAACGAATTTTTTGAAACAATTTCAGCATCATATACAACATTGAAACTTAAGAATGTAATATTTTCAGAGAACAGACAAATAGTAGCTATTCTTTTAAAAAAACGTGAAGCTCACGGTCAACATTAAGACCCATGTCCACAGCTCGCAATTTGATTAACCATTGAGATTCACATTTCCTCAAGGCATTTGTTCTGTCCCCACCTCTGGGGTTTGCCTTTACTTCCATGATGCCATGAAATTTTACTGCAATGATTTCTGAGCTAGAGGGAGTAACACAAAAACACAGAGAGACTTAGACAAAGAAACAGGTAGAGGGAGTAAAACATACAAAAGGACTAAGACAGAGAGAGTGTATAATATGTTGAAAGACAGAAAAAGGATGTAATAGGGAGAGGTAGTAAGTCAAAAAAAGGGAGTAAGTCAGAAAAAGGATGTAACAGGGTGTAAAACAGAGAGAGGGTGTAACAGGAAGTAACACAGAGAGAGGGTGTTAGAAGAGAAGATCATGGCTTTTATACTTTTGAGAAAGAATTAATAGGAGTTTGCCTCATTAAATAAATATATCAACAAATTTCACAATCATGTCACCTGTGTTTCCTCAGACTAGTAAACAGATTAAGCAGATGAGGTGAGGCCTATCCAGGGGTGCAAAAGAATTCAGCACTGTGTCCAATAGTGTGATGGACTTGACTTACCTTATCTGACCCTTGGGCAAGCCTCACCTCCTCTGTGCCCCCTTGACAGACCTCAATGTATTGGGTATAATTGAAAGTGATAGGGTGCACATGAAGTGAGGCCTGAACAGGAGTGCAGATGAGGTGATGCCTGTCCAGGAGAACAGAGGAGGTGAGGCCTGTGTCGAAGAGTGCAATGGACAAGACTTCAAAAAGCCTCTCCCCCACTGCATACTAAAACATAGACTTCACCTCCTTTGCACCCCTGAACAGACTTCTCTCCCACTACACTCTTGAATACAGGCCTCACCTCTTCTGCACCCCTGTGCAAGCCTCACCTCATCTACAACCCTAAACAGGCTTCACCTCATCTGCACCCCTAGACAGGCCTCACTTCATCTACACTATTTATTCCTTCTCAAAAATATAAAAGGCATTCATTTACATCAAAATTGTTTTTTAAATAACATTTTAGAAACACAGCACAGGTCCTATGTACAAGCATTCCATGTCACTAGAAAAACTTCTCAATTTTACATAATGCAATTCCCCTACGCTGCAAAACCTATTTACCAAGCATTATCCAAAAACATGACACAAACCAACCAGAATGAAACTCAATCTACATCCTAATCTGAGGTAATGCAGGTGACATCATTGTAAAAGGTTCACATATATTTATTTAATGAGGCAAACACTAATAATTCCTTCTCAAAAATATAAAAGGCATTCATTTACCCCAAAATCGTTTTTAAAATAACATTTTAGAAACACAGCACAGGTCCTATGTACAAGCATTCCATGTCACTAGAGAAACTTCTCAATTTTACATAATGCAATTCCCCTATGCTGCAAAACCTATTTACCAAGCATTATCCAAAAACATGACACAAACCAACCAGAAAGAAGCTCAATCTGCATCCTAATCTGAGGTAATGCAGGTGACATCATTGTAAAAGGTTCAAATATATTTATTTAATGAGGCAAACACTAATAATTCCTTCTCAAAAATATAAATGGCATTCATTTACCCCAAAATTGTTTTTTAAATAACATTTTAGAAACACAGCACTGGTCCTATGTACAAGCATTCCATGTCACTAGAGCAACTTCTCAATTTTACATAATGCAATTACCCTATGCTGCAAAACCAATTTACCAAGCATTATCCAAAAACATGACACAAACCAACCAGAAAGAAGCTCAATCTGCATCCTAATCTGAGGTAATGCAGGTGACATCATTGTAAAAGGTTCAAATATACTTATTTAATGAGGCAAACACTAATAATTCCTTCTCAAAAATATAAAAGGCATTCATTTACACCAAAATCGTTTTTAAAATAACATTTTAGAAACACAGCACAGGTCCTATGTACAAGCATTCCATGTCACTAGAGACACTTCTCAATTTTACATAATGCAATTCCCATATGCTGCAAAACCTATTTAGCAAGCATTATCCAAAAACATGACACAAACCAACCAGAAAGAAACTCAATCTGCATCCTAATCTGAGGTAGTGCAGGTGACATCATTGTAAAAGGTTCAAATATATTTATTTAATGAGGCAAACACTAATAATTCCTTCTCAAAAATATAAAAGGCATTCATTTACACCAAAATCGTTTTTAAAATAACATTTTAGAAACACAGCACAGGTCCTATGTACAAGCATTCCATGTCACTAGAGAAACTTATCAATTTTACATAATGCAATTCCCCTATGCTGCAAAACCTATTTACCAAGCATTATCCAAAAACATGACACAAACCAACCAGAAAGAAGCTCAATCTGCATCCTAATCTGAGGTAATGCAGGTGACATCATTGTAAAAGGTTCAAGTATATTTACTTAATGAGACAAGCACTAATAATTCATTCTCAAAAATATAAAGGCCATGCATTTACCCCAAAATCGTTTTTTAAATAACATTTTAGAAACACAGCACATGTCCTATATACAAGCATTCAATTTCACTACTGAAATATCACTATTTCACAAAATCAATTCCTCTATGCATTAAAATGTTTTAACCAAGCATTATCAAAAAACATGACACAAAACAACATTAAAAAAAATCCAGCTAACTATAACTGGTGTGAAACCTATGGTTTTTTCAGTGAATATATATATATATATATATATATTCACTGAAAAAAACATAGGTTTCACACCAGTTATAGTTAGGAATTAGCATGTAAAAAACCTATTAAATTCACTGAAAAAAACCATAGGTTTCACACCAGTTATAGTTACCTGAAATTTTACTGACATAAAACCATTGAAATTCCCATGTTATAGTTAGTTGGACTCACTATAACTTGCGCGTGTAATGCACTGCTGATGACATCACATATTACATCACTCATGACATGGTCAGTGACATCACTCATGACATCACTGATGACACCATCCTTGTGACAGAGAGACTGACCTCCTTTCACTGTAAAGTAATCCTTGAAACACATATTCAAAAATAGAAACTAACATTTTCAAAAAAGCGGAGATACCTATACCAGTTACAACAACCAATTCAGTAATTCCACCATTTATATACACATCCACTCATTCACCAACAGTTCTATATAGTCAGTCATACATATACTCACTCATCATATGTAGTGAGATACCTATACATCCGTTAACACACCGACAGTCTTCCAAAAGTTGCTCACACACATACTCACACATGCAAATAAACTATTGAACATCCATTTTTTTGCATATACAGCTATACACACACTACCACCTTACTTCTAAGGAAACTTACACATACTTACTCTCTTAAACAATCACTTATAGAAACACATACTTATTAAAACAAGAACTCTTTCAATCTCTCACTCTCACATATACTCACTTATATACATCAATACTCACATATACTAGATTAAAACATATGTAGTTCCTGATAAAGACACTAGTAAGACAGTCATTCACTTACTAACACATACATATACACACTCATTCACCCATACAGTCCGGCACATATGCTGTCTTCAAAACACATACAAACAGTGAGTCAGTCATTGATGCATCTGTGTGCTAAGTAACACCCCCAACAAATCATACAGATACTTATACTGATACTAAAATAAATCTAATAACCCATATACACACACATGTAGCTACTCACCAACCCATGCAGCCACTTATACACAAAGTGAAACACTGATACAAACATTTAAATATTTAAACAATACTCGCTAATATATGAATTTCATAGGTATTTTAAATGCTAATTCCTAACTATAACTGGTGTGAAACCTATGGTTTTTTCTGTGAATTTCATAGGTTTTTTAACTGCTAATTCCTAACTTTTTATAGGGCCTCATACCTATTCGTTTTTTAGTGAATTTCTAAGTTATTTTTTCGCAAATGTCTATACCTTAGAAAGGTATGTTTTTCTAAAAATGAATCCTATATTGTATATTATTATAATATATATTTTTAAAGTATATTCATTTTTTTTATTTTTTTATATTTCACTCTGGAGCGCTCCCGGTGCGCGTACAGGGGCGCGTCCCGTCAGCGCACCAAAAAAAAAAAGAAAAAAAAATAATGAAGGAGTGAGCATGAGGAATGGGGACAAAGAGAGTGGTGTAAAGAGAAAGAGAGCTAGAGGGAGAAACACAGAGGGACTGTGTAATAGATAGTAAAACAGAGAAAAGGTATAAGAGGAAGTAACTGAGAAAAGGAAAATGAATAAGGGAGCAAAAGAAGAGAAGAAAGAGGAAGAAGACTAAAGCAGAGGTTCTGGGAGAATGTGAATGGGTGATGAAAGTAAAAGAAAGGAGAGTAAAGGATGGGGAATGACAGGTAGTGACGGAACCAGAGAAAAGGAACAGTGGTGACGGAGGGAAAGAAAATAGCAGTGAGTGTAAGTAAAGAGGAGTGAACGAGGGTGGATAAAAGTGAATAAGGGTAAGACATGGGGAGTGACAGAGAGAAAGAACAGAGAGAGTAAAGGAAGGAGTTTCAGAAAGGGACTAAGTGAACCAGAAAAAAAGGTAAGTGAGGGAGTGTGGATGAGCAGGGGCACTGAAAGAAGTTGAATGTGGTAGGAAAGTAAGGAAAAGAGAAGTAAACATGGAGGATAAGAATAAGTGAGGGAAGCAGAGTAAGGAAACAGGGGTGAGGTAGGGTGAGAGAAAAGTAGTGAGGTTAAAGCAAAGGGTGATGACAAGCTACATTTTGTAGTCACACTTACCATATAATTAATGAAAACTTACTTGCATGTTTAAACTACACTTTGTATCTGTGAAAGACAAAAGAAAAAACACGTTATAATTAGTAAAATATATATTTTAAAATAGAAGAAACAGGTCAAAAGGTAAAAAATCAAAAAAGTGTACTAAGAAATAAAACAAGAGTGAAGGATACAAAAACAGAAATAAAGTAATGTAGAAAGACAAAAAAGAGGGAAAAAGAAATAGAAGGAGAACAAATTACTGAAGATAAGTAAGATACTTAAAGAATGTGAGATACCAAAACGAAATCAGGAAAGAGAAGAAAGAAAAAGGAAAATGAGTGAAAAGGAAAGGAGTCTAAATGAGGATCCATTAATAAGAAAGAGGAATGGAAGATGACTGAGAGTGAGTGAAGGGGAGTCACAGAGTGAAGGGATGAAAGGAATGAGGTTAATATAGAATGATAGAGGAAAATGGAGCGAGAAAGTAAGTACACAGAAAGACAAAGGGAAGGACTGAGTGAACTGCTGTACAATGAGTGAAGAAAGGAAAAAGAGTAAAGGAGCAAAAGAAGGAAAGAGAGGGGAAGAGAACTAAAGCAGTGGTACTGAGAGAATGTGAGAAAGCTGAAAAGTGGTGAAAGGGAGAGAGGAAAGGCAGACAGTTGAAATTGGATTGAGGAGTTGTGAAAGAAGTGGAGTAAAGGAACAGCGATGAAACAAAGTGAAAGAAAGGCAGTGTAAGTGAGTAAAGAGAGATAAATAAGGGTGGAAAAAGGAAAATGAGTGTGAGACAATGGGAATACAATATAAATTCCACAATGCAAACTATAGAATGACTTATACAATATGTTACATTGTTTATTTTTGCTGTTCTCAGAATATATTGAATTTCTCTTAAATTAGTGAGTTCAAACTCTTCATAATATAACAGCGGGAAAAAACAACACAATCTAAAAGATTGTGTTTAAAAAAAAACATAAAAACTTACAAATCATATATGTACACTAATCTTTGATTCACTTACTTTTCCTTGAGGCCAAATAGTAGATAGTGAAGGTCCTTTTGGTGGAAAAAAGTCTGCTGTTCTCTATAACTTCCATTTCATCGACTTCCTATGATAAAAGATCTAACATCATACCTTACACTTTCCTTACGGCCAAATAGTGTCAGATATATGAGTATTTTTTTTAATTTCTCTAATTAAACTCTGAAATTACCGTTTACCCGAAGTTTTCAAAGAAAAGCTCATATAACATTTTCACAATCTTTAAATATTCATATTCCCTTTTTTGATCACTCATGTTCAACATTTCCTATAAAACTTATATCACTTACTATGAGACCCACTTACAGTACCTATATGAGATAAATAATTTTAAACATTAGACTAACTTACTAACTAACTTTTATTAACTACTCCCGTCTTCAAAGGCCAATTACCTTTACTAAAACTTTGGTTTTAAAAACACTAGGTAAGAATTCATAAGGCAAACGTTGTTTATAAGTCAAATGAGAATCATTGCAGTAACTCCAACCTTTTTGACATTTTAAGTAGCATGTATAATGTCCTGATGTTGTCGAAGGACCGTCATGATAAATAATAGCTGCAGTTGTAAGGGTTCTTCCTGAAATTGATAACTGAGAAGCCACAACATTTTTGATACAAGTTGTCAATTTAGTTCCATCAGGTCTACATCGTTGGAAAACTAAAATGATATACTGACCATAACTTTGTATAAATAATGTGGATAGCATTGGACAATTACATTGGGTACACACCATATTATGATCTGCTGCTTTAACTAGATTATTAAATGACACTGAATTACAGTCTGGTAAAGTCAAATATATAAATCTTTCAATGTCTATTCTAGTAGTACTTGATGTACTACAGTTGTGGCAGTCATGCTGCCATTGATAAGAAAGGCTAAAAAGATTATCTACATCTACACCTTCATCTTCCAAAACACCAAACATATACATTAAAAATTCCTGACAATCCTGCTGAATGTTGTGTGAAAATTTATCTTGACCAGAACACATATCTAAAATATTTCAAATTTCTGTTACACTTCCTATTTTGCTCTATCACTGCTACATTTCTCAAACACAGAATTCAATAAACCACACAATCTTTGATCCCGATTTTCAACAATCTGTTCTTGTAAAGTTTGAAGAAAAAAACAACATTAACCACTACATTAGCATAGCAGTTGACACCAGAACTGTTTTCAAACTGAAATCCAGCAACATTTTCATCAGAATCCTTTTTCTTTCTGTTTTGAATTACAGTTTCATCTACTTTTTGTCTTTTTGCTACTACCTCACTACAATTATTCTCATTTCTTCTTTTTCGGCCTACCACACGTTTTTCAAACAGAGGATATTGAGGCAAATGTGGAGCATACTCTCATCTTAACCTATTGTATTCTTTAACACAATCTAGATCTGCACAAATCTTTGTCTCATCACACTCCATCAAGTACAATCCTGATAAAGTTCTGACTCGTGATAATGCCACATATGCACACAGATCTTCCAATGTTCACCAAAGCACTATCTACACTTAAACCTTGAGATTTATGAATTGTCACCGCATATGCCAAACAAACAGGAAACTGTTTTCGGCAAACATATAAGTCTTTTACAAGCAAAATTTCTAGCAGAACAACGACAGATTTCTTGTACTTGCTCAATGCCATCAAATTTTATTTTTAAAAATTCAATTCCATCTCTATTTCTATAATTCACAAAATCAACAACATAACCCATTGCTCCATTTACCAGACCTCTTTCAACATTTAAATTCCTTCTCAAAATGATACGACAATTTAAACACACATTCAGAGTCTTTTCAAAACCAGCTGTTTTAGAAATACTTTTCACTAATGAATCCAATTTTGTTTTCAAATTTTTTGACAAAACAATTGTTGCACCCTTATGCTCTATTTTATCTATTGCTTCCAGTTTCACAATTTCTTCATTTTGTTGTTGAAGATGGAACATTCTTGCAGAGTTGGCATCAAACATATCCCAGATTTCTTCTCAGTCATTTTTTTAAAAATATTCTCTGGAAGAATGTTTTCATTTGGATACAAATTTGAAATTAATCGAGCATGTAAAGCTTCTTTCCCAAGCTCACTTACTTTTCCGATTCTTACATCTTGTAGAATATTTTTGTAATATGCATCCTTTGCCTGTCGCATATTTTGAAGCAGTTCAGCATAATTAAAATGTAACCATATATTAACGTTTCCAATGCTTCCAAGGGACTTCCTGGTATCTTCATGCGTAAGCATTTTAAACACTGGTTGTCCTTTTACTGGAGTCAACTGCAGTAGATCTCCTAAAACAATAATGTGTTTTCCTCCAAATAACACATCATACTCTGTTCTAAGAATTTCTTGCATTCTCAAATGCACAAAAGCAAGCATTAGATTTGAGACCATGCTTACTTCATCAATGATAAGAAGTTTCATTTTCTTCAGGACTCTGGAAACTTCAGAACACGCATCTGCAGATAACTTGTTGTAATGCAATTTATTATCATGCTCAACTGGCAGCATCAGTAAACCATGTAGAGTAATCCCTTTAATGTTATGTGCTGCCAGTCCAGTTGGAGCAGTTACAACACAAGACAGCGGCGAGTCAGTCCTTTTCTGCAAATAAGTTGCAATGGCTTTAATCAGAAAACTTTTTCCTGTTCCCACTTCTCCACTTACGTACAGTCGAACAGGCTTAAATGATGTACATGAGAACACTTTTTTCTCATGTCTGAATCCATGTTCAATCTGTTCTGTGACTTCGTCATATATCATTTTCTGCTCAACGTTTAGTTGCTTTACCAAATCTTTTAAGTTAACTACATCCTCTTGAGCTTGTTCCATAGCTCTTTCCACCTCATCCATGGCAGTGGCAGCTTCATTTTGGATAATTGGTCCTCCTAGTGGATCCTGACTCAATGAAGTAGAACTCTGACTGTCTTTAGAACTGTCTCTAGCAATCTCTTCAGCAATTGTGGTTTCTTGCTCTATTTCTTTGTTCAACATTTGCAGATAATTTGGAAAAACAGGACATTCTATGGTATCCTTAGTTTCATTAAAAGAGTCTTCATAACAAAGAAAATCTCCAAGTAGTTCCTCTTCTGTACGCCATGGCTTAAAGAGTTGCAAAAGAGCTAAATAGTAAAATTCTCTTTTGTCTGGAGCTTCGCAACTCAATTTTCGATTATTAATCAAATGGCCTTTTCTCTGCTTCACTAGACATCCTTCATACCCAATGACAGCATATTTTCCATTATTGATATCTTCTGTGATGTTCCTCTTATAACTGTAGTTTTGCAGAACTTCATACAAACAAGTGTTCTCAAGGTGAGTACTTCTATTTGGATAGTATGTATCCAACATGTTTGTCTTCAAAATATCTGTACTGTTTGGTTCTTTCTCCGCCAAATATTCAATTTCTTGTATAGATTTTAAAACTCGGTTTCGTGTTGCAGCAAGACCTAGACTCACCCAAATGATTGTTCTTGATTTGGCATAGAGACTTGCTGATGATAACCGATCAGAACATTCATATGCTCCAATTTCTCGATGCGACAACATCTTCAGACTGAAACTGTATAATTTCTTGGTTAGACACTTTTCATGTGAAATGTCCTCCCACATTTCCTTCAGTTCTGTCTTTTCTTTTTTTGTGATGTAAGATGTCACATATCGAGCCACAGCAATAGAGTTGTCAGCAACGAACTGAATATCCATGTTAGCATTCCACATGGACAAAATCACTGGGTTGTAGTCGTTGATGTACTTGGACTCTTCGTTTCTTTTTAAATTATATGTGTTTTTGGGTGATTTCCTCGTCACAGTATGTCGTAGAGATGACATCAAATTATTTACTCTTCCCTTAGAAATCACTGGTCGTGGAAACGCAAAACGACATTTCGTGTAGTACTTTCCTTGTTTTTGAATTTTCGACGACAGTACTTTCCACAACGATGAGATTGAAAACGTAAAACTTGTTGCCTTAAACTGTTTTCTTCAGTAGTTTTCGGAACAGCACATGTTGAATATTCTTCAATGAAACTCATAACTGTGTCAACCGAATCAGTTCCAAATTTGGGTGCATCTTTAATCCATAACAACATATGTATATGAGGAGCACCTCTCGCTTGATATTCCTTCCTCCAAAAGAAATCCAAAACCTCTCCAAGGGGAGGTTTTTTTTTATTTAGTAATAAAAGACATCATAGCTTCAAATCGATCATTAAAATATCTGCAAACATTCACTGGATCCAAAGAACACAGTTCTCCAGGTGTTTTCAATTCTATATTTTGTATGTTTCCATTTGCCTCTCGTAGAAATTGAAGTAAGTCCGTCCCATGCATACTCAGCACAGCTAAGAGTGAGGAACCATGTAGGAGTTCCTAAGTTTCTTAGCATACATTTCAATTCCCCATGACGACGGAACCAATACTTGTTTGTTCCACACTGACATGCCATGAGATTGATTAGCTGAGATTCCAAAATACTGTCTTGCAGATTGACTTTCTCCATAAAGTCCCTCGCCGAAACATTTTGCAGATGAGCTCCACTTTTCAGTATATGATTAACTGCATAAGAAAGCCCAGACAAATCACTTTCATACAGTAGATGAAACAAATACGGAATGCATTGATGAAACCTTGGATCTTCAGCATATAATCTTAAAGTCCGGTATTCAGCTGCAGGAATTTGAACTGGTCGATCGTCATATCGTCCACCTCGACCTGTTGGAAATAACTGTGGAAAACAACGAGCTTCCAAACTTTCTTCCCATACACTAATAGGACTTCGTTTTGCTGCTTTCATTTGAAACAAGTCAATTGCATTCCCCATTACTTCTTTGGAATGCAAAGGATGAACAGTATAATGTTCATATATTTCTTCACTTCTAGACACATCAACTTTTTCAATTTGGCCAACTGAACAATCACTGTCTTCTTCTGTAGCTGTTTCCTCTGCTCCAACACTTACATCTTTATAGTACTCATTCTTTTTGACCAAATACAACGTTGCCTTTTTGACTTTCCTAACATCCACTAAATCTTGCCAGATTTTCTTACTCTTTGTCGGAACCCCATTAACTAGAATAACCAGAGGATCCTCTTCTACTCTTTCTACACCAATTGTATCAATATTTTTCTTGACATCTAGAGGCAAATAAACAACTCTTCCCTTTAATCCTCTTTGTAAATCTGTAGGAGGTTATTTCCCTATCTTAGGCTCCATGCGAACAATAGCTTGAAAAGGATGGACACATTGAATCAGAATTGATTCATAAGTATTTAAATCCAGCAATTCAGAAGGAATATCTATCAACTGAAGATTAATATGAGCAGCTCTAGCAGGCATTCTATTTTCATTTAATTTTTTCAAACAATAATTACAAATACGCTGATCAAAACTCAAATCAAAAGAATTCTCCACCAACAAATACCTTACAAAATCCTTTCATTCACTATTATTTTCCAATTCACATTTTGCATATAAATCAACTAACCTAGTCTGAATCTTATAATGAGTCCGTCGACAACACACACAAGTTAAATTAGGCCTTTCACTGTATTTTACCTTAAACTTTGTAATTTCCTCGTCAAACTTTTCTGTACTTGAAATCTGTACATTGTCTTCCACATTACCATCCATTACTACAGAACTCAATTTCTTCAAAAATAGTCTTCACATCTACTTCAGATCCATGCAAAAGAGCACTGTTTAACTGTTTAAGCTTAAGTGCTGGACTTTTTGCATAATACAACCTTCTCACTAATTTCCTCACCGAATTATGATGCACTGCTAACATCCTAAAATGATGAAAAACACTCCGACATACTTTTCTAGAAAGACAAGCCTCACTCTGCAAGGATCTAACTCTTGCAAGATCTTCACTGTCTGTTTTACGCTTTTCTTACTATATGTACTTAAGAAATTTCGAAGCAAATTGATTGAATCCTGTCGCACACTACAAATACTACTGCACTTCCATGTGTACACTAGACCCTTAGTACGTATCCCTAAAACTTCATCAGCTAACACCTCTTCTGCATCTCTAGACACAAGTTTCTCTTTTTTCATCACACAACCATCTTTCACCTCATATGCTCGACCACTGCTGTCAACTGCATGCACCAAATCATTTTCCTGAAAGTAACTCTCCTCATTCAAAAATGGCTCAGAACTTGAACTATGCATCCATTCTCCAGAAAATACTTCACAAAAATAAGTCCGATTAATTATTCTTTTCCATCTACTGTTTGATTTGAAAACATCAATTGCCTTATTAAGTATCCTACTTCTATTGATTACTAAAATAAATAATTTTTTCTTAACTTCAAAAGCCTGATCAACAATCTTCTCTACACTTTTCTTTTTCTTGTAAAAAGCAGCTCTCTGTTTACCTTTCTTTTAATTTTTTAGCAAATTTAAAACTACCCTATTGCGAAACATTCGCCTACGAATGTCCCTAAAGTGATTTAACCTTCTATTGCTATCCATATTCTACTCTCCTGCTCCAATAGAGACATTTTTTGAGGGCCTCTCCTTCCTTTTCAAATTTGCTCTCTCCTTCTGGATCTTCACATTACCGTTAACATTTGTTTTTGTTTTACATATGTTGCAAAAAAAAGACTTAGTTGTCTTACCAGGACCTTTTTGGGTGTTTTTTGAAGTACTTGTTGTAGAGGATTCCTTTACTTCCGTTGCTATTTTGTAATTGGTATTGGTATTTTTTCTTCTCCTTTGCCTTGACGGCATTTTTGCTTACTTTTTAAATGTTGATTTCAATCTGTGCTAAAGAAAAAAATAACACATTATAGACCACAAAGCAATCACAATAAGCAAACGATATAAACACTAATTTGCAACATATCTAAGTTTATACCACAGCAACTATATAACTAGGAGTAAGACAAAGAAAAACAGCTAGAGGGAGTAACACAAAAACACAGAGAGACTCAGACAAAGAAACAGGTATAGGGAGTAAAACATACAAAAGGACTAAGACAAAGAGAGTGTATAATATGTTGAAAGACAGAAAAAGGATGTAATAGGGAAAGGAAGTAAGTCAAAAAAAGGGAGTAAATCAGAAAAAGGATGTAACAGGGTATAAAACAGAGAAAGGGTGAAACAGGAACTAACACAGAGAGAGGGTGTTAGAAGAGAAAAGGTTGTAAAAGAGACTAAAACAGAGAGAGCCTGTAAAGGAAGAGACAGAGAGTAAGATTCAGAGAGGGTGTAAGAGGAAGTAAATCAGAGACAGGATGTTACAAGAAATAGGACAGACAGAGGGTGTAACAGGAAGAGAGAAAAAAAGTCAGAAAGAGAAAGAGAAACGGTATAAAACAGACAAAAGGTGTAATAGAGAGTAACTCAAGACTAGAATATTTCAAAGAAAAAGGTTGATTAGATAGTATCTGCATGATTCAAGAAATATATTAACACATTTCACAATCATGTCATCTATGTTTCCTCAGATTACTCATATTTTTGCATAATGCTTGGTTAAAACATTTTGCTGCATAGAAAAATTATCTTTTTAGAAACACAGCACAGGACCTATGTACAAGCATTCAATTTCACTACTGAAACCTCACTGTTTCACAAAATACAAAAACCTATCTTGCAAATGTTCATAGCAAGCATTATCAAAAAGCAAGACACAAACCAACAGCAAAGAAACTCAGGGCCTTATTTATGAAGGCCTTGCGCCACCGGTGCATCACTTCTTTCCCATGTTAAAAGTGACGCACCAGCACCACAAGGCAATCATAAATAAGGTCCAAATGTAAATACCATTGATTTGCCACCAAAATCGTTTTTGGAATAACATTTAAGAAACACAGCACAGGACCTATGTACGAGCATTCAATTTCACTACTGAAACCTCACTGTTTCACAAAATACAAATCCCCTATCTTGCAAATGTTCATAGCAAGCATTATCAAAAAGCAACACAGAAACCAACAGCAAAGAAACTCAGGGCCTTATTTATGAAGGCCTTGCGCCACCGGTGCGTCACTTTTTTCCCATGTTAAAAGTGACGCACCGGCGCCACAACGCAATCATAAATAAGGCCCAAATGTAAATACCAATGATTTGCCACCGAAATCGTTTTTGGAATAACATTTAAAAAACACAGCGCAGGACCTATGTACAAGCATTCAATTTCACTACTGAAACCTCACTGTTTCACAAAATACAAATCCCCTATCTTGCAAATATACATAGCAAGCATTATCAAAAAGCAAGACAGACACCAACAGCAAAGAAACTCAGGGCCTTATTTATGAAGGCCTTGCGCCACCGGTGCGTCACTTTTTTCCCATGTTAAAAGTGACGCTCCAGCGCCACAACGCAAACATAAATAAGGCCCAAATGTAAATACCATTGATTTGCCACCAAAATCGTTTTTGGAATAACGTTTAAAAAACACAGCGCAGGACCTATGTACAAGCATTCAATTTCACTACTGAAACCTCACTGTTTCACAAAATACAAATCCCCTATCTTACAAATGTTCATAGCAAGCATTATCAAAAAGCAAGACACAAACCAACAGCAAAGAAACTCAGGGCCTTATTTATGAAGGCCTTGCACCACCGGTGCGTCACTTTTTTCCCATGTTAAAAGTGACGCACCGGCGCCACAAGGCAATCATAAATAACACCCAAATGTAAATACCATTGATTTGCCCCCAAAATCGTTTTTTGAATAACATTTTACAAACACAGCGCAGGTCCTATGTACAAGCATTTCATTTCACTACTGAAACCTCACTGTTTCACAAAAGACAATTCCTCTATCTTGCATATTTTAATATCAAGTATTTCCCAAAAACATGCCACAAACCAACAAGAAAAAATCTCAATCTGTTTCCCAATTTGAGGTAACGCAGGTGACATAATTTTAAAACCATTCAAATATATTTCTTTACAGAGGCAGACACTATTAATTGTTTCTCAAAAAAAAAAAGCCATTCTTTTACCCCAAAATCGTTTTTTAAATAACTTTTTACAAACACAGCACAAGTCATATGTACAAGCATTCAATTTTACTACTGAAACTTCACTATCTGCTTCCAAATCTTCTCCATAGAGCAAATAAGTCTCTATCTAAATTAAATGAATCATTACTTACCTTTACAAATGCTTTGGGAGATTAAGAACTTTGTCAGACACACACACCAATTTTTCTTTAGCAGAGCAAAAGGTGTGCACTCAATACACTCAAACCAAGACTGGCAGAGAAAATCTCTAATTTTACACACATATGCCTTATTTCAACCAATCAAAACTCTTCCCTCACTTTTTTCAAACCAACACCCTTCCCCCTCTCAGACCTTTCTATCTGTTACCATAGCAACTCCCTCCTAACTGAACTCTTAGGTTCAAAAGTTTATTCTACAATGTTGCAAATTAAGTCAGCAAGGATGTTTGACCTCTCATTACACCAGCTTATCCAGGGCATTATTGCTTTTAGTGACTTTTTCTTAACCATTCAAATTGCTTCTTTCACACAACACAACCATGCACCCTAACTTTTAGTTTTCAACTATCTGAATTCACCAATCATTGCTTGTGATTCAAGAGCAGAGAAACTCCACAATTATTTTTTTGTAAACTCCTACTGTTCCAACTGCCATTTCATTCCCACACTTCATCTGACTGCACCAGAACCTTCTCTCATCATGTATTCTGTGTGGATTATTGGACATAGCTACATCCACTGGGCTCAAAGGTATGCAGCTAGCACAAATTTTCACAACCTTGATTTATCAAATGTGGAAATCAAGTGGATTGGCCAGAGAGGATTGAGATGTCACCAATTGATACCATTGGTGAAAACCTTTTTGCATCTGCCAAACCCTGACCTCTTAATAGTGCACTGTGGTGGAAATGACTTGGGCACTATGACTGGGGTTGGTCTGGAAATGCTTTTAAAGGACACCTTTGATCAATTGATGACACTTTTTTCACAAACTGCCTTGGTATATTCCAATATATGCCAAAGACAGAAATGGAACTGGTCCAACCAATTTTGTCCACAATTTGAGAAAGCACGGAAACATGTGAATAAATCTGTTTCTGCTTACATGAGAGACTATGGAATGGGTTCAATATACAACAATAACTTGCGTTACAACATGCAAGACATCTACAGAGGAGATGGTGTGCACTTCTCAGATGAGGGGAATAGAATATTCCTCCTGAATTTAAGACTGTGCATTGGAACCTACTTGTAGGTACTTAAATCAGCCACAGAACCCAAAAGCTCTTTTCAGGGCTACTCTACCTCTGATCACTCATAATGATTTTCATTTTCTAACTTTTTTCACTATTTTTCACCACAGTACGCTCCCCGGTACGCTTCCCGGTGCGCGTACCGGGCGCTCCCCCCGTGAAAAATTAAAAAATGTTTTTTGGGGGGGGGGACATAAATGGGCCTTCTAAACCCCCTTCAGAAAACCTAGAGGGTCAGGAAGTGTCTACCGTGCCCCCTTCTACCCATTCCCAACATTGTTTGTCCTCCATCTTGTGTCTCAATTCTACCGAAACACAAAATGGAGGACTCCCGTAACGCTGCTGGTGTGCGTACCGGGGCGCGCACCGGTAAGCGCTCCCAAAAAAAATGTGGGAAAGTAATTTACATAAAAACCACTGGAGACACTTACACCAAATATAGAATAGGCCCTACTACATAGCAGTCCCTACCATTTACCCAAATTTGGTGGTATTCCATTGAGTCATTTGGGCTGTAGCCCTGTCTAAATATCCTGAGGTAAATTACATGACAAAAACACATATGAAACTGTTTGAATTTTCAACCAATTAAAATGTTACTTACATTTTGTACTTTTATGTGCTGACATTTGATTGGTTAAGTACATGAATATATATGAAAAATGAGAGGGAAACAGCCATTTTGACTAACACTACCTAAGGTACATATGGAAAGAATTTTGACGGAAAACTTCAACTACTTTCAAATAGGTAAGTTGTTAATTTGAGAGGAGAACTATGTTATGCACTTTAAATTAATTTTTGAAAACGTTTTCAGATAGTTCTATACTGTCCCTCTGTAAGAGTTAGAGATTGAGATGGCTTCTCTGTTATAATTATGGATTGAGTTAGGCTTCTCTGGTATAATTATGAATTTACTTAGGCTTCATCACAAGCACTTTTTAATAGTTCTACTTCCTGCCTGAAACCATACACTGCCCAAAGATAACTTCACTGTTAAAAACTCACAAGTACCTGTCTAAACTTAAACCCAAGAGTGCCCTATCTCTACTGATATATTTATTTTTTATGCAATTTACAGCAACAAAATGGGAGTAAAACAGAATATTTCTTTCGAAATTGTTTTGGACAACAACCCTGAAGAAAAAATTGCTGAGAATAATAACTTTGATTTTATGGATGAGTCTCTGGACCATCAATTAGTTCAGTGGGTGGAATCAATAGAATCACAGAATGAAAATGAGGACATTCCAGACAATATATTATTAGAAGTTTTATTAAATTTTGAAAAAGAATCAGAAAAATAAATTTATATTTAATAATCAAAAATTGTACGAGACATTATTCATTTTTATATGTAATTCATCAAGTAGTTCCAAATGTTTATAATATTAAGTGAGACTTATAGTATACTGTGCAACTTTTTTGTGTTACTTAGTAAGTTTGCTCATAGTTACTTCCTTTCTCCCACTATATTATCTCCAATGTGTATTTAACATCTCTTTATCATCTCCTGCCTCCATGTTGTTTCTGCTTTCCTGACAGACTATGGTATGAATTCCATATACCACAATAACTTCTGTAACAACATGCAAGATACCTACAAAGGAGACGGTGTATATTAAATTTTAGACTCTGCATTTGTACCTACATGTTGGTACTTAATAAAAAAAAAAACAACAAAAAGAACAATTAATAAACATACAAATTTTGAAAAGTCTGTCATTCTTTTTTCCCCATGGTACGCTCCCCGGTACGCTCCCCAGTCCGCTCCCCGGTGCGCTCCCCAGTCCGCTCCCCGGTGCGCGTACCGGGCGCTCCCCCCGTGCGCCACCTCTTGTGTCTCGATCCTACCGAGACACAAGATGGCGGCCGCTCCAGACTGTTTTGAATGTTTACAGACTACTGAGAGCCAATCAGCTTTCCGTGCGCAAGTCGCGTGGCGCGCCCGGTGCGCTCCCCGGTGCGCGTACCGGGGCGCTGCCATAGATATATATATTTTTTTTAACCTAAATTAATCAAAATCCACTGGAGCACATATCTTGAGACATAGCAAAGGCACATTGGGCTACCAGTCCCTACAATTTTGCCAAGTTTGGTGGAAATCCAATCAGCCGTTCGGGCTAAAAGTGAGTTTGACCGCGCTATGGAAATTAACATGGGGAAAACACGTTTTGGGACCCGCCTTTTATCTCGGACCCCGCTTGACGAATCCCCCCCAAACTTTCAGGGAAGGACTGGAGCTCGACGAGGCAAATTTGAATAAAATTTTCAGGCAGATTCGTCAACCGGCGCCAAAGTTATTCTAAATAGAATTTTGAGATTTTGCATTGAAAAAAATCCTAACTATAACTACCTACTGGCGACCGCCAGTAGGTTATATATATACATATATATATATATATATATATATATATATATATATATATATATATATATATATATATATATATATATATATTTATAAGATATGTGGATATGAAGTAAAGAACAGTAAATCCAAACTTCCCAATAATGCTGCAGGTTGATGTTTTGGTATTTCTTATTCTGACATGCAACCTCCAAGAACAAGTACTGTGATCTGACCAAACAATGAAGGAAGAAATGGAAAAAACATGGTGGTGGATCCTTAGGACTACATAGTCCAGACTAAGAAGTAGTTTGAATCCAGGCTTATAAGAAGATCCTCAACCAGCTCAGATTCTGAGATCGCGTGAAAAGGAAACTGTTCAGATCAGAATATGATTAGGAACCTCAAACCAAGTGCCGTTATAAAATACTGAAAAGAGTAGCCGTCTTTGACTCTGCCCACATTAAGACCCTGCGGTCGCCAGTAGGTAGTTATTGTTAGGATCTAGAATCCATAGGAAAAGCTTTTTTTGATTTGCCAGTGTCTTTGGCACTGGTTGATTAATCTTCTCGAGATTTTCAAAATGAATGGTTCTCTCAGGTAAGCTTGTGTCTTGGAAGTTTCAGGATGGTTCGTCAAGCGGGGCTGAGAAAAAGGGGGGTCCCAAAACTTATTTTCTCCATGTTAATTTCCATAGGGATTTTTAAACGGGCTACTGCCCAAACTGCTGAACAGAATTACACCAAATTTGGCAAAAAGGTAGGTCTTGGACCAGAAAGTGTTCTTTTTTTTTAAATGGTGGAAATTAAAAAAATAAAAATATTGATATCTGAGCACCGAGGAGGATTTGTGAACCCTCCCGGGCATGAGCTTCACTCGGATTGGCTGTCAACACTCCAAACCAGGAAGTGTTGGCAGGCATCTTGTGTCTCTGTTAGGGGTGAAAAAAAAGATAAAAAACAAGAAAAGGGGGCAGGGTAGAAACATCCTGACACCCTAGGCCTGCTCAGGAGGTCCCACAAGTGCCCCAAAGCCCAAAAAAGCATTTTATTTTAAATGTCTGAATTTGCACTGGGTGCGTGAATCCGGTTGAAACTTTTTGTTATCAGCAAGCCCCCGGGTGGGCCAGGTCCTGGGGCAAAATGTATAATGTATTCAGGGGCCCAAGGGGCCCCCCACACCCCCGGGCCTCACCACCTTCCTGGGGCTTTTGAAATAATATGCAGGGGGCTCGCAGCCCCCCCGCAGCCCCAGGGACCGCCACCTCCCTGGGGCTTGAACAAAAATGCATGGGGGTCTCACTGCCTCGGGGACTGCCATATGTTAATTATATGTGGGGGCCTCACGGGCCCTCCCAAGCCCCGGGGACCGCCACCTCCCCAGGGCCTAAATTAAGAAAATTGGTGTGGGGGGCTCTTTTCCCCCATACTGCCCTGGGGACCCCCACCTCCCCAGTGCTTTGAAAATGAAGAGAAGGGGTCCCACATGGGCCCACTCCTGGAGCTCTTGATGGCCCTGGGGACAGCCACCCCCCCAGGGCCAGCTCCTGCCCGGTCATAGCAAACCCTGCTTTGCTTTTTAGAAGCGAGAGCAGGAAACCTGCTTTTGTTTCCAAAAAGCAAAGCAGATTGCTTTTGGGCAAGGGGAGCTACATGTCAGCAGCTCGCTTTGCCCAAAAGCAATGCTGGCTCCAGCAGAAGGCGGGTACCCGGCAGAGACCATGGGGGCCTTTGGGCTCCCCCAAGGTCCCCAATGCTAAGGGCTGGCCCCGGGGGGAAGAGGTCCCTGGGGCCAGAAGTGGCCCAGGAGAGGGGCCACTTGGCCCCTCCCATTTAATAAAAAAAAAGAACGGCATACCGGCGGCAGGGGATGGTGTCCCCGGGGCCAGTAATGGCCTAGCAAAGGGGAGCCAAAAAAAAGGGTCAGGACCTTGGGAATGGGGTCCCCAGGGCCCCAAAAATGCTAAAAGAAGGGGGGCCACTCAGCCCCTTTCTAAAATAAAATATTTTTTTTAAAAAGCCTTTATCTCGCCGGAGACCCGGCCCCCTCCTTGCACCACTCTGCAAATGCACCCCCTGGCGCATTCTTAGTTGGGGAAATAAGTCCCCTTGAATACTGAGGGTCCCTGGAGCCCAACTAGACCACTAGGTACGTCCAATAGGTGTCACACAGTTGGATTGCAGAGAAGTCTGCAAACACGCCTCTTGGCGCACTGCTGGTGGAGTGATGAGGTCCACTTGTGTCCTGCGGACCTCAGGACACATGTGGACTTCATCCCTTGAACAACAGTGCACCAAGAGCCGTGTTTGCAGAGTGGTGTAAAAAGGGGGCGTGGCCTCAGACCAGTCACAGCAATTCAGGTGTGTGGGGCTTACTCGAGGGACTTGGTGTGCTAGTTGGCCCCCAGGGACCTTCAGGAATGAAAGGGACTTAATAGCCCAACTTACAATGCACCAGGAGGCACGTTTGCAGAATTGTGGCGAAAGGGGGCATGACCTTTGTCCACCTATCAGCAATCCCACTGTGTGGGGCTTACTGGAGGTAAGACGTAGGCTAGTTGGCCCCTAAAGAACCCCCAGAAGCAAAGGGGACTTCAATCCCCATCCAAGAGCGCTCTAGGGAGCACGTTTACAGAGTGGTGGGCAAAGGGGGCGTGGCCTGCTATGACAACTTAGCAATCCTGCTGTGTGGGTCTTACTGGGGATAATAGGAAGGGTAGTTGGCCCCCAAGGATGTCCTTGGGGGCCAACTACCCCTCTTTTTACCTCCAGTAAGTCCTACACAGTGGGATTGCCAAGACGTCTTAGGAGGCCATGCCCCCCTTTCTCCACCACTCTGCAAACGTGCCTCCTGGCAGACTACGGAATAGGGGAGGAAGTCCAATTTACCACTGAGGGACTTTGGGGCTCAAGAAGCCCTCCTGGTATCTCCTGTAAGTTCTACTCAGCGGAATTCTGAGCGCTGGTCGGAGGCCGAGCACTTTTTCTCCACCACTCTGCAAACGCAACTACTAGTCAAAGAACTGTTTGCAATGTAATAGGTTTCGCATTTGTGAGAATTAGCGCTATTGGCGTTGTATATGCAAACGTTTTTTACTAATGTTTTTTGGAGTGGAGTGGATGTACGTTGTGTGTAATGGAATTATGTGGTATGTTGTGCAGTGTAAGCGTGGATGCGCTTAGAGGGACAGGCTCAGTCTCCTAAATTTTCACGACCGAAGCGCCTGGCAAAGGGCTTCCTCCTCTTCTTTCCTGGGTGCCATTTCACTCATGTATGCCTACGGCAATTGAAATTTGAATTGTTTTTAACCCTCACTGTTTTAAATTCACACCATTACCTGCACTGCGCACCTTAAATCCGGCACTAGCGTCTTCCCTGGTCCACTGCGGATTCTTCTGTTTGTGTGGAGGGAAACACGACGCGAAACCGAAAATGCGGGCGGACTCCATTTCTGAATATTGCGGTTAACAGTCTAGCGGCTGATACTGCATAAATTTGGATGCTGGCCCTGACGCGCAGCAGACACGCTTAGAGGGACAGGCTCAGTCTCCTAATTTCTCAGGACCGAAGGGCCAGGCAAAGGGCTTCCTCCTCTTCTTTCCTGGGTGCCATTTCACTCATGTAAGCCTACGGCAATTGAAATTTGAATTGTTTTTAACCCTCACTGTTTTAAATATCACACCATTACCTGCACTGCGCACCTTCAATCCAGCAGTAGCGTCTTCCCCGGTCCACCGCGGATTCTTCCGTTTGTGTGGAGGGAAACACAATGCGAAACCGGAAGAGCAGGTGGACTCCATTTCAGGGTATTGCGGTTAGCAGTCTGGCTGCTGATACTGCACAAATTTGGATGCTGGCCCCGACGCGCAGCAGATGCGCTTAGAGGGACAGGCTCAGTCTCCTAAATTCTCACGACCGAAGCGCCAGGCAAAGGGCTTCCTCCTCTTCTTTCCTGGGTGCCATTTCACTCATGTAAGCCTACGGCAATTGAAGTTTGAATTGTTTTTAACCCTCACTGTATTAAATATCACGCCATTACCTGCACTGTGCACCTTCAATCCGGCAGTAGCGTCTTCCCCGGTCGACCGCGGATTCTGCCGTTTGTGTGGAGGGAAACACAACGCGAAACCGGAAGTGCGGGCAGACTCCATTTCCGGGTATTGCGGTTAGCAGTCTAGCTGCTGATACTGCATACATTTGGATGCTGGCCCCGACGAGCAGCGGACATGTGCAGCGGGCGCTCTGCTGGCGCAGAAGGTGCGCCAAAGGCATGCACGTCTGCACCCATCCACGCCTGGCCCGGGCCTAGGGCCAAAAACCCTGGTAGCCCGCCCTGAGCCCACCCAGAGCCTATCTCCACTCCGGATTTCTGTAGCAAAACTTGTTAGACTCAAATATACCTCTGAACAATTAATGGCTATTCATACACCCTTGAGTCCTAATTGTATCAAAGCACATTCTACGGAGATTTACAAATTGTGTGCCAACTGCGATTTCCACTTTCTGTCTAATCTTGAATCTAAAATGGAAAAGGTAATACCCAGTCCAAACACATCACCTCCCCAAAACAAACCGTTCTTCTTCATTAGTAAAAATTGCCGCTCCCTACCCAAACACAAATCAGACATCTTCGATTTATTATCTAATGACAAACCTGATGCGATTTCTCTCACCGAGACATGGCTTCATGATAGCTCAGGCCCGGATATTGCTATAGCATTACCAGAAAATTATGCCATAGTGAGAAAAGATCGTAGTTTAAAAAGCGGTGGCAAAATTGCAATTATCTTTAAGAAAGACTTCAAATGTGTTTTTAATGATCTCCCCCTCCCAATTTGTGAGGCCCCTCTCTTTAAGTTGTCTCTCTCCCCCAAATTCACCTTTTCTGGAGCGCTCCTCTATCGCCCACCGTCCCCTTCCTTATCTTGGACCTCAAATCTCACAGAACTCATTGCACCTTTAGTCACAAAAAGAGCCAAGTTTTCCCTTTTAGGCGATTTTAATCTCCACCTTGAAAACAAAGCCAGGAAAAACAATGTAAACCTTATTTCTGATTTGGCGTCATTGAATATTCACTTACTAAATTCTGGTCCTACTCATGCAGCTGGGCATTTCCTCGACCCCATTTTTCCAATCTTACTGGGATCTCCTGCTCCCAGGCCCTACCAAAAAGTTGGTCCGATCACTTTCTTATAAAATTCTATCTAACACTTCCACCACACCTTTCAGCGTTTTCCAGTCCACCAGTCTCACAATGTAGAAATTGGAAAAAGCTTGATATTACTTTCTTAAATACTGTCTGGACTCAAATTTACCATGTTCCTCGCTACAAGTAAACCAGTTATCAATCTCAGTGCAAAACTGGCTAGCAGATGCCATTAACACATGTCTACCCCTCACTAACAAAACATTTTTTAACCATCGACCACCTGCTCCATGGTTCAACGAATCACTGAAAAGTGAAAAAACGAACTGTAAAATACTGGAGAGAAGATGGAGAAAGAACTACACTTCCTTATCTAAGCCCATCTACAAAAATGCATTAAAAACTATCATAAACTTTGTAAATCAGCTTGTGCAGAATATGTTTCCACTACCATTGTAAATGCCATAAATTGCTCCAAGACACTTTTCAACACTATCAAGGAACTTGCTGGTTCCAAAACTCAAGCACAACCTCCTGCACTAACCAAGTCCAAATGTGACGCAGTGGCCTCCTTTTTTGTCCAAAAAGTGGATACAATATATCCAGACATTGTATTGAAACAGGCAAAAAATCCCCCTGCAGCTCCCCAGCCTCCACTCCTTCTTGAGGACACAAACCCTCTCCTCAGTCAAGCAGGAACTCCGGCTCTCTTTGACCCTTCTCTTAAAATCTGGACTCTACTTACTACAGAAAGCTAACAAAACTCCTAAATAATATTAAATCTGGATCACCCAATGATCCCTTACCCGTTTTAATACTAAAGCAATTGAGTTCCTCCTCACTTTTTGTGACAGCGCATCTCCTCCTCCTCAGCGCATCATTGCAAGAAGCTACTATTCCACCAACATGAAAGTATTCTATGATCCATCCTCTTCTTAAAAAAGCAAATTCTGACCCTGATATGTCCAGCAAGTACCGCCCTATATCTCTACTTCCCGTCTTCTCAAAGATTCTTGAAAAACATATTAATTTGCATCTTACTTAGTATGTATCAATACATAAACTTCTTCACCCATCCCGCCAGGCTTCAGAACTGGATTTTCTACCTAAACCACATTACTTGGGGTCATTGAAAACATACGTCATCACCTGGACAATGGGGACACCTTTGCGCTTATTTTACTTGATATAAGCACCGCTTTTGATACGGTGTCCCATACTGTATTTATAAACACATTAAGATCACCTGGTATAGACAGACCTGCTTTAAGTTGGCTCATTGCCTTCCTTTCAAATCGTACTTTTCAAGTCTGCTCACAAACAGCCGGCTCTGAAAACCTCAGCCCTCTGCTATTCAACCTGTATGTAAGACCACTGGCTGAGGTAGCAGAAAACTCTGGTTTATCCCTTTTCTCTTACGCCGATGATTCTCAAATCATCTTCTCCCTTTCCTCACACAACAATAACGGTGAACAGCCATGACAACGCAGGGATTACCCCGCAATGCCATTACAACGCAGGGATTACAACGAAAGTCGTTACAACGACTTTCGCTGGAGGGAGCTGTTGGATAGGGAATAGATTAATTTTCTACCCAACACCTTCCCTACTGTCAACGTGGGCTGGAGTTGGAATAGAAAATTAAACTATTCCACTATCCAGCGCCCTCCAGCGAAAGTCGTTGTAACGACTTTTGTTGTAATCCCCGCGTTGTAGTGGCATGCGGGGTAAAAGCCTGCGTTGTGATGTCATACAACCACAATAACACTCCTTCTATCCTCAAAATCGGTTTGAACAACATAGCATCTTGGATGCAGCATAATTTTCTCAAATTAAACTGGGAAAATACGGAGATATTGGTGTTAGGGAGAAACAAAGATCTCTGGAACCCCTTGCATTAGCCATGTGAAATGGGTGATCTTCTGTTCCCCTGCCCTCAAGTTCGAAATTTGGGCATCATGATTGATGACTAACTTAGCATGCATCCCCAATCAGTCAAAGCTGCAGCGACCTGTTTCACCATTCTTAAATGGTTAAGGAAAATCTGTTGGATCCTTCCAGAATCCACTAGGAAAACCGTAATCAATGCCTTAATTACATCTAGGTTTGACAGCGACGGCTCGTGGAGGGAGTTACGGTGGGGCAGGAGGGTGGGGAGGGGGAGGGGCAGGGCGGAGGTTGCTAAAAACCGGCATATGGATAATTGCAGGTAAGTAAACAATTTAATTAATAAAACGAATTTCGTAGTGCGCCTTGCATCGCAAAATGCAATGCAGTGCGAGCTACGAAATTCGTTTCATTAATTAAATTGTTTACTTACCTGCAATTATCCATATGCCGGTTTTTAGCAACCTCCGCCCTGCCCCTCCCCTTCCCCACCCTCCTGCCCCACCGTAACTCCCTCCACGAGCCGTCGCTGAGGTTTGATTATGGAAACGTACTTTACCTAGGTTCAAACAAATCTGTAGTCCATAGATTACAGATTGTACAGAAGGCTGCCATTGGACGTCTGTGTGGTGTCCCAAAGTTCACTTCCGTTTCTACTTACCGAAAATCGAATAAAATTCAAGGCCCTAAGCATTATGCACAAAATTAAATCTTGCTGTGCTCCTCGATATCTTCAGTCGTTGGCCAGTCCTTACTTCCCTCACCGAAATCTCCGCTCTGCTACCCAAGGAAGGTTCCTCACCCCCAAATTCAAAGTAGCCCTGATGGGGGGGGGGGGGTAGATCTTTCTCTTACCATTGCCCCTCGCTCTGGAAATCATTACCCCTAGCACTCCGAAATGAGCCAAATTATACCCAGTTTCGTAAGTCTTTAAAAACTTGGCTATTTGACAGATAAACTGTGTGACTGTATTCTTTTCCCTCTGAGCACTGATTTGTTTGGCGCCGAGAAACCCTTTTTGGATAGCTGTTGCGCACTATGTAGTGTTGTGGAGTGGTAACCTCTGGTTTACTCTTCCTCTTTTCCATAGAAGCTCAACTATGAACTCAGTGAGACAAAAAACAGAAGGAATCACTGAGGAGCACTTGTGGACCTAGTCAGAGGTATGAGAAGGGCCACTGGAATTATGTGACTGTTTGGCTGCACCGACTTTTGCACAGTTATACATCTTCTGCATTAGCCAAATTATTCATCATCTGCTCCCTAAAATGCAGATTTGTAAAAAAAAGCCTTGTTTCTAGCTCAAACGGCTCAAACATTACCAAAAATGCAGCAACAACTGTTACAGCATGGTGGAAGGCCCTTTACAAACCTAGAATTTTCACCTGTTACTAATTGCTAAATGTGGGTGTTAAATTGGTACGAATGGTGTGCAATCCTCTCTTGCTTCCCTCCGCGCTTCTCTTGGCTCTCTGCATTTCTGTTGCTTCTTTCTGCACATTTCTTTCTTTTTCTGCAATTCTCTTGCCTCTTTTTGCAATCCTCTTGTACTTTATGCACCTCTCTTCCCTCTTTCTGCACGCCTGTTGCCTCTTTCTGCACCCCATTTGCTTCTTTCTGTACCTCCTTACATCTTTCTGCAACCTTTTTGCCTCTTTCTGCACCTCTGTTCCTTCTTTCTGCACTTCTTTTGTTTCTTTGCTGTACCTGTCTTGCTTCTTTTTGCACCTCTCTTGCCTCTCTCTTCACCTCTCTTTCCTCTTTTCACACTTCTGTTGCTTCTTTCTGCACTTATCTTGCTTCTTTCTGCACTTCATTTGCCTCTTTCGGTAACTCTATTGCCTCTTTCTGTAGTTCTCTTGCCTCTTTCTGCACCTCACTTGCTTCTTTCTGCACCCCTTTTGCCTGTTTCTGCACCCCTCTTCACTCTTTGTGCAACTCTCTTGCCTCTTTCTATACCTCTTTTCTGTCTTTCTGCAATGCACTACTATTGCTTCTTTCTGTTCCTCCGTTCCTTCTTTCACCTGTCTTGTCTCTTTCTGCATCTTTCATGCCTTCTTTCAGCACCCCTGTTGCTTCGTTCTGTAGTTCTCTTCCTCTTTCTGCAACCCTCCTGCATCTTTCTGTACCCCTCTTGCCTCTGTGTGTACCTCTCCTACCCCTTTCTGTACCCCGCTTGCCTCTTCTTGCACCTCTATTGGTTCTTTCTGCACTGCTCTGGCTTCTTCCTGTACCTCTGTTCCAAATTTGTCCATCCCTCTTGCCTTTTTCTGCACCCCTCTTCTCTCGTTCTGTACCTGTCTTGCCTCAGTCTGCCCATCTGTTCCCTCTTTCTGTACCTCTTTTGCCTATTTATGTTACTCTAATGCCTCTTTCTGCAGTTCTCTTGCCTCCTTCTTCACCTCACTTGCCTCGTTTTGCTTTGCACCTCTGTTGGTTAGTTTGCACTGCTCTTGCTTTTTTCTGTACCTTCCTTGACATTTCTGCACCCCTCTTGCCTCTTTCTGCACCCCCCCCCCTTTTACCTGTTTCTGCACCTCTCTTGCCTCTGTCTGTACCTCTGTTCCCTCTTTCTGTACCTCTATTTCCTGTTTATGCAACTCTCTTGCCTCGTTCTGCAGTGCTCTTGCCTCCTTCTGCACCTCTGTTGCTTCTTTCTGCACTTCTCCTGCCTCTTTCTGCACCCCTGTTGCTTCATTCTGTATTTTCCATGCTTCTTTCTGCACCTGTCTTGCTTCTTTCTGCACCCCTGTTGTCTCTGTCTGCACACGTCTTCCCTCTTTCTGTACCTCTATTGCCTGTTTCTGTACCTCACTTGCCTCTTTCAGTACTTTTCTTGTTTCTTTCGATACCTGTTGCTTCTTTCAGCAATTATCCTGCCTCTTTCTGCACTTCTCTTTCCTGTTTCTGCAACCCTCTTGCCTCTCTCTGCAGTTCTGTTGCCTCCTTCTGCACCTCACTTGCCTCTTTTTGCACCTCTGTTGGTTCTTTTGCACTTCTCTTGTTTCTTTCTGCACCTCTCTTGTAAATTTCTGCACACCTCTTGCCTCATTCTGTACCCCTTTTACCTGGTTCTGCACCACTCTTGCCTCTTTCAACAGTTCTCTTGCCTCCTTTTGCACCTTTGCTGCTTCTTTCTGAGCTTCTTTTGCCTCTTTCTTCGCCCCTGTTGCGACGTCAGTGGTGTGGTACCCGTAACATGCAACCACTAACCTCAGAAGGTCGTCAGCAGGAACGATGATTCACAGAAGGCCTTCCTTCTTCCCCTGGACGCACCCACACACAGAGTGACACCCACACTACTGAAGAACCGGACTTTAATTACGCTCCGGTGGCACTGGGGAAGCCTGAAATCTTCGAGTTCACCTGTCCAGGTACACAGAGACACAGAACACTCTCTTCGTGAGAAAGAGTAAACATTTATTTGACTGGAGCCATGAACAGTAGTCCCAGAAGTACAACAAAGTAAGTTCTCGGGAGACCGCTGCTTCAATCCGCAGCGTACATTCTTTTATAGTGGTAGACACATCAAAACTTCAATCAATCAGCAGTGACTTCTCTTGTTTGTCAGACTACGGCGTGATCATCGCATGCTCTTGTTTTTCACTCGTGCAACATCTTTTATAACATAGTTAATCATCAATACATTTCATGACTTATACCACCCGCCACAAGGACACATGAGCCTAACTATAAACATGAGCCACAATATGGGGCTGGGATCTCGCACAATCGTCTTTGTGTACTAGGTTGACTCTCTTTTCGCAAAGCTATCAGGGAGTAGTTTGCTTTTTAGTAAGCGTTTGTATTCGTTCAGGGACAGGGAGCGCCGAGCGCGTACCTCGAAGTCGGGCCTGGGTAATGGCAATACAAAAATGGACGCAAAATACAAGATGGCGCGGTATTCAGATATTTCATATTTCCTCAGACCCCCTTTTGCCATACACAGGCAAATTCTAGTCTGAATCCACCTCAATGGCCATGAATTGGGAGACTTGTTTTTGCAGCATTATTTGGGCATTTTTCTTTACCCTATTCATTGGTCTTGGTATGCTGGATGTGGCGCAAAGGCCGCAGATGGCCAGGCCGCATTGTAGGCAGAGGCAACAGGTGATAATCACAGGTAACATAGCTCCAATAAATATCATAATCCTCCAACCCCAAGTGGACAGCATTTCCCAGAACCATCCTGTTAATGACCAACTCCCTTCGTCTTGGTGGATAAACTCAGCTATCTTATGCAGTTTTGAGATGGCCTGGTATACTGTAGGGGCATTATTAGGCACGTAAATACAGCAGCTAGATCCGATCAATTTGCATACGCCTCCACGGTCAGCAAGGATAATGTCTAGCATCATCCTATTTTGGAGCGTGACAAGGCGGTCTGCAGCAAGCTCAGCTGTAAGATTATTTAGAGCTCCAGCTGTTTCATTGACAGTTGCCTCTACAACTCGAATAAGTTGCCTTATGTCTCTGCTGTTGGCCATTGGACCCCAGATTGGAAGAAGCCCTTTTAAGAAATCTGCTGTTCCTTGTCCTGCTGTATCTTCGGCAGAAACCACTCCTCTTTCCTGTAGGTGGTGTTTGGCATCTGCCGTATACGTAGGGGGCAGTAATCAAGCAATAAAGTGCCTCTCCAACTACCTGGTAAAGAAGTGTAGGCCTTACTCCCGCACACAAAATATGTGTAACGTGAGGGTATCATGCGAGGCCAGTCTGTTCCATTCAGAGTTGTTCTCTGACCCCCCTTTCTTAATACAAAATGGTGCCTGTCCGGACGTTACTAAAAGCGTTTGTCCTTTGCGAGAGGTCTTATTAGAGGGCAGGAAATACAGGTCTGTAGACTTGTTCTGGTGGTCAGCATATTCCGAATTTTCGCTAATCGCTCCGTGTACTCTTTTCCCATCTGGCCAACACAAATGGTACAGATGTAGTCCTAAACTCCATACATCCGTATTGTCTCTATTAGTACTAGATGTTCAACTGGCGCTCAATTCCCACCACGCACTACAGGAACCATTAAAGAAAAAGGGAAGAGGGATATATAGTGTCCCTGTGCTTGTAGAACTTGGCAGAAGGCCGCAAACCCAACAATTTGCGGTGTTGATGGCTAGCTGATGTTGATGTAACATAGAAACAAACGTATTGTTGTGGAACTCGCTCCTTCTTGACTCAAGATGTGGGGATAGAGTAACATGAGAATGCATTTCATCAATGATCTTAGTGGTAGGTTGTGCAAAAACCACATGAAACACCCATCCTATACAAGAAATCATAATGCATATTAGGACCACTAATATTAAAGTTATGACACAAATACTATGCAATAATTTACAATACTTTTTTCTCTTCATTTGTACGTTGTCCATTGTTTTAGGAACAGTCGATTCCTTCTAGGCGTTTCCCGTGACTGGTGGTTGCTTCACTCAGCCGTGATTATTTGCAGTCCTATGATCCTACAGGTCCCGCAGGTCTAATGCCACTACTCGGGTCACAGTCTGAGACTTTATCACGGCCCTGCAATTTTGTTCAATCAGAACATGGTCGACAAAAAATCATGGACAGAGTCACTGAGGCATTATTGAAGTGTTTTTGTTTAGTCTTGGCCTCAAATTGTATTTCATTGAACCAGGTGTAGTTTGATCTTGGAAAAGGAGGTGAGGCTCAGTAGTGTCTAATTTCAATGAGGATGGCACCGCTGCTTGGAGGATCTCGTCGTCCTCTTTCTCAGTCCTGATATACTTTAAGTGTGCGTCACTGAAAGGTACAAATCTTGGAACTTTTTCACACTCAACGTCTCCTAGTCCATTCTTTACCCATTGATCATAAGGCAGGGGCAGGGACACTTTTTTACAGTGTACCCCGTGAGTCCAATTCTTTCTACCAGCAATCTTGACCGCTGTTCTCGTTGAGAGCAAAACCTGCTGCGGGGCTTTCCATCTAGGCTCGAGATTCTTGGTCCTCTGGAAGTTGCGTACGCAGACCCAGTCTCCAGGTTGTATGGAATGGCCCTGGTCAGTGGAAGCTGGAGGCAAAGCGTCATGCGCCTGTTGGTGAAGAACACGCATCTTATTAGTCAATTCATGCAAGTAATCAATCAGTACAGGATATTCAATATCAGAGTATTTCTTTGGTGTAGGGACGCCCCAGACATTTGCTGGACGTCCAAACACAATGTCGTAAGGGCTAAGCCCCAGGCATGAGTGTGCTGTAGTCCTTGTGGATAGAAGGGCAAGAGGCAATGCATCAGGCCATGCTAGGCCAGTGGTGGCTTGTATTTTCGCAAGTTTGAGTTTCAAAGTCCCATTATAGCGTTCCACCAAACCTGCTGATTGTGGGTGGTTTGCTGCATGAAATTTCTGTCGAATACCTAGACCAGTACAGACTTTCCGCATAATTTGGCCCACGAATTCACTTCCATTGTCTCTCCAGATGATTCGGGGCAAGCCAAATCTGGGGGAAAATTCTTTCAAAGGGGCTTTGGCAGTTGTCAAGGCTGTGTTGCCTTTGAGGGGGTAGGCCTCTATACATTTGGAAAAGGCACATACCACTACAAGTACGTACTTTAAATTGTTACATCTCTCCATGTGAATGTAATCTATCTGAAGTACTTCAAAAGGGTATGTCGGTGGTGCAAAGTGTCCTGCTGGAGTTGGCATTCCCTTTCCTGGATTATACATCAGGCACACCATACAGTTATTTACTAAATTATCAGCGTATTTGGGAATGTTAGAGTTTGAGGTTTGCCACACTGGTGCTAGAAGCTTACATATCCCTTTGGCACTAATGTGATCTGGACCGTGTGCCATTGTCACAACAGGGAGAACATAGGCGTCCGGTAACAACCATCTCTGCTGATCGGACAAATCTGTCTAACAACCGTTGTCATCTAGTTGGCCAGTCATTTCTCTCCATTTGTCTTTCTCTCCTGGTGTGTCTTCTGCGTGTATGTCTTTCACACCTTCTAGAGTATCCTCACACATCCCTTCTTCCACAATCCATCGTGCTGGACCAGCCATATACATTTGGTTGGACAAATCTCTAGCTGTGTCTTTTGCTATTTGGTCAGCAAAAGCATTTCCCTTTCCAATGTCATCTGTTATCTTTTTGTGAGCACTACACTTGATGATCGCTATTTGTGTGGGCAAAGTGAGTGATTCAAGCAAATGACTAACTAACTGTCCGTGTTGTATTTTTGTCCCATGAGAGGTAAGAAAACCTCTTTCCTCCCAGAGGCGTCCAAAATTGTGCGCCACTCCGAATGCGTATTGGCTATCCGTGTATATGTTAACCCTTTTATCTTTCGCCAATTCACAAGCTCTAGTCAATGCTATTAATTCTGCTGCTTGAGTATTTTGGCTGTCTCTACTATCGTGTGCAGTGTTGTGATTGCGTAAGCTGCTGTAGTATCACCGTTAGGTAATTTAAAGCATGAACCATCAACATACAGTGTTCCGTCAGGGTTCGGAATTGGAGTGTCTTTAAGATCTATTCAACCTTTTGTCTCCTCTTCTGTTCGAGAAATGCAATCATGATGCTCAATAGTATCTGAATCTGATGGAAGTGGGAGTAAGGTGGCAGGATTCAGTGTAATACATCTCTTCATGGTGATGTGGCTCTCTAACAGTGTTAATTCGTACCCAGGGAGAAGGGCACTGGTAAGGTGTTGTGTCTTTGTTCTATTCAATAAAGTGTCTACAGCATGGGGAACCATAACAGTAAGAGGAGTATCCAATATCAATCCTGCCGATTGGGGGATTGATACTGCTGCTGCTGCTGCTGCTGCTGCTCTTAGACAGCTCGGCAATGCCCTGGCGACAGGGTCCAAGGCCGCTGAGAAATATGTGCAGGGGCGTTGTCTATCACCAAAAGTCTGTTTTAACACTGATAATGCACAACCTTCTCTCTCATGGACATACAGTGTGAATGGTTTTGTATAATCAGGAGTACCTAATACTGGTGCAGAACATAAAGAAGATCGTAGATCTGAGAAACATTTCTGGCACTCTGGTGTCCAAGGGAGAGGGTGAGGTGTATCCCTCAATGTCAAATCTAATAAAGGTTTGGCCATTAAAGAAAAATTTGGAATCCACTGGCGACAATAAGAGGTGATACCCATGAAAGCACGTACCTCCTTTTGTGTGCGTGGGATTGTCATCTGTGAAATAGCTTGTATTCTTCAGGAGTTAATCTACGCCCTTCCTTTGACAAAAGATGACCTAGGTAAGTAACCTCTTGTTGACAGTACTGTAATTTGGACAATGAGACCACATGTCTACATTGAGGCAAGTGCTGTAAAAGTAGAAGAGTAGCCTCTTTGCACAATGACTCTGAGTCTGCTGCTACCAATAAGTCATCCACATATTGTATTAGGGCAGTACCTTGTAGTAAGGATAATGTGTCAAGCTGAGCTTTAAGTCAGACCCCAAGGATATAGCAGCATGGATTAGCAAATTTAGCGGCACAAAAATGGAAATTTAGCGGCACAAATATGGAAATTTAGTGGCAATTTAGCGGCATTTTATCTGGCGGTTTTTCCTACAACAAACACAGATATCTTAGTTTTTTAGTTATTTAACAACATGAAGCTATGCTAGCGGATATCCAATGACCGGCTGGGCTCTGGGGAGGACATCTCTGCCTACGTCATCCCGCTGATACACGGGAACTCGCTGTCCAGAAGCCAGTACAGCATGGAGGGAGTTGTTCCCTCAAAAAATGTCGGGCACACAAAGTTCTCCAGTCTGTCATGCAGAGGGCTTCCCTTTGTCCTTGGTGCCCGGTGCGACGGCACCAGTTGCACCTCCCTACAGCCATCACTAGTTCCAGCATGGGAATCTTGTGACACCTACCCTGAAATTGAATAGGATTTGATAGCTCGGTGAGATTCTTCTGGATATGCACACTTGTTCTACAGCACCATCAAAATAAGCACCGTACATAAACTGCACTACAACATCCCTGCATAAAAATAATGAATCCAGCCATTCAATTGTAATTATTTCCTAGTTAGAAAAAATAAGGGCGCAAAAAGTGACTACAAATACACCTCCCTCAACAAATGGTGCCCACTACTACCAACATTTGTTTTTTCACAGTAAATGGTGCCTGGCTGTGCCACCATAGATGAGACACTTCCATAAAACCCAATAGCGACACCCAATAGTCGATTGAAAGTTACAGAAATATGCCCACTTCAGTTAAAGTAAGAGCACTAGGCATGCACTGATTTCGGATATACTGAACATGGCTTACACCATAAACATGCACAACCCTCACTCATGTCCACCCTAAGGTCCCAACATGGCCCTGGAACATCCACACTTACTCCTTGCCCTCCTCGTCAATGTCATCTACCTCGTACCTGCAGAAAAAAGAAAAGGTAGTAAAATATTTAAAGCACCATACAATCAGCACCACAGATGTAGAGTTTTACCCAGCCCCCTTTCTGAATGCACCAGCTTTCAAGTAAGACAGCGGCCTCCAAGTTTAGTGTGATAGGATTAGCGTCTGGATGATGGCTCTGACTGAACCTGTGTGAAAACTGCAGAAGTGACATGTATGCAAGGTACACTGATGCCAATCACCCCCTCACAAAAAAAACAGTCTCGCGTGAAATATCCTTCACAAACAGGAAATGTGGTTAATCTGAACTGAGTTACTGGTGGCGGGCACTTTTGTAAAAATAGCGCAATTTTTACAAAAGTGCCAATTTCGCGGGCACTTTTGCAAAAAGTCATGGCATTTCGCTGCGAACCGCGAAATCGCGAAATCCTGGAGGGTCTGTTAAGTGCTTGACTGTAGATAGAGGGGCTCTCACAATAACCTTGAGGAGCTCTACAAAATCTAAAACTGCGACCTCCTAAGGTGAATCCGAAAATATCTCTGCTATCTTCAGCTATTGGAATGCTGAAGAAAGCATTCTTGAGGTCGATGACAAAAAACCATGAAGCAGTAGAAGGTACCATGGTGAGCAATGCAGTAATGTCTGGGACAACGGGGAATTGGGGGAAAACCAACTTATTGACTTCGCGTAGATCAATGACAAAGCGATAGACAGGGGGCTGTGTTGGATCTGTGCGTTTAATCACAGGAAGAGCGGGGCTGTTACACATATTACCTCTTGTTTCTTTGACGACACCTTTCTGTATCAAATCAGATAATATGAAAAGCAGAGCCTGTTCACCTTCACTGGATATCTTATATTGAGGAATGCGTGGCAACCTGACATTATTCTTCAATGTTGCAGAATAGGGTGGAATTTGCAACAATCCAACATCATTAGGACCTTGCGCCCAAAGGGAGACAGGTAACTGTCGGAACTCGTGTGGTAGGGCATCAATGGATAAATATACTGGGGACACTACTCGTTGGCCTAAGGTCAAATGTACTCCTTGAGGGGAACAATATAGTGTGGCATATAATCTCTTCAAAAGGTCGAGACCCAACAACTTTTCAGCACAGCCAGTGGTAAGGATGAGAGGTGCCTCTAAATGATATGGTCCAATCGATATGGGCAAGGGGCTACAAACAGGATTCTGTACGGGTGTCCCAGAAAATCCTACTGAAATGTTTGTAAAGCCAGACAAAGGTGCCCCAGGGACCTTGGAGCGAACAATGGAGCTCTTAGATGCGCCGGTGTCGAATAGAAATTGTTCCTGTACCCGTAACGTAGTGACATTAACATAGGGACCACGTTGATCCACAGGAATAGACACGACTCCCTCACTCTGTCCTAGGCTGTCCTATTGGGGAAGAAACCCTTGACCTTCTTCTTCAAAATAGTCATCATTGTAATAGTTTCCAGCCTGGTGGGCCGGATGATCAAAATAGTTGGCGACACTGGGCTGTGTGCACTGCGGTGGTTGAGATCCTCGTCCTCTACCCCGGGGTGCCGACTGGTATCCACCTCGACCTCTTGTAATAAATTTTACTTGATCTCTCTGTACTAAGAGCGGGCCTCTACTTTTAAAATGACATCCTCTTTACAGTATGCACATTGATTAGGACCAAGGGGAGGTCGCGGAACAGTGTATCCTTGACGCTGGTATAACTTCTGAGATGGGGGCGCATTCTGAGGTATCCTTTGTTGGTCTCGAGGGGTATAAGCCTGTTGTACAAGGATCTTTGTCTTGAGGTCCTTAGTTTTCTTTTCCAGTTTTTCCTTTTCTTCTAAATCCCTGTTCTCATAGTATTGGACCATGGTCAAGATGCCAGACGGTGTGGCGACTGGCCACGCACTTTCCGACGCTTTGAGTCTGGTAGCTAATTCCGGCAATAGGTTAGAGACAAATTTATCTACAAATATTCTCTGGCCTCCTGGTGCTGCCATACCATGTCCACTGTGATCTACAAAGGACTCCTAAAACCTGGAGAAGAAGTCAGAAACCGACTCATCTTTCTTTTGTTTACATGCGGATAGCTTATTCCAATTAACTGCCTGAGGGGGCATAAGTGTCTTCATAAGTGTAATTATATTTCCGGGCAAGTCCCGTATTATCTGTTCTGGTTTGGCTCCGCCTACCTGTCCTCGTTCTGCCAACAGTATGGAAGCCCAGTAACCACCTAATTCGGCAATGTGGTCTTCCATACCTCAGGTGGAACAACTTGACCCATAAGCATATCTATATCAGCCAATGTCAGACTGCTAGAGCTCAATGCCTGTGTCAATTCCTTATAGTTTCTGAGAAAATAATTTCTGAGAAAACACCTCATCTTGTACCAACCTTCCCGACCACTTCGGTCCGCGAAGATGAACGATCTAGTAGTGCCACGTACTAGATTAGTAAACTGGGGAGACAGACGCTTTCTGGTCGCTGCCCCTAAATGGTGGAATACCCTTCCGCAATCAATCAGAGCTAGCCCAAATCTGTTGTCATTCAGGAAACAGCTGAAAACATGGTTGTTTAACCTCTAAAAAGCCAAGAAGCCAAAGGTAGGAGAGTTTGCAGACTACAGCGCCGAGACGCCTGCAGGCATTTGTTTGCGCTATACTAAATGTTAAAAAATAAATAAATAAATAAATAGTAACCTGCTGGATTCTTCCGCGGGTCAGGCAAAGCTTGCTTAAGGGAGAGACCTTCAGACCTTTTCCAAGGGACATGTACCCAAACCTGTTGGAAATGAGCAGGTATCGCAGGAGGTCCTGCTATAGCGTCGCGCCAGACCGGCTGTACTTCCCGCATAGGGTAGCCTTTGGATAATGTCAGTATACCATCTTTACCCTCGTTCCTGCATGTAAGGACATTTCAAATGTTACTAACTTTGTGACAGCATCCGCAAGATCCTGACCCATAACGTGTCCCCCTGCCACTTCTCTCCTAATGGTGATGAGGTCCCGAGGGGGACCTTCCTCAGCTATGTCACTCCACAGTTGTATTAAAATAGCGCACATATTGTCAAAAACAAATCGTTGAGTGGCTGGCGTCCACTGGTCTAATACCGTCAGAATGTCTTCAAACCCATATATATTCCCATTCTCCATCCATCTCATAGCTTGCTGTTCTGGGACAGATCTCTCATGCATATCCATTTGAGTCTGACTACGCAATTGTCTGTGACGAGATAGAGAAGAATTTTGAATGATGCCCAAAAGGGGGGTCAAGGGGGAAAATAAGTCAGAGAGGCCCTCCCTAATTTTTCTACGAACAGTAGTCGGGGTCTGGACGGGTGCTTGTGGGAAGAATGTCGGACGGGAGTCCGTAGGTACGTTGGCGTCAACCTGACAAACAGGCATTGGCAATATGGGGGGAGCTGTAGGAGCAGAGAAGACAGGCTGTTGTACTATAACTTGTTGAGGAGGAGGATGTGGAAGTGGATGCATAAGTGCAGGTTGTTGAGGAGGTACAACCGGAGCATACGGCGGAGGTGCTATTAACATGTGTGACATTAGAGGGTCGCTTTCCGAATCATCATCTTTACTGAACGAAGTAGGCAACACAGGATAGCATTTATGTATCTCCATTCTATCCTTCCCATCTACTATCTCTATGTCCTTTTTAACTCGATCGTCTTCATGTTTCTGAGCTTTTTGTATAATAGACATAGGACCTTGTTTATTCTGAGATTTCTGCTGTTTAATTTCTTTCTGCTTTGATTCCTTTGGCCAAATGCAAAATGAATCAAACATTGCCGGCCGGGCTTTCTTCTTAAACAATTTTTCTTCCAAATTGTCCAACACACGGGGCTCGAAACTACCATCTTGTGGCCATTGTAAAGTACCGTCATTCTTCGTGTACTTTTCTCAAAGGCCAGTGAAAATGATGGGGGCCAGTCCCGTCTTTAGAGTAAACTTCATATTGCGGAGTCCCCACTGGAGGCACCGGACAGGTATCCTCAAGTCGGAAGTCCCTTGAACAACCATAACAACACCATTGACGAAATTTGCTGAAACCAGGCATCTTTAGAATCTCTGGTTCATAAAACAAACATCAAGAGGAAAAACTATAATCACATACTTTCTCAATTCAAGTACTTACCCCTTGGTTTCGGCTTTTGCAAAAGTCAAACAAACAAACCACAAATAGCCAGAGAAGTGGGAGCTACCCACTCTTACCTGACCAAATTCTCTTCTCACCAATAGAGGTCCGTCTAATGTCTCGCTCTCTCAACTAGTGGGACCAAGACAGGGCGTCAGTCAGGGCGGCAGTCAGACAGCCTTCGGGAAGGGGTAGTCGCGCTGCAAAAACCTCGGGTCCATAAAATACAAGCAGGGGTCAATCAGGCGGTGCGCTTCCTTCAGAGTTTGTTCACGAGAGTCCTCACGACCCTTCGGCTTGACCGCAACCGCTGAAGACGCCCCACGGTGGGCGCCAATTGAAGAACCGGACTTTAATTACGCTCCGGCGGCGCAGGGGACGTCTGAAATCTTCGAATTCACCTGTCCAGGTACACAGAGACACGGAACACTCTCTTCGTGAGAAAGAGGAAACATTTATTTGACTGCAGCCATGAACAGTAGTCCCAGAAGTACAACAAAGTAAGTTCTCGGGAATCTGCTGCTTCAATCCGCAGCGTACATTCTTTTATAGTGGTAGACACATCAAAACTTCAATCAATCAGCAGTGACTTCTCTTGTTTGTCAGACTACGGCGTGATCATCGCATGCTCTTGTTTTTCACTTGTGCCACATCTTTTATAACATAGTTAATCATCAATACATTTCATGACTTATACCACCTGCCACAAGGACAGATGAGCCTAACTATAAACATGAGCCACAATGCGGGGCTGGGATCTCGCACAATCGTCTTTGTGTACTAGGTTGACTCTCTTGCGCAAAGCTAACAGGGAGTAGTTTGCTTTTTAGCGAGCGTTTGTATTCGTTCAGGGACAGGGAGCGCCGAGCGCATACCTCGAAGTCGGGCCTGGGTAATGGCAATACAAAAATGGAGGCAAAATACAAGATGGACGCGGTATTCGGATATTTCATATTTCCTCACTACTATACGCCAATGCACCCCGGGGAAAAGGGAAGTGGATAAAATAATAAACACTGCTAGGTTGACAGCTCTTCTGGTCTTGCTTCTGTTTCATTAGACATTGACGTTCGTCACAGAAGTGTGGGAGTCTTCTGCAAGGGGGAACTGCAGGAAGGATGAGATAAGGAACCAAGGGTTAGGCAGTAACAGATGGAAACCTTTAACACCAATCTATAGCAGATTGTCATAACTCATAAGCCATACATAGCAGTTCTTCTATGAAGGCTGTTACCTCACAGCAGTCGTGGTGGGGTTTGTATAACATAAATCAGCAAGTTTGTAAGTATAACAAGCGCTCCTGCACAGATGCCAGAATAGCAAAAATCAGCAAGGAAGGTTTCTAAAACAAAAGTGCTCCTGTGCTGTAGCTAGAAAAAAATAAAAATCATCAAGGAAGTATGCTCGAGACTGAAATGAAAGGCGGAGAACACCAAAAGCGCTCCTGCGCTGTTCTCCCCTTTCTAGAACCCAAATACCTGCATGGTGCTTGTAAAGGCATTCTGCTCCCGTACTGGGAACTTCACCTCTCCCGATAGCATGGAGAAAGGCTCCTGGCTTCTTTGCGTCTGAGGGCGGGTTTAACTTCTTCGAAGTGCGGCAATCCTGCGGGGACAACACCATCCGCTAGCCAAACGAAAGGAGATCAGATCCCTCAGCGAGGAAAGGCTGACAGGGACAAGCGGAGAGACACCGTTCCACGCAGAATGTCTTTCGCTGGCCGAATCAAGGAAGCATGAATACCAGATTGTCAAGCCCTGATCCTGTAGACAGGCGGGGCTTTGTAGCTTCGTCCGAAGCAGCATTTCTGATGACCACTTCCGGTGCGAGGAACACAAGGCTTTTGGGTGTTGTAGTGCCTTGTGTTCCGTTCGCCACCCAGTGGTCCCTGCCAAGCATTGCGGCTATATTTAAACCTTCTGTGGGAAATAAGGGAATAGAAAGGGGTGCCTACCACTTTGCTCTTAGAGGCATGGACCGTGATCGCTACAGTTGCTCATTCTGCATGTTCCATGCTTCTTTCTGCACCTGTCTTGCTTTGTTCTGTACCCCTGTTGTCTCTTTCTGCACTCGTCTTCTCTCTTTCTGTACCTTTATTGCCTGTTTCTGCATCTCACTTGCCTCTTTCAGTACTTTTCTTGCTTCTTTCGACACCTCTGTTGCTTCTTTGACCAATTATCTTGCTTCTTTCTGCTCTTCTCTTGCCTTTTTCTGCAACTATCTTGCCTCGTTCTGCAGTTCTCTTGCCTCCTTCTGCACCTCACTGCCTCTTTTTGCACCTCAGTTGGTTTTTTCGGCACTGCTCTGGCTTCTTCCTGAACCTCTGTTCCAAATTTCTGCATCCCTCTTGCCTTTTTCGGCACCCCTTTTCCCTCTTTCTGCACCCCTCTTGCCTCAGTCTGCCCACCTGTTCCCTCTTTCTGTACCCCTTTTACCTGTTTCTGCAACTCTCTTGCCTCTTTCTGCACCCCTATTACTTGTTTCTGCACCTCTCTTGCCTGCGCTTCTGTTGCCTCTTTTGCACTGCTTTTGATTCTTCCAGTACCTGTCTTATACATTTCTGCAGCCCTCTTGCCTCTTTCTGCACCCCTTTTGACTGTTTCTGCACCTCGGATCCATCATTCAGTTCCTCTTTTGCCTGCTTCTTTAACTCTCTTGCCTCTTTCTGAAGTTATCTTGCCTCCTTCTGCACCTCTGTTGCTTCTTTCAGCACTTATCTTGCCTCTTTCTGCACCCCTGTTGGTCCATTCTGCACTTTCCATGCTCAAGGCTCAAGGTCAATAGAAATTAGGTTAGGAGTAAATGCCAGTTTGGGCACAAACCCCCATCTAAGCCTGACCGGTTTAATTGTGAAAGATGGTGGGACTCAGGGTGAAGTGGCATACCCTTCCAATTGCAACATTGATGAAGTCTGTAGTTAGTTTTAACTTAGGAATTATTATGGAGCCCCTATTAGCCCTAGAAACATCACCTGCAACAGTTGTAAGCGTTTGAACAATTAAATAACTCTACTAATACTAGGGGTGCGCTAGAGGGCGCCAGGCAAGATGGCCGCACGTATGTGAGGCTCTGCCAGATCGAGCCACAATCCTGTTAATATCCTTCACGTCCTGCCCTCGTAACTCACCAGCGTTGCGGTAATACCTGAAAGGAGCGAGGCAGCATTGTTTGGCTCTACTTTTAGCTGTCTAGCCGTCTCCGGAGGTGACTGCTGCCGTTTGGCCTACTGGCTGGGTCCCGACATCGTGGTGCTCCGGGACGGCCCCGCGTCCGAGGCCTGCCTGCTGTGGAGGATTCCTGCGATGCCTGGCGTGGCTACCGGGAGCGGCTCGAGCGGCCGGACAGTCTCATCGAGGCCAGGGGAGAGGCTCTGCACGGCGGCGGAGGCGAGCGGCCGTCGCCTGGGCCGGTCCCGATCTCTGCTGGTTGCGGTGAGTGGGGTGGCGGCCTGGGAAAACCCGGGGCTGCGGAGGTGGCGCTAGGCCACACTGGGCCGCTCCGCGCGAGCTGCGGCTGGTGGGGGCGGGGTGCGCTTAGGTGCGACTGCGAGGGCCAGGTGGAATAGTGGCAGCTCCGTGGTGACTGGAGGAACGCTGAAGCCTACTGCCCGGGACTGCGGCTGAGCACTAGCCGCGGGAGAGTGGCTTGGGCCTGGCTGCCCTATAGTTTGCTGACTGGTGGTGGGGCCTACCGGGCTCTACCTTCCTGACCATCGACACTGAATGTGGCGTTTCACGGGACCGCAGTTCTGCTCTACTACCATTACTGCATTGCTCTGTGCTTGCACGTTACAGCGCCCGGAGGTTCTGTGGCGCCTGTGATCTGATCTGGCGTTTGGGTCTGCTGGAGGCCTGAGGAAGTGAGATTGGCATCCTGAGGGGCGCAAGCTGGGCCTTGTTTGATCGTGACTCTCAGACTGGAGGTGCTGTCTGTTTGGCTTCTGGAGCTCCCTCTCCCTGGGTGTTGAGAGTGCTTGCCCTTCATTCTTGCGGATACTGCTCCGAACAGCTGGTGTTGACTACAGTGATTTGTGTGCTGGTTGTGACGGTCTACTGGCACTATGGGCAGGCCTGAAAGGAATCAGCCCAAATTAACTTTCGACGCTAGAAGACCGCGATGTCGACCTCGCAGGCGCCTCCGGACACGGAGCCCGCTGGGGCGTCTGGGGGTATGCCGAATTTAGAGGCTGTGCTTGTGGCTATGAAAAAAACATTGCAGTCCATAGAAGGCACCATGGAAGCAGTGAATCACAGACTTGATCATATGGCTACGCAATTTGAGAGACAGAATGAACGGATGGGAGAGGTTAAACAAAGAGTGTCTGCCACTGAGGATGGTCTGGCTACCGTATCCACCAAGGTTTTCAACCTGGAGCGAGTTTTGGAGGTCATCCAGGCTAAAAATGAGGAGTTGGAAGGGCGGTCCCGGCGCAACAACATCCGCGTCACGGGACTGCCGGAGTCTACCAATGTGGGCCGAATGGAAGATTTCATGGAACGATTGTTGCTTGATATTTTTGGAGCGGATCAGTTATCCCGAGTGTTCATCGTGGAGCGGGCACATCGCTCATTAGCGAAACAACCAGTGCCTGGAGCATCGCCCCGTCCCATCATCGCCCGCATACTCAATTATAAAGACAGGGATGTGAGTCTGCGCCTGGCACAGGAGAAGGGCACCATAGACTATCATGGCAACAAACTTGAATTTTATCCTGACTTCACAGTGGCGGTGCAAACAGCGAGGAAAGAATTTCATGTGGTAAAGCAACTTCTCAGGGCGGAGGATATTCCATATGCCATGCTCTACCCGGCCCGCCTCCGGATTGGGGCACCGTCAGATAATAAAATCTTTACATCTCCCAAGGCAGCCATGGACTATGCGAAGAAGCAGAAAAAAAGCAAACGAGACTCCAATGCAGCGCAGGACAGGGAGGAGGATTTATGTGATGAGGTTGCATAGGTCTACGTACTTCTCCAGCATAATCGTCAATCTTGGTCATACATGCTGGGGTATTGCTACACGTTAATGCTCCACTCTTATAGTTGACAAGTTAGTTCTCTCTCACTAATGCTGGTGGGTGGTGGGCCTGTGCGACTTTGCACTTTCAATGGTGCCACCAGTGCCCTGGCTAAAGATTCGTGACTACTGTGCTGATTGATTTACTAACTGTTGGGGTTCGGCGGATAGACTTTTCTCACTACTGCTGGTGGGTGGTGGGCCGGAGTGCCTATGCAAATCCAATGGTGACGCCACAGCCCTGGATGGGGACTTATGCTGCACTGCACTGCGCGCTTTACAAATCCTCATTCCATTCCATTCCATTCCACTGCTGTTTGATATATTGTCTATCGAGGTTCAGCTGCTAGACCTCTGTGCTATCATATATGGAAGGGATGTACCAGACCAACGGATGAGGTCTAGGGGTTGGCTATTTGCTGGGAACGTTTCTGTTGCACTGTTTATTTGTCTGTTCCTAGTTGTATGCTGGCACACACCGATAGATGTGCTGCTGCCTCCTCCATTGGGTGCTGCTGGAATGTTCTGGTATATGTCGCAGCGCGGGGTGGACGGGGATGGACGTTCAGACAAATTGCTCGATCCTCTCCTACTTAGTTCACTAGTGGGAGTTGGGCACCTCTAGGCCCCCACGTATGGGAGTTCCCCACAATTTGTTTGGTGCAAAGTTCGGGGTTTGGGCACTGAGGGGTTGGGGATGGCTTTGACAGGTTGGGGGTGCTGAAGTGGGCGGGGGGGCGGGGATCTGGTTGCCATGGGTTTCAGTTCTGGGGAGGGAGGTAGACTCATGGGGGTACACGCAAAAGAGGGCCTGTTATGTTGTGCTGGGGGCTGCCTCGGGTGGGACATGGGAATGAACGCAACTATCAATGTTCACTGGCCGGAAAGTACTTTTGAGACCAGATGGATAGGTATATGTATTAACTATCATTCTTTTTAGGGGGGGAACACTGAATTGGATAACGTGGAATGTGCGGGGTCTTAACAGACCACAAAAGACTAGGCAGATGCTTGCATATTTGAATAGGCATGCAGTGCAGGTGGTCTTCCTGCAGGAGCTGAATCTCAGCGGACGGGCGGCTGGCGCGGTTGGGCTGGTACCAGAGTGGCCACCTCGTACCCCTCCTATGCCCGGGGCGTTATGATATTCATTAAAAAAGATGTCCCATTTGTGAGTTTGCATGAGGAGGTAGATAGGGAAGGTCGGTATATCATTTTGCATGGAAAACTGTGTGGTACGCTAATCACAATGGTTAATGTATATGGGCCTAACATTGATGATCCGGACTTTTATGTCACGTTGTGGAATAAGGTTTGTCTGCTGCCTCCCTCAGCGATTGTTTGCGAAGGGGATCTGAATGTGACGCTGGATCAAGGGTTGGATAAAAAGGAAATACGCCAGTCATCTATGAAGCGTGCGTGTGGTGCTGTCAGGGATGGGATGGAGGTGCTGGGGCTGGTAGATGTGTGGCATCTGGGACATCCTGGAGTGAGGGAGGGCACCTAGTATACTTCCGCCCATGACACTTGGTCGAGATTGGATTACTGGCTGGGGACAAAGGATGTGAGTGGCTGGGTAGCGAGGACCGCACACTTGGCTCGCACATTATCTGATCATGCCCCTGTGCTGATGGAAGTTAAGCTCCCGACACATACGCATGTCCCGTTTGCATGGCGATTGCCTCCTGGTGTTTTGAAGGATCAGGTCCTGCGGGAGAGTTTGCGTGAATCGATTGAACTGTTTTTTGATAAGAACGTTGGGTCAGTGTCAAGTGCGGGTGTGATTTGGGAGGCGTTTAAGGTGACAATGCGGGGCACATGTATTGGTATGCAGGCTGGGGTACTTAAATCGCTCAGGGACTCTATGGAACGGCTGGAGCGTGAGTTGCTGTGTATGGAACGACAATGCGAGCAGCGGCCCTCTGATCACCTACTGGCTGACGTACGCTTGAAGGTCTCTGAATACAATGAACTGGCAGATCAGGAAGTTCAATATCTATCCAAACGCACTAGAGCACGGTACTATGGAGAGGGTGGCAGGCCTGGGCGGGGACTGGCGGATAGGCTAAAGGACCCCTGGGCTAAACATTGTTCAGTGCAGGAGATCAGGGAGGGCGATAGGACTGTGACCGATGCGGAAAGTAGCTTGGACTGTTTCACTCTGTACTATACCAACATGATGGCAATACTGCATCGCATGGGTGTGTCGTTCTTTTTCACGTTGTTGATCGCTTTGTTGTACACTAATCCTGTAGCCCGTGTGCGAGTGAATGGGCGGGTGTCGGAACCGTTTGCAATACGGAGGGGCACGAGGCAGGGGTGTCCACTATCGCCCTTATTGTTCGCAATCATTTTGGAACCCCTAGCCTGTATTTTGCGCCAACGGCACGCATCCTCGGCTCTGTGTTTTCGTCTCCGCTCCCTGGCGGTGTCCATGTACACGGATGACATGGTGCTTTATATTCCAGAGCCAGACAGATATCTAGATGGGGTGCTCAGGGAATATGTGCGGTTTGAACGTTTCTCCGGCCTGTCGATAAACTGGAGGAAGTCCATAGTGCTGCCACTGACCGATATTACGCGCCCATTTCCATTAGAATTTCCTTTGGACTGGGCTGAGGTGCCTGTCCGATATTTGGGAATATGGATACATAGAGATACCCAAGAAATGATTCGGGCTAACTACGGTGTTGCCATTTCCAAATTAGAAGACCAAGTAGCGCGCTGGATTCGATTGCCCCTGTCGTTCGCGGACCGCGTGGCTCTGATCAAAATGGTGGTACTTCCCAAATTTCTATATTATTTCGTCAACATTCCGCTCCGCTTGACGTCTAGTTTTTTCACAACGTTGCAGACCCTGCTAATTACCTTGGCCTGGGAGGGAAGAAACCGCGAGTGAATTGAGATACCCTGACCAAACCATATGAGAGAGGTGGATTTGCGGTGCCTGATATGAAGTTGTACTATTTATGTGCGCAGGCGCATTTTGCCTCGTACTGGATCTCGGCGTCGCCATATACGCCACACGTGGCGATTGAGGCGGCAGCGACACATCCATTGCCATTAAAAGTGATGATTGTAAACTCACACTCTGTATATGAGAGAGGCGAGGTGGACACGGTGCAGAGCACGGTGAGGGCGTGGCGGGAGTTGGGCAGGCGCGCGTGTTCCTTGCCACTTTATGCGCCGGACATGCCCTTGCTCTATCATGAGCATATATCGGTCTCGAGTGAGATAGGGGCTATCCACCTACTACAGGATGTTGGTATAACTACAATGGGGGATATCTTCCCGGCGGGCCGATTTCTGGCTTTACCGTCGATATTGGACCAAACAAACAATGGCACTATGGCTACCTTCACGTATGTCCGGTTACGAGCTGCAGTGCGCGCTCATTTTCCGACCTTCCCGATGGAGCCGCCCGCGCTGGCTGCACTGCAGTTCATGTATACAGCTACTTCTCGAGTCAAAATGGTTTCGAGGCTGTACAAAATTTCACAAGATGAGGAGTGTGGTATGGATGTGGCTGCAAAGGCTAGGTAGGATGCGTGTTTGCTGGAGCCACTCTTGGAGGATGAATGGGTGGAATGCTGTGCTATGACCGGGAAGTTTGCTGCTAATGGGAATTTTAGACTCTTGCATTATAAATTCCTGCAACAATGGTATTATTCTCCGGAGCAACTATTTAAATTCGGTCTGCGTGACTCATCTGCGTGCGTGCGCTGCGGGGCTGCCGTGGCTGATTTTTTGCATCTGGCTTGGACGTGCCCGCGTGTGTCTAGGTTCTGGATAGCTGTGACTGAGGCATTGTCTGCTATGACCTCGGCGACCATTGAGGCAACACCACGTAAATGTTTGCTGGGTATGGTGTCTGGTGTTCCTTTGGGTGTGAGGCGGTTGGTGGCGCTGGCGCTGCAGCTGACCAAGCGCGGAGTGGCGACCTGCTGGTGGGGGAGAAGGGCGCCGGAGGTGAAGACTTGGCTGCAGGAAATGGCATACTGTCGAGATCAATTGACATGCTATTATGAGGAAATACCAGCAAGCTCCCGCCCCCGCCATATCTGGGGACCGTATACCAACTATCTGTTGGCGCAATTGTCTGATGATGACTAGTCTAGCCCATGTCTCTGAGTGAGAGTTGTTCTGCATGGGGAGATGCCAGATTGGAGATGGCACGCTGCTGGCCATTCCTGTTCTCTTGACTGCTGCTTCGTGCTGATGCCTTTGGATATACGCTGGTCGCCTTGCCAGTGTCATGCTGTTGCTTGCGTAGCTTCTGCCTGTGGTTGCCCCCCCCAAACTATTGCAATTCCTAGGTTCCTTAATTTATGCCTTGGCGATTATCCTGCCATGACTCTCTCCTATGGAGTGAGGTTCCCTCTCATCGAGTCTGTTGTCCCATGTGATATACGCACAACTGCTGTACTACACCCGGGGGGGAGGGCTGGGGGGGTTATCGTTTTTTCTAACTGTTGCCTATTGTTTCTTTAAAAAAAAGCAAAAATGAGACCTCAGATGGATTCCTTATTGCTCACCCAAGTTCGGATCCGAGCTCGTACTGCTTGATGCTGCTTGATACGCCACCGGGCCTTTGGCTGTCGGTACTCTGGCTGTGTGCTATGACCCATATGTGCTTCTGATTCAACGATTGCGGCCGGCCCGTTGGGTTGTAGGCCAGAAGCTGTGTAACTGCAATTAATGTAATAAAGGTCTTTAAAAAAAAAAAAAAACCTCTACTAATACTATTAACACTGATAGAGACAATTGAGCTGGTTTGATGAAGCATTCAGGTAGGCTGGCAAACACCTGTGTGAGGCCCTCGCCATTAAACCTTGCAATCATGATATTATTATGTAAGCAGGAAGAGCCTATAAAATAGCTATTTGGAAGGAGAAAGTTGAGCTTAAAGAGGCCTCTTGGGAACGGTTGGTGTCTACTTGCACCACTAGGGACTCTAGATGTTTTTGGGTACTGGTCAAGGGAAGGCAGTCCAATGTGGAAGCTCAGGATGACATTGGTTCCTCCATATCTCCAGCTCACTGGGTGGCTCACTATCATAAGGTCTATGCTCTGGATACAGTTGTGCCTGGAGCTAGGGATAAAGCCTGAGGCCTGTACCAACTTGGGATTAGGTTTGATCCCAACAAGGTTTATGCAGCTATTATCGTCAGCCCCTCCAATAAAGACCCTGGTTCAGATGGGATACCTCTGGATTTATATAAGGCAGAACCACATCTCTGGGCCTGTTAGGCTTACCCTCATCTTGGAAATCTGCTACTATAGTTCTAGTCTTTAAAAAGGGGAATAGGCAGGATCCCAGCTACTGTAGACCCATTTCCCTTGTAAACTGAGTTGTGAAGGTGGTAGTCGTTCTAGTCTTAAAGGGTGTAAACGTATGGGCTCAAGCCAATGACATTATTTGCCCTGTCCAATATGGATTTAGGGAAGGGATGGGCACATTGGAACAAGGCATGACCCTTAACCTTCTTATAGGTAAATACAAAGTGGTGAAACAGGGATCCATTTTTCTTGCATTCATGGACCTCAGCAGCACCTTTGACCGGGTAAACAGGTCAAAGCTCTGAGAATCTTGGGTGTATTAGGACTACCTTCCTACCTGGTCAACTTCCTTAGAGACCTACAGATGCACGCAAACGCCTGTGGTAGGTATGGCATGGAGGGGGAGTCCACCCAATCATTTAGCCTCGCACAGGGGGTAAGGCAAGTATGTGTGATGGTGCCAATTTTGTTTTTGTTTTACATACATAGATTGAACACCTGTCTGATTGAAAACAGGTTGATCTGTCCAAGATAAAGTCAGGCAGTGTGCCCACTCTCCTCTATGATGCATATTGATGGCCAGAAAGGCAAATGGGCTAAAGCTAGTAGGCGATCAGTTTGTCAATATTATGGATGACTTGTATATGGGCACTAACATCTCAAAGACTCACTATATGGATTGTGGGAGGAAGGCTGCAGAAACTAGACCTATTGACATTAAGGGACAAATAATTACTTGGGTTTCTACTTTTCCATTTTTGGGAGTGTCATTTGACCATCATAACAATTGGCTTACCTGTATTTCTAACCGATGCTCTAAATTTAGCCAATCCTGTAGTGATGTGTTTAGATTTTGATTGTTGGTAGGCAATAAGCCTATTCTGCCCCTACTGCAAATCTATAGATTGAAGTGCCTTCCAGTCCTGACATACAATGTGGCCATTTGGGGGTAGCGTAACTGCAAGGTGACACAACAGGAAGAGGACCGATTTTGTAGAATAATTTTGGGCCTGGGTATAAATAGTGCATCCTTTTTCATTCATGAAGAATTGGGTCTGGATTCTGTGGAGGATCAAGTTAAACTGGCCCTATTGTTACTCTGGATCTCAGTATGAGCTGATGAGAGACTGAATTTTAATAAGAGTGTGATTGAGGATTGTCTGGGGTGTATCTAAGCAAACAAGTTATTGTGGTTAAATTATATTAAAACCGTTGCTCGCTCCCTAGACTGTATGGACCTTTTTAACAGGCCCCAACTTCTTAAAACAGGAGATCATGCCTCTTTTGGGAACGATTTTTAAACAGACTGCGGGTGAGAGGGCAGCCAGGGCACTGGAGAAATACTCCAATAGATCCTGCCTGCTCCTGAAAACTGTTAGAGGCATCAAACAGTAGCTTATGGCTGTTGGACATCCTTGGGACAGATCACTGCTTAAAAAATGTTGTTTGGGTTCCATCCATACAATGATCTGTTTTCCCCCAGGTCAGTATGATCCCCATGCACTTTTAATGTGTCCTTGCGACGGTTGCTCACCCCAAACCCTAATACACCTGGTTTTATTCTGTAAATTTTCAGATTTTTGCATAAAAAGTGTTTATTACCACTCTTTAAATCTAGGAGTTTTATTCAATTTCGACCTGCCTTTTTACATTTACAGCTATTACCTGATAATGTAGTGATATTTGCAGTCACTGCCTATTTAAAAGGAGCTCTGCACTGTAATAAAATTATGTGCACCTAATTTATAATGATTTGAATGATAGGCAGGCCTGTTTTTCTTAAATTGTACCTAATGTCTATAGAATGTGCGACTTGATTGCAATACGGGGGACTGTATATTTTAATGTTTTTAATGTATTTATGTGGCATACATACATAATTGGATATTTATACTGAATATTGAATAAAAAAAGTATATGCATACATAAATATATATATATATTTTTACTAAATCCAGTTAAAATCCAAGAACCACGAAAGTGGCACACCTGACGGCAGCAATCCCATTTGTTGTGCAAAACAACGCATTTCGCCCAACTACCTTTTGACAGCTGATTCTACCATAGTCATAAGACCCTCCAATAAGGAGGTAATATAGTCCTATTGGTGGCTACAGAAGTGAGGTCTTGAGATAATTGGGAGATGTATATTTCTATGGAGAAATTGGATGGGGCACATATAAATCATCTATAACAAAGTACCATGACATTTTAGAAGGTTGGTGGAGTACAGGTCTTGTGGATGAAAATGAATATCTTTTTCTCAAAACCGAAAATCCCAGAATACCTTGCTTATATATTTTACCTAAAATACACAAGCACCCCACTAGACCATTGGGGAGGCCTACTGGTGGCCTGTTCGAGAACACCCCCATCTTTCTTGACTTTTTCCGCTCTTGGGAAGACGTGTCAGTAGAGTTAAGGCTCATCCACACACACAACCACGCACACCCACCGTCTGAGCTAGAGGTCCACCTTAATACGCACACCTGTCACCCGAGAGAGGTGTCTGAAAGGAGAGGCCAGTCCCTACCCACACCCTACTGTGCACGTCTGTAATTTAAGAGAGGGGTCTGAAAGGAAAGACCAGGCCATCCTCATACCCTACTAAGCACACCCGTCATCTGAGAGAGAGGTCTCAGCGGCAAAGGCAATCTCTCCCCACACACCCTGCAATGCACATCTATCATCTTAGAGAGAAGTCTGAAAGGAGAGGGCAGCCCCTTCCCACACCCTACTATGTACTTCCATTGTCTGAGAGAGAGGTGTGAAAGGAGAGGCCAGTTATTCCACACTCACTACTATGCACAACTGTCCTTTGAGATAGAGGTTTGAAAGGAGATGCAGTCCATCCACAAACTCTACTAAGCACACCCATCATGTGAAAGAAAAGTGTCTTGGGAGGGCCTAGTCCCTCCCCAAACACTACCACACACCCTTCATTACAGAGAGTGGTCTCAACAGACAACTCGTGATCTGCGAGAGAGGTCTAAAAGGAGAGGTCAGTCTACCCACAATCCCTACTACACACATCTGTCATCTGAGATAGAGGCAGATAGGCCAGTCCCTCCAAAAACCTTTCTACTCAAACCCAACATCTAAGTGAGAAGTCTGAAGGGAGAGCCCAGTCCCTCTCCACACCCTACTACACACATCCATCATCCAATAGAGAGGTCTATGCGAACAGGCCAATCCCAGTCCGCACAATACTACACACAACTGTCACCTGAGAGAGGGGTCTGAAAGAGAGGCCGGCGTCTCCCCACAGCCCACCACGCACACCCGTACTTTGAGAGAGAGGTCTTAAAAGAAAGCCTAGTTCCTCTACATATCCTAATATACACGCCTGTCATTTGAGAGAGATGTCACAGAGGAGAGGCCTGTCCCTCCACACACCCTACTACGTACACCTGTCACCTGAGAGAGAGGTCTGAAAGGAAATGCTACTTCCTACACACTCACTACTACACACAGTTGTCATTTGAGAGAAGTTTGAAAGGAGAAGGCAGTCCATCCACCGACCCTCCTACGCACACCTATCTTGTGCAAGAGAGGTGTCAAAGGAGAGCCCACTCCCCCCAAACTAGTCATTGCTTCGATGTTTGAATGTTTAAATGCATACTAAACAACAACTCATATAATGCTCTGGTTAAAGGTATAAATTGACTAATTAACAGAGCAACTCATTTACCATGAACTACTGTGGGCAAGACTTTGACAGTCCAAATGCGTTAGTGGTGTTTGGTGAAATGCGTAAGCTAATTGTTATTAAACAATTCAGGAATATGAAACTTCCAGGAGTGCATCATTTTCTGCTTATAAAATACATTTTGAGGTGAGTGCTCATTCCCCAATGTAAACGTGCACCGCTATTTTGACTGCTTTGTCTTAACGATTCTGTCTCAGTGCCTCAGGCTCCCAGGCTCTGTTCCTCCTCATAACAGGCTGTTACTCCTCATAACACACTTTTCTCCACATTTCCCCTGCTCATAAACCCATTTTTTCCCATTGGTCAGCTTGACTTTCCTCCTAATCTCGATTTTCTACCTAAGCATTTTCGCCTCTAATTTAGTATTTACTCTGTCCAAATCGCATTTTCTCCTGAATAGTTTTTTCCGCTAATTTTGTTTTCACTCCTTCTAAGCCCATTTTCCACCCTTATCATTTTACTCCCCTAATTTTGTTTTAATTTTCCCCCTAATTGTTTTTATCCTCTCATTTTGTTTTCATTCCTTCTAATCACATTTTCCCCTAATTGTTTTTCTCCTCTAGTTTCATTTTTACTCCTTCTTACCGCATTTTTCTCCCAAATAATTTTTTTCTTCTAATCTCATTCGCTACCCCTTCTAATCGCAATATTTACTTCTTAATTGCTTTTCCCCTTTAAGCACTTGCTTTTTTCCCCCTCTAATCCTTGATCGCTTCTCTTCCAGGCTAGCCGATTTTTTCCTCACAGCTGCTCGGTCGTCCTTCTTTTGCCATCCACTTCCCACTTCCCGCATCCCACTGACCTCAGCCAAGGCACCACCCCCCTCATGGAGAACCTACTTAATGGAGGCCACAGCGCAACAACATTGAGCAGGTCCATGGGCCGGCTCTACTCTGCTGCTCACCCCTCCAGGCAGGTCCTCGGATCTCCCTGAGTGCTTCAAACCATTCTGTCTCCCAAGCTCTGTTCCTCCTCATAACATGCTTTTTTCCACAGGTACCCTTGACTCATAAACCAGTTTTTTTCCACAGGTGCCCTTGACTTTCTCTCCTCCTAATCTAATTTTTTCCCCAATCAGTTTTCTCCTCTAATTTTGTTTTCACTCCTTCTTATTGCATTTTCCCCCTAATCGTTTCTCTCTCCTAATTTTGTTTTCACCCCAATAACATGTTTCCCCTAATCATTTTCTCCTCAAGTTTCATTGTTACTCATTCTAAATGCATTTTTCCCCCTAATCATGTGTCTCCTCTAATTCCGTTTTCACCCCTTCTATTCACATTTTCCTCCCTAATCATTTTTCCACTCTAATTTCATTTTCACTCCTTCAAATCGCTTTTTTCCCCTTATCGTTTTCCCCTCTAATTTTATTTTTATTCATTCTAACTGCATTTTACCCCAATCTTTTTTTCTTCTAATCTCATATGTCACTTCTTCTAAACAAATTTCTTTACTTCTCAATCATTTTTCCCTCTTAAACACTCGCTTTCCCCCCTCTAATTCTCTATCACTTCTCCTTCAGGCTAACCGCTTTTCCCACGTTTTTCCTTACAGCTGCTCTGCTTCCCACCTCCCACTGACCCTGCCTTGTGCCCACCTCCCTCCTGGGACATCTACCTAATGCAGACCACAGCATAACTGTGCCACCGGCACGCCGAATGCACGCCAAGCGCAAGCCCTTTCTGCACCCGTCCGCACCTCGACCTCGCCCGGACCCTTTGCCCCCGCCCATCCACAGATACACCAGCACCAAACTTTTAGCCCTGGACAATGCAACAACAACTGCTAAACAACATCTGTTTTATGAAAAGGGCTGCTAAACTGGAGAGAGCTAAGACATTGGCTCACGAGAAACCTAAGAGACATACCGACACAGACATGATTAGACCAATACTCCCCTCCCAAATGGTAATAACATTGGCAGTATTACCAACATACTGAATAGACACTGACACCTATTGAGAGAAGACAAGATTCTTGCACAATACACAAACTTGAATGATAACATTACATCCTGGAGAGGAAAAACACTCAAAGGGCTTATCAGTCCATGCTAATTGGGTACTACTACTGAACACAACTGGATGACACAGCATAGTAAAGGTTTTTACAAATGTGGCCACTGAACATTATGTAGATTTGTCAAAGAAACCTCCAGCTTCAAATACAACAACAGTCGCACATACCACATCACCCAGAACATCAATTGCAATACTCTCTTTGTTGTATACATCCTAATATGTGAATAAGGAAAGGTGTATGTGGGCGGCACGGTTAGAATGATAAATGACAGGATAATGGAACACCTGAAAGCCATAAAACAGGGAGATCCAAAGTACCACTTTGCTCTCCATACACTCACATGTGACAAACAGACACACTATAGGACATTTCAATTTCATTGCCTTGATATGGTTCAAGGCAATGAAAGGGGTGGCAACCTAGAACTACAATTGAGATGACAGGAAGCTATATGGATATTGCGTCTCAAAGCTGTAGACCTGGGATTGAATATTGACCGGGAACCACACGATTTCCTAGATGATTAGTGTATTCCTTCCCTGAAGAAAGGAATAGGAAGGGTAGCAATCACCTGTTGCTTATGCAAGGTACCAGGTAACATTGAGCCTTTGTAGAAAATGCTGGTATAAACTGACTTTGTGGGACAGCAGGAATGCCCTATTTGGGGACAAGTTGGTCTTTGTAATAGTCAGTGGATATGTAGCTGCTGAAATATTCTATGAAGTTGAGGTTGGAATATATGCCATGATTATTGCTTTAACGTATGAATTTAAAATCGAATATGGGTTCTCATTGTGGTGAAACGGTTCATTAAAAATATATGAATGTAATGTTGACATGTAACTTTCTGGCGACAATCGGTTCTCCTATGTACTTCCTCACGTATTGTTTTAACATATGAATTTGAAAATTAATATACCTTCTCATTGTGATGAAATGGTTATTGGAAACCATACAAATGCAATGCTGAAATTTAACTTTCTGGTGACCTCTGGTTCTCTTACATACTTACTCATGTTCCCCGTTAAGCCCTTCCATGAAAATAGGAGATAGAATGGAATGTATGACTCCACAACTCACTCGATTGGTAACATAACACTATAATTTCGCATTATCTATCTCTCACACTACTTAATGGGCACTTGAATTCCTTCTTTACCCAACAAACCCTTCTAATTTTATTCAGCAATTATTAGACACTGATCTTAGTTGAGAATACACTTCCTTCAAATTACAATGGACACATACATTACATAACTATCCTGTCAACCTACATTGTAGGATGGTTTTTATTGATACCTGGATTCAGATATAATCCCTCTAGTATCATTTCTGACACTACTGACATTAGGACATACACCAATGGCCACCGACGATTTTACAAAAGAGTGAGACTTTGCCAGTGGAGTCTGTCCTCTTTCAGACATTAAGAGTCACCAGGTCATATAGCAACAATCATTGATTTCAGCTTGACCTCACTCATTTATAGTACAATTACACGCATTGGGAAGCTGATTACACATTCCCATAAGAAATCCACGCAGAGTTTCTATCATTTACTGAGAATCACTAAGTTGCCCTTCATCGACTTTGGCAATATAACTTAGAATCGATTTCCAGATCCAAACGTAGCCTCCCGTCAAGTTGAGAAACACTCGCACCAGGCTGATACACCAGAAGTTGGAAGAGATTCCAATATGGCAGCTGCTTATTCGTATCAGAGGAAGAGATACACAACAACTGTGCAGAGCGTTGTCTGTCTTCAAATCACTTATAAGCAAAAAAATGATGGCAGCCAACTACCATACTGGTCGCGTGTACTCTGCCGACCTGATACGAAGGGATAACACAACAGAAAAGACTCTAAGAAGCAAATTACACCACAACGGGTATTAACTTTCCAATTTGCTGTGTGGACAATTTTGATTACCGTGTGTGTCCGCTGCCACGCTACTTAACTTCACACCTTGACAACCACCAATAGATTGTTTGGTCCAGTCATTATGCTGCAAATCACTGCTTGCATTTTCCTGATGGGACTTCTGCTGTATGGCATAATATAGGACTTAGCCCAGGATGGTTGTCACAATAGTGGGTGACCACTGAACAACTTATGAACTTCACATGTAGTGGCTCAACAGCCGATCGATATACTCGTTATGATGTATACCCATTGCATGGAGTCTGCATTGTCCATACGCTCAACCCTTATGCCAAGCTCTGTGCGATAAATTTTGTCACAACATATAGAAACTGAAATAAAATTGTCAGTAATCGATTTATGCTAGGTAGATACAATACGTGTCATAATATGTCACTTCCAGATATTGTAGACCTGATTAGACATATGTGTAATTTGTAGTAGACCACCTTCAGGCTATCTGACTAGCGATAAGGAACAAGAATTGTAAGGCAAGACTATTGCCGTATCACTTTGTCTTATGTGCGGTCAATAGAATACACCTCTGTTTTAGATACATTGCCCTGAGGAAGTCTGCTGTGATTGGAACAGCATAAGACGAAACATGTTGGCGAAGGGACGTGTCTTATATGATTAAATAAAAGACTACTGAAAGCACAACCTCAGCTTGGATTTTCAGTGTTCTTGGAGACGTTGTGATTTACCCATCCACAGATACAGCAGCACCACATTTTCAGCCCTGGACAATGCAACAACTGCCATCACACCTCCCCACAATTTACAGCAGGATCTTTTTCCTGCCATCACTGCCCCTTCGACTGTGACACAGAGACCTTCGCTCCAGAGCCCCCGCCCAATGCTACCATAGCAGATCAAATACAATGCCTGCTGATTAACACTTGATCACTGCACAAGCACGCCAGTGAGATCTGGGATACCATTACCTCCCTCACACCTGGCATTGTCATTCCCACTGAAGCTTGGTTGAACACCACCACACCTAACAGATACAAGATAAGTCACCAAGACTGCACCAACAAGCATGATGGTGGAATAACTATCATCGACAAAGAGTCCCTCAGTTGATAACCACCATAGATACCACCCCCCTCCATCATGGAACACATCAACTTTCAGATGAGCAACAACACCAAAACAATGGTTAAAGGCACCCTCACCTACATACCTCCCAGACCACGCCCCACCTTCTGCAAAGGCCATCCCTGATTTATTCTCTCCTCTGGCAACGTTTACCTAGAAGGCCCTTAACAACACCAACACAACCAATCTAATTGAGAGCATAGAAATATTGGGGCTCTCCCAATTGGTCACAGATCCCATGCACATCTCCGGACACTCTCTTGATCGATGTTCTCAGCCAGCAACAGAATAGTGGCGTAACGAACCATGAGGCCCCCCCTGCAAATTGCTTTTCTGAGAATCCCTCTACAGACATTTTATAAAATTGTGTTAGATCCAAAAAAGATCTAACTTCATCCTTGTTAGTAAGGGCAGGCGCTAAATTAATTGAATACAATAATAAAAATGCGGTTTTAAGTTTAATATCCAAATCACTTATTTCATGGCCAGGATATGTCATCTTATTCACAGCAAATCTGCAGATCGAAAATTCGACCGTTAAACCATTTTTTATAAAAAATACTAACGACTTGACTAAGTTTGGGGTCATGTTCCTCTTTGTTTTTCCCATGACTAACATATCATCTTGAAAAAACTTAACATATGTTATTTTCTTAAATAATTGAAACTTTAGGCACTGAAAAATTAGCTGCTGCTGACGCCAGACCAAATGGCATACATTCGAAAAGATAGCTTACTTTAGGAATAATGAATGTCCTAATTGTTCTACTTTCTTCCTGCCACCTGACCTGATGCCAAGCATCTGACAATCTAATGTTTAAAACCACTCATGCGCTTTTGTCAAGGCTATCCTATCTCGAGTCCTGGGAAGTGGAAAACTGTCTACAATTGTATTTTCATTTACTTATCCAAGGTTGACACATTAGGGACCTTTATCATGTGCCCTTCCAGCTTTAACCAGGGGGGACATCCATTTGGATGCTTCTACTCGTTATATCATTTCTTATTGTGCCTCCCTCTTCAATTCTTTAGAAGCTTCATCTCTTAATGACAACAGTACATTCCTAACTTGGCGCACTTTAACACAGCATTATCTTTAAAAAAATTGTTATGTGCTCAAATCTAAGAGCTCACGAATTCCACTACTAAACACCTTGAGATATTTTTTTTAAATAAAATTTGCTGTTGTTGCTCCTAATATTTAAACTTTTTATTCACTAATAGGATCTAAGACTATGTGAAGATCACCTTGATCCAACCAACTCAATACGAGTGGGTCTTTTTTGAAACATGTAACGTTCTTATATATTGCCTGTACTTACAACTGAATCTTAGCCTCCTATCCCATTACATAACTATGGTATCCCCAACTATATCTTTTCTGTCTAATGTCTGGCTCGAGTAATTGATCAGAAAATTTCTTTACAGAATGTTTCCGCCATAATTCGCCATTTATAATAGCAAATGGCGAACTCGAATCCGACACATTGTGCATTCCTACTCCGCCTATTGTAATGAAACCAATTTTTTAGCAGCATTATCATTAACATTAAGTATAGCCCTTTCATTTACATTTCATACATCTGTTTTTTGCTATATTGTCATCCTCTACTTCTGCAATTACCTCTTCTTTTACATATTTAACTTTGTTATTATTTTTTCTGCATTTTTTAAAAAAATGGCCAACTACTCTACAAAAATTAAATTTTTGTTTCAAGGCAGGAACCTTTTTCCTGAAAGTCAAATGTCCCACAGCATCACATCTGAAGCACTTCAAGACTTGTCACTGTTTTGTTTATTATGAAGCACATTCATAATTTGATAAGAAGTTGTAGGTCACTTTTACCCTCGAGTTATTTTACCCACTGCTCCTCCAATCAATTCTGCTGACTTTTCTGCCTTAATTGCTTTAGCACAATGCGTAGATGATTCCACTTTCCTGGCAATTGCTAATATTTCCTTAAACCTGAATCTCAATTTTCCCAAAGTATCTCTTGTATGCTGTCATAAGCTGCATGCAGACTGATCTCATATGGTCTTTTCTTCCAAAGTGCTACATTTACAGTCCACTGCTAGCATTCTTAACACAACCATCTACTGACTGCATTTTTGGCCTTCCGATGAAATAATGTATAATGTGTTATGCCTATACAAACTTTCAGTGAGAAATAATTATCCAGGGGGATATTCTCAAAAACGTGTGATAATCATTGCAAAATTAGTTTAATGCAACTTTGCACATCGCAGACTATCGCGACAAAATAACTCTGTGTTAACATTGTATTTGCAACCCGGCGGCACCATGCGATAGTAGCAGGATAACATGCCAAATGACAGCGTAAAAATCGTCCTGACGCCGAAAAAATGCGAAACACAAACGCGAAAAAAGTTGCAATCCCCCAAATGCGACAATCAGCGACAGGCCTGCAATTCCCACGCATCATGCGGGAAAATGCACTAAAAAAGCAACAAAAAAAACACACCAAAACCAAATCAAACTGCGCAGCACCCTGGATGCACCCGGACCGAGTGCAGAGGACAACACAAGCCCCACGGAGTACCAGCTAGGAACCCCGTGTTTGGGGAAGGGCAAGGAGAATAGGAAGAGTATGACGGGGTTCAGTCCGCAGGAAGACCAGATCATGGTCACGGAGGTGATAGAACACTACCAACAACAGAATAGACAAGACAAATCCAACTCTATGTACAAGAACCAAGAGATTTTATTTAAGAGAGTCTTTCATCTAGGTACTTACTAACAGTGTTAACAAGTGATTTAGTGTATGTATTTTTTAGCTCATTGTAAGAAGAATAGGATGCTTATCTGTAACAATTGTGTATTCCTTTAGATTGCGAAACACAGACTATCAATGGCAACGATTTCCACTACCATCAAGAATAATTAGAGGAAAGGCTCCTGTTTCGCAAGAGATAACCAGCATTCCAAGAAGACTCTCTTTATCTCTTTCTCTCCTATTCCCCCTTTCCCTTCGAGGGTTTTCTGAGAGACAGAGTAGTAAGTTTTTCTGGCTCTCAGGGAGTCCTTGGGTGGATTGGGGTTCGGTCGGCGTCATCGAGAGCAAAGGAGTGCACGTGAGCGTTTTTTTTTACATTATGTGTCCCCTGTCTCTGTTCCCTGGTTAGTAATTTTCGCGCTTCCCCTGTTATTTTAAGGAAGGCTTCAAAGATTTGTGCGTCATCCTTTGTCTGGGTAAGACAGATTTTAAAGTTCTCTTGTGTCTTTTTAACCAGTGTATTAAGAAAAACCACTGGGTCCACTTTAGTCCAGTTTATGGAAAATCCATGTGTGCTAGCGAGATTAATGTTGAAATTATAATTAATCTCATTCTTGTTAGAGGTTCTAGCAGTCCCTTCGACAAAAAGTTCCAGGGTAATTGGATAATGGTCACTCATTAGTGTTTCACAGGTTTTACAAATACAAACTTTACAAGAATACCTGTTAGACAACAAGGCATAGTCAATTATCGACTTACATACCCTCCCATTAAATGTTGGCTCAAAGGGTACAGGGGGTGAACACAATTCATTCACGTCTCCCAGATCAAAACGAAAGACTATTCATTCGGTGAATCCCTCACAGATGTGTGAGAAAAATGGGTCAAAGTGTTTCCATAGTCCTTACCTATACCACAAATACCAAGTTTACTATGTTGACATAAAAAACTGTTGAAGTCACCTACCCATATAACGCACATATCCCCAGACATTGCTTCTTCCATATGGTTCAACATTCGACATAAATCCCCTAAGACCTTTACTATCTTAGGTTTAGGGATGTTATTGTAGAAGTTAATTAGGACTGTACTAAGCATGGGCGGAAAATCCGTTCCGCTCGCGGATTTTGCGGATTTTCGGTAAATTCGCAATCCGCGAGATTCGCGAACTTCCCGCAAAATCCGCAAATCCGCGAGCAGCGGATTTTATGGCTTGCTCGCACTGTCCGCGTGAGTTCGCGGCTTCCCAGTTCAACTTCGCGCCCCGTGAATAAGCGCTAAATTGCAGAAATACGATCTTAGCAAAACTGAAACTACTTACCAGGTTCAAAAGTTCGAGCTCATCATTAGTAGCCATTTCCTGTAGTGCTTCCTGAGGGGCCCCTCCAGAGTTCAGTTGCCTACTTGCAACTATTATGTGACCCTGCTCTGACCCTCAGAATAGTTACACATATGCCACAAAGGTCCTGAATTACAGCTAAGGGAGACAAGCAGGAGCCAGGCTGGAAGTTCAAATCCAGTGACACATTAATCAGCCCCTAATTCATTATTGTCAGTTGGGGCAGGGCAGGTGTTGTAACTAATTTTGCAACAATGAAAGCACTTAGCAAGTGCAAAAGATCACTAATCAGGAAGCACTAAGGAAGCAGGTGCCAGCTAAAAAAATATTCAGTGACACATTAATCAGCCCCAAATTAATTCAGGTCACTTGAGGCAGGGAAGGTGTGCTTTGCTTTGCCACAATAATGTACACTGGACAACCAGAGGGTGCTGTGATGAAACAGAGGGTGGCATGGGTGAGCTAGAGGGTGGCATGGGTGAACCAGAGAGTGGCAGTGGAGACAGAGGGTGGCAGTGATGAAGAAGAGTGTCCCAAACAGGCTGGACACGTAGAAACAACAAGTTCGCAAAACTTGCGACCCGACAGGTAAGTTCGCGTTTGCGAAATTGTACAAAAACCCTCGCGAACTGGCAGAAACCTGCGCGAACACAAAAAAAAAAAAATCCGCAAATTCGCGAGAATTCGCGGATTTGGCGGATTGCGAGTTCGCAAATCCGCAAAATTCGCGAACGCGAGATTCGCAAAATTCGCCCATGCTTAGACTGTACCCTTTTCTCCCTCCAGACTCACTAAAAATATCTGATAAAACTCAATCTCGCTAACAATCTTCACTTTTGTCACCCTAAACGTATCAGACACGCAGGTGCATAAACCGCCTTTATTTCGCCCCTGCTTACTAAGACTAGCAGGAATGCGGAATGCTGAATGTTCTAAAGCCATTGATATGTATTTTTCTGGTTATCCATGTTTCTTGAAGACATATTAAGGTTTAGTCTTCTATAAAGGTTACCCAATGAGAGTATCTCTCCTTGGATAAAAGCCCTGCAACGTTCCAAGACCGTATTTTGCACACTTTACAAGTTGTATCCTTTAACAGCCCTTCCCCTGTAGCAGTAGTAGGTATAATTTTTCTCAACTTATCCCCTGTCAAACTCAAGTTTAATGTTTTAACTAGTCTATTATTACTGTTGTCATTAGTTTTGGATACCTGTCCATGGCTTTCTTCATTCTCTGTTCTATCATCTTGATACACCATACAATGTCTTAGCTCATCATTTGGGGTGATGTAACCACTTCCCTGTATTCTCAAGGTATTGTGTTGTCTAAGTAACCCTTCCTCCCTGCTTTCACCATCCCTTCTCCCATACTGTGCATTTGGTCAATCTAGATCTTCCATTGACCCTAACTGGTCAAATCGATTATAAAGTGGGATAGCCCATGGTTTTATTATGTCATGACCGGGGTACCTAGTTTGAGTCTTTTGGGTGTGTCTCGATTGCGGGGGATAAAAAGCCCCTAATGGTAATACATTAATTCCAGTATAGTTAAAGGATAAGTTCCCTATCCTATTAAGGATTAGGCGCACTAGCTTGGAAGACTGATGAAACTTAATGTCCTTCTATCTTATGTTTCAAAATTAATAATTGTGGTCAGCAAACAGCGGTCTAAAGTCTGAAAGCTTCTAGCATTGCCTATAGGATTTTAATTCCTATGCTATTCCTTCTAATGCCTGCTCCATATCACATGGGTAGCTAAAGTTGGTCTAGCAATCTGCCTTGTTAAGGCAGAGTGAAGGCCAGAAAGCCTCAGAAGTGGGAGAGAAAAAAACACCTCCCGCACCCAATAGAGGATCGCTGTTTGAGCACATCAAGATCATAGGGTGAGTGACCCCCCAGAGTGTAATAACATAGACACAAAGGGAGTTGTGGAGAAACAACATGACGTATCAACAATCAACACAGCTGCTCGACTAGTAACATGCCTGTGTCTCATAAAGACCTAAATAAAGAGATGATATATGTCTGAATAAGATTATCCCTAAGTGTAACATATAAAGTACAGGGCTACAATTTGAAAGAGCATTCAAGAAAAAAATAGTAGTGTTTTTTGGGATAACCATAGAAGGACTTCTCAAAAATATCCTATGGATCTGCCATGTTATGGACAAACAAGGAGGCAAGAGTAGGATTTATTCATGAAGTGTTGAATGGCTACATCTAAGTGGACAGGCAGTCCTTTGGACTTGGAGCCTAACCTTTTGAAATTTCATACAGATAAAGGTAGACTGGTGAGCCATATAGCTCTGGATGAGTGAGGGTGGAATTAGAGGAAGCCTCCAAGGAGAGTGATGTGGTAGTGCTTGTTGTATGGCAAACCAAGAACGCTGAGGCCCAAAAGGAACAGCCGGAATGACCACCACTAATTCTCCATAAATCCTTGTGAGATGAAGGCAATTGGTAAAAAAGAATAGAGAAGTACCTGAAGTTAAGAGATTTTATTTATTTATGCTGTGGACATTTTTGGTAGACCTGCTAGTGTTGTACATCCATATTCAATCCTTGAAATTACTAAGGACTGGACTGCCAATTTGAGGTCCTTCGTAGTAACTTTTCTAATATAGTTCAGTTGGAAACTGGCACTTTTTGCCATTGATTTGATGTGAGCTTTCATGTCTAGCTTCTTATCAAGCGTGACTCCCAGTGATTTAGTCGAGTCAACTAGGGTAGGGGTGCAGTTTAGCGCTGTGATGAGTTCTGCCCATTCCTTCACATTTGTGGTGTTCTTTGGTGGGGATATTTGCAGGAATTCAGTTTTTTTGTGCATTTAATTTCAAATGATTGCTAGTTAACCATTGTAAAGACACTTTTAAGGCCTCATTCATTGTCTTGATGTCTTCCAGTGACGCTATCTTGATGTAGATCTGAGTGTCATCTGCATACATGTGATAGGATATGTGTGCATCTCGGAAAATTTCTGTAAGGCATTCGACATATAGGTTGAATAGTGATGGAGATAGTGTTGATCCTATGAGATGAATATCACTTCTAGTTTCAAAGATACTGGATTGGGAAGGCATTGTCTTGAAAGATGAACAAATCGAGAGTCGGTCTGCTGAACATATCGCAAATCACCTTGACTACTTGACAGATAGCTTAATCCAGGAAAGCAGGAAACACATTTGCATTTGAATTTTAAGCCAAATCCTAGCAGAAACCTAATAAGTAACCAACAGACCCCATAGGAAAGCTTGAAGTCTCTCCAAAATTTCTGCTACAAGAAACACATTTTCTAGGTCTCCCCAGACTGGGATTCTATGAATGATCTGTCAATTCAGCTCAATTCAATTCAGTTAATTTCAATTGTTTTAATTTTGATATTAGCTTTGCTATTGACAAACGTAGAGACTACATACAGTTAGTTGACAATAATATATGCTTAAAATGCAATTACTAGATCAAGATATTGCATAAAACCAAGAACCTCTTATCAAAAGTATAAATAGTAAAACATTGGACTAACTGATTTAGAATATAAAATAAATGTAGTGCCTTCAGATCTGTTTTACAGCTATGGTTCAAGTAATCAGTATGAATATAACAAGTGCTTACATTTTAACATGGGGCAAATTACAATCACATGCTTAGTAACCTAAATAACTTGAAAACATAAACTACATTTCTAATTTGCCCTCAGGATTTTCTGCCAATGGCCCTTCTTTACTTCTGGCAGACTCTCTGCTGTGTATAGGTTTAGTAAGAGACATGTAACGTGTAGGTTTATCAATAGCTACATTTGAAGTCCAGATATGGAGTCTTCTGAATCAAATAAACATGCAAGGTGATTTATAGTTTGGTGGACAGGGTACTCCATTGCAAACACACTAGAGTACCCTGTCTGTCAAACAAGCAGTCCAACTGTCGTGTTTAGGGATGGGAGGACCCTCAATAGAATGCTATTTCTAGCAGCCAAAAGGAATAGGGACTGTCAGAGTAAAGCTATCACACCACCCAGCGTGTGGGGGTCATTATTGTTTTTGTTTTTCAATAACAAACTCCAAATTTTGGAGTTTGTTTTGGAAAAACAAACAATCTTGTGCTAAAAAGTGTGGTGGGATTTTAAAACTGGCCATCCACCAAACCTTTTGTACCTTGAAGGGAAAATCCATCATGGCAGTTGCTTTCAGCACACTGAGATGACTGCTGGGTCAGCAATCACCGTGAAATAGTAGTGATTACCATCTGTCACTGTAGTGGAAGTTAAGCACTCTAGTACCCCATCTTTCAAAGGCTAAATCAGGCACTTAGCTTTGAATGAAAATAAGATATGTCGGGCCTGATTCACAGAACTAACTTGAGACAAAATCCTAAACTTACTACCATTTTGGTATTCACAGAAGGCACTTATTCATTTTGGTATTCACAGAAGGCACTTACTCATTTCGGTATTCACAGAAGTTAGGAGTCCTAACTTTAGGACTCCTAAATGCCTTCTGGAAATACCAAAAGTCTCAAACGCAGGTATTTTCTTAGTTTTGCAGACCTGCAAATCCCATGCGTCTGGTGGGAAAATGCACTATAAAAACTACAGAAACAACACACCAGAAACAATTCAAAGCATGAAGCAACATGGATGCACCCTGACAGAGCCCAAGGTGAACCCCACAACCCCCACAGACCACCAGCAAAGAACAACGGGGGGATGGCCAAGGAGACGAGAGAGAGGAAGATGGGGTGCTGCCCGCAGCAAAACCAGATCGGTGTCACGGAGGTGACAGAACATTACCATCAACTGACCCACAAGTAGACCACCGGGAATGCAGTCAGAGTGTCGAGGAGGCCAATGGAGGGGGCCAAGAGGCGCTGGTCTAAACCAGGCACAGACCTGATGCCAACAGGAAGGCAGCAACGGCGACAGGAGGTGGGAGTACTGCGGCACAGGAGGAGCTGGAGGAAATGGAGGCCACAGTCATCAGTGTTGGGATGGTGAAATGAGTAGGATGTACGGACACAGCTCGAGAGGACCTGACACAACATCAACAGGGTGAGTAACGACCAGGGACTGGGGGGAAGGGGGAGATGGGCACAATGGCACACATGCACAACTAGGTTTAGCACACTGCATACCCACAATGACCCTGGATCATGTCCCTGGTCCCTGTGGCACACTCCAGCACACATAATGAGTGTTGAGGGCAGAATCATCTATCCTCCAGGCTGAGCGCAAAGTTGACAATGAAACACCAAGTTTGTGTACCAGCATCATCGCAGACTGCATCCCCTCTCAGCCCCGTTGCCACTAAGTCTGTTCCCGACATTCATGGATACTCTCTGGTCAATCATTGGTGGCGCCTGAGTCTATGGACTAGGGGGTAGTTTTCATCCTCATGTAGCTGATTCCGAATGGGTGGCAGCAACGAGGCTGGGGCACTCCACTCCTCCATTTGCTGCTTCCAGATAGCATCTTCCCTCTGCATCATGCCCTGGAGGACACCTTCCACTGTCCCCGGCAACTCTCCACCACATTCACCTTCGACATCGATGAGGATCCGCTCAGTCTGCGTGGCCCTACCTCAGTGGACCACAAGTCACCGTCTTGTGGCGGAGTGCCTGTGCCAGCAGCTGTGCATCCGTGGCCACTAACTCTGTGCTGCTCAAGTCAGGGACCCTGTCTGAATAAATATTGGATGACCTCTCTGATAGTGGTCATGGGGTCATCGACGACATGTGTATGTGTCCCTGCGCGTCCGCTGCCTCCAGCCTCAAATGCGGTCCACCTGGGCTCACACATCAAATGAGTCCTGACGTCGCATTACCACAGGAGGAACACACCACCATCGCCAGGGCCAACTACAACCACCATCTGCCAGAGTCAAAACAGTGGTTCTGGCAGACCAACGGAGTTGCTCACACCTGTCGTGGATGCCATCATCTGCCTGATCCCCTGCTCAGCAATCCAGACGCCACTGACTCAGTACACCGCAACCCATAGACCATTGCTGATTGAGTTTTGTGCTGTGGAGAGGTTTCGCACCAATATCACCTCAGGCAGTGTGGGAGACCTGGGACGTTGATGAGGAAGATGATGCAGCACACCCCACTGCATCTGCACCAGGAATATCCCGAATGGACACAATCCTAGTTATTTTCATCACATGAGCACGCTCAGCTCTAGTGCCACAACCTCAGTGCACTGCAACTCACGGACACTTCTGTTTGCCTGTTGGGCAACACCAGAGAATGTCATTGCCCACTACATGCTCAAAGGGACAACCCTCCTCCGCATCCTGACCATCATTCACAGGCTGACAGTACCAACACAGCGGACAACCAACATCCCACCTCAGACAAAGCTGCTGGCCGTGATACACCTGTTGGCCTCTGGTACCCTCAAACAACATCCTCCCGAGTCAGAGGAGTCACGCAGCCAGGCCAATCCAATCCCTCACAATGGTCATGGATGACACCATCAACTTGGTACCCCACTATCTCTACTTTTCACACACTGTGCAGGAACAGCCAGAGATCAAGTAAGGGATCTACGGCACAGCTGGCTTCCCACACTTGTCAAATGGCAATTGACCACACACATGAACTACTAGTGGCCCCTGGCAAAACTGCACACAATAAGCTCAACAGAAAGCGCACGTATCCCACCAATGTGCAGGCACTAGTGAATCACCAGGGAATCTCCGCCAACGTCGCCGCCAACCACCCAGGCAGTGTGCATGATTCATACACCTCCGACAGTCCATAATAAACCTGGGCTACCAGGATGGCACACACGGAAATGCACTGCTAATTAGCCAATACCAAATGCATACACCACACACCTCAACTCCACAATCATGCACCTCATAACACGGGAAATGCACACGTCACAAGTTCAGATACAACATGGACACCCACCAGACACAAAAGCACAACTAGTTACCTCACTGTTGGAACCTGGCCTAGCCATCAACAGCATGGCACCTCAGCCACACAATAGCAGAATGTCGGAAGAGGTGGGGACCAGGCATGTGCAAAGGAGACAAG